>NW_027397082.1:21732565-22332565 GCF_003265705.2 Callorhinus ursinus
AGCCAGCAGGCAGGAACTGGACGGATCAGACAACAGCCAGCCTGCGGGGCTCTCCACTCAGAACTCCAGTTGTTACTGCTCCTCGTTCACGTTGCCTGAACCTCTGGCCCCCTGCCTCCCTGGGGCCTGCCCTCTCCCTCCCTGCCCCAGCCCCCCGCCCTGCCTTTGAGGTTTTGCTCGCCTCCTGAGCGTCCTGAAGCTCCCCGCTGCCTGTGCCCCAGCCTTACACGCCCTGTTGTAGCCACCTCGCTGGAGAGCGAATTGCGCTCTGGCTCTTAAAGACCTCCAGGGGAGCCGTTTGCACAACCTCTGCAGGAATCTGGTTCTAACATCTCACAACTCTCCCGGAGAAGAAAGCCTTCTTTTCATGAAATCTCAATTCCTTTCTGTTGCAATGAGCATGGAGTTGCTTTTATTCTCTGCTGGTTTGAGCTACACTTAAACAACCATAATTCCTCACAATTTTCTGATTTTTCTCCTCGCTCACTGAACATGGGGAATGTTGGCTTTGCTTCTGGTCAGCCTTCAGCAACCATGTGCATGGTCCCGGGTCAGGGCTGGGCTCTTGCCTCTGAGGTGTGAACAGCGTGACGTTGAAATGGAGTGGACCCGGGCGCCTGGGTGGCTCAGTTGGTTAAGCGACTGCCTTCGGCTCAGGTCATGATCCTGGAGTCCTGGGATCGAGTCCCGCATCGGGCTCCTGGCTCAGCGGGGAGCCTGCTTCTCCCTCTGACCCTCTTCCCTCTCGTGCTCTCTATCTCTCATTCTCTCTCTCAAATAAATAAATAAAATCTTTAAAAAAAAAAAAAGAAATGGAGTGGACCCTTCCAGCACAGGGGTGCGGCTGAGCCAAGGGTGACCCTGTGTCTCTTGGGGTCCCTGGAAGGAGAGATTCATCTGACACTCGTTGAGGGCCTCTTGTGGGTCAGACCCTAAAGATGTTTATGGGAAATATAAAGCCAGGTCCCTATGAAAGAAGCAATGACTCGCTTGACTCTGTGGACGGTAGGCAATGCCCAAGAGACTTAATTTTGCTTCTCAGCTCTGTCTCTCGTCGGCTGTGCCAGGTTGGGCAGGCGACTCATCCCTTTGAGCCATCCATCATTTGTGTCTACCACATAGGAAGTGTCAAGGGGGATTTTTTTATTCTGTAAAGTTCTGCACAAACTGAAAGGGTTACTAGAGATTGGGTGGGGAGAGTATGAAGGCAGGGGTACCTCCAGATCTGCTATGCAGGAAAAAAAGTGGGGTGCTAGAGGTCTGGGAGTAAAGAGAAGGAGATGCAAGTGAATGGCGTTTCAAAGGAAGGACAGGCAGGTGGAGGTGACAGGTTGCACATAGAGACCGGAGGAAAGAGCGATGAGAGCAGTCACCGTTTCTGGGACGCTCACTATGTACCAGGAGCTCTGCTAGGTGCTGTGCGTACGTTCTCCCATGCGTTCCTTGTAAAAGCTTTGTAATTGTTTTTATTGTCCTCATTTTACCCTCCCATCTGGCAGCTCATAACAATACCTCCAGACCCTGAAACTGAACCTGTGAGAAGTCCACTCTATCTGTAATGGAATGGAGTGTCAAGACGAGGATGGGGTTTTCGGACAAACCAGGAAAGAACCGAGAGGTGCTGAGAGAGTGGGGGGGAGGGAGGCACTCAACAAACCCTGGTTAATTCAGTCACAACGGAGTAATCAGAAATAACTCTGCTTGCACGTTTCAAGCATGGATTCCTTTTTCCCAGATGCCGTCCGTCCTTGCCCACCTGTTCTTGTCAGCCCTCTACCTCTATCTAACCCACCTCCTCTCTGAATGGTCTGGCTCCCCCCTCCGGATCTCCCTCTCTTCCCACACAATTACCCTTTCCATCTTCTTTTGTGTCAATACTTGACCCTTTGTGGATGACAAGATCTTCATGTTCGGTTTGCACACTCAGAACAGAGTAGAAACATTCTCCTCCTCCCTTTGCTTCCTCTCCCAACATCCTCCCTTCTCTTTCTCTTCCTGATTCTTTTCCTCCTTTTGTTTACTCCTTCCTGTTCACCTTCCTCTCCTGTTCACTTTTCACCTATTTCCCCTTCCTTTGGGGTGGAACTGGCAAGGCACCCCTAGCCCAGAAGCTCCCTGGCTCTTGCTGCTAGCAAATGCCTGCTTCCACTCCCCACCTGCTAAAGGTCCTTTTATTATTCTCCTTTAAACCATGACCATGAGTTCATGTCTGTCAGAAACCTGGTTGCGTTGGCAGCTGGATATGCCAGGCCAGGAGTGGCTGGAACCTGGATCAAGACCTACTCACCAAGGCAGGGCCAGGCTCTTGGGAGGTCCTGGCAGTTGGTGGGAGGAGGAAGTGAGGCCAGGTTGAGGGCATTGTCAAAGGAAGTTGGCATGAGGCAGTGGGGGGAGGCTCAAGGAGGCAGTTGATATCAGGGGTACGAGGCAGCAGGTGGTAAAGACTCAGCCACAGGGAGGGAAGTAAAGTATCTGGACCCCAGAATCCTAATCCCTGAAAACCTGGGTCATGTGGTTGGGTACTAGAATGGGAGAATGCAATAGAGACCCACGTATTGGAGCTGGGAGTATCAGACAGAGCTCTGTCAGAAGGTAAGAGCAGGTGCAAAGGCAAGCCAGGACCAAGGTCAGCCACAAGGCTAGCCTTAAGATTCAAGATGAAGCTTTCCTGCTGCTGACCTTGGGCTCCAGGGAGCCTCCTGACCATGAACGGTATTGCTGGCTGGGCATCTCAAGCAGGGGTGGAGAGCTGTGCACTCAGGGGTTCACCATGGTCTTGCTTTGTCCCGTGTCATACTCTCAGCTGGCCCCTCAGATTGAAAAGCCACCCCACTACAGGGTGGGAAAACTTCAAAGCACCCAAGCCAACTAGGTACAGAATAACATGATTGTCAGATGTCTGCCTGCAGCGTTGCTCCCAGACTCCCCCCAGCCCCAAAAGGCCCTGACCTCTCTAACCAGCTTCTCTAGGATTCCATAATGTTCTCCTTTTTCTGGTCTCCCTTCCCAGGTCTGCCCTCTCTCTACCTGGAGAAGTTTCGTATAGCAGGCACCCCCGTTCTAAGCTGTTCTGAATTAGCTCTCTCGCGCCAGTTGGAAGCCCACCATGGTTTGTGGCTTCTCTATAAGAGCTTCTGCACTTCGCCCCTACTTGCCTCCCCTCCTGGGTCCATTCTGTGCATCTGTCACTTATAAGCCACTGTTAACACAAGTGCATCTGGAACTCACCAGCCATCCAATAAATATGTGTTCCTTAGAATAAAGGGACTACAGCTCAGTACAAGTTGGCTTGAGAAGGAGCTGTTTCCTCACTCTCCCTCATACTCCTCACTTCTTGCACAGGTTTTGGTTTCTCATTCGTTACTACTGCTGCCTTCCCACACCCTCACGAAAACATTCATTTCTTTGGGGATAACCAAGCCTAATTCCACAATCCCTCATCTGCAATTTCAAGTTCTCAAATCTCTGAAAGTCAAGAGGTGCATTTTTGTTTTGTTTTGCTTGCGGGTTTGGTGCCAAAACTCATCTGGTGACAAAACCTGACCTGAACTGGTGTGAAGCTACTTTATCCTCACACCTGCTTTGTGAGAACATTCATAGTTTTACTGCAGAAATAGTCGTGAATCCCATTAAGAGCTGCTGCCCAAGACTTCACTGAGGATGTCTCAGAATGTATGGTACCTTTCTGAATTCTAAAACCCCATTTGGCCTCAAGGGCTTCGGATAAGGGCTTGAGGAACTGTAGCAACCTCTCTGTTCTTTAGCAACAGATCTGTTGGAACAGAAGCATCTCTAAGATCTGAGATTCCCTGGCCTTTCCTTTCCATCTGCAGAATGAGAAGACAGCCAGGTGGATCAGTGAGGGTGACAAGGAAAGCAAGCATAGCAAATCTTCTGATGTGGAGAAAGAAGGGCTGACCTTGCATAACCCGTCTGAGGCTGAACTATAGGGGCAAGCTGGTTCCCAAGAGCCCCTGCTCCAATAAACTTTCAAGATAATTGAAACGACACACACGAGATGTCTTGAGCTTTTAGAAAATGTAACGCCACATAACCTTTCTGGTATTTTTTAAAGTGTGTTTAATTGGAATAAATTAATCAGCAAACACTGTGTGTTCACTCCATGCCCAGTTTCATGCTGGCTTCTATGAAGTGGTCAAGTGTAAGGTACAAACTCTGGACTTAAAGGGGCTTCCATTCTGATAGGATTGCCAAGTTTTACGCACAAGAAATAATTAGAAAACTGGACAATATGCGTTATAGAGTGCTAAGAAGTTGCTGACCAGCAACAGAGCAGAAAAGGCAAAGCTCACTGGCCAGAGCAGTCTGGGAAGGTGGTTTGGGAGGTGAGACTTCGTTTGGGTGTCAGAAGATGAGAAAACATCTTAGGCAAGTCTCCCAGATAAGAATGGACAATGTTTGTGGGAAGATGATATGGAGAGAGACTTGACTAGAGTGGAGAAGGCTGGAGTCAGGGTATTGGGAGGAGACTGAACTGGTTGGATTGGGTAAGGAGTGTGTTGAAAACATGTGTGTCTTAGTCTGCTCGTGTGGTCATAACAAAACGCCACACAGGAATGGCTTAGACTTGGCTTCACTTTCTCACTTTGGAGGCTGGAAGTCCCAGATCAAAGCCCCAGCAAGTTTGGTCTCCTCAGAGGCCTTTCTCCTTGGCTTATAGATGGCTGCTTCTGTCCGTGTCCTCACATGACCTTTCTTCTGTCCACGTGCAGAGAGAGGGAAGCCTCCGGTGTTTCTTTATTTTCTTATAAGGACACCAATCCTAAGGACTAGGGCTCTACCCTATGACCTCATTTAACCTTAATTACCTCCTTAAAGGCTCTATCTCCAAATACAGTCACATTGGAAGTTAAGGCTTCAACATATGAATTGGGGTGGGAGGGGTGGCAAATTCAGTCCATAACAGTGTGCCTGTGTCCCAAGAAAGCAGTGTGTGTCTGGGCAGTTTGTAGGCAAGACGCCTACAATGAGACAGGCAGGGCAGGGCTGGACTCTTGAGTGGACACAGACATGAACTGAGTGAATGGATGTGGAGGACATTAGAGGAATTCGAAATTATAGTACCAGGTCGGCCTGGCTCACTGGCTCAACCCTCACAGGTTGAAGTGCAGAAACCAGACTGTATTCCCTAGAGAACTTCCTGGAAAGAATGTCTCTGTCATTTCCTGCATTTCTCTGTCCTTCCCCAGCACCTCTGGTCTGTTGCACCCTTACTTGGCTAGCTGCAGGAAAGTGTGACATCATTATAGAGCTGTTTTGTGCAGGCAGCCTATTCACATCTGGATGGCTAATGCTGATAATCCCTGCACTGGTTACTAAATCCGTCGGGTTTAGGTGAGGTGAGGCTCCACAGCTGGAGCTGTTGCTCACAGCTTCTCCGGCAGAGAGAGGTGAGAACAAAAACCAAGAAAGGTGTGCTCAGGTGCTTGGGATTGAGTGAAACTGGTTAATTACCAGTCACTTGCTATCTCCCTGAGTTGGAGTTTCCGGCTAAGGGATGCTCATTGATCAGACAGAACATGACAACCTGCAACTTATCTCCACACTAAGAGGATGGCGGGGACCAAGATGCAGAAACAAGTGGGGAGATGGCTTCCCAGGTGCCAGGGCCATCACCATCTGACTCAGATGCCCTCTGAACACAGTGGGGTAGTCATGCCGCAGGGTGCAGAGCAGACTGGACTTTTTATGGAAAGAGCTGGGAATCAGGTGTGTCCTTGGGACAGAGTTTATTTGCTGCTAAGTGAAGGTTCTTCATTTGGGGTCTTAGATTAAATTTCAAGCATCCACGAACCGCCTAACTTTGCATGGCAACGTGTATGCGAATATATGATTGAGCATTTTTCTGAGAAACAAACCCATAACATTAATCAGAATGTTGAAAATTTCAGAAGGGTTCTTTTGATCCCCCCAAAGGGAAATGATTATAAACTACCACCCTAGACCCCTAGAGAAACAGGTTGACATTGGGCAGAGCCCCAGTAAAGACTTGAGATCCCTAATGATCATGAGGTGATACTCGGAGATGTGCTTGCCCATATGTGTTTGTATATTTTTTAGAGGAAGGATTCCACAGTTTTTGCCAGATTCTCAAAAGGGTCCACAACCCTCAAAGGACTAAGAACCTGAGCTGGTTCCACCGCCCAAAAGCTAAAAAGATTGCCTATGCTTAGCTATTTCTTTCCAGGGGACAGTCACAGAGACCTGAAAACAGGGCCAAAGTAGGCTTGGAAGTTCTGCTCAAAATCTGGGGATAACTAGAGCCAGGGGCTAGTTGGCAGGGGGCCTCCAGAAAAAAAACAAACACAACAACAAAAAACCATTGGAATCATTTTAAGAGTTAAGTGCCCAGAAGCCAGAGGGACGGTATAAAGGCATCAATAGATGGGCAAACAGTCCTAGCTCCCTCCCTCTCCGACGGCGTATCCCCAGGTCTTTCTCTTCCAGAGCCCCGTGCGTGCCCCAGCTTTCCAAAACCCAAAGACTTACTCAAGGAAGCTCGCAATTCATTTAGTAAATCCTCACTGAGCGCCTACTCTGTGCCAGGCTCTATTCTACGTGCAAAACAAAGGACTTGTCTTCAGAGTGTTATCGATCTAGGCCCGTTTCCTGCCCAGTACACGGGTATTCGGGGCACTGCTGACCTAGCTCATTCTTCCCAAGTTTGGCCCGCGTGGCCCCTGGTCCAGGGAGGCTGAGACCATCCCGGCCACTGCAGCGGGCTGGGGGTCGAGGAGGGGGTTAGCAGGACCCGTGAGCAGAGCGGTGAGGGAGGCTGGAAAGACCAGGGCGGGTGGGCCTACTGGGGGACCCCAGATTAAGCTCAGCCGCAGCGCGGCTGGGGCGGAGGCACGGCGGGGTGCGGTGGGGGCACAGCCGGCGGCGGGCGGGGTGGGGGTGGGGAAGAGAGGACGCGGCCCGCCACCGCCTCCTCCGCCGCGCCTGGTCTCGGAGCTGTGCTCGCCCGCTCCCCGCCCTCTGGGGCCGTTGCGAAGCGAAGCGAAGCTCTCCATACTGAGCTGTCCCCGGGAGGCGCTCGGACACGTTCCCAGGCCGGATAAAGATCGGCTCGGCGCTCGCTCCGCAGCGCGAAATCTCGCCATCAGCGCGCCTCGCGCGGCCGTTCCGGCCCGCCAGCCGACGCCAGATCGCTATCTTCGGGGGGAAAGGCAAGGCAGCGCCGCCGTTCGCGCCGCCACCCTCGGCCCTGGGCGCTGGGGTGCCCGCGGGGCCCCGGGGCTCGCCTCCCTCCCCTCCCCCTGGCCTTCCAGCTCGGCGCTTCCTCCCGAGGGACCCTCGCTTCCCGCCGGCCCGGGGCCCCCAGCGCCCGGCCAGGCGCCCTCGCCTCGCCCCTCCTCGCCAGGCCCCGCTGCCTCCTGAAGGTTAGGCGACGCAGCGGCGGGGTGCGGGGGGCGTCCGCCCTCGCTGCCGCCTGCGCCGCCGCCCACCCTAGCGCCCGCCGCGCCGCGCGGGGCCGGCCGGGCTGCCGGGTGCTGCCACCGCAATCCCTGCTCCTAAATCAGCGCGGGGAAGCGTCCCCTCCCCCACCGGCTGCCCGCGCTCCCCGCGCCGCGATTGGCCGCGCGGGCGCCCCCCCCCCCCCCCCCCCCCCCCCGCTCCAGCTGCCGCGCCATTGGCTGCGGGTCTCCGCCAGCCTTTACATAAGCCCGGGCGCGCTCGAGTGGAGTTGTATAAAGCGAGCGAGCGGTGGCGGCGGGAGGCTCGAGGCCAGCCCGGGACCGGGACCGGGAGCTGGAAGGCGGCGGCGGCGGCAGCGGCAGCGGCAGCGGCAGCGAGCGCCCGCGCTCCGACGCCCCCAGGCGGTGGGGCTGAGAGAGCCCGAAGATGGCTCTGAGCGCTGACCTCGGCGTGAGTACCCGCTCCAGTGCCCCCACTCCCTCAGGCGGAGAAAGTTTCTCCCGCCCTGCACGCCCCTCCAGACCCGCCCGCAGGGGTGACGGGGTCGCCGCCGGGGAACCGGGAAGACGGACACCGCCACCGAAGGCGGCGGCGGCGGCGGCTGTGCTTCCAACTTGCGGAGAGGCGCAGGACCCGACCAGCGCGCCGAGCCTCCCCCGCGGGCTGGGGACGAGGCGGGCGCGGAGCTGGAGGTGGAGGAGAGGTGGGAGCGTGGGTGTGCGGACCACAGCCCGCCCAGCTGGCGGGGAAGGTGCTGGGGGCGCGCTGGAGGTCAGCCGTTTGGGGAGGGGGCCCTGGGGCTGCGACGGCGGCGGAGCAGGTGAGGAGGGATGTGCCGGGGGTATCGGGGAGTCACCCAGCGGGGCTCAGCCTCGGGCCGGGGAAGCTAGTGGCCTCGGGTGACTATGCTGCCAGGATGGGGAAGAGCCCCGGGGATCTGGCGCTTCTTTCCCGGGGAAGCCGAGCTCCTAGGCACAGCGCTGGGTGGCAGAGAGCTCCGGGAGCTAGCCCCGCGAGCGGCGTAGCCGCCAGCTGCCTTTGCTGGACCGAGGTGTGGTCTCCTCGCTCGCAGCCTGTCTCGGGCAAACCAGCTTTAGGCATTCCGGGGGAGCCGGGGGTCCTCCTCCGCCCTTTGGGGCACGTGGAGGCTTTGATGGGGCAGCAGGCCAGGCTTGGGGGCATGCCCAACAATGCAGCGCGCCTCTTCGCAGTACAGTAGTTGGGAGCCCTGGTTAGTCGCGTTTCTGCAGAAACCAACTCAAGAATCCAAAGTCATCCCAGCCTGGATGGGAGGCTCCCAGAGTGGTCGGGGGAATGCTCCTGGAGTTGGGGGGGGGGACTCCCCTTCCTCCGGGAATGACTAACGAATATTGCTGGTGGTGGGGGGGTGCACCTAGTGTGGCTTCTGTGCCTCCCAGGAGGTGCTTCAGCTCTCCAGGCAGGACACATTCTTGAGTCACACTTGAGATGTCTTCTGGGATGGGTGCAGGACTTCTCAAGTGAAGCCAGGTGGAAAAGAAGGGAAAAGGGTTCCAAGAATAGGGGAGAGCTCTGTAGTGCTGTCGGGATTCAGGGGAGAAATCACTGGGGAAGAGAATTGCTACTGATGGGAGATTTTTTTTTTTTTTACCCTGATGAATTGGGGCTGGACATACCCAAGACTGAATCAGAGCAAATTCAGAGTCATGCTGTACCTCACTCTCGGCCATGAGGAAGGGGAGATGGAGGATGGAAAAGTGGGAACATGGCGGTTCTTCCAATATAGCTCTTGAGGAAGCATTTTCTCTCCCTCTGACTTAAGAACATCATTCTGGCAGCAGGTCCTAAAGTCAGTTTAAGAAGCAATGAGGGGAGTTTAGGGTCTTGATGCTGGCACGGTGGACCACAATTAGAATATTCTGACTTCCAGTTGGCACTAATGGACTCTGGAGAAGGTCAAAGGCATGCTGCTCAGTTGGGGTGTATCCTTCACCTGTACCCCATTCCTGAACACGGTGGGTGTTTTGAACTCCTAGGGTAGCTGCTTCAGCCTGGAGATCTTCTGTGGGGGTTATCAACCCATACCCCCAAACCCAGCTCCATCCTCTGCCTGCAGTCAACATTTTTCTGCTGCGTTTCCCAACACCTTCTCTCCACGGGGGATTTGTGCAGCGAGATACCTGCTCGTTGCTCTTTCTTCCCTTCTCACCATCTGGGTTGCACCTGGCGTTCTGAACCCTGATGTTTATTCCTTGGCACCTTGATGTTTGCTTAAGATGTCCTATCGCTGCACAAGAGTGCCCCTGTGAATGTGTGGACCAAACGCCTGTGTCATTCTAGGGAGTCATACTATTGTGGAGAGAGGACCACGGACCACAAAAGCAGTGCTATGAAAGTGCTTATGACAGTCTCCTGTTGTCAATCTTTCTTACTGCCTGCAGAGGTGATGGAGGGTTAAAGGTGGAGCAGGCTCCTTGGTGTCCAGTAGGGGGCGCCAAAGGCACCCAGCTCAAGACCACTGACTTTCCCTCTTCTTGCCCTTCACTGACCATGGTAACCAAACACTTTGGGCAAACCCAGGCCACAGCCCCCAGCCCTCCCCTCCATGATAGGAGCCCTGCTACCACAGGCTTCCTAGACATCAGGTGGTCCTGTGATCTCAGGTGCAATGGGGCAGGTGCACACACAACATTCCAGGGAAAGAGCTGGTGCTCAGTCCCACTGGCTCTCTGAAATCATTCCTCTGTGCTTGGTTCTGGTGGGTCCTTTGAATTCGTTAGGAGCTCATGGAGTCCAAGAACATTAGGGCTAGAAAGGAGGATCCTTGAAGAGCATCTAGTCCAACCTCATCCCATCCCCAACACTCATGCATACTTAATTTACAGATGAGAAAGCTGAAGCCCAGTCAGGGCAAGTGTCTGGCCCAAGGTCACGTGGCTATCTGGCGGAAGACATTGGACTGGGTCTCAGGATTCCCAGTTCTCTACGCAGAGCTCTTTCCAATCCTGTGATCTTCTTCTTTACTGTGGAGATGGATGTGTATATTCTCAGCACACTAGATACTCATAATTGCTGACATTGGTAAATTAATAAATTTAGTAAATTGGGGGAAATTTCCTTCAAATCAATTATTCAGAGCAAGGAGCAGGTAAAGTTCTTGTAATGTACATATACAGGTAATAGAAATTCCGAATTGTTTTTTCCCTTCCATCTACTATCTTATCTCGTTATTCCAAGCAGTCTTTTAGGCAGAAACAAAACAACTCCCGTTCTCAGTCCATGCATGGAGGAATCAAAAGTGCCCAGTCCCTCACTGTGGTCTTGGAAGCCAGGCCAGAGCTCTTCCTTTCTCTCATTAGGGCATGCTGCCGTACGCTCTCCCAGTCCTGCATCACACCACTGCCTGGGGCACCTCTAGTACTCAGATCCTGGGTGAAGTGGAGAGTTCCCAACCATTATTTGCCCATTTCCCCATCTTTGCTGCTCCCAGCTCAAGGACAGAGTGTTAGGTTGTTCTATTTTTGCAAAATCCTCATGTTAGCGCTTCTTGGGTGACCTGGAAGATACTACAATTTCCACTGCCCTTTTTCTGTTCTGTGAGTCTGTCGACATCTGAGCTGGGCCCAGGGAAGAAGGCTTGTCGAGTGGTCTGTGGGCCGCCCCTCCGTTTCTTCTCACCACCCTGTTCCTTTGCACACGGTACAAAGCTCCTCAGGGGTCCCCTCGGAGTCTCAGCAGACTCAGTGGTGACCCTCAGGAGGAGCCAGTGCTGCCAAAGCCAGAATTCTGACAGCCAGATCCTCTTCTGTCCCTAAAGCTCACCCAAGGGATGCTTGTTGCCAGGAAAGATGCTTGAGTTTCCTCTTCTCCTTCAGGCTCACAGGCAAGTTGGGTCTTAGTCTTCAGGGGGAGGAGGGAGGTAGTAAGATTATGTGGACCACCAGAGAGCAACCTTCCTTTAGGAAGTGGGGTTCTGAGAGGCTGTGCTTGAGATCTGTGCCAGCTCCTGGCTCTAGCTGAAGAAACGTGCCTGCATTCCCAAGGCTTGGTCTAGTCTGGATATGGAGAGGAATATAATACATGAAATATGTCTAGAGCACCAGATCTCTGGATTTTTGGTTGGCTGGGGAGAGGACATAGAGTTTAAGAAGTGGCATTAGACCCTGAAAAATAAGAAGTCACCCTTTTCATGAGCCCCACTAGATGGCTGACCCTTACTTACCCTACTCTCATGGGAAGGCAGCCCAGTGTAGTAGAAGGGACACAGGCTTAGAATCTGACTCCCCCACTTACTGGCTCAGAGACCTTGGACAAACTGCTTAACCTCTGCATGCCTCAGTTTCCTCCTTTGTAAAACGGTGAAGCTGGCAACCCTGTGATAAGGGTAGAATAGTGAAGATTAAGGAAGATATTCTTAAAATGCCTCTGCCCTTGGCAAGATGTAAGGAGGTATTCAGCTGGAAAGAGATATTATTGCAGGATCACTGGGAACCACACTGAGTCTTCCTTTTCCAAGCAAGCGAAGCTGAGTGTCCAGGGTTGCACATCAGCCTCTGCTCACAGCAACATCTGGGCTGATGGACAAGGCCTTCCTGGCAGGCCTTCCTCCTTGCCTTCTCTCCTCCCTCACCTTGGGGTTTTCATTTGGGGGTTCTGCCATACTTGGGGAAAAGAAATTTTACAGATCCCAGGATAATTCTGAATGTGATGAAGGGCCCTGAGCTATTGATTCCTAAGGAAGGATCTTTGTGCTGGGAGAAGCCTTCCTCGGAGCCCAGTGATTTAAGAGTGCTGACAAATGCGTGCTCACCGAGCCTCCTGCAGGCTGCAGATACAGGCTTCCAAGCCAGCCGGGGCTCTGTGAGGGATTTCTGGGGAGCCTGACTGGTTGCTTAGGGGACATAAACCTGTGAACTCTGCTTAGGAAAAAGTATGAAATCAATTGGCTCATTATCACACCCAACACACCCTGGACCACTTAGAGCATTTAAGAAATGAGAAGCAGCAAAGGACTTGGAGGCTGCATTGGAAAAGTAGACAGAGAGGTGTGAAGGATTTGGGGACAGGAAGACATTTTGCTCCTGAACCACTCATGATCTTGACCTTATTGAAATCCTTTGGCAGTGACTAGAGGGCCTGCATTGCCCACCCCGCCAGTCGTTTGGCACTGTCTGGAGACATCTTTGGTTGTCACCACTGGGCTAGGGAGTGCTACTAGCATCTAGTGGGTTGAGGCCAGGTTTAGGACAGCCCCCCAATGAAAAATTGTCTGGCCTAATATGTCCATAGTGCCAGGGCTGAGAAACCTGGGCTGGAGCATCGCCACACAGAACCGTAGCATGCCGGAGGTGGGAGGGATTTCAGAAGTGTCCTCATCTGGCTCCCCCATCTCACAGCTCAGGACACAAGGATCCACAGAGGTGAAAAGACTAGCAAGGATCCTACAGCAAGTCAGCGGCCAAGCTGGTCTGGAACTCAGATGTCCTATTTGCTAAGACCGATTTACCCAAACTCTCTCAAAGAAGTTGTGAAGATAAAATGTGAGCTGTGAAAACACTTGGAAAATTATAAAGAGACTATTATTAATATTGCTATTATTAAGAATTTGGGAGTTTGGAAAGTTCTATTTCTGGCTGTGCCACTGACTCATTGTGTAATATTGGGCACATCATGCCCCCACCCCCATACCTGTGTGTGTGTGTGTGTGTGTGTGTGTGTGTGTGTGTGTGTGTGTGCTGGCGGGGGGGGGGTGGTCTTAGCAAATAAGTATATCATAATCATTACCTTTAGAGAAAAGTCCAAAGACTTGCCCTTCAAAAACTCTAGCCACTTAAAAAAAAAAAGATAAAAATGTTCCTTGAAAGAAATCGTGTTGACTTCATAAGAAGCGAAGTGTTTTCTTCTTGGAAAAATTCCAGTACCCTGGCCCTGTAAGTTGGTTCCAGCCCAGGAGATCTGATCAACATCCGTAGGAGAAACTGGATAACTGATAGCTCCGCAAATGACAAGTGATTGGATTTGTCCCCACTCCCTCCGGGAAGGGGAGGGGGCAGCTTCACTCTTTCCTGCTCAGCCCTCTTGGCACAGGGAAGTTCTGCAAGGAACTTCACGGAGGGATGGGAAGACGTGTCATTAATTAGTAAAACCTTGTTTACTTAACAGACATATTCTTAAAGATCTCTTCCAAGGGACGTTTTGACATATTACTTTAATTAGCCACAGAAGAATTGCAAGTGCAGAGAGTGTATAAAATGACCCTTCCCATTGTTTCTAGTTACTGTTATCTTTGTTTGCACCCAACAAGTAGAGTGACAAGGCCATGGGAATCACAGCTGAGCTCAGGCTGTCCCATTGACCAGGGGAGGGACTGCGGGGACTTCCTCCCGAACGGCAGCTTCCACCTGCCTGGAGAGCAGCCCCCAAGTGGAGGCTCTCCCTCGGCATCCCCGCTGTACCCTATTTTGAGGTCTGTCTTTAAGGACCCATCATGTCGAACAAATCCTGACTCAGCTGTCTCAATAGGGAACGGGCCCGGGAGCCTGATCCCAGCCTGCAACGGAAAAACTCCGTTGGTGTTTTTCACTGAAGGCCCATCTCTGGTCTTGCCCTCCATGTGCTCAGGATTGGAGGTAGGAAGTCACTTGAGTCTCTCCTTAGGGGATCAAGGTTATACCTCGGTCTGTCCCTGTAATAGAGGAGCTAAGCAGACAGGCCCTTTCCTTCTCCTGCAGACACGTTGTCTAAGTGATGTCACATTCCCTTTCATCCTGGTCTCTAAGAACACACTCTTCCTTGGAGATCATAACCATGATCCTCTCATCAGAGAAGCTATGTCTATCCAAGGAGGCTTTGGCAAGTGGGGACACAAGAGTCCCTGAGGAGAAACACCGCTTTGTAAGCCGTGTCAGGGGAGGCGCTGTGTCTTTCGTTCTCAGCTGTAAACTCAGTGCCTAGCATGGTGCTTGGCGCATGGAAGAGCTCAGTGAGTACTTAGGGGGCGGATAAATAAGTGAATGTAGGTGGCCATTCTGGGGCAGAGGTGGCTCTTGGTATGAAAGTGGCTCTCCAAATGGCCTGGATCAGTGAGGCCAGTTTTCCTTCTTCCCAGAAGGAAACGGTGGCAGAAGTTTTCCTTCTTTCCAGAGGGCTCTAGAAACCTCAAGGTCCCACTGCTCAAGCAGGGGTCGAGGAGCCCAGGCAGGGCCCACCCTCTGAGATGGTGGCCAGCTCTGAGCCCTAGGCAAGGCCCAGGTTCTCTTTCTCTTTACTACCCCCCAGGTCCTTTAGCTATCATTTTGTGATCCCTCCTCCACAGCACCCCTCATCCCGTACTGCAAATGTTGACTAACTTTCTCCCTGTGACCCCAGCGCTGCCGAGCAGAATCCCAGGCTTGTCGAGGGTCCACGGGCCGTGTCTCTGTGGGTGAATGAACCAAGACAACTTCTGGTAGCTCTTCTCCAAAGATGCTTTAGTTCCAGGCACTCCTGTGTGGGGCTTGGCCTCTGCAGGGTGGAGTGCTCCCACAGCTGCCTTTCTCCCCAGAGCCTCTGCCCCCCCTACAGTGTCTGGAAAGGGTCTGTGCTCCCTGCTCATTTCTAACTTCTGAAGCATTTGGGGCACTTTTGTAGAGTGAGACTCTGCCCCCCTACAGTGTCTGGAAAGGGTCTGTGCTCTGTGCTCATTCTCAACATCTGAAGCATTCAGGGCTCTTGCTTTTGTGAGAGCTCGGGGTGGTGTCCTTGGCTCTTTCGATAATTGCAGAAGAACTGCTTGCCCTGGAAATTGCCCTGGAAGCCTCTCCCCACAGCTGCCTGACCCCACTCCGAGATCTGGGTTGCTTGGTTACCAGCTTTCAGACCCAATTCAGGAAAGTCCCAAGGCCACCGAAAACTGAGTTTGGCTGCATGTGACCCAACCCGCAGCCAATGTCTAAAGACTGACCTAACACTATCCGTGTGGAAGAAGGGAAACAAGCAGTGAGCACTGCCCGGCCTGGCCCCCAACAGGTGTCTACTAGCTCACTTAACCCTTGAAACCTTGGTGTGTCATCATCTGTGATGTGGGAAGCAGACAGCGAGCATGTCAGACACCCCGTTTCAGATGATGCTGCTGAAGAGCTGAACGATGGAGGAACATGCCCAAGGTCACTACCTAGTTGATGCGGGGGTGGGGGGGTGAGATCCAAATCCAGGTCCCTGACTCCAGTCCTACCATCCCTTGCCCTTGTTAAGCCAGACCCCTCTTTGCCCCCTCCCCACACCTCCCCTGCAGGAGCAGCCCGCATTCCTTACTGAGGCACCGGGTACTCTGGCCCTGCGCCCCTCGGCCCAAGCTCTGCCTTTGGTAGTTAGCCTCGCCTCCTCCAGGCTGCTCGGCCCTGGGTGTCCTCCCTTTGCACCTACCTGCTTAATCTCCCACTCCAAGCCGCTCAAAGTGCTCAAATACATAGTAGGCGCTTCATACCCAAGCATTCAAGAAAACAAAAAATTTCAGTTCAACCTACTTTTTGATTCCATGTTTAACTTCTCCACGCTCTCCCAAAAGATTCAGATGTTCACAGTGGTGTGACAGGAGGTTTCTCAGGTCAGCCATGTAAAATGGGAGGTCACTCCAGGAGCCGGCGGCCCTTCCGCTTCACGCGGTTCCAGCCTGCTCTGCTTTCTTCCCCAAACTCCCTATCTCACCTCTTCCTGTGACATTCTCTAGCTAAGTAGTTTTTCTTCATATACTTCAACAAGCTGGTGAGGAATTTTAGGAGCAGAAACATTTTTCACTTTAAAGGAGATTGTAGCTTACACTCCCAGGTCTCTGAGGACCATGAGTCTAGGGCAGTAGTTCTCAACCCAGGCTGTCCATCAACATCATCTGGGGAGCTTCTAAAAATATACAGCACCCAAGCCCCACCCCAGACCAATTCAGTCCAAAACTGGGTGAAGGACCTGGGCCACGTCATATTTCTAAAAACTCCCAGGTGAGTCTATCGGCCAGCTAGGGTTTAAAACCTTTGGTCTAGAGCCTTGCTACTAGAAGTGAAGTTTGCAGACCAGTGGCAGAGACATCATGTGACCTTTTGTTAGAGTGCAGAAATTGAGGCCCCATTCCAGACCTACCAAATCCGAATGTGCATTTTACCAAGATCTTCAGGTGATCTGTAAGCATGTTACAGTTCGAGAAGCCTTGCTTTAGGGAAAGAACAGGGTTTAAATAACTGTATGACAAGTTGCAAGCAATTTCTGCTGATTCACATTATCATTTGGGCATATTCCTTTGTACATTTAACAAATATTAATTGAGCACCAACTAGTACCAGGCACTATGATGGTTTTTTTTTTTAAGATTTTATTTATTTATTTGAGAGAGAGACAGCGAGAGAGGGAACACAAGCAGGGGGAGTTGGGAGAGGGAGAAGCAGGCCTCCTGCCGAGCAGGGAGCCCAATGCGGGGCTCGATCCCAGGACCCTGGGATCATGATCTGAGCCGAAGGCAGACGCTTAACGACAGAGCCACCCAGGCGCCCAACTATGATGGTTTTTAAGAACACGTTGGCACGCACCTCTGTCTCAGCCTACCCTGTTTTCTCTAGGCTGTACCATTTGGTGATAGCCATCCCCTTTCTTCTAGACCTGACCCCCCTCCAGTTCCAACCCTTACCCTCTCACTTTTTTGTAAAAACTGGAATCAGAAACCTTCTTTGTCACTTCATATTAAGTATGGTAATTTAACTCGGAGCTGAAGACAGCTAGGACTTTGAGTATATACAGATAAACTGAGCCTGCAGCTCTGACAACTGCATAACCCTCGATTGATTTCAATCAATCTTAGATCTAGAGACAGAGGAGCAGGTTCCTGAACTAATCTCATACCTTCACTGTAGTGTATACCCTGGGTTTCTTGACTGGGAGCTATAGTACAGCTATAGTACAGCTATAGTACAGCTCCTTGTTGGTTCTGAGTAACAGAACCTTGTTACTCAATGTGTAACTTGTAGATCAGGATCATTGGCATCACCTGGGAACTTGTTAGAAATGGGGAATGTTGAACCCTACTACAGATCTAGTGAATCAGAAATCTGCAATTGAACAAGACCGCCAGATGATTCACATACACATTAAAAGTTTGAGAAGCACTGGTATAGAACATATTATAATCACATGGGGGAGCTTTTAGAACTCTGATGTGCCCCTGCTGCATCCTGTGCCAGTTAAGTGAGAATATCTTGGTGTGAGACCAGACATCTGGTCTCTAAATGTACCACATTAGCCATTTTTAAGTGTAGAGTTCAGCGACATTGAGCACATTCATACTGGTGTGCAACCATCACCACCATCCATTTCCAGACTTTGTCATCTTCCCACACTGAAACTCTGTCTCCATTAAACACTAACTCCCCGTTCCTCCTCCCCCCACCAGCCCCTGACAACCACCATTCTATTTTCTGTGTCTGTGAATGTGACTATTCTGGGTACCACATCTAAGTGGAATGATAGAGTATATGTCCTTTTGTGACTGGCTTATTTCACTCAGCACAATGTCTTCATGGTTCATGCATGTCATACCGTGTGTCACAATGGTCTTCCTTTTTAGAGATTATAATATTCCATTGTACGTATAGACCACATCTTGTTTACCATTTAGCTGTCGATGGACTCTTGGGTTGCTTCCACCTTTTGGCTCTTGTGAATAATGCTGCTATGAATGAGGGTGTACAAGTATCTTTTTGAGCCCCTTCTTTCACTTCTTTCCAGTGTAAACCCAGAAGTGGGATTTCCAGATCACATGGTAGTTGTACTTGGGATTTTTTTCTGAAGAACTGCTGCACAGTGGTTTTCCGAAGTAGCTATGCCATTTTATATTCCTACCAGCAGTGTGCAAGGGTCTCAGTCCCCCACATCTTCATGAATGGCTGCCATTTTCTGGGTTTGTTTTTTTGTTTTTGGTTTTGTTTTTTGCTGTATCCATCCTAATGGGTATGAGTGGTATCTTATTATTGTTCTGATTTGCATTTCCCTGATGATTACTGATGTTGAGCATCTTTTCACATATTTATTGGCCATTTGTATATACCTTCTTTGGAGAAATGTCTATTCAAGTCCCTTGCCCATTTTTAATTTGGTTGTTTTTTGTTGTTGAGTTGTAGGAACTCTTTATATATTCTGGATATTAATCCCTTATCAGATATATGATTTGCAAATATTTTCTCCCATTCTGTGGGTTGCCTTTTCACTCTGTCGATAGTGTCCTTTGATGTACAAAAGTTTTAAATTTTGAGGTAATCCATTTTATGTATATTTTCTGTTGTTGTGTGCTTTTGGTGTCATGTCCAAGAAATCATTGTCAGACAACAGTATTTTTTAAAAAACTCCCCCAGTGATTCCAGTGTAAAGCTCCAGCTGAGCAGTGTTTCTCAAACTTTAGCGTGCATTTGCATCACCTGAAATCTTATTAAAATGCATATTCTTATTTATTAGGTCTGGGGTGGGGCCCAAGATCCTACTTGTTAACAAACTCCTAGCTGATGTTGAGGCTGCTGGTCTGGGAACCAGTCTGAGTAGTCAAGGTACAGAGAAGCCCTTCAATGATTTCTTTCACACGAGCCCTGAGAGTAAAAGGTGGATCTTTTCCAGGCCTTTTCCTGAGTTTCTTCACCACAACTGTTTCCCTATCCTGCCATGGAGATAGGCTCACAGCTTCCCCTCTAACTCACAGCTGGTTCGGAGCAACCTGGGTGGGTGCACTGAGTGCCCTTGACATAGCTGAAGAATAACATGTAAATTGCATGTTCTCCCTGCCCCCCTCTGCCCCTGCCCCACCGGGGGTGGGGGGAGCTGCTGTCCACTGGTCTGCCCATGTGGGGTGATTTCAGATTCCACATTAATGATGGCTGATTCCTCTCTGGCCTTGGCCTCTGTGGGGGAACACTGCAGAACCCTGCCGAAAAGCTGTTTTGTTCAAAATATGTTTAATGTACTCAGAAAGGAAAATCACACAGGTTGGTCTGAAGTTTATAGAAGGCACAGGAGAGAAAAACTGCTGAAGTTCTGCTTCTAAAAAAAAATCCTTTAATTCATCATAGAATTTTAGAGCAGGAAAGGACCTTTAGAGTCTACCCCAAACTCTCATTTTGGAGAAGAAAGCTGGGACCCAACAAGGCTGTGACTTGTTCAACTTCACCTAGCAAAATGGAGGTCAGCCCATAGGTGTAATACTTCTTTTTAATCTTGCTTTAGGTTATTTATCTGGAAATCGTTAACACAGAGTAGCTACCGCTTTCATATGGCTCCTTTAATTAAAAGTTCAGCTTTAGGGGCGCCTGGGTGGCCTAGTCGTTAAGCGTCTGCCTTTGGCTCAGGTCATGATCTCAGGGTCCTGGGATCGAGCCCCGCATCGGGCTCCTTGCTCTGCAGGGAAGCCTGCTTCTCCCTCTCCCACTCCCCCTGCTTGTGTTCCCTCTCTCACTCTGTCTCTCTCTGTTAAATAAATAAATAAATAAAATCTTAAAAAAAAAAAAAGTTCAGCTTTGCGGGGCACCTGGGTGGCTCAATTGGTTAAGCATCTGCCTTTGGCTCAGGACATGATCCCAGGCCCCTGGGATCGAGCCCTACATCAGGCTCCTTGCCCAGCAGGGAGTCTGCTTCTCCCTCTCCCCCTCTCCCCCCGACTCACGCTCACACTCTGTCTCTCTCTTTCAAACAAACAAACAAATAAATAATCTTTTTTTTTTTTTAAGTTCACCTTTTCACAGAAAAGGTAAAAATCAACAGGCTGGATCATGGTTCTTGCCCCTCATGGCCTTCATTAGAAAATTTTTACCAGATGTTTACTTTTATAAGTTACGAATCTCTTCTAAAGAACATTGAGGCTTCCTGTTTAAGTGTTCAATCTAAGAAAAAATAGTTATTATACAGTATTTTTCAGTAATTATGTGCTTCTGAAACCTATTCCAGAATTCTGATATTACCTAAACAGAAGGTTGTTTCACCTTCTGTATTAGCCCAACTGGACCTGCCTCCCTGGTGCCAGTGACCCAAATTGTAGGTATGGTGCCTGGGAGGGACTAACTAACTAGCTTCTAGAAGATATACCCGATGCCACTTTCCTTTTCTCTGTCCATTGCAAACCTTGTAATCTGATCACAGTACTCTTTCAGTCCACTGCCAATCAATTGGTTCTGGCTCTCAAGTTGAAACTCATTTGCTGTCCTTACAATAGAGGTCATACCTTGAAAAGACCAGTGACCTTCAGATCCACCCTACATTTCATCATGTCTACACTGGTTATTAAACACTCTTTAGGTTCTCATTTTACCACCAGCTGCTCATTAATCCAATTATAAGTTTCCTTTATCCAACCAAACTTCCTGCCAAGTTGCTTAACTCTCATAGTGATGCGTTTGCCTTCCGTGATTAGACAGCCCAGGAGAAGATACTGCCTTGTTCAGACATCTCGGTAATTTAGGCTTGACCTCACTCTAATAGTGCAACATGCAACATGTGCCTTATGAACACGCTGCAAGAGCCTCCTTCCCAGGAAGGCTCACCAAGGTTAGTTTCTGCCCACAGTGGGAGTCCTGCCCCTGGGTCTCTCCCCAGCCTCACCAGCAAGGCATTAGGGAGGATTCTGAATCATGTCTGACTATGAAGGCAGTGCCTGGGCCCTTCATTTGGGTTTCTGGGTCCTGAATGGAGGCAAGCTTGTTTGCTGGCAGGAGCGTCTGTCTCCATATGGAGAGTCAGTCTTCACATCTTCTGTTCATTAAGACATCAGCCTCACTCAGCCTTGCTCTCGGCTGCCAGACGCACTGGCATGCCAACAGGAAAAGTTCCATCAAGAAGGGGTCTGCTGCCTTCTGAAGGCAGGAAGGCACCACTTTGCCTGCAGGACTGGACCTGCGCAGCCTTCATGAGACTTGTTCCAGCAGAGCCCTTAGAACACTCTGTGAGTTCTGACTCCAGGCCTGCAGGCAGAGTCTCCGGGTGGTGCCATCTGTAGCTCACACAGAGGTGGGTGGGGTCCTTCCACCTCCTTGGTCATTCTCATCAGTCTCCTGGGTGCATGCCACCAGCTCCCATGGCCTCAGGCTGCTGGGCAACACCCTGAGTTATGTTAGAGATATAATAATGAATTATACAATGGATTATACATAATTAATTTATAATAAAACACACACACAGTGGTTTAATTTCTCCAAGTGAATGATGTGCCACCGCCAGATCCTGCTGGAATACATTCCCTTAATGCCTGATTTCTGATCTGGAGATGATAGCCAGCTGCTCTAGGGAGGGACCTTGGCCAGATTCCCTCCAGGCTACCTCTGGGGTATGTCCCATTGAAGGATAATCCTTCACTGCCTCTATTGTGGTTCTAGACCGGGATACCCATGGGGGTCTCACTCTACCCCAGGACTGTTTGAGAGTGGTTATCTTCTTCATTCCCCCAATCTTTCTTACGGAGTATGGGAGATGCCAATGTATTTATACTCCCCCATTCCTTCCTTCCTTCTTTCCTTCACTCAACAACTGTGTGATGAGTGCCTGTTATGTGCCAGACCCTGTCCTTGGCTTGGTGCGCATGAGTAAGCAAAACGCAACGATCCTTGCCCTGGTGGAGCTTACATTCTAGCAGAGGGAGCCAGACAATCAATAGTAAGCATAATGACTAAGTAGATTACACAGTGATAGGTGCTATAGAGAAAGAAGAAGCAGAGCAGGATAAGGGTGATCAGGTGTGATGCAGGCAGGCTGTAGGTTTAAACATGGTGGTCAGGGCAGGTGTTATGGAAAAGTGGCAGCCTCGGAATGGCCAAGCCCTCCACGAAGAAGGGGGAAAGGCCTACTTGGGGCTGTTTGCTTAGGAGATCTTTCAGTAACATTTGTAATTTTTGGTTGCAGATGTTCAGGATGTTACTGTTCCTGCTGCTGCTGCAGTTTCTGCCCCCCACCAAGGGGTCCCAGCGTGCTGAACCCATGTTCACTGCAGTCACCAGCTCCGTCCTGCCCCCTGACTATGACAGCAACCCCACCCAGCTCAACTATGGTGTGGCAGTCACCGATGTGGACCATGATGGAGATTTTGAGATCGTTGTGGCAGGGTAAGTGTCTCCCACCCTGAGTCTGATCCATGTATCAGTCAGCTTTTGCTGTGATAAGGCTGAGTAACAAATACCAAGAGCCAATGGTTTGCAACAATACGTATTCCCACTCCTAGGTCTCGGCTGGGCTCAGCTGGGCCTCTAGTATGCCATGTCCTTGTCTTTCGCTGTAGCAGTGAGAGATGGAGGCTGGAGAGTTTTTCAGGGAGAGAATTTGAATGCTCTGCTTCAAGACATGCTCTTCAGATTTTTAGTCTCCTTAGTTATGCAAGTAACACTTCCTTAGCAGTGGGACTGTAGATTCTCTACGAAGGAAGGGCTTAAAGGTGACAATTATGAGAGAAGGGGCTGCTCAAAGCTGCCTTTGCACAGCATTTTCCATAAGACTAGGAAGACAGTAATCATCCCTTTCACAGAAGGGAGGAAGACGGGAATTCAGGATAGCTAAACTTACTCTAAAGCATGCCTTGCTGCCCACCCAAGAAGCAACATTGTGTAGTAAGAAAAGCATATGATTTGGAGTCCAAATAGCTTGAATTCATGCCGTAGAGCTACAGCTTTCTAGTTGCATGACCTGAGTCAGTCCCTTACTCGCTGAGATTCATATGTATCGTCTGTAGAAATGGGAATAATTGTCATGCTTTCTTGTCCTGAAACCTCAGTAGGGTGTTGCGTGTACTAGTGCATTGTCAGGTCTGCCAGTAACCATCGATAAGCACTATTTCTGGAGCCCCGTGCTGAGCCTTTCCCCGGCACCGTCTTACTTCATCCTCCTGACAACTCTGTAAAGTGCATACACAAGAAAAGGGAATTAGACGGGAAGCGACTTGCCCTCATCAATTAAACAGGACATGGATGGGTCAGGATTTGAACCCCAGGGCTCCCTAACCCTAGAGCTACTGAACTACGGTTGTGCAAAGTTTTGTTATCACTTCAAAAATCAGTCAATTGATAAACACACAAGGGCCTGTCCTCCTCGTTCTGGGAGGCCTGAGCTTTTATGGCAGCATGGAAAACAGTCACTGCCAGGTAGCATTGTTTGTAGCAGCTGCATGTAACAGCAGAGAGCACTGACCTTGGAATTGGAAGACCTGGTGTTAATCCTAACTATACCACCCAATGGTTGCGAACCTTGTGCGAGTTACTCAGCTATGCGGTGCCTATTTTCTCACCTATGAAATGGGCATATTGAAGTCTACCCTCACCTACCACACAGGACAGGGTGAGGATGAGCGGTGATGATGCGTAGAAGAGATACTTTATAAAGCACACTTCTTCTTCCATTTATTCATTTCTTCTACCCTGTGAAGAGTAAAAGGTACCCAATTCTAGACCTCCTAGAAGTCTGGATGAGTACCCCGTCCAATAGAACCTTCTGCAATGATGTAGATGTTCTATGTCAGTGCTGTCCGATATGGTGTCCACTAGCCACACGTGGCTGTGGAACATTTGAAATGTGGCTACTATGACTGAGGAACTGAATTTTTAATTTTATTTCATTTAAATTAAATTTAAATTTAATTTAACAGGCAGGCCCTGTCTGGGAAAGTTTGGGCTGCCAAGTGTTTTTCTATAAGATGATACTGCCCACATTGAAATTACCACAGTTCTGGGTCTTAAGGAGGAAAAACTAAAGAGCAGAGTGTGGTAGAAAAAGGAACATCAGAAGTGGTTGTAATGACCCTGCTGAGGTGACCTGAGCAGCTTGTCCACGCTTGGTGCTGTGACAGTCTGGTGTCTCTCTGAATCGGGAGCAGCCCACCTCATCAAATCCTGCCTCCCAGAGCCATGAGTCTCTGCTTATGGGACTTTGATGCATGTCTGAAATGTTCTAGCTGGCCCCGCCTCCTGTTAGATGGTACCAGCCTCCCCCAGTAGCTCCTGGGAGCTGACAGAGGACAGAGGATGGTAAGGTAACCATCCTTCCCTCCTCCCGGGCCCTCTACAACTTAGTGCAGTGAGCATCCTGGCCCTTCATCTTGGACATGGGCTTCAGGTGCAGCTCTCCATCGCACCCATTTTCGGACACACACGGTTACCACTGCATCTCCTGAGCATGCAGTTTCTTTCTTTCCAAGTGCTCGGCATTCATTTCATCTTCATTTCCCATGAAGTCCCTCCCTCTGTCTCTTCCAAGGAACTCAAGAAATCTGCTTCTGTGTCCTCGGTGGTAGGGAGGCTAGACCATCCTTTGTAGTCATCTTAGAGTAGGTAAACCTGGTCTAGCTTGCTGCTGACTGTGGGGCCTACAGCACTTTGGAGTCCTCCTCTGGAAACAAAACCCAGACCATCCTGGATCCTCATCCTGAATCGGCCAGAGATCAGGGAAAGATCCTTCTCTCTTCTCCCAGGGAAGGGTTGAGCCAGGCAGGCCCTGTCTGGGAAAGTTTGGGCTGCCGAGTGTTCTTCTGCAAGATGATACTGCCCATTCCCAGCAAAGGAGGTTTGCGTGGAGGACAGGATGGTGAAATGGGGCAGCCTCCCAGCTCCAGGTCAGGCCTTCTTTGTGGCTGGTGTGAAGCATTGTGAATTCTCAGAGCATCAGAAAGACACGTTCTAATTTAAGTACCAAAATACGTTCCAAAGGCAAATATAACTTTCTATTATCTTCAGCTTAGGATGATTTGTCACTGTCTTCTTCTTTGGGATGGATAAGCAAGGGTTGACTGTATAGACATATTTAAATCAGGACCTTGGGAGGTCATTTGGTCCACCCCTTGCCTTCCAATTAGGCCACACCTATCGCTCTTAGAACCTCCATTTATTTAAAGCCTTCCAAGAGAATGTGTGCAATCTTTTTGTAATCTAGCTCAATTACTTATGTCAAGAATCTATTTGACAAATCTGAATCCCTCATATTAGAGTTTAGTAAGCCATTTCTTTTAACTTTTGCTTTGCTATTGCCTTTGAAGATATAAACCAAGTGGTCACCATTCTTTCAAACAATGACAACTAGGATCACTGCTCTGCATTTTATTCTCTGTGGACTTGGCCACGTTTCTGGTTTCAACTCTTATTCTGTGTCATCTACTCTATACCCATATTTAACTCCGTTTCCTTCTCTGTTTGATTATAGACTCTGTTTAAGAATCATGCTGCAAGAGTTGAAATTTCTAAAAATTGAAGGTGAATACCTTTACCTGGAGCACCTGTGGTCCAGCTCATGACAGGCCCACTCTGTATTATCTTATAGACCTTTGCTGGTCCCTGAAGGCATTTACCTTTGCGACCCCTGGGATAATGGCCAGCTCTTCAGTGTATAAGGCGCCCTGTACTTGAACTTGTCTTAGATGTGTTGACCTTGTAGTGTGTCTGACTTGAGCCCTGTTGCTTTGACTATTTACTCTTTGAAAGGTTTGTTTTGTTTTGCTTTTTTGGTATCCTCGTTCTGGGTATTGATGGCATTGATTTTGAGCATGTTGCGGGTGAGTTTGTGTCGTGTTTCAGTTTCTTGAGTTAATTGTGATGGAAGGCGTGTGCGTGCGTGCATCTGACTCTGGGAGGAGCAGAAAATGACCGCCCTTTGTTCTGCGGGGATGGGGGAGGGAATGGGCTGGCTCTGCTCCTCGGCCACAGCTGGGCGAGTGCCTCCGCATATGGAGGGCTTATCTGTTGACCGGCAGGTGCATGATTGCAGTCTGTGCATACAGTCTCCTCCCTACCGGGTGAGGGGAGGATTTGATCACCCCCAGAGACATCCGTGCACGCACAGACCATTGAGGATCTTCAGGACTGGTTCCCTGGGTAAATAAAAAGCTCAGTAGCTTCCCCTTTTCTCAGTGGAACTAAACACCCAATCTACAGTCTCACATAGTCTAGAAAGGAATTTCTGTTGGTGTCAATCTTGCACAATTCCTTTAGAGTAGCTTTTGTTTCCTGGGATATCCCCAGAGGTCTGAGATAACCCCCCCCTACCCTTTCAGTTTCCAACAGAAGTTCTGCTCAAAGGGAAAGATTGTAGTGGTTGTAAAGTTTAAATCACAATTTAGATCAGTTTTTCTACACAGAACATTCATTTGATAAAACCTTAACGCATTCTTCACACTTGGAAGGGTTTCATTTAAAGGGATGCTACATATCGTAAAGCAGTGCTTCATTTTGTTTTAATTTTGCAACTATGTCAGAAAACTTTTTTAATTTACTAAAGTTAATTGAATTATTTAAAAGGCAAACTGTATTCAATTATCAGATTAATCATAATCATATAGGAGATATGTTTGCCATTATAAATAATAAGAACAATGATAAAGAATGAGGTATTTATCTACGATTTAACCAAAGCAGGATTCATGCATTTTATTATAAGTATATATAGATACGTGCAGCATATATAGATATATATTGCATATATAGATAGATAATAGGTAGATAGATGTAGTATTCATGTGAATATATGTAGATATATATATAGTCTATGTAAGTCTATATGTATATACACATACACACTTTTAACAAAATAGGAAAAATAGTTTTGAACTTTCTGTGCTAATTGTTGCTTTGTAAAACATTTTAATAGATTTGATCATCAGTTTTGACAACTTTGAAATGTCAGATTATTTCATTCAGTTCAATTTATCCTTCTCTTTTAATTTAAAATAGATCTTACAATGTAATAACACTCATGCGTTCTATTACCAAAAAAATCATACAGTATCGATGAAAGTAAAAATCCATCTCTTTCAACCCCCCACCCAGTCCTCTCCCAAGATAACAATTGTTTTCAGTTTGTTGTTTATACTTCTAGAAATTTCTATATTACATATATGTACCACATATATGTTCCTAGGTTGCAAATATATAATTTTTGGAAGAATCAAACTGATACATATTATTCCAAAACTCACTTTTTTTCACTGCATAGTATATTTATTGTTCATAGATATATAGATAGATAGATTTAGCTCATTTTTTTAAGTTGTTTAGTGTGGGTGTACCACATTTGTTTTGTCACCCCTCAAGTGACATTTAAGCTGTCCCTAATCTGTGACCACTGCAAACAATGCTGAACTGCGCATCCTTACCGACATATGCAAATATTTTTCTGGGATAGATACCAAGCAGTAGAGATGTTGGGAATGCTATGTACATTTTGGATCTTAATAAATAGCACCAAATTATTTCCAATCTCCATCTTTTTCTATTTATTCATAGCCTAGAAATAAAAGGTAAGCTTGGGGATTATTGAATTCAACAGCTATTCAAGCCCCTACTATGTGTACAGCCTCATAGACTCCGGGCCCTGAACCCGATCAATTTAGACCTAATAGTTCCAAGAAGGACAAAGCTTATTCTGCATCTACAAAAGAAGCTGCCGCTGTTAAAAACCGGATTGAAGAACTTCAATACTGTCTGATTCCAACTGCTAAAAGGACTTCTTCTAAAGCCTCGTCTGCAAAAATATATCTCTTAAATGGTTCACCCTTCACCCCGAGATTCATTGTCGCCGGTATCATGGTAGCTTGATTGTGGGATGCCAGCTCTTCTGCTGTGGTTAAGCATGGACTGCCCCTGATTTTCAATACTAATAAGACATGAGCCGGAGCAGGAACCGAGGCTTGTAAACGCCTTCTTAAAACTTTTCTAAAAAGGTTACTCAGCGGTGCGTGGTGGGTTTTCCAGAGATGTCTCATTGCTGCATCTGAACTCCCTTCTCCCCAGAAGCAGTGGGCAAACATTCCGCCCTGCGCACCAGGTCACAGACTCTCCTGACAGCCCAAGGTTCCGAAGCCCCTTGATAGTTACCCTAGCGACCCCCCTCCCCCGACAGATGGTCTGGTAGGCAGAATAATGGCCTTCCAAAGATGTTGCGTCCTAATGCCCACAGCCAGCGAATAGGCTGTCTTATCTGGCAAAAGGGACTGCGCAGATGGGGTTAGGTTAAGGACCTTGAGATACTGAGCCGATCCCAGATTATCCGAGTGGGCCCGAGGTAATCCCAAGGTCCTTAAAACTAGAAAAAGGGAAGCAGAAGAGGAGCTTACAGTGACGTGAGGTGTGGAGGACTTAAACTCACCGTTCCTGGCTTTGAGGCTGGAGGGAGGGGTCACAGGTCAAGGAATATGGGTGGGCTCTAGAAGGTGGAGAAGGTAGGGAGATAGATTTACCCCTAGAGCTTCTAGAAGGAAATGCAGTCATGCCAACACCTTGATTTCAGCACAGACCAATGATGGAATTGTGACGGACTGAAGTGTAAGATAATCAGTTTGTATTGTCTTTTGCCACTAAATTCGTGGTGAGTTGTTACAGCAGCAAGAAGGAATTAGTACGTCAGATGCTTGGTGTGATTTTTCAGAGAGGGGATGGCCATTACCTCAGAGAATTTTAATAGTATTATTTTAACAATTTCATGGCCTTAAGATAAATATACCACCCACAAGCATATTATTTCAAACAATAAAGCAAGTATACCTCCAACGAAAGTATTATTTTTAATCAGTGACAGTCCCTTGTCTTAGGAGCATGTGCAGTTTGGGGAAGAGTCTAAAAGCACACTTTGTTCCTTAGTGACCAGCCACCTTAATTCACTGTTTGACACCCCGTGTCTTAGATGGCTGGAGGCAGGGAGAGGGATTCAGGGCTTTTAAAGACCTCATTGCCCTTGGTGAGACAGCACACTGAAACTGGATGAGGTCATGAGTGACCCGTACCCCGCAGAGATGCGAGCATTCCCGGAGTCGGACAGGGTGGAGAACACTTCCAGGTGAGAATCGCCAAGGCCTTGGAGGGGGCATTTGGAAGGACAGGTAGCATGCGGGTCTGTTTAACTAGGGAGCAATGTCCTCTCCAGGCTGGAGATGGCTTTGGGCTTACTTAGATTTTATGTTTGTTTGTTTTAAAATTAATTTTTAAAAAAAAAAAAGCAGTTTAACAAAAAACTGATTTTCACATAGTGAAGAATATTTATAAAAAGCCATTCCAAAATAGTAATATAATTAAGACCCTAAAATTGCCTCTGCTGAAAAAGGCAAAGCTACTTTTAGTAGTCTGAGTTTTTCATCCATTCAGAAAGTGGAGGGATGTAGGCCCTGTCTCCAGTAACCTTCCTTGAAGTCTGTCTTCGCCCCAGTTCTGTAAGTGGTGGGCTGGGCAGAAGCCCTTCCTCGTCCCAGCTCAGCTCCTGAAGTGCCAGGCACAGGGCAGGCTGCAGGTGAAGCCCGCCCTCCCCACTCTTACACCCCTACAGCAGCAGGCCTTTCCCTTCCCTCTCCTCCCCGACTCCTCGCCCCCTTCCCCCTTCCCCCCTCCCCCAAACAAATCTCACACCTCTCTGCGTCATTTCCACTCCCAGCATCACTTCTTATCGGGGCAGGGCTTGTGACCCCTGCCTCCCACCCCTTCTCCCCAGTGCTACTGACTTGGTGAGTCATTTTCTTCCAAGAATGCTGTGGTTAGGACTTAATCTCTCCTCTGAAGAAGTAGTTGGTTTTGAGGAGCAGATACCTAGGAAAACATGCAAGGATGTGAAAGGCTAAAACATTCCCCACTTTGGATTTTTGCCGTACTCTCCCCTCATTTACCATCAGTTCTGAAGGAGCAGAGTGAGCAGCATGCCCCTTGTAGTTTGCTTATGTCATCGCATCTTAAACCATCTCGGTGGTTCGAATGACGTGTGGTATTTAACTGAGCCTCAGTCACATTGTTTCACATTTTAACATCACTAAAATTGGGATGTGACTTACAACGGGCAGCTTGCACTAAGTGGAAGTCATGTCTTTCCTAGAGATACTGCAGTAATGCTGAGTCTTAGATGACGCCTTAGCTTTGATGAGAGCACTGTAGGTAGTATTGTCTCATTTTGCCCATAAGGAAACTGAGACCCAGAGATGTGCTGAAAGTCTTAGAGATGGTGAAAGGTGAACTATTAATCTACATATGCCCACGAAATTAAGTGTGTTAATTGTGTCGTTCAAATCATAATCTTTATTGATATTTCTCTGCCTATTAATAACTGAGGTTCGGTTTGAAATATCCTGGTTGTGGTAGTGCATTTCTTTCTGTGACTCGACTTTGCTGTACATTGAGTCCCATTTTATTAGGTGCAGTTTTAGAATTCTTTTTTTTATTATTGAGATGTAATGGACATATAACTTTAGTTTTGGGTTTACAACACAGTGATTCAATATTTGTATATATTGCAAAATGATGACCACAATAAATCTTAGGCTTTTTATGTTTTCCTGGTGAATGGAGCCATTATTATGAAGTGACCCCATCTATCCCTAATTATGCTTTTGGCCTAATGTTACTATTAATATTACATCTTTCTTTTTGTTAGTGTTTGCCAGGAATATCTTTTTTCATCCTTTTACTTTGAACTTTCCAAAATCCTTATGTTTTATGTGTGTTTCTTATATGCAGCATGTATAGTTTACATTTCTTTCTTAACTGGCTGTGTCTGCTTATTGATGAGTTTAGTCCATTCCATCTAATGGGAACGTTAATATCTTTAAACTAGTTTCTCTTGTTCAATTTTCATGTTTTTAATGCTTCTTTTCCTTTCTTGCCTTTTTTTTTTTTAGAGGTTTATTTATTTTTAGAGTGGGGAAGGGGAAGAGGGAGAGAGAGAGTCTTAAGCAGACTCTGCGCTAAGTGCAGAGCCTGACGCTAGGCTCTGTCTCACGACCCTGAGATCATGACCTGAGCCAAAACTGAGAGTCAGGCGCTCAACTTACTGTGCCACCCAGGAGCTCCTCCTTTCTTGCTTTTTAAAAAAATTGATTGATTGAGCAGCTTTTTTGGTGGGGGGTGAGGGAGATACTTGTTTTCTAAATCCCATTTTTTTGCCTCTACTTGATTTGGGACTTTTACCCTCTTCTTCTGTTCTTTTAGTGGTCTCTTTTGAAATTTTATGATACATTTTTAACAAACTCTAAAATTATCTTAACCCCCTTCTATAACATTACAAGGACTTTAGTCCACTTTAACTCTTGAGCAGTCCTTCCTGGTATACATATAGAATGTCAACTTTGCCCTTTGAAAACCCTGCCACTTACAATTATTACTGTTGTTACTGTAATTATCTAAAGGCAGTGTTTTTAATCGGGAACACTAGCTCTCTCCAAGGGTCCTGGATTAATGTAGGATTCTAAAGTTCACTATCCTCACTATGCTGCCAGCTCAAGAGTTAGTAATACCCTTCACAGTGCTCTGAGCCCCTTATTCCCGTTTGTTTAGGGTCGTCAGTGCCAGATCTAGTTTCAACTCCCTTTTCTGTGGAGTAGGGTGGTTCTTGGAGATTTTCCTTAAGTTTGTGAGCCCATTAATACATTAAAAATATATTTTATCTGGAACCTACTTTTTTTTTATAGTGGTAGGGTCCTTTAGCATTCTATTATATGGATGGAAACAGAAGTCTGGAGTTATCAATAATTTAGGATCTCCAAAGTTTGTTTTTCTATTACTAAGAGGACTAGGGAGGGTATGCATAACTAAAGGGAATAGTATTTAAGAGGTTCTCCCCCTTACCTGTTCAAAGATGCTTGAACTCACTTCTTGCAAAATAGAAAGAGCTCTACAGCATGGAAGACTTGGGTGTGAGATGGAGAGGGATAGGGATGTGTGTGTATGGGGAGAGAAGCACATGTAGTAAAGCCACAGGCACCTGGGTAGTCAGGCCAGACCCTTGGGCTGTGCCTCTCTGGAGGAGCAGGGAGAGTCAAGATCAAAGTCATTTCCAGCTTAGATGATACCATGTAAGGTCACCAGTGTTTGGCTACACCAACCAAGGAAATGTGTGACTGTGTACACCAAAAACGACCTCCTTCCCCCCTCAGCAGCCATCTTTCCATGTTGTTCATAGAGTAGAATTACAGCCATATGAAGTCATGGACATGGACCCAGTGTGTTTTGACATGCCCTAGTGCGGTAGTCACTCTGTATGTTGGCCATGAATGAGCACTGGGAAGATAAACAAGCTAATGAGGATTCTCCCTGGTTGGGAGCTATCCTGGAGAGCAACACTGCATTGCTGGGCTTGTCACACAGAATAGGGTAGCAGAATCTTCTCTTTGGACCTCCATACCACCTTCATTCCTTCTTTTGGGATGAACTTTCCCTCTCCTTTGGAGAACTGTTCCAATCACAGGATCCTATGTAACTGCCAGTCAATAATCTGGGGTTCCCTGTGACCTATGTCTGTCTAATCAGTGTCTTGATCTGAGATTTTCCATCCTGAATCAAAGAAGGAAAGCTCTAACTTGCTCTTGGATCATGAGTTGTAAGGATATATCACAAAACTACTATGGATATATCCATGTCCCCCACCCCGTAGAGGAATCTGAGAGAGTGAAAATGACACCCAGAGACAAAAAGGGGGGAGAATCCTGGGCATTAAGGCCATGATTCCTGTCCCTGAAGCCCCCAGAACTATGGGTCTCCTACACCTCTACTTCAGTTCTTTTTACCAATAAATTTTTCTCTAGAGCCTTTTCTCTAGAGTGGCTTTTCTTGCCAAAACTAATGACTTATAAATCTAGACAAAGCAGTCTTTCTGCAGGCGAAAGGAAGCACCCTATCTGATTCTGTGTTGCAGACCAGAGCATAAACAGTCCCTGGCCCCAAAAGAGACCCTATGGCTATCTAGTCAAAGGGGAGATTCTTAAGAATATATAAGAGCAGTTGACAATATGCAACCAGTGTTAACATGTTTCTGAAGGAGTTTTTGCTAGGTGGATCAGATTGAGAGGGAAACTCAAACCAAAGAAATATCACAATGTTATTTAATTATATACTTATATCAAAAATTCTTTTTAAAATGTCTCCTCTCATATTAGATTGCCAGCTACTAAGGGCAAGAACTTTCTCTTTTCCACCTGTGCTCTGATAGCCTAACATGAAGTCAGTGTTCAATGAATGAATAAAATGAAATAGGCAGGGGTCTTATGGATGGATGGAGGGTTTAATAATGAAAATAATAGACATTAGCTATACTCAGAAGTGATTTACTCAAGGACCTTAGCTTGAGAGCAACATCAGTAAATGTAATAAATAAAATCCTACATGCCTACCTTATATGTGTATATCTGTGTGCTCAGTGCTTTGACAGGTACAAGAATACAGTCCCTTTCTTCAAGCCATCTAAAGGCACGTATAGAAATAACAGAGCAGAATGTCATGTGAGCTGTAGAAAAGAAACCCACTCCATGGTTGGCACACCTATCAAGTTCATCTCCCCATTGAATATTCCAGTTTTTTCATTTTCTTATTGACACTGAATTTCATCTGAGGTTGTGGGAATAAGGCTCTTTCTCCCCTGTATGGAATTCCTCGATGATGTCATAGGTTTGATCTTCTCTTGCTCATTACAGCCAAGGTCCCTGTGTTCATTTCCCTTTCATTAAACCACATTAATGGTTTGTTGACAGAGTAGTCCCAAGGAACTGACAGCATCATTGGGCCTCCAGTCCTGGTTCTTCCTGGTTCCTGTCTAACACCTCGAAGAGGCAGTGAAATTCTCCATAACGTACCACTAACCAGTTCTACAAATGCCAACCTTGGTTTTTCTGAACATACACTCTTCCATCAGTAGTCTCTTGTCCATATTCTTCGCTTCAGCTAAATAAAGCGAAGTGTGGAAGAAAGAGGCAGAGGAAACTAGTCATTTCCCCCAATTCCCTCCAAACAAGATGGGCTGTAATTTTAGTTCCCCCAATACCTTTTCAGGTTGCTTCCTTATTCTAGGAACCTATGGCTGCACCAGGCTATGTGGCCAAAGCTGCACTCTCCCTCCTCCCATCAGCCTTTGCTCCACTGGGGCTGGCCTGGGAAGGCCTTGGTTAAGTCATTTCAGCACCTGATCCCTGAACAGCACCAGAGCCCTGGAACAGATCTGCAGGCTGAACCCTGTCCTTCCTCCACTGCATCCCTATGTGCAAACCCTTTTGCTTCCACAAATTAGGAAGACTCTGAAAAGTATGGCAAGTCTCATTATAAAAGTTTCCTTTCCATACAACTCATTAATGTCAAAAAGCAAGAGCTAGTGAAATAACAGATATCTCCCAAGTTTCCAAGGACATATCTAAAATCTAAGTTTCAAATGTATCTAACATTTCATGGGGAAATAAATCTTTAATTTAAAAAAGAGGAAGCAAAAAGTAGATGAGTTCATTCTTGGTTCAAAAAGCTGGAAAGCTAAAGAAATTTTCAAGGGACACTGGTAACTTCCTGATGCCTATCAGGTAATAATACTTCCTAGGTGTGGTGAAGAAAAATGAAATAAGGCATGTAAATTGCTTATCACAGCAGCTGGTACATACTAAATGCTCAGTTGTTAGTGTGTTGGGGTGATTATGTTTATTTAATGCCTAATGTAACGGTAGTAGTTTACCTGGACCAACCCTCATCTTAGAAACCTCTGTGTGTGTCTCTGTCTGTGCCTTTTTCCATCAACAGGATAGCATAGCCCTGTGGAATATTTTTTGCTTTTTAATTAGAATTATATATCTTTGTTGTTAATTTTAACACAGTCATTTAAACATTTTTATACTGCATTGTCTGCAGACATCCAAACCTAAAATAAGTTGTCTTGTATTTTACTTAGTTTCCTTTAAATCAATGTCCCACCTAGGAAAAAGTTTATTTACCCCTATTACATTAGCCAGCTCTTATTCATTCATTCTACAGTTTTTTAAAGTAAGCTGCTATGTGCCAGGCACCTTGCTGAGCCCCAGAGTTTAGTAGTGAATGAGAGCAACTCCTGCCTTCGCTGAGCTCAGAGAGAATCAATATGCCTGGTGAATTAAAGAAATTCTTACTTTGAGAAAGAATTTCAGCTTCCTCTAACCAAATCTTTTATCAGAACTCATAATTTGTAACCAGAATCATTTCTCCGTCCCACTGTCCATTCTTACTAAAAGCTGCTAATAAGAAACGGAATGATAAAACAAATGGAGCTAGAAGGAGAAGGGCGTGACTGGGGCAGTCCGTGGATTAAGCAGCCCCTGAACAATCAAGAGATGATATATAAAATGTAAGTTCACGCCCTCTTAAATAATTAAATATATTAAAGGAGAGACAGAAAAGACCACATTTCAGAAGAAATTAGTAGCCTTAAGGCAGTGGGTGAGCAAAAAAGAGCTCTATAGTAGCATTTATAAGCCTTTTCTCTAGTGTAATAAGCCAAGCAGGTAGCAGTAAGAGGGATGGTTATATGGATTCCCACGTACATTTGAAAGTAACGGATGCTAGCCTAGAGGTCACAGTTGTTACAAGGCATCTGAGGCTCCATCTGTGCACGGGCACTTTATCAATAGACACTAAAGCGCAGCTACTGTTATATGGAGATTTTTTTAAACATTGAAAAGGTATCTTCATACTTGGAAAGAGTTGAAAACCATGGTCTTAAAATATGTGTTCATGGACTGTCGAAACAATGGGGTTAAAGGCACCAGAGGAGGGTCACTGAAAGGAGGAGAGTGAGAGACTTCAGGCAAGAGATGGAGAATGGGTGCGAGAAGAGGGAAGTGGGAAACAGGAAGAGAAGAGGGGCAGGAAATGTGCGTGTGGCCTAGAAGGGAAATTGTGGAGTCATGCAAACCTGCATTAAAACTCCAGCATTGGGGCGCCTGGGTGGCTCAGTTGGTTAAGTGTCTGCCTTCGGCTCGGGTCGTGATCCCAGGGTCCTGGGATCGAGTCCCGCATCGGGCTCCTTGCTCGGTGGGGAGCCTGTTCCTCCCTCTGCCCGCCACTGCCCCCCCCCTGCTTGGGTGCTCTCTCTTTCTCTGACAAATAAATAAATAAAATCTTTAAATAAAAATACATAAAACTCCAGCACCTTCTCTTCCTCACTGTGAGACCTTAGAATAAGTTACCTAACCTCTCTGAGTTTGGGTTTCATCATCTATAAAGTGGAGACCGTAATAACTACTCATTTGTTTCATCACAGCACTATGGTGGTGGTGAAACAGAATAATGACACAAAATGCTTGGTCCTGTGTCTGACCTGTGGAAAGTACTCAAATATTAGCTACCACCACCACCATCAGCATCATTTCTTACTGGGCATTGACCCATGAGGTCTTTCAGAGCCTTGCCTGTCAGCAACACCTGAGGGCTACTCCGTGGTCACTTCTCATCTTGAACCAAATGGATCAGTCAGAACTCTTCCGATTGCACAATGAAAACTAACCCTTGTGAGCCTATCTTCCTCCCCTCCAAGGAAAAGAGAATCTAGTGGAAGCCTATTGGGGGGGACCTCACATAACGCAAAGAAAATCTGATCGACCGAGCTTCAAGGAAGCAGACACAGGGGCAGCAGGGGGACATCAGGACTGACAGGAGCCAGTGTCCAGACACAGCGAGGATCGCTTTCTCTGACTCTGTGCCTCTCATCCCTGCCTCAGGATCTTAGCCTGTCAGCCTAATTATTTCAGAGCGTCTTTCTCCCAGACTCTGGTGCCTAAACTACCAGTAGCTCCTAGGCACGTATCTTCCCAACCTAACCACCGGAAAGAAAATTCCAATGATAAGAATTCTGAGTGGCCACGCACTCATCCCTGTGGCTCAGGAAATCATCTGGTTGGGAATGGAAGAAGGGTTGATCCTCCAGATAGAAGGGGGTCTGTTCCTAGACCCAGGAGAGAAGAGAGCTGAGCAAACAACCCTGATAGCCCCAAACATTCTTTGAACACCTACTGTGTGCCCACGCCTGTCTTCAACACTGGGGACACAGACAAAGCCAAGACCTTTATAATTCCTGCTCTCACCGAGCTGACATTCTAATAGGACAGACGGCAATACACAAAGAAACAGGAATTTTTGATTTCTGTCAAGAAACAAGGTGCACGCACCCATGCCTCTTGGGAAAATCTTGCACAGCCTCATGCAGGCACACCTTCACCACCCCCCCAGAGGCTTGGGCACAGATCCCCTCCCCTTCCCAGGCTGCCCTAGAACCCCTCAGTTAAACCATCCACTTCAGCACCCATTTATCTTCCCTTCTAACCCTCAATTTTAGTCCTTTTGAAACCTATTGAGATCCAGTGATGCAAAAAAGACACCAACTAGAATTCCAAGAAAATTTGCATGCTCAGAATTATGAACTAAAGGTAGAAAAGTCTGGATAAATGTTCCAGGTGAACTCCAGTCAAGGAAAAAGAACAAAGGAGAGAGAGACAAGTCAAATCAGTGTCCCCAAGTCCTCGGCATGTGCCATCTGTGAGAATGTGGCTTAGAAAGGAGTTAACCAGGGTCCATCATGGGGGCCCAGCCTCGCCCTCACAAATATTAGATTCATGTTTGTGTTGGAAGCATTGCATGTGTATTTGTGTGTCGATGTGTTCCAGTGTGAATATTTTTTTTCAATTCTGTGAATGATTTTGTCAACCCTATTTAGCATTTTTTTTTAATATACTAATGATTTCAAAAACTAGAAGTAACCCAGTCCTCTCCAGTTTTGGGAGGATCTGGCCTTGGCATTTCCTGAGCATCTACTATCTACCAAACTCTGCTCTGCCCTTCACACATCCTCTCCTTTGTGGAGGTGCTATGGTTTCCTATTTATAAAGGGGGAAGGTGAGACCCACAGGGCTGATCTCTTGCTAAAGGTCAGACAGCTATTAAGAAGCAGAGCTGGGAGGAGATTGTGCCCTATTTGGCTCCAACGCCCAAATTCTTTCCTTTCAGCCACTGGTTCCTGAGCCAGGCCAGTCTGGAATGAAGTTGTTTTCGCTTTGTAACAAAATTCACTAAGTAAGGATGATGCAGTTTTTTTTTCATAAAGCTAAAAATAGTCCATCTAAAGGACTGACATTTTTAATTCTAAGATTTCGTCCTTTTCGCTTTCTCTTGGAAAACAATTTTACGAATATCATAGGTCGTATCATGGTCTCATAGGGGGTAGTTGCTGGTTTTTTTTTTTTATTGTTCTTAGTCGGCAAAATGAAATATTGACCATCCTGTGAGTGCTGCAAAGTTTGTGTTTTGAAACTTTACTGTGCCATGAAGCCTCAAAGTCTGGAAAGCACTGCTCTATACAGTGTTGGCCTCCCGGAAAGGCAGAGCTGCCTTCCACTGATGCCTGCTGTGTGCAGGCACTGGGCTGGAGGCTCTTTGTGCGCTGTCTCTGGTAAAACCACTAAAAGGGGGTCTGGCCCCGGTTTTACAGATTAGGAAACTGAGGCTGAAGGGGATGAGACCCTGCTGAGGGCCTCGGGCTCCAGCACCCCGCTTTCTGCCTCGCGTGTGACAGCAGGCTGCTCGGGAGCCCCGTGCTCCTGCCCTCTGCGCAGCTTGTCCTCGGCAGCCCTCCTCCCATTCCCGGGCCTCACGTGAGATCCCAGAGCGAGGACGCTGATAGGACAGCCCCCTCTTCCCTTCACACCTCCTCTCTCCCAGAGCCCACCTGGGAGAATACCCATACCCTGAAGCTTTGGTAGCTTTCAGAAGCTCCACAAACAGCATTTTGGAGGGCTGAGACCAGCTTTGGGGGCTCTTTTGGGGTGCCCTGGCTTGGAAGAACTTCCTGGAGGAACGCAACAGGAAGGTAGTGAGCTGTGTGCTTCTGTCCCTCGTTGGCCAGGGACAATGAGATCAAATGAGTTCCCTGGAGCCTGGGGGCCTGCCTTGCATGTTCATGATGGTCTCAGTGCATACATACCGCCTTCCCTCTGTGTGCAGCTTGGAGGGTGGTTTTCCTCTGTTCATCCACAGTCACAGCCTCCTAGTGTGGCCTCAGATGACTGCCAGATGTGACTGTGGCTGCCATCCATGCAGACAGCAAGCGCGCCTGCTCTCTTCATTAGCTAGAGGAGAACTGAACTTGTTCCCTGGACTCATGAGTGCTCTGAGGAAGGAGGGCAGGGTCTGGCTCTGCTGGAGAAGATGGATCAGACTGCAGACCTACATATTTTTTTTGGTGATAATAAAGGGGCAAACTTCATAAGCTTATGGAACTGGAGATGACTGATGAAACCAATGTAATTTACAGTGACAAAAATTTGGGGGTGCCTGGGTGGCTCAGTGGGTTAAGTGTCTGCCTTCAGCTGAGGTCATGATCCCAGGGTCCTGGGATCGGAACCCCATGTGGGGCTCCCTGCTCAGCTTGTCCCTCTCTCTCTATGCCTCCCCGCCAACCCCGTCCATCTCTCTCTTGCTACCTCTGTCTCAAATAAATAAATAAAACCTTAAAAAAATAAAAAACCAAAGTGACAAAAATGTTGACAAATAGAGCAAAGCTTAGTTTTATACATAATATGCAGAATTAGTAATAATAATACCAGGACTTACTGTGGTTCATGTTTGTCACTTTGGGGGGCCTAGTATTTACTCCCTTTTCCTAAAAATACACTTCCTTCCTCCTGTGAAATTGTTTCTCCTCTTTTGTGGGCAGTTTTGGAGAAATAGTAATCGAGGAATACTGCCCTCACTCTACAGAAGCCAAAAAGATCCCTGGAGGTTCTTTCATCAGATGCCAAGGGGTAGAGCCAAGTGGTGGGCACAAGCCCTAAGCATATCCAATTGGATTGTCCCCTGACGCCGTCATTTTGGGGCAGAGCAGTGCAATGATGGAAGAAACGTTTGGAATTTACTCACTCTCATTACTGCACCTCAGCTAGGCTGTCAGCGGGTTCCGGCTCCTTCTGGAAGAGTTGTCTGTTCTGAGCCTGGCTGTCTTCGGACTTCCCTTTGAACCAGCAAGTTCCCCATAGCCTGCCAATCGATTTCCTGTTCACGTAAGTTAGGCAGAGTCATTTCTATTATTTATAACCAAAGAACCTCACTGACCATCACCCGCCCAAATTAGTGCTTCCTTTTCTCGGTGACCTGCTGGAAGGTCACGCACCTGGTCCACTAGTGCTGCCATCGCTCAGACAATACCGGACCCCCTCATTTGAAATGCCCTTGGAGGGCTGTTTCCATGCCACACAAGAACATGTGACCTTATAACTATGCCTCAGTTTGGACTCAGAACAACATTACCAGCTCAATCAGCTGGTTATTCACCGGAGTTGGCTACCCATGCCAAAAAGCCTTTTTACTGTTTCCAAAAATAAAATCCAGCCTCACAGGATGAGGATCTGCTACCATTGTGCCTATTCCAAATAATGTGGCATCAATTTGAAGAAAATTCTCCAGGGAGTCCCCAAAGTATCTAAAACAATGGCAGCAGCCTTGGGATAAATATCTGGCATAACGGGATTACTGCTCAGAAGGGAGAGGATACTTGTTTGGATGGATAGATTCTGGTATCTTGATTAAATAGCCCGTTTCATTATCTAAAAGTCACACTCCATGGTGGAGTCATGTTTCTAAGCCTAAAAATTAGACTTTGTTTTAAAGACCCTTTGGAAAATATTATGAGAGACTTTTCCGAGCCTGAGAGCGCTCCCCAACAAATCCACCCCGCAGACACAGCTAGCTAAGGGTTTTCCCCTCCACACTGGAAGCAGATGAGGTCTAAAAGGCAGCAGCTCTTGTCCGTTGTTCTTAAGCAGGATGCATGTCCTCTGCCCAAGGCTGGGCTTCAAATCTAAAACAAGAGGACACATAGCATCCATCAGCAAATCCTGCTTTAGAGCTTCTTACGTAGGCATCCTACTTCCTTCCTTTTTAAGTTCTCTTAGACTGGGCAAAGGCTTGCCCCTAAGTTTCCCAAAATAACAATGGGGGGAGCACGTATGTTTGGATGACACCGTGGGCCCCCAAATTGAAACTTTAGAGTGAGGAGAATACACCCGCCCCCACCCTCACCCCATCTTGATGTGGTCACCTGCCTGTGTCCACTCAGTCAAATGAGGAATGGATAAATACATTATTGTCCACCCCCACGGCACTGCCAGATCCAGCTCCTGGGCCATCCCAACAACTGGAGAATCCCACTTTCAGGCAAAGGGCAAGAGAAATGTGGTCATTCTTGGTGTTTCTTTTGATAGGGGATAAAAGGAAGAGTGAAGCTTTCAGAATTGACTTCTGTCTCTTGGTGTCTTGCAGTTTCCATCTCTTTGTAATCAAAAGATCACAGCCCAACAAGGGGGGAGAGAGAAGAATCTCTACTTTGGGCAGGCTTCAAGACAGTCTTGGATTATTTAGTTGTTCTGTAACTCATTTCTGTCAAACATTCTCTTTCTATCTCTTGTCATAAAAAATTGAAATGCTGGTTTCTAAGTGGATGTCTTGGCTTTAACTATCGGTCTGATCTTGGACAAATTATTTAACCTCTCTGAACCTGTTTTCTTGAGTGTGAGCACAGTGCCTGGTATAACATAGGTGCTCAATAAGTATTTGTGGGTGAGTGAGATGAATTCTAAGGCCCTTTCAGCCCTGCCACTCTATGGCTTTCCTAGTAATAGGGCTCCCTTCCCATGGTGGACATCACCATTGCCCTTTGGCAAGCTTCACATTCATTTGGCATTTATTCTCAAAAGCATTATTCTGCCATTCTCCTGAGCATGCTCAGTACCACACCAAGCATATAAGTTTCATCTCAAGAGTCTAGAATTGAAGGTTTCCCAGCAGAATTATTATTGTTATTGGCCGCCATTGCTCAATGCTCTTGGCTTTTGCTGGTCAAAAGTTGTTTGCTCATTTACTCTGTGTACTTGAAAAAACTTTTCACAGGCAACAACTCTCCCACTTCCTCCAACCCTTAGTTGTCCATGGCATGTCATTGTTAACAGATGGGCGAGACCGTAAACTTTGTTCAAATGTTGAGTCACTCTTTGCATTCCTATTTCTCAGTTGGCCAGCACCTGAATTTGCACATTTGAGGTGCTTTTAGGGTTAATATTGCTTTTTTGTGAAGTTGATTTACAAATTGTGTCCCCTAGAGGCTCACCCCTAATCTGAATTGTCAACTGGGGACTGCTAGAGATTGATGATGGGGGATTATGATTGTCTACATGTTGCACCTTCATCCAATTTTCTGATGTGTTTTGGTAATGATGTTGACAGTTGTGTGAAGATCTGTTCCTGAAATTAAAGCAGCGGCAGCAGCATTTTTGAGCTTGATGATTAGATTTGATTAGATCAGAGTGGGTTTTACTTCTCCCTCAGAGTCAGCAGAGATTTACTGTCCACTGACTGATTTAACTTCATGCTAGAAGATGGTTAGTGACATAACTTACCATCAGAAAAAGAAATGTCAAGGAGTATTGGAACAAAAACCCAACCTTGTTTGACTTTAGTGATGACCTTGAAGGGGCTGAAAATGTACACATTATCAAAGATTTCTGCCCATAGAGTATCATAGAGAAAATAAATATTGACACATTTTGGTGGACATTTGTATTGGGGAGCATCTTCCAACAGTAGCTATCATTTGAGTAAGGCAGAGGCTTTCATAAAATCAGATAAGGTAAAAAAGAATATTATGGTTTCTGAATTTTTCTTGCCATTAGCAAGAGGTGAAAGTAACCATTTATGAGTCTGAGTCTACATGACTTAAAGCCACAGTGAGATGCTACAAGAAGGCTCTTGAGTGGTCCTGTGCAGGACTTTCCTATAAGGTGATATGTGTAATTTCACTCTGTATATGAATTCTTAAAGTAATCATAACCAGTAATTCACAAACAAGAAGATGCAAATGGACAATAGACAGGAAAGTAATATACAACTATTTAGAGTTTTCAAGATACAGCATAAAATCAGGGTCTAGTTTTCAGTAACAAAACTGGCAAAAATCTAAACAGATTATAATACTCAGTGTTAGCAAAAATGCAGTGAGGTGGATATTTTCAAAATCTGGAAAGAAATCTGTCAAAAGGTACTAAGAGCCTTAAAAATATACAGACTCTTTGACTCTAAAAGTCTGTTTTTATAACTCTACCCTAGGGAAATAATCAGAAATATATGATTGGGGCACCTGGGTGGCTCCGTCAGTTAAGAGCCTGCCTTTGGCTCAGGTCATGATCTCAGGGTCCTGGGATCGAGCCCCAGTCGTGGGCTCCCTGCTCAGTGGGGAGTTAGCGTCTCCCTTTCCCTTTGCACCTCCCCCCTGCTCATGTGCACGCTCTCTCTCAAATAAATAAATAAAATCTTTAAAAAAAAAATCTCTGGTCAAAAATTTATGTGAAAGGCTATTTGCTGCACCTTTTAATTTTTTTTATTTTTCTTTTTTGCTGCACCTTTTTATAATAGCAAAAAACCAGAAGCAACTTTATTATCCATTAATAACAAAATGGTTAAGTAAATTATGGAATACCAACATGATGAACTACTATGTGATCATTAAAAATTCTCTTCACAGAATATTTAAGGATGTGAGGGAATTATTTCTAATATAATAACTAAGGGAAAGAAGCATTATATATAACTTGATACAGTGTGGTCCCGACTTTGTAAAACATTTAAATATGCACAGAAAAAGACTAGGAGGAAACATACACAAGTATTAACAGCTATTCTAGGTGGTTGATTTAGAGATGATTTTAATTTTCTTCTTTATGCTTTTCTGTATTTCCCAATTTTTGTAAGATTTGCACAAAGTACATTTTTTTATAATTAGTAAAAACTTTTAATGATCATAATCACAGCATCCATAGGGTCACCCAAGAATTTTTTCAGCATTTCAGATCCTCAAAATGAGAAGGGGAGAGCAATTATGTCTTTCTCTTCACCTAATTTGGAAAATTTTAGCAGAAATTCCATGGGCTCTAGATGCCTTGTTTTTTTAGCCGCTTGATGATTTTCTGCACCTTGTCAAGAATCAGAGGGATTTTGCAGATTCTTTTGTCGGATAGTGCAGGATAAAGTTGAAAACGTGTTCCTCAATAATTGTTGTAACTGAGAAGGTCTCTGAAATGCTCTTTCCAGAGCTCAGTGACAGCTTCATTCTTATTTAGCAACTGTCCATCCAGGAATAGCAGGGAGCTGGTGGCTACTCGTGTGTGTGTGTGTGTGTGTGTGTGTGTGTGTGTGTGTGTGTGTGTGTGTGTGTGTAGAGGGGCACTTAAATCCAGACGTGTTATAAAATGTTAGAGGAATGCTAGATGCCTTCATGGGGTCATTTTTCCATCTCTTCTTTGTGCCAAATTACTTTGAGCCTCTGTCCTGGTTTATAGATGCCTCAATTTCTCTCCCTCTGAGTTGGTGTCAGCGTGCTGGAAATGAAAAGCCTTCTACCGCCTGGCCATGGTGTGAGGAGCTTGGACTACATGATATAAGGTGTCTTCCAATTCCAACCTGATTTGTTTGTAGGATACTTGGAGTCAGTCACTTCCTCCATCCCCTCATTTTTTTCCTTAAAAAAAAAAAAAGTTGTGAAATTAAAAAAAAACAAAAAACAAAAAACAATTGTGATGTTTTATGGAAGCAAATCCCAGGACTTCTTCACAAACACTAATGATAGTGCATTAAAATCCACCCTTCAGTCAGCAAGAGTGGGACTGTTGGGTTGTAGAATATAGTACTGGATGTTCAAGAAGCTTAGAAGCAAATGGTAGACATGGTCTCTCATTTACAGGGGAGGCAGGCCCCAACCTAAGTGCCCCAACCTAGATACAGCTTCCAAAAACCCACCTTTTATGACGGTGGGATGGCAAGTTACGTTTGTTGAGCACCTGCTGTGTTCCTGGCATTGTGCTGAGCACTTTACCTGAGTTTCTTGTGTACCCTTCAGCAGTCCTCTGAGAATGATGCTTTTATTTCCCCCACCCCACCCCATTTTAAAGATGAGGAAACAGGTTTAAGAAACTTTCCTGACATCAGCTTAAGTTGTGAAGCTAGAATTCAATCCCAGAGCTCATATAGGAGCTCATATAGGACTAGTGTGTCCCCAGCTTACCTAGAAGAATCATCTGGAGTGTTTGTTAAAGAGACAGCCCCCACGTCCTTGGAGCTTCTCTGATAGGGTGGTCTGGGGAGAGATCAGGAATGTGGTAGTTTGAACAAGTGCCCCAGGTGATTCTCATCATCGGCTGAGATGATGATGTGTTTGACAATACCGCAATGGATCTCAGGCCTGGCTGCAAGGTATAATTATCTGGGAAGCTTTTTAAAAAGTCCTGTCACCTGGCTCCACCCCAAGACATTCTGATACTATCGGACTGGGGTGGGACCCACGCATCAGGATCTTAAAACACTCCAGGTGATTCTAAAGTGCAGCCAAGACGAAGAACTACCGCTCTGCTGCCTCGGCTGATTAAAATTAAATCAGCCTGACTCACTAAAAAAACACTGGTAAAAGAAGAATCACTCCGTGCTGACAGTCTCCCACTTTGAGCCCAGCCATCAGAGGAAGTCACGTAAAGGCTGAAGGAAGAAAAGCAAAATACCCTCCAGGGTGTGACAGCGGTCCTATTGTCCATTCATTCCCCAGTTCCTGATTGAACACCAAAATCAGATGCCCGGAAGGTGCTTCATCGGCCAGAGCTGGGAGGAAGGGGGGATTCTCTTGCTTCATTACCGCAGTGGTTTTCAAGCTTTGTTGTGTATCGGAATCACAAGAAGGAGGCTGTTATTAAAACAGAGGACCCTTTGCCCATAGTTTCTGATGCAGTCGGTCTAGGGTGGGGCTGACGCTGTCCGTCAGTAGACCTCTGCTTTAGCGTTTTGCCTGTCACTGAACCCACGTGCCACTTTGCCTATCACTGAACCCACGTGCCACTTTGCCTATCACTGAACCCACGTGCCACATGAGCGTAGGGATGGCCCCGCCCCACTTCCTGGCCAGTGAAAAACTGTGCTTTGGAGGAAGAATTTCTGAGAGAGCTTTCAGTTGGGTCTTAGACCCTTTGACCATGACATCTGAGGGACACACTGAGGCGTCCAAATAGAGGAATCGGGAACTGGCCCCATTCCCCCGTCCCCTGGCCCACCTTCAGTCATAGGTTATTACATTCATTTCCAGCCACAAATGTTGATTCATCAAATTATTCAACAAAGTGTATGGAATGCCTCCTCAGTACCAGGCAGTGTTCTAAGAGCTGGAAGAATGGTAGACAGCAGACCAGATTCTTACCTTCATGGAGCTCTTGTAGGGAACAAACACACATACATACACACACACACACACACACACACACACACTCAAAACAAGGTAATTTCAGAGAGCGGTAAGTGATATGAAGCAAGCAAATTGGGGTGACACTGCAGAGTGTGATTTTAGACTGGGAGGAGAGGGAGGGCCTTTCTGAAAGGAGGATATTGGAGCTGAGACCTGAAAGACAAAAGGAGTTAGTCTTTCAAGGGCCAGAGTGAAGAGTCCCTGGATCAAGAATGTCAAAACTACGTTCTTATGCAAGTGAGGGCACAGAGGAAGCGACTGGCTCCAAGTGTCATAGAACCAAGGGAACAGTTTGTGCAGAAGTTCCCGAGGCAGGAATTGCTTGGTGCATGTGAAGAGCAGAAAGCCAGAGAAGGCTATGGGTAGGCAACAACCACTCACATTTACCTAGCTCTGTAAAGTCCTCGATGTCCATACTTATGGGGGCCTCATAACAGCCCTGTGATGTAAGAGAAAAGAGAGTATATATATCCCCATTTTTTTGTATAAAAAAACAGGTGGAGAGAGGTAAAGGGTCACTCCCAAGGTGACAGGGTTAGTAAGAAATGAAGCTTAAGACAGTGCTTCTCAAACTCCCATGTGCACACAAATCACTGGGATCTTGTTAAAAGGCAGATCCTCACTCTCTGGGGCTTGAGATTCTGCATTTCTGATAAGCTCCCAGGTTATGTTGCCACTGCTGGTCCACAGACCACACTTTGAGTAGCCAGGCCTTCGGTGGTTATTTTGTATTCTGGCTCTTTGATCAGGTGGACTGTGTCCTTGCAGTTGACCTCCTTTACCTACACGGGGGTCCAGTAGCTGGGGCTGAAGTCCACTCAGATGATGATGTAACACCCAGGAAGAGGCTATGGGGACCACCGCAGGAACACCAGAAAGACCGGCTGGGGTCCTGGCAGCTATGAAATCCTTCCTTTGTCTTAGGTGCAGCCTTGGGTCAGGACATACATACTGATGACCACGGCCTATTGGCTCCCTGCCGCTCTGATTTACACTGGTGAAGTGCTCATCAATTCCGATAGGCAACTCCTTGAGTTTTTTTAGGGTTTCGGATTTGATAGCAAAAACCACTCCATAAAGCCAACATTTCTCCTCTTGGTTATGCCTCCAAGGCATTGCAGCCTCTAGTTTACCAGTTGCCTTGCTAAAGATCTTGATTTTTCTATCAGGGCCTTAGAGCTGACGTTCCTCCCCAGGGCTCTCCAGTCGCAAATTTGGAAGGTACCCTGGAGAGTCACCATTAGGATGGTCCCAGGAAAAAATTAGCATAGACAGTAAATGGCTGGCTTTCTTTTTAATGGCGGGAATGTCACTGCACTAGCCACTGTTATGCAGAGAGGAAAAAAACTGACAACATTTGATTTGGGGGACTTTTCACCGCGTCCTGCCCCATTAGGTAAGCAGGGCCAGTCTGAAAAAGAAATTGTGGAGATCCAGTTACGACTCCTGAGCCTCGCTCCATCTTGCTGATGTGCCAGACAGTGTTCCTCCCCCCTAGTATTCCAGACATCACAATTCAGCTCCTGTCATGATGAGCAGCTTGCCAAAGGACTTAGAACCTGTCACGGAAGATGCCTGAGTGGAAGCCCCTTTATCAATTACCTTGGGCCCTCTTAGCTGTCAGGGGCCCACCTGGCCCAACTGTTCAGGACTTCCCCATACATTCCAGGCAAACCCAACAATAATGTGGCAGTAAACCACAAGCAAATCCCAACCACATAGAAATGCTTGGCAGATGCTCCCGCTTGTGCTGTGATTTCCTGAAGGTCCAGCAAAGACTCTTGAGTTGCTCAGAGAATTCTGTTTCTCACCTTTTGCCAAGATGATCCATGGGCCTTAATTAACAAAAATGACTGAGCTGACCTGTATTTGTCTACATTTTATTCAATTCAACGAATACTTCTTGAGCTGTGTGAAGGAACCTTGCTAATGACTTGAGGAGAAACAGAGATGTGTAAGTCATAGTCCTTGTTGTCAAGATTGTAATCTAGTACAGTTGGGCCTATAGACACATCCACAAATATCTGTCATACAAAAGAGAATGTGATAAACTCGGGACTCAAGGCAGGAACAGAGAGTGGTTGGGAGCTGGGTAGGAGAGGAGGTTAAATCTAACTGGAGAAGTCTGGAAAGATTTCTTGGAAGGGGCGGCAGTGGATCTGGTTTGCCCATGGGATGGACAGGATTTCAACCCCGGGATGAGCATTTGTAGTGAAATGAGTAATATCTACCATATGTGAAACTCTTACCATGCATCAGGTGCTGTTCTCAGTGCTTCTCATGTGTTAGCTCATTTGATCATCTTATTAACCTCATGGAGTGGGCACCTATGTTATCATCCTCACATTACTGGTGAGACAGGTGAAGTCCAGCCAGGTCAGGTAACCTTGTCCTGGGCCAAATTCTAGTCTGGGGTGGGGGTGGGGGTGTGGGGCTGGGATTGGAACCCAGGCAGCCTGGAGCCAGTGGCCAGGCTGGTAACTACTAAACTCCACGTACAAGACATTTGGTTTTCTTTTTTATGACCCTCATTTAAAAAATCACTAATCAACTCTGTTGAGCTTTGTTAGAAGCAGAGTAAGCACTGAGGACCTACTGAAGATGTTTGTTTACTCCCTCAGTACAGGCTTTTGAGCCACCTAATCAGCGAGGCCCTCGAGGAGAGCAAGCTGCTGTAGCCTGCCTTTCTGAGCTCTAGAAAGCCAAGGATAGGCTCTCCAGGCTGGCAGCTCCCCTGCTCCCAGAGAGTCTTTCTGGTCCTCAGAGGCCAGCCAAGCCCTTCTCTCTTCCTCTGGGGCTCTGAGCTCCGTGTCTGTGGTCCCTTTGGAGTCCTAAGGTGTAAGATGTGTTTGGGGGAGGGGAGACCATGCACAGAGGAGATGATCCCTCTTTCTTCCATGGCTTCGTGGCTTGGAGCTGTTCATGGCCCCATGAGGCAGCAGCAAGCTGGCTCCACACAGGACGGGCCCAGGCAACAGCTCTGCCAGGTGCTTCCTGTTTCCTTCTCTCTGGTACAGAGGAAAAAGTAGCATTTAGGCAGAGTCTCCGCATGTGAGCCAGGGGATCTCGGAGCGCCCAGCTCTGCACCTGTGTGAGGCTGTGCCGGCCTGGAGGAAGGGGCACGCTTCTGTTATTTGCACAAAGGGTCCCCTGGGACTCTGCAAAGGAGATGTGGCTCCCAGGTTGAAGAGAAATGCCACCTGACAACCACGCCATGTCTTTAAGGAAGAAGAGGTGGCTCAGCCCTAACCTGGGCCAACATAATACCAAGGGTTAATCCTCTTTCTCTTTTTGATGCCAAGTGATGTTGAATCTTGCAGCTACTTCTCCTCTGAAGAAAAGGAAGAGAGAGAGGTCTGCAAGCTCCCCCAACCCTGCATTTCCATCCCCCCCCCCCCCCCCCCACACACACACACACGCCGACATCTCTGTGTTCTGGAGCTGAGAGGTCTGCAGTCCTTTGAACCTTCCAGCCAGGAGGCAGGTCGGGAACAAGAGCTGCCTGCCCCCCCAGCCTGCAATCTCTGAGAGAAGCATGAGGACCAGCCGAATCAGTCAGCCAGGCCCCAGGTCCTGCTCTGCCCTGGGATTGGTCTGGGAGCATTTTGTGTTAAATGCCGACATATAAATTTGTAGACGTTCCTTGTGAGCAAATTGGATTCCTTCACTGGGCCCTTAAGTGCTGCCATTTAGGCAGATTTAACAGGAGGCTCTGGCCACCGCCACCCCCGCTAGCACCTCTCCCTGTGCTGAGCCCTCCACAGTCACCAGGGAATAGATCCCCGGCCAACCCACCGGAGAGAGCCAGGGGCTTGTGCACACTCCAGCCGCCACCGCTGCCCGCGCATCCTCCTGGCTTCCTCCCCATCGCTGCCGCGCGCTCCCTCCCTCCTCTCCCCACTCCCGCTCCCTTTCTCCCAACGCCTCCCCCCGCCCGCCTGCCCGCCTTCCCCTCTTCCCTTCAGTCTCTCCCTCCTCCTGTCTGCGCTGTGGCAGCTGCTTCCAATGCACAGAGATGCACCAATTCATTCAGCCTAGCAGACTCTTTAAGGTCGTTACTAAATATATCAAGCAGAAGAAAGGGTCTTTTTTCCTATCTCTGAGCAGGGAGCATAAATGCTGGCCTTAGGATCCAAGCTGGTCCTCCCTGGTCCCAAATGGGAGGCAGTCCGGAGCCGGCAGGCAGCCAGGTTACAATGGGAATCTACCCTCCCACCAGGCAGGGGTGTAACCTGGCAGGGAGGGACAGAGGTGAGGCAGGGTGGGGTGCAGGGGATGCTGGGGAGACACCGGGATTAAGAGATGAAATCCATTTTATATCTTCAAGAGTTCGACAGCTCTGGAGACAATTTTCAACAAAGCTATTTCTCCCCCCTCTAGATTAATTTTTTTCCTTTATTTTTTAAGGAAATTAAGAAGTGTTGAAAGAACCTGATTTGCCAGTTCCGGGAATGGACTTCTATTTGAATGCCCTAAGCAGTGTTGTCTCCGATGTTTTTTTAAGTTGTAAGCAGATGACCTTGCTGCTTGAGCAGTAATGGGTGGTGAACCGCCAGACTTGAGTGTTGCATTAGAGGAAATGCACAACAAAGTTAGTCTGCATGTTCCGCGTCGGACAGATGCCTGGTCAGCTCTTCCTCTTGGGTCATGCTTTTATGGCGCACCCCATCTACCCAGTCCCCCTACTACACGGACACCCCCTTCCTGGGAGTCTCTGAGACTTCTTCCCCTCCTCTTAATGTGTAGGCAGAGCAGGCTGAGTTGTGATTTAAGAGAAACGCCTCCTCCCCATACAAAAATATCTCCCACACAGTATGCAGTGCCCATCGTTTAGAAGTTCTTTGAGGGGAGAGAAAAACATAAGTGGTATTTTATCTTCAAATAAAAAGTAGATGAGGTCACTGGAGAATGTGTAGGGCATTTGTTTATAACCTTTCCATTTATTTATTTATTTATTCATTTATTCATTTATTTATTTATTGTCATGGGATCTTTTATGCTGTGGCTGCCTCCCCAGGTAAAATGTGCACAAGGTCATAGCCACAGACTTTTGCAGGTGACTTTAGGAGGTGCATGAATCCCTAGGGCCTGTCCTCAGACCTGCTGGACCTCCAAGTAAGAACTAGGGGGCCAAGGAAGGGAGGCTGGAGACACTGGCATTTCACTGACCATCAAAAGAAGATGCAGTGATGGTCAAGAAGGAAAAGTTAAGTGGAGAACATTCTAGAAAAGTGAGATGTCATGGAAGCCACAGGCCAAAAGGGGGTTCGGGATGGAGGAAGTGAGAACAGAAGGACTGAGTATTGGTTGGTGGCTCAGTCCTTATGTGTCTGCCTTTGGCTCGGGTCACGGTCCCAGGGTCCTGGGATCGAGCCCCGCATAGGGCTCCCTGCTCGGTGGGAAGCGTGCTTCTCCCTCTCCCACTCCCCCTGCTTGTGTTCCCTCTCTCGCTGTGTGTGTCTCTCTCTCTCAAATAAATAAATAAAATCTTAAAAAAAAAAGAATTAGAATTTGGCAAGCTGTCGGGGGTGACCTGGGAGAGAGGTTTCAGCAGGGAGAAGGGAAGGAGTCAGATTCTCAAGGTGTGAGCATCGGGCAGGATGGTGCGGATGGTTCCGATGCCCTGTTCAAAATCTTGGGCCAGAGCAGGAACAAGCAACAACCAGCTCTTTGGAACCACAGAGGAAGGGACTATTGCTTTCTGGGTGGGAAGTAAACAGGAAGACTTCACAGAGGAGAGGATTTTTGAGGTGGGTCATTGAAAAATAAATAAGAATTCACCAGGGAGAAAAGTGGGAGGCTGGAGAGGTGCATTTCAGGCAGGGAGAAGAGCACTTCCATGGAGATGGGCGTGTGGAAGAGGCAGGAATATGTGCTGATTTGCAGAGCACGTGAGGAGAAAAGCGGGAAGGGGGTATCACTGAAAACAGCAGAAGCCAGAGGGTATAGGGGCCAAGGAGTTCGTGTTTTATCCTGTCAGGCAGTGAACACTCATTGAAGAGATATTTTTAACATCCTTCTTTTTTTCCTTGTGATTCTAAAAGCAATATAAGCTCATTATAAAATTTCTTTAAAATGTGGAAAAATACAAAGAAACATAATTACTGTTAACATTTTGGCATATTACTTTTAGTTTCCTTTCCACACACTGTGTTTCATTAAATCTAAGACACCATCATATGGGACCACATCATTACTTTATGTGCCACTGAGAACATGCAATTACACTTGATACAGTGCTTCTTTTCAGAGAGAGTGAGACACATCCCATTTCAGATAGGTTCACACGTGGGGAAAAATTCGGTGCCTTGGAATCGATAAGAGAAAGTTTTGTAGTTTTTCAAACGTAAGTTCTCCTTGTATTGCCAATTTTGTATGCTGCTTCTTTACTCAGAATTATACCACAGGTATTCTCCAGGTTATAAAGTATTCTCCAGGTTAGATTTGTACAGATCATCTTTAACAGCTGCCTAATATTCCATTTTGTAGATCTTCCACAATTTACACAACCATTTCTTTATCAATAGGTGTTGTGTCAATTTCTATTTTTTAATACTGTATATGGTGTCTCGGTGAAAAATGGTGTACACAAGCTTTATTTCCTTTTTTTGTTATTTTTTCCAAGATAAATATATACTAAAAGGCAAACATTGATATGGCCTAGTAAGACTTATGTTTGACAAATATATGTTATGCTTTCTAGCTCTCCAAATGACATAAAGAAACTATTGGTGAACTTAGCTGGCAATTCTGTGTTTAGTCCTGTAAATTTTTTTTCTAATTGTGGTAAAATTCACGTAACATAAATGTTACCATCTTAACCATTTTTTTTAAATATTTTATTTATCTGAGAGAGAGAACAAGAGAGAGAGCATAAGTGGGGTGAAGAAAGGGGAAAGAGGCAAACTCCCCGCTGAGCAGAGAGCCCGATGCGGGGCTCGATCCCCAGTCTCCGGGATCATAACGTGAGCAGAAGGCAGACGCTTAACTGACTGAGCCACCCAGGCGCCCCCATCTTAACCATTTTTAAGTGTCCAGTTTAGTGACATTAGGACATTCATGTTGTTGTGTGGCCATCAGCACCATCCATCTCCAGAACTTTTTTCATCTTGCAAAACTAAAACTCTATACCCATTAAACAATAACTCCCATTTCCCCTCCACCCAGCCCCTGGCACCCAGCGTTCCCCTTTCTGTCTCTATGAATTTGACTATTCTAGGTACCTCATCTCATATAGGAGGAATCATAGAGTATTCGTCCCTTTGTGACTGATTTATTTCACTTTGTGTAATGTTCTCAAGGTTCATCCATGTTGCAACATGTGTCAGAGTTTCCTTCCTTGTTAAGGCTGATATTGTTTCATTGTAGCTATATGTCACCTTCTGTTTATCCATTCATCTGTAGGTGTGCGTAGGCTTTTACCTGAAGTCTGGGCTTTCTAGAATAGATTCCCAGTCATTGCTCAAAAGATACAACAAAAGGGTTCCACTCTTGATTCATATTATGAAATTGCTTTCCCGAAACTTCATACAAATTTCTATTCCCACTACCAGTGTGTGAACATGCATGTCAGCAGTGCATATTATTCTTTGGTTTATTTTTGTTACTCTGATACTAGAAACACAACATGTCATTGTTTTAATATGCATTTCTTGGAGCATTCCTAATGAAGGTGAACTTATGTCTTCATTAGCCAGATGTGTTCACTCTTTGTAAGTTGTCTTTGTGTCCTGTGATCATTTTCCTATAAATATGTAGTGTTTTATTTATTACTTTGTACGTGCTGCTCATAGATTAATGAGTCGTTCAGACAATCACCAATATTCTCATAGTGCCTCCCGTCTTGTGCCAGGCACTGTCTAGGCATTGGAGACACTGCTGGAAACCATGAGACCAAAACCCCTGCCCTCCTGGAGTTTATGTCCTAGTGAGGGAGAGAGACAAGGAACAAGATAAATGAGCAAACTGTGTCGTGTGATAGATGGTGTGAGCGCTAAGGAGACAAACTGGGGAACGGAGGTAAATGCTGGGGCTGGGTGTCAGGGGTACCGCCCTGAGGAGTCAGAGCTGAGGGAGGGAGCCCGAGGTCCAGGTCCACCGGCAGAGGGAGCAGCCACCACCAAGGCCCTGAGGCAGGAATACAGGGGGTGGGGCTGGCGCGGAGTGAGGAAGAGGGAGGGGGGAGAAGTCAGGTGTGCTTGCTCACGTTGGCTTCTTGCTCTGAGTGAGAGGAAGACCACGAGGACACAGACTTGGAGAGAGGCCTGACACATGTGACTCGCACTCTCAAGCAAAGCTGTTTCTGCGTTGAGGCGAGACTGTGGAAGGAAGGGGAAGCCAAGAGAACTGCTAAGTTCTTGCAGGAGTCCCAATGAAAGACTACAGGGCTTAGACCAGAGGTTAGCAGACATGTGAGAAATAACCAGATTCTGCGCCTGTGTTGAGGTCCAGGTGGTAGGATTCGCTAATGAATCAGATGCAGGGGTGTGAGGGGAGGAGCACTTGGAGCTCTGGGCCCAAGGACCTAGACAGGAGTTGAGAAAGGAAAGGCAGCAGGGATGAAAGTAGAAGGGCATCGGAGCTCAGATTTTGACAAGTTACGTTTGAAACGTCTATTAAACATTCAAGAGCAATATTGAGTAGGCAGTTGGATATACGAGTCTGGAGTTCAGGGAAGAGGTCCGGGGTGGAGACATAAATCCGGGAGTTGTCAGTGTTCTGATGGTATTTAAAGCCCTGATACTGTGCCAGGTCACTAAAGAATGGGGAGTGGCAGGAAGAGAGAGGAGAAGCCTGCTGCCTCCGGTGTCAGGTGCAACTACTCCTTTGGCATGGTTACCAGGCATGGTTGGCACAGACCCCGACAGTTACCAGGCTGGGGGTGAGCCAGGGTGGGGGCAAAGACGTGATCGGACCTATGTTTCAGATCTGTGGCCCTGTGGGGTCGATTGTGGTTTATCCCATCTCTCTTGAGTGTGGAGAGAATCTGAGAGCTTCCTATCAGAGGTCCGCAGCGGGCAATGGCTAATGTCTCAGATTTCCATGGTTACTTTTGACCAAAGATCAGCTAACTCTTCCATCTAGGGAGCCATCATCAACACGGCGACGCGCATTGACAGCCCTTTGATATTGATGGGGGAAACGGCAGGTTTGGGAGAAAGAAAGAGAAGGGAGAGGCAGGGACCCAAAGGGAGGCTTGGGCTGAGTCGCAGTGCCTTCTTTAAGCACTGATGCTTAAGGGGCTAAGGGAGGCACATCCAAACACCTGGCGAGTTTATCAATCTATTTATCTTATCACTGGCCCCCAAGCCTCTGACCCCAGGAGACTCTAGAACCCTCTCCTGCCCCAACATGAACCACTCCCCATCCCTGATAGAAAACCCTCGCTGTCTCTTAGATTGGAGCTGGGATGGAATAGCAGTGCTTGGCCAAAAAGGATGCTTCACCATAGGTGAGTCCTTCCCTCTGTGGCTCAGGGACCTATCAGTATGAAGAAGGGTGACCCTATAGTTTGCCACCCAAACCATGGCACTTTTGACATGGAAGGAAGGGGGACCTACTAATAATTACCCAGAACAACAAACGTAAACTGGGCAAACTCTGGTATTCAGATCACCAGTGTCATTCCAAATGTCATCAAGAAATTCCAGTTATTGGCGTCACCTACAGGAGATTATTTAAAAAATAAATCTCCAAGCCAGACTGCGTATGTACTGGCTCAAAATCTTTGGGAATGGGACCCACCTTTTATCCCTTCATCGCTTTTCTTTCCTGGAGAGGTGATTTAAAGTCTTTTGGAGAAGGCGCTAGCAGGAAGAAAGAGCTGCTAACCAAGGAGGGACTCCTCATTCCCATCCCCTTCCTGGGAAACGAAGCCTTCTGTGTGTTCTGGATGCTCAGTTTCTTGTCTCCTCTCTGGGCCTCTGGACTGCTCCATTTTCCCTGACTCGATGCTGGGCTGTGGTAGTAAGACATTAAGAATTGTCCCTCTGACACACACCCAGGACTCCTAAAGGGACAGCAAGATTAACTCCTTAGATGTCAGTCCTCTGGCACATGTCCCTCCTACAAGTCAGCATCGTTCCCCTTTCATAATCCATTCTGGCTCTGTCATATGTGAATTTAAAACCGTTTTGAGTTTCATTTATATTTTGAGCCTGTTTTCTCTTCTTTGGATTACAAATGCCATAAATTTCCCACCAGTTGAATAGTGCTTCCTTGATTTGTCCTAAATGCCAACCCTCTCTCCTTGCCTAGATCCTAGACTTCTGAGAGGTAGAAGATAATGAATCTTTCTAGGAAGCCATATATACTCCTTCCTTATGTGATGCTTCTATGTCAACAGTCATAGGGCAGGAAGGGACCTCAAACATAGAGTGAACTTACTTTTCCAATTTTGTCTACCAGATCTCTTTCCTTGTAGCTGCTCAGTCTGCTTGAATACACTTAGTGATAGAGCACTCATTACCTCCAGAAGCAACCAGCCCCAAATTTGCAGAATGTCTTTTTTTTTAATATTGGGTTTTTTTTCTCAGCTTTATTGAGATATAATTGACATGTAATATTGTATAAGTGTACAGCACAATGACTTGACATATATATTCCACACATATCATGGAAAGATTACCACAATAAGGCTAGTTAACACATCCATCACCTCACAGAATGTTTTTTGTTATTATTGCTTAAAAATCAGCTTCCCCTAGGATAGAATGATTCATGTGGGAATAGAGTTGGAGACATCAGTGTGAGCTCCTGTTTAACTCAATTTAGATACAGATGGTTACATATAGAAATATTTATGAATATGTATACATACAGGGGTTAGATACACACGTATTTCCTTGTTCTGTCATCTGAGAGGGCCTAGAACTAATGAACACCCCAATAGCATTGGGCACACCCAGCCACCAGATCTTGGTTTCTAAAACCATTCTCCAATACAAGGAACCAGGGCTTCCTAGAGAAATGGCTGATTCTAGGACTAGGGCAGGAAATATGCAAGACAAACCTGGAGCACCTGTTAGTGGTAGAATGTAAGGAACTGGTCAAAAATCCACAGTGAAGGGTATGTCTAAGAGGCCAGGAGCTAACTGAAAGAGCTCCCAGTGACCAAAGCTGGAACAATTTAAACAATAACAAAAAATTATGAGATTATAACCCAAAGTATAAAATAATATCAGTGAATCTATACTGATATAAATAAATGATTAAACAAATACATAAATGCGCCAGAAGAGACAAATCTCCCATGATGAAAAATTCCAAATAATGTATGTAGAGACTTCATCCTCAAGGTAGGTGAAGCATAACTACACTCCATAACCTAAGTGTGGGCTCCACACAGTGACTTCCTTCCGAAGAGTGCAGTATGGAAAGGGAGGGGAGGAGTAACTTTACAGTGGAGAAATCTGGCAAATACTACCTCAGCCGGGTGATCAAGCTTAATATTGACAGGGATAAGTCATGTTGATAGTATGTACCATTGATGTGATGAACATGGCATTTACCCCTGTGGTCTTCCCTCCAAAAACCTGTAACCCCAGTCTAACCATGAGAAAAATATCAAGCAGATCCCAAATGAAGGACATTCCACAAAACACCTGACCAGTACCCCTGAAACTGTCCAAGGCATCAAAAAGAAAGAAAGTGGGAAATTGTCACAACCAAGATGAGCCTCTGGAGTCCTGACCACTAAATGTGGTGTGGTATCCTGGATTGGGTCTGGAAGAAAAAAGAGACTTTAGGTGAAAACTAAAATCTGAATGAAGTATGGACGTTAGTTAATAATGTCTCAATACCTGTTTATTAACTGTGGCAAATATAACATACTAATGTAGAAGATTAATGATAGAGGAAACTGGGTATGTGGAATATACCCACTGGGTATGCGGAACTCTATAAAAAATTTGCAATTTGTCTATAAATCTAAAACTCTATCCCAAACTAAAATTTTTTTAAAAAATGAAAATCAGGGCACCTGGGTGTGGCTCAGTCGGTTAAGCATCTGCCTTCAGCTCTGGTCATGATCTCAGAGTCCTGAGACCAAGTCCCGCATCTTCTCCCTCTCCCTCTGCCAATCCCCCTACTTGTGCTCTCTCTCTCTCTCTGTCAAATAAATAAAAATCTTTTTAAAAAAATGAAAATCAGCCTTTCCTGCCTACCTCCTCCCTTGCTTCTGTCCTTAGCCTAAATGCATTCTCCATGACAGGCGTCACACTCACCCTTCCCCACGCCCCATCTGTCTTCTCATTTCCAAGTCCAGTACCTCCATCTCCTTCATCAGATCCTGGGTCCTGGTTTCAGTGTCTTGCACTAACCGGATCACCCTTCTCCAGACAGCTCAGTTTGCCGGCAGTCTCCCAAGTTCACGGACTTGTCCAGAACTAAACGTAGCACTCCCAGGATGGCTGTTTAGCCCAGGGAACAAGAGGGCCATGTCACCTCCTTCTGCTCATACACTGTGTCTCTATTACTATACCCCTCAGAGACTTCAAGACTAGTACTTTTGCGGGTAGCCACCTCATGTCAATATCTCAATATCTCCAACTCAACTACCCCAATTTTTTTCAAACAAATTCACTGCAATCAATATAAGGAATAACTTTCTGCCAAGTTGAAGATTACCGCCCCAAAAAAGGCAGGGTGGAGGGTTGCCTGTAGTAGTGAATGTTCCATGAAAGGGAGTATTCAAGTACACTCAGCCACTACAAAGAAAGGGGAGATCTGGTGGGTGGATTTACAGTCTCCTGGACAAGTTACTGCTCTTGCCTTGGTTCCCTCATCTTAACAACAAGGGTAACAGAACCTGCCTTGTAGGGGATTGAGAATGGAACAAGTTAATGTGTGTAAAGCCACTTAGACCAGTTTCTGGCACCCAGTACTATATAAGTGTTTGCTCTTATTTTCAGCTCCTATCTCATACTGGTTTCAAGGGTGGAGATGGTCCACATATAAGATTTGCCAGCAACCCTTGTAAATCACTCCTTACTTGCAGGTCCCTTTTGGATCCTGGCTCTGACACCTGGCTCTGACACCAGCTCTGACCTGGTTTCCTCCCCAGCTCTCTGTCATCTGCCCATTTGACCAGCAGGCCCACCAGTGTCCCTTCCAATTCATTTGTGTGCAAGTTAAATAGAAGGAGACTGAGGGTAGAGCCCCATGGTGAGTGTGATGGGGTGATAAGGCTGGGTCTCCTACCAGCCAGGCTGATATTACAGTGAATAGAATGAAGCAGCCTCCATCCTGGGGCGCCAGATTGATTTTACCACAAATCATGACGAGCGCCTTACACATGCTAATGACTCACTTCCTTTGGTTTTAAAGACCAGCCATTTCAGGAACATCAGGGCAAATGATGGGCTCAGTAGCTATCGAGAAAGAAGTTAGGGGTGCTGGCATCTGAACTTAATTAGACTCCTGTGCTCTTTATAAGGCCTGATAAGGTTAGGCAAATACATTCAGCATTAATAACATTATCAGCACCGCGTGGTCGGCAAGCCTTGCCAAAGTCGATAATGTCAAGTTTTTGTGGTTCGAAACATGTGTCTTCTCTTCACACTCAGGCCTGTTTCTTGCGTGCCAACAGCTGGTGCCACATCTGGAAAGCCTGTCTCTGCTGTGGCTTCTTTTCTCCTATGAGTGTTTTATGGGACACCCTACCCCACCTCAATCCTTTTAAGAGAAAAGGGCTCACTCATTCATTCTCTGATAGCCTGTCAAGTGGCAGCTCTGTACATTTGCTCCAGGGGACCCATTGGACCAGAGAAGCTCACGCTCCAGGGCCATGGACCTCAAACATCAGTGTGCAGATTATCCAAGGCGGTAGTGCGGAGCTTAGGAAAGAGGCATTTCTGGATCCCACGCCAAGGCCACCGTGGTAAAAATTGGGGGCAGGGGCGGTGCATGGCCTGGGGCTCTGCATTTCTGGCTCTGCTCTCCAGGTGATCCAAGGACCACACTCAGGAAACACTCATCAAAGGGCTTTTAGGCCCCCATAAGCCATCCACCATAATATACTCGGTCATGAGTATAATTAGCAAGTCATTCTGTCTTGAAGGAGGATCAGGTAAGGCTTCACAGAGACTTCTATAGAGCCCAAGCCAAAGGCAGAGAAACCATGTAGGTGGGAAGAGTGCAGAACAGTCACCGAGGTCTGATTTGGAAAGGAACTACATTCAGGGCATGAGCCTTGGAGACAAGCAAACCTGGATTGAACTCCAGCCCATCATTTGGTGCTTGTATGTCCTTAGGCAAGTTACAGAAACTCTCTAAGCCTCAGTTTCCTCATCTGTAAAGGGCACCCACCTCCCTCTACTTCACAGGGTTGACAGGTTAAAAAAGAATAAATATCAAAATACAGGGTTTATTTACCAAATTGCATGGCATGATGTAGGTCCTCCACAAATGATAACTGCTTATAAAAATAGTAAATAAAAAGAAATAACAATCAGATAAATATTATTCTATCTTACTGAGGAGTTTCTGGGTTATTTTGTGGAGGCCATGACTAGCCAGCCCATCAAAGTTTTAAAAGCAGAGGTCATAGTTCATTTAGTCAGCCAATAAATATTTATTGTATACCTATCACATGCCGGGCTGTGCCAGGCAACGAGGCTGATCAGGTTTGCACTTTAGACGGTGGCTCTGGTGGCAGGGTGGGGGCTGTGCTGGAGGCAGGAGACCTTTCCAACCTGCTGAATGGTCCAAGCCTGTGGTCTCAAACTTGAGCGTGCCTCGGAACCACCTAGAGGAGTTTTTAAAAACACAGATTACTTGACCTCATCTTTAGAGTTTCTGATGTCACCCATCTGGGGTAGGGTCTGAGAAACTGGCATTTGTAAACCAGCTCCCAGGAGATGCCGATGCTGCTGGTCAGGGGACCACACTTTGAGAACCGCTGGTTCTCGACTCGGGCTGGTGGGGGGCTGGTTTTAGTTAACATTTTAGGGGTGGAATGGACAGGAAATGGTGATGACAGCGCCCCAGGGACACTGCTCCTGGATTTTCTGCACACCCCTGGGGTCCTGCCAACCCACCAGCTTTGGGGGCGAGGAGCTGCTGCAGCGTGGGCCAGCTATGCCCTTGGGACCTTCAGTCCTGTTCTCCCACTGGGGTTTCCCACTGTGGTCTTTACCTCTATGTATGTTCAGAGGAGAGCTGGGTTTTTTTCTATTTTCTCTCTCTCTCTCTCTCTCTCTCTCTCTCTCTCTCTCTCTTTTTCTCTTCTATTCCTCCTGGGGATGTTGATGCTGCCGAGATGCACGGGTACTGTTCCGCAAGAGTGCCCGAGGTGTGTATTGAATTTCAGTCCCAGATCATTTGATGCGTGGTGACAGAGGGAGCGGATGTTGTTTGGATTCATGTGGAACTCTCCGCCTTTTCTATTTTCTGTACCAAAAACCGCAGAGCCTTGCTCAGCAGCCGGCCCCTGAGCTCCCCACCTGTAAGCATCTCGCGGCACCAGGAGCCCCTTGTCCCCATGGCATTGCTACAGCTCCCTGTGAAACTCAGTGGAAAATTGCAGCGTTTGTGCAGGTCTTCAGAGCATCCGTTTCATTTAAAGCTCTCCACAACTCGAGCTGTTACTGAATTAAACATCGAAACCAACAACAATCAATAGTCTAATAACATTATGTTCTGAAATGTGTTCTTTAATAATGACCGTGAAGCTCTTTGAGGGTGGAATGGGTCTGCGTTGGTGTGCACTGAACGGCAATCTGTATCCGTTCCTTTCCAGCTGCTAGTTTTGAAAAATGGCTCTGAGTGTTTCTTACCGATGCAGAGTGTCCTGTTTTCTGTGGATCAGAAACTTCTCTTAGGTACTGGCTGTGATCCGCCCTTCCTGGGCTTGTTCGAGAAGGCTACTGTGGCCTCTCAGCCTCTCCTCTTTTTCCTTTGACTGAAACACTGGACAGAGAGACACAGCCGTTGTGACCTGGTGAAGAAGACCAACAGGTGTGAAGACTGCATGGCCAGGAGGAGGGATTTGCTTGCTTCTTGAGCACGGTGATGTTTCAAGGCTTTCTAAAGAAAGTGAAAGACATGGAAACTGTCTTCTGGGATCTTGTGTTCTAAAAAAGACACCAGCAAAAACAGCAGACACAAAGAAGACACAATCACAAGTCCATATGGAAATTAACCAGTTACTGTTAAAATTAGATACAAGCCTGGGAGGCAGGTGTTTCTTGTAGAAGAAGGCATGAGATCAGGGCATGTGAACATTGGGCTGTTTCTGCTCATATGGAGTCAACATTCTCTTTCTTGGCCATCACCACCCTAAGGGAAGGAAGAACTAGGAGAGAGTACATTTTCGCTTTTTGATTTAGGATTGTAAGGCCCTAGAGAGGTTCATAATTTCTCCAAGATTCCATATCTACCTAATCTCTTCCCTGAACACATGCTCAGCTCAGTCCCTCCCCTCCTTTCCCTCTGACCTAAGACCCAGACTGGTAATTAATGTTTTCTAATATCATTGAAATGATTTTCATTGGCTTTTGGAGAAAAAATTATATTGAAGAATTTTAAACATATACAGAAGTAGGCAGAAGAGTATAATGAACCTCCTATAATTTTGGTGAGATTTTAATGACTGTTATTCCTAATCATTGGTGTCCTCAAGAGCAGTGTTGTTATATTTCTTGTCTGGGGTAACAAAGGATGAAAAAAAGGAGAGGCAGGTAGAATATAATGTTGCAAGTGATCAAAAGAAGGTAGAACTTAGAACTTCTGTTGACTTCTGTCTTCTCCATGAGGGGCCTTCAAACTTGAACGGGTAGAACCAATAATCTACGGAGGGAACCCCAGCCTAAGGCAGGTGAGGTGGACATCCGGTCATCCGAAATGAAATCACAAGACAAGGTGCACCTCAGGCACTTGGGGAACCCATAACTATGCTCTTAAGGACATGGTGATCCTAGAAAATGGGGCAATCAGAGAGGAGAACAGGCAAATTATTTCAAACGGGAGGGGGAAAGAGTGTATCTGTCAATTAAAGAACAGTAATTTCAAACCAATGGCTTATAAGTTTTTTGGACACGGTATGTGATCACAATGAGTTAGCACTGGCTGCATAACAATAATCCATACACCAACTGACCTTGTTTTCCTTTCAAGGAGGCATTTGGCTGGTGGGTTGGCAAAATGCTGTAGACATCGTTTATTTTTATTTTAGTAAAGCAGTCCATAGCTTCCCCACACATTACAGTAACCAATATGTTGACCCATGAGCCAGATGATCATTCTCTTAGCAGGATCATGTCTTGAGGTTAAATCAAAAGTCTGAGGGAGGCTTTAAATAGAATGCCTGGGGCCTTGTCCTGGGTCCTGCCTTGATGAACCCATTTTCATCAATGACTGAGCTGAAGGTACAGAAAGCATGCTATTCAGAATTATAAATGACAAACTAAGACCCGAGGTGAAAGAATAATGATTCTATTTGAAGAGGGAAGGGTTTACTACGTAGGCAGTTAACTTTATCTTAGATACACTCTCGTGTGTACAGATATGTGTGTGCACCTGTGTGCACGCATGTTCTTCATTTTCCAAGCGAGTACCTGGTTTGACTTGGAGGACACTGGTGTTGGTAGGATGAGCTCTTCTTCCTAGAGAGAAAGGCACAGAAATGTGCTGCTGCTGACAATGATAACTGCAATTTATTGAACATCTACTAGTTGCCAGACAGTGACAGGCTGTTCAAAGAAGAGTTAACCGAAGACCGTTCTCCATAGAGAGCCCTGCTTGCAAGGCTGGCCCTTGGCTGGCTTCTGGGAACTTGGATTTGGGGAGAGTTCCCACTCTCTGCAGAACTGATAAGAATGACTCATGGCACCTGAAGTGTTTATACACACCATGGTGTATACTGAACACCTGCTTTTCTTCTGGGTGTCTGGAATTTTGGTACGTGGTAGGAGAGTGCCTACATGACCAGCCCTTGGGCACTGAGCCTCGGATGAACTTCCCTAGTGGATGGTATTTCACACATGCTGTCATAGCCTGTTGCTGGGCCATTAATCATGTTCTCTGGGACTCTACTGGGGAAGGACCCTTGGAAACTTCTTTCTCCAGACTTCGCCTGGTATGTCTTTTCCCTTTGCTTCTTTCACTTTGTACCCCTTCTCTGTGGCTGTGAGCACTATATGCTGAGTTCGAGAGCCCTCCCAGAGAATCACTGAACCTGGGGTGGTGGTCATGGGGACCCCTGATCCACAGACTTGCTACTCATCCCTCAGATAATTCTTAGAGCAATCCCGCACTTCTTGCTGGGAACTCCCAGACCTGGGGCTTGAACCAGGTCTGACTCTACAAGCTCACCTGTTCTACGGAACCACAGAGTAGCCTAGGGCTCCTTTCCACTCGCTGCTAATATAGGCCCTGAGGCTTGAGTGGGGAGTCCTGCTCTTCTTGGACTTCCAGATGTTCTTCTAGTCTCTCCTCAGTGTTAATGCAAGGTCAACCATGGAACAGCCCTCCTTAAAGCAGCAGGGGCAGTGTGGTCCCATGGAATTTATTCCTGTTGGTTTCATGCCTGTGGATTCTCTCTGCCCCTCTTTCTTGCTCTCTTTCCCTGAAGGACCAGTTGGTCATACTCTATGGCAAAGAAGGTGTGGGTGTGAGGGTTAAGCAGGGCTTAGGGGCTAACGCTGGCTGCGACCTTACCCCTTACTCCTGTTCCTATCAGATAAAAAGGACAATCTCCAAACCCATAGAATGTGCAGAGAGTGAACGCTGATGTCAGTTATGGACTTTGGGTGATAATATGTCCTCAGAGGTTCATCAATGGTAACATACGCACTCCCGTGATGAGGGGTGTCAACAGTGGCAGGGGGTGGAGGGCCGTGCATGTGTGGGGACAGCACGTCCACGGGAACTCTCTGTGCTTGCTGCTCAGTTTTGCTGTGAATCTGAAACTCCTCCAAAAAAATTAAGTTTATTATTTTTTTTAAAGAGACATGCTGTAACTCTCCAAGTAAGTTTTAGGGAATGGATTAGGGCAGCAAGAGATAACTGCTTTTTCTTAAAAGGGTGGCTAATTTTTAATGTCCCCCACTGCTATCTCCATTAAATGCACTGGAATGTCTTTGAAAGGGAAGAAATTGTCCCCTTTCTTTTGCCAACTGGCATGTGATGTGCTCATCGTCTTCTGCCGCCTGAGAAGGCAGAGAATGCCCAGTACATGGTCTTGCAGCCTGTATCCTTCACCTAAGGCGCCCTGGAGCTGAGGGAGCCAGATGTGTATCGTGAAGTTACCCTTTTTATGAGTCTCCTATTTCCAGTAGCCCCCGCTTTTCTACTGGGGCTGCAACAGGACCCATGCAGGGGTAAGAAGAGGCAAAGAAGGAAGAGACGTCCCCCTGTGCAGCCCTGGTGGGTGGTACAGGGATGGGAGGGAGGAGGGCCCCATAGGACCTGCCCCGGTCCCCCCAGATTCAAACCCACTTGTCCTCAGTGATGCAGGAAGCGGTGAGAAGTCATGCATGCTTTGAGGCACCTCATCACCACATCTTGTGTCCAAGCCCTTCCCCCACCATCTTCGCCCCCCCACCCCCACTCCTACCCCCACTCATGTGTCTTTGACTTCCTTCAAACTTTGGACCCAACTTCCTGGGCGTGGAGATTCCATCCCAGCTTAATGCAGTAGCTATCTATGCTATCTATAATGCAAGCGACAGTCCCCACTGCCTTCAGAAGGCTCTCCTCTTCTATTTTTTTAAAGTTTTTTTTCATTTATTTATTTTAAAAATTAGAGAGAAAGAGCATGCAGGAGCTGAGGGGGAGGGAGGATCAGAGGGGGAAGGGCAGGGAGGGGAATAAATCTCAAGCAGACTTGCACTGAGCGCAAAGCCTGAGGCAGGGCTCAATCCCATGACCCCAAGATCATGACCAGAGCTGAAACCAGGAGTCTGATGCCCAATCAACTGAGCCACCCAGGCGCCCCCCGCTTCTCTCTCCTCTTTCTAAGAAATCTGCCACTGGCCCCTGCAGAGAGCCCACCACCTGCCAGGCATACCCTTGTCCCAACATCTTTTTGGAATATTTCCTTCTCTTCCCCAGAGTGAGGCCTCTTCTCTTAAAACGAGTGCCCTGCTTCTCCAAGTGCACTTTCCAGAAAGTTCTCTCTGCCGCTGACATCTCCGTCTGAGAGCGTATCTGTTACCCTGGCACACCACTGTGCCTTGAGAGAATCGGTCCGTGTCTGTGTTAGTGTTTGTACCTTTCGGGAGCCTAGAGTTATAGGTTTCTGTGATTTAAAAGAGAATCTGGGCCAAAGCAAGTTTTTGTTTGTTTGGGTTTTGTGGATGGTGGTGGTGTTTTTGTCTGTCTTGTTTTGCTTCACCACCACTGTTTCTGAATATGACATTCATTTTCAGTGATCAGGATAAGATCCTGTCCAAAATGAAGATGCACAAGAGCAGGCAGTGCAAGACCTTTCTCAAGAATGCTTGTCCTAGGGTGGGGTCATGGCTGGATGGAGAACGCAGGCTTCAGAGGCCCCCGCAGACCCTAGTCTGCATGGCGCACCACCACTCCACAACTGTGTGACCTGCCAGGAGTCACTTGACCTGCTGCGCCTCATCTGTAAAAAGGGATAATTGGTTCATTTGGAGGAACATGAGAACATGCAGATAAAGTCTTTAGCCCAGTGCCTGGCAGGCAGCAAGAAGTCAATAAATGCTAAGCTCTCATTATGACACATTCTAAAATTCAGTCAGAACCTGTGCTTAAAGCAGCTATCTTGGAATATATTGAAGAGGTCGGTGTCAGTCAGCTTGCCTCCTGGAAGTCATGTGTGTCACTCATCTGATGGCCCAAGTAATAGTAAGCCCTTAGCAGAGGCAGGCACGCTCTCCTTTGTCACTTACGTAGCGCCTTATGGGGAATTGAGCTTGGTCACCGAGGCAGCAGATCGTCTGCTCCAGGATCATCTAGAACCCCAGAGATGTCACTAAATAAACCTTTGTGGTTATCAGAGATTACCCCTCCAGGGCCCACCTTTACAAGTTTTGTCATCCCAGCCTGTTGGTGTACTCTTGTCTGAGGCGATGGTTGCACCTTATATTCATCATCTTGAATGTGACTCAGACCCTCTGGGCATAGGGTGGGTGACAGTGCCCTCACACATGAGCCAGGAAGAGTGATACCACCCCTCCCTCTGGAAACACTAGTGAGGGAAAGACAGCTGGACCCACCTGTATGGAGAAACACTCTCATTTTCAAGGGGCTCCATATTGAATATCAGGGGAACTGATCGTTAGAGATAAGCACAAGCCAATGAAGAGAACCGTGAAAAAGAGAGAGAGAGAGAGAGAGAGAGAGAGAGAGAGAGAGAGAGAGCTCTTCTCTACTGAGCCCTTTGTAAGCATTATAAGTGCATTATCCCATTCAGTGCATTATCCCATTCAGTTCTCACGACAACACTTTGAGGTAGATACTATTACTGTTTCCACTGCACAGATGAGAAACATGATGCTCAGAGAGCTCGGGTAACTTGCCCAAGGACACAGAACAAAGACAGGATAGCGAGGGTATTTGGACCCAGGTGTGCCTGCCTCCAGCCGTGGGGCTCCTCAACCCGGGCCCTGCCTGAGCAACACAAGGCAGTGGAGGGCAGAGCTGGGGTTTGCCAAGTTTATTTTCTCAGTGTACCCTTTGGAACAAAAAAATCTGCAGCCTCCCTATAAATCAGATCGGGGTGGAACTGTTGTGGTCGAAGAGGGTTAGAGGCTTAGGGCCTTGCTCATCTTCTTCTCTTCCCCTTGGGGTCTTGAGGACCTTCGAGCCCCACAGGAGACAGACCAAAAACCTCTGCTGAGGTTGAAGGAGGAGGGACTTCAGAGCTTCTGTTCTTTCTTTGTGATGGAGAATGCAAATATTAGCCTCACACAGCTGTCCGGGAAGATCAGACGAGCTGATGCCTCTGAAGCACTTAGTATACTCCCCAGCTACTATTATTATTATCCTAACTGATACATCTTATGGGAAAATAAGCATTAATTCAGAGGGGGCTGTAGTGGGTTGGATGGTGCCCCCCAAAAGATAAGCCCATGCCCCACTTCCTGGATCCTATGATATCTTAATGGCAAAAGATGTGATCAAATTAAAGACCTTGAGAAGAGCTTATCCTGGATTATCTGTGTGAGCCCTAAATGCCATCACATACCTCCTTAAAAGAGAGAGGCAGGGGGCGTTTTGAGAGAGAAGGAGGCAGTGGGACCATGGAGGCAGAGGCTGGAGTGAGGCAGCCACGGGCCAAGCAGCACCTGTAGCCACAGAAGTGGACGAGACCAGAGAGAGATTGTCTCCTAGAACCTCTGGAAGGCATGCGGCCCTGCCCATACCTGGATTTCAAACTTCTGGCCTCCAGGTCTAGGAGAGCAGACAGTTCTCTCATAAGCCACCCGGTTTGTGGTAACTTGTTACGGCAGCCCTAGGAAACTAATACAGGGGTCCATGGCCCCAGTGCACCCCAGAAGGGCCCCAGGACACACTCTGTAGAGAGATGGAGTAGGACACACACTGTATTCGTTGGACTAATACAGCAGAGGGACATGCCTTCTTCTTGAAAGTGGGCAAGCAGGCTTTGTCAGGAGCCCTCTCGACTCTTTGAAGGCCCTTCCAAGGGCAGAATCTCCTGGTCACTGTAGGTTCCTGCTCAGATTTCCCTTTCCCTCCTGAGCCTCAGCTCTAGCCATCACAATGTTGAGTCAGTTATTTGTACTACCCAGATTGTCATTTCTGACAACAGGTCTGCATTTATCTGTGGAGTCCAATGATGGCACGGACAGGAGCATTATTTCTGCTGTCACCATCGAGCTTCATCACCATCCACATCCAGGCCTGGAGGGGGCTCTCAGTGCGAGCAGGAATGCCTCCTGGATTCTGCTCTCACTACAGCAGCTCCTCCCCATTTTACTTCAGGGTTAGCCCTGGACATTGAAAGTGGCGCTGAGCTACGTTAGGTCCATGCTGCCACATGGGGCTTGTGTGGGCCGGGGTCCAGCGCGGGCTTCCACGTTCTCCAGCTGCAAAGACACCCCTCGCGGGGTGATTCCTCAGCAGCCAGGCCATGGAGACTTCTCCACGAGCACCATCTGGCATTGATTTTTCACCTGTACCTCTGAGAGTTTGCATGAGCCCCCAAGTAGAGAAGCAGCCACTCTTTTTTGGCCACCACACCTGCTGAGGGAGTATCACGTGCTAGTTCTGCACTCACTGGTATAATGTGGGGAGAGCTGTGCCAAAAGGAATCCCTGGTCTAGTTAAAATAATATGTTAGTTCATGACTAGAATAAGGCCTTATTGTTGGGTGAAAAGAAACTAGAATTTGAAGTCAGAGGAAGCACATTCAAGGCCCAGCCCAACCCTTTCCAGCTTTCCAGGCACATGACTAACCTCTGGCCTTAGTTCTGCATTTAAAGAGGGAGAGGAGATGAATAATGACCCCTACTAGATCACTGAGAGGATTAAGGCATACATGTGGGTAAACTGGAAAGCATTTTGCAGCTGCATGGCATGTTTGGAGTCCTGAGATCAGGGCCAGGTTAGCCCAACCTACACATTTTTCCACTATAGGACCACTGCAGAGGCTGGCCTCCTTGCCATTGATTGAAGCTTTGAGTCAACAGAGACCTCCAGCCAGGCTCCTATCACATGTTGCCCCATCTCCCTGGTCATGCATTGAATTTCAAAAGATGCTGGCTGGTTTTCTCTTATCTCTAAAAAAGAGTGTTATGGTTCGAATCTCTCTCTTTCTGAAGGAACCAAATGCAGATATCAAAAGGAAAAGAAGAAAGCTCATGCCATCCCCAAGGACTGAGTGCTCACAGATGCCTAGGCTTGATCTGACCCTTTGCTGACCCGTGTGTTGGGAACAACTTGGGCAGAGCTGCACAGGGCTGAGACCTGCCGGCCCTGGGAAGGGGCGGTGGGCACCAGGAGGAGAGGTTTTAGAGGAAAAAGCTAATGAAATGGATCTCTGGTTTCCTGTCCCTGCTCTGAGCAGGACACTCACGTGAATGAGCTGTGGGCTGGGCCCGGCCCAGTAGCCTGAAAGAATGAATGGCCCCTTGGACAAGGCAACAGGAGGAGAGCTAGGAATGATGAGGACAACATGTCCAGTATTCTCCACTCTCAGAGAGGATGTACCTCCACGAGTGTGGGAGAGTCCACTGCATTGTGATTATATACACTCAATATATAATCCTTCCAGGTGTTTATACCGTACCTTGTTCTCTACCTGTTCAGCTGTAGCAATGTTGTTCTAAACCCCTAAATGGCAGAGATGACACCCATCCAAATCCTTTCGTACGGGACTCAGAACACTGTGTATCAGCTGGCCCTTAGTGGACCTCAACGAGCCTGGAAAGACTGAGTGGGTCTCACAGTTTGAGAAACATAAAGACCATCTGAGAGGTCATTCATTTGAAATACTGATTCCTGGACTCCATTTCTGGACATCCTGACTCAGCAGGTTTGGGTTGGGCTCAGGAATTTGTATTTGGGTTTTTTTTTTATTTAAATTCAATTAATTAACATATAGTGTGTTATTAGTTTCAGAGGTAGAATTCAGTGATTCATCAGCTGAATACAGCACCTAATGCTCATTACATCATATGCCCTCCTTAATGGCCATTACCCAGTTACCCCATCCCCCTCCCGCCTCCCCTCCAGCAACCCTGTTTTTTTCCTATGATTAAGAGTCTCTTATGGTTTTCTCCCTCTCTGATTTCACCTTGTTTTATTTTCCCCAGTTTTCTTTCTTTTAGTAACCAGAATCATGCCGTATGTATTGTTCTTTGATGTGCTTGTTGGAGATGTTCTCAGCCTAGCATACTCCTTTTATCCATTATACATCCCACCGAATTAGTGTCACTATTTGGGTTGCTTCATTCTGCTGTTATAATTATGCCCACTTTTGTGCACAAACTTGAACACAGGGGCTGGAATTTGAGGGGAAGAGTGTCAGTTTGAGTCCTTGTCGATCTGAGGTGAAGGCATGTTGACTTGGCATTGAGCAAGTGGCTGGCAGTGCATGCTGACTCAGGAAGGAGGGTGGCTGGACTGTGGAGTTGGGACCCACAAGCCGATGGCATCATTTGTGATGGGGATGTGGCTGGTTTTGCTCCTGGTCATGAATTCCTGTAACTCGTTTTTCTGGGAAACTCTCTCCTTCTATTCTGAATTCTATTCTGAATGAAAGCCTTGCTGGATAGAGTATTCTTGGCTGCAGATTTTTTCCTTTTAGCACTTTGAATATATCATGACACTCCCTTCTGGCCTGCAAAGTTTCTGCTGAAAAATCCACTGATAACCTTATGGGGTTTCCCTTGTGTATAACTGCTTTCCTTTCTCTTGCTGCTTTTTCTCTTTATCACTACTTTTGGCCATCTTATTTACTTTGTGTCTTGGTGCAGACCCTTTTGGGTTGGTTTTGTTGGGGGCTGTCTGTGCCTCCTGGTTCTGGATTTCTCTTTCCTTCCCCAGATTTGGGAAGGTTTCAGCTATTATTTCTTCAGACAAATCTTCTGCCCCCTTTTTTCGCTCTTCTTCTGGAATCCCTATCATGCAACTGTTATGCTTGACAGTGTCGCTGAGTTCCCTGGGTCTATTCTCATTTTGCGTATTTTTTTTTTCCCTCTCATCTGCTCAGCTTGATTACTTTCCATTACTCGGTCCTCCAGGTTGCTGATACGTTCTTCTCCTTCCTCTTGTTCACCATTTATTCCAGTTTGTCTATTTTTTATTTCATTTAGTGAGATCATTAACTATAATTGGCCCTTTTTTAGGTCTTCTATCTCTTTGTGGAGGGTCTCAAGGAGGTCCTGCACTCCTTTCTCAATTCTGGCGAGTATCTTTATGAGCATTACTTTAAATTAACTATCAGACATATTACTTATCTCCATTTTGTTTAGGTCTCTTGCTATGATTTTGTTCCACTCTTTCATTTGGGAAATATTCCTCTGTCTCCTCATTTTGTCTACTGCTGTGTCTGTTTCTAAGTCAGTTATGTCTCCCGCACTTGAAAGTAGTGGTTTTATGAAGAAGAGTTCCTGTAGTGCCCCATAGTACAATGTCTCCTTTTCACCAGAAAATGGTGCTTCAAGGGTGTCTCCTATGTGTGTTGCTACAGGGGTGTCCTACTGTTGTGGAGGAGCTGTGTTGGCCTTCAGTCCAGTCTATGATGGCTCTCCGCCTGTTGCGGGCAGGGTCTGGTGCCTGTGGTGTTAGTGGGCCAGTCCGGGGCTGCCTTGGGCTTGAGTTGAGTCAGACCAGGTGTTTTCCAGAGGTGCAGTAGCACCAAACTGCAGAGCACTTTGCCTGTGTTGTCCCCTGAGAAGCTTTTTTATTGGTGGGTGAGGACTGCAGTCAGACTGGTGTGTGGTTATGTTCCCCTCTCCCTAGAGCAGTACTCACTTTGGAGTGGTGTTGGCCCTGTCTGGGCTGCTTGCACACTGCCAGGCTTGTGACACCGCTTTGATGGGATCTTGCCAAGAGCATATCTTTGGGGGTGGACCCACTTTGCTGCAGTCTCTTGTCTATGTCTGGCTGTGGGAGTCTGTTCTGCCAGTCTTCAGGTCACTTTCTGGGTTACTTATGCTGATGTGGGTTCTCTAGGTGGCCACGCAAGGTGAGGCCAGGGTCCTCCTACTCCGCCATCTTCCCAGCAGCCTCTAGGAATTTGTATTTTTTAAACAGGCTCTCCAGGTGTTCCAGATCTAAATGTTCGCCAGGCTACTCTTTGAGAGACACTGATCCAGATCAGCCCTTCTCAAACTTGAATGTGCATGTGAATCACCTGAGCATCTTGTTAAAATGCAGATTCTGACTCAGAGATTTAGGGCCCAAGATTTTGCATTTTTTGCGTGCTCCCAAATGTTGCTTGTGCCACCTGTTCCCACCCACACTTCGAGTAGCAAGGATCTTCCTTCTGCAATTACGGTGCACCAGCTCTAGAGGGGGCTTTACTCTAAGTGGATGGTTCAAGCATAAAGTGTCTACATTAAAGATTATAGTCGTGTTCCTTTCATTTTTAATTAAAATAACTGTTTTTAATTGCCACTCAGATAATTTTTATACTGTAAGCACTTTAAAGAATATCTAGGTACATCTGGTACTTTCTTGCTAATACTTAACACACAACATTTTCTATCACTAAACTTTTAATGCACATTTGCTCCAACAGCCAGATTCTGATTAGTGTTAATGCATGGCTGAGGGAATTCAAGCCAACTTGGCAACAAAACCCCTCTGAATGAATGCCTTTCATTGTTGGCAGCTTTATATTTTTTTAAAGCAAGAGTCTCTTCTAGGACTATTTCCTTCAAATCAGAATGAAGAGTTTAATTCATCAGTTAACACTCCATAGCAACTAGAAGGCTTTTGCTGCCTCCTCCAACTATTATTTCTCAAGGCACAGCCAAGCATGCCCCCATTAGCTGCAGCCTAAGAAACACCTAGAAGGAACTTGATTTTCCCGTTGGGATGATAGCAGGGTGAATAAGGAGTGGAGTCCGGCAAGCAGAGCTGTATATCCACAGGGTCTGGAGAGAGCGTGTGGAGATCCAGGCAGGCAAAGTAGGAAGGGGCCAACATAGCATGGCCCGTGTATCCTGACAGGCATGGGGCGGGGCTGGGGGTGGGGAGACTCCAATAGTGATTTAAATTAGAAATTCCAAGCAGATAGTCAAGGGGGAATGTACCCAGCTAGAGTCTGGGCCAGGACTCCAGCTGGACAGAGCCGTGGGCTAGAAGAACTGGACTCTTCTAAGCTGAACATAACCATCTCCATTCCCCCAGGAGCTGTGCCCAACAGGAGCCCGCCTGGTCCTTGTCTTCACACAAAGCCCTGCCCTTGGCCAGCCAAGACCTGTCTGTTCTCTTTCCCTCACCAGGGCCTGTGAGCCATGCCTAATCACCTGTGTCTCTCCTTCCTCATCCAATGCAGGCATCAGGCCAGGCTGACTTAAAGCAGCTTCCTGCATACCTCATGTCCAATGAAGTGCCCAGCCCCAACTTCCTCCCTTTTGGAGAAAACCACAGCCACCGTGACCAGGCCTCAAAGAGTTCCTGTCACCTCCCCTTCACCAGGCATTCCTGCAGCTCGACGGGCCTATCATTCAGCTCCTGTCGAATAGGGTAGAAGAGTTAGAGTTCCCCAGGGGCTCCGGCGGTGGCCTGTGCTGCAGACAAGAGCCATATATTGTGTGTGCGCACACGCAAAACTTACCACTCTGTCATAGTTTACGCAGGTCATCTCATCTGACCTTGAGGTAGAGTGAATATTATTAGCCCTGCTTTATAGATGAGGAAACTGAATCCTAGAGAATGTAAGCAGGTTCCTTTATCAGACATTGTGTTAGGAGCCAGAAGAATAAAATATAGTCCAGAACTCGGTGGAGCTAAGTCTTCTGTGCTCAAGGCTGCACGGGTAATAATCATAATAATTCATTCTTTCAAAAAATATTTATCGAGTTCCCATTGTGTGTCAGGCACTGAGTGTATATGGGAGAAGACAGAGATGCTAACTAGTGTTTATTGAGCATGTGCTCTTGGCCCAGCACTATATTAACAACTTCACAGGTATTCTCTTAATCCTCAGCACAGCCCTACGGCAGGCATGGACAGGCTGGGTGACTTGCCCAAGGACACCCACACCACTAGACGTGGCAGAGCAGGGATATGCCCTCAGGTGGTCTGACTTCTGGGTCACGCTCCTCACCAAGAGCTACACCGCCTCTCGGCTGTTCTGGTCTAACTCCAAGTCCAGTGTACTTTCTGCCGCCCCCATATTGCGGCCACAGCGCCCGCCACTCACTCCCTAGAGAAGATGCTCCCACTGTCTTCACCCAGCCAGTCCCGAGGGCTGAGGGGCAGGCAGCCCCCATTCCAGGTCTAAGACCCTGAATGCCTGCCCCCATCCTGAGCTCGGCTCCCTGAGACAGTGCTGCCTGCACCCCACCTCTGCCTGTGCCTTGCCCCTGGCAGACTCCCTAACCCCTGTCCTGGCCTCCCTGCTGGGATGGCTCCACTCCGGGTGCAGATTGTGTCTTCCCTGCCCTCTCAGCTCACCCTGTTCCGCCCCCCTCAAGCTGTCCTGCGGTGGCTCATCCCGCGTGCCCCCTGCGGTGGCTCATCCCGCGTGCCCCCTGCGGTGGCTCATCCCGCGTGCCCCTTTAACCACAGAAAATGACCATGGGTTAGCTCCTCAGTTGTTGCTTTGACTTCTTCGTCCTTCCTCAAGCTATGACTGCCACACCCTCCTCAGCTGCGAACCTCACTCCTTCCCCTCGGAGCAGGCCAGGGTCCCTCGGCACCCGCTCTCCAGTTAGTCTCTTCACCTCACCCTGTCTTCTTACGCACCCTCCCTCCTCTCTCAGGTCCAGGTGATCTGAGCTTACATTGCTCATCCCTTAGACTCTGTCCTCTCCATCCCTACACATCTTGCCCAGGTCCCATCTAAATCCAAAAGACCCCTCCTGGGTCTTTTCCTCCTACCCACAGACATACACAGGCCCCATAATGTGGTGAAACCGTCACTTCACTCTGTGTCCCCTGGCCAGGACCCTAGGCCTTCCTGAGCCCCTCTGGTCCTACAGGGCCACCCATCCACTCTCTCCTGCCCTCAACCTAGCTCCTCTCTCCTCTCTAAGGAAACAGCTTCCTTGAAGGTCATCAGTGCCTTCCAAGTTACCAAATCCATTTGCTTGTTCCAGTCCTTGGCCTTTTTGACTTCTTGAGAGCATTTCGCACTGTTGGCCATGCCTCTCTCTTTAACCCTCTCTTTCTTGATTTCTGTGTCTTCTTGACTCTGTTCTGTCTTAGGAGTCACTCGCTTGCAAGGAACAAAAATCTGCTCAAAGTAGTTCAGGAGTTTTTGGAATAATTCAGGGGAATTCCCATTCGTCCGCACTATCATTTCAAGTCTCTCCCCTGGCCTGTCCTTCATACGCACAGCCACCAGACAATGTTCTTCCAAATAGTACTGTTATAACGGTACATCCTGCCCAGAATCTTCCAGCGCCTCCCCATTTCCCACCAGATAAAATCGGAAGTCTTAGTTTACGTGCTACATCTTCCACGGTCTTAGCTGCCATGTAATTTCCAGTTTGCCTTCCACTCTTTTTCCCCAATTGTCCAACACACATCGCTGTGTCATCTAGTTAGTCTATCTTCTATTCCCTGAGCATATGTTTCTGCTTCATAGCTCACACTATTTCTTTTATAAATGCCTAATTCATATATCTGCTGTGAAAATCCTGTACTTCCTTCAGGCTCTAGATCAAATGTACCTTTCTCTATAAAGGCTTTACCCCAGGAGAAGTGACCTCTCCCTCCTCCTGAATGCTTGCGATTGGGGCCTCTCCTTATTTGCCATATTAGGCTGGAGGCAAATTACATCGTGGGCCATGCTCTGTGCCTGACCTGGGAACAGGACCCCAGAAGGATGGAATGCAGTCATTGGAGAGTGACTGGCTTATCTTTTTCACTCTTAAAGAAGAGTGAGGCATCCATAGGCTACTTGCCTTGCTATTCTGCCTCTAAATCGGCCCACCTCCTTAACCAAAAGAGAGACAGAGACAGAGACTAACGTCTTTTTATCTAAAAGCTTCCAGGTAGTTATAGCATGAAGGAAGAAAGTTTGACTAGACGCGTAAAGTATTTGGGGACCAAGCAGTTAAGCGATTTGCCTGAACCCACAGAAAGTGGATCAAAGAGTTGGGCCAGAGCTCACCGCTGCCCCCCCCCCCCCCCCCCCCGCCCCCCCCCCCCCCCCCCCCTTGCCCCCCCCCCTTGCTTCCCTGCAGCCAGTGGAGGAACAGGCAGGAGGCCAAGGCCTGGACCCGTTTCCAGAACATAGTGAGTCAGTCACTCCACTTTCTGCGTTTACCTCCTTCCGGGGCTTCCAGAGGGGAGAGAGGAGACCTTGAGATGTACCCAGAGGACACAGGGACTCGATGGTGCCAAGGAATCATTGCCTTCCATCAGTAGGCCCTGCAAGTCTGTCTCCAGGATGCACAGACCCAGAGGAGTGACTGTCTATCTGGAGACACATCCCTCATCCTTCCTGGCACTTTTCTCCCTGAAAATACATAGCTCCTGAGATGCTGTTCTCGCTAACTCTGGTACTAGTTGAAGGCTGTCAACCACAGGCTCCCTGCTCCTGAAGATGGGCATGTGACTCAACCTGGGCCGGTCAGAGCCCTGCCCCGGGGCCTCTCACATTGGAACTGAGGGAAGGAAGCATCTGCCATCTGTGCCTAAGCTGAGGGGCGAGGCTGAGAGTGTTGCCACAGGTCAAGCCCGGTGGAGGAAGACGGTGTGAGACAGCGAGGCCAACAGAGGGAAGAGGGAGAGGAGAGGAGAAATGAAGTCTAGACACCCTTCCGGTCAGAACCCTGGTTCCGGTCACCCTGAGGCCTGGCCGGACCCTTTCGGTTCGGGCAGTTTGGACATCTGAGCCAATAAATTCCTCAGTTAGTTCAGGTGGAGTGTTTGCCACTTGCAACCAAAGAATCCTGATTAACACAGCTTCCCTGTCACCTGAATCCCTCATTTAATCGTTTATGGGATTCCTGCCTCCCTGTCTTCTTCTTCTCTCGAGATAAACATGCAGTGAGGACAGATCTGTACTTCTGAAACAAATAACGCAACATATTTTAAGAAAAAAGGAAAAGAAGAAGATAACAGGAGAGGAAGAAAAGGGGAGTATGTCAGAGGGGGAGACGAACCATGAGAGATGATGGACTCTGAAAAACAAACTGAGGGTTCTAGAGGGTAGGGGGGTGGGGGGATGGGTCAGCCTGGTGATGGGTATTAAAGAGGGCACGTTCTGCATGGAGCACTGGGTGTTATGAACAAACAATCAATCATGGAACAATGCATCAAAAACTAATGATGTAATATATGGTGATTAACATAACAATAAAAAAATTTGGAAAAAAAAACATGCAGTGAGGAATAGAGTCATGGTCTTCACTATAATCATCAACATCATCGTCATCATCATCATCAATAGCAACAAGAACAATAACAACAAAAATGACTTAGCACCTGTCTTTTCCTGGCATTGTCCTAGGCATAGTGGGGGATAGAGCTGCAAATGGTAGTCTCTGCCTTCTGGGTGCTTCCACGCTCATCAAAATATAAGAAATGCCAAGAGCATATAAAACACATGCTGAGCACAGATCTTTTATAGAACAGGGTATAAATCAATCAGTCTGCCATGGAGTTTTTACAGAACACAGACACTCATCACTACAGATTATTCTGACCTTTTGGTGCCAAACATTCCTTTCTTAAAAAACCATCCACCCCTTAGAACAAAGGTTTTTGTCCTCCATCTTAGAGTTACCTTCTTCTTTGCACTTATTTATGGGGTCTTCTCCACCCTGGTTAGCTCCTAATTCAGGATCAAATTTATTTGTTTGGTTGTATGTTTGTTTTCTGGGATGCCCTTTCCAGATGTACCCAACTTACTCCCTATAAAATCCTCAACCCCAGATTTCTCATCATGCCTAGAACCCTCCCACTACCAAAGTCTCCATTCCTTTAAACTAATATCTGGCCTCTGGATATATCCTCTTCCAGGATACAATCTGTGAATCTTCTGTTTAAATGCCTTCCCATATGTTTTCTGGTCCTATTTAACCTCGGTGGCTTTCAAACAATTAAATATGTAAAAAGGAAAAAAGAGCATTACACGTGTTTCCAAAGAAATGATCTATATTCAAGGTTGTACATTCAAAACGGGAAACGGTTAGACTTGGCTAGAAAGGAAAGAAGAATGAGGAGGAGAGGTAGAAAAACAGAGGTATCTAGAATCCTTGTATTTCTTAGTACCCTTCCACCCTCAGCCTCTGCATAGACCATTAGCTATTCTGAGATCCAAGTATCACCCCAAGGAAGGTCTCGGGAGACCTGCCTACTGTGAACTGAAACGGCTGAAGTAGAAAAATCCCACTGATTTATAATACTCTTTCCTGCTTGCCAGGGATAAGTTACTCTTCCCCCTTAGGTCTGAAATGATAGGTCAACATTATCTGCTTCCTTTTCCAAAAATTTAGTAGTTGAAAAACAGTTTATTATTTCTCACAGTTCTGTGGATCAGGAATTTGGGCAGGGCTCAGCTGGGTCATTCTTCTGCTCCACAGGACATCAGCTGGTGTCCCTCACTTGGTTGCATTCAACTGTAGGCTGGGCTGGGCTGGACAGCCCACGAGGTCCTCATGCACATATCTGGTGCCTAGGTGATCTTCCACATGGTCTCTCCATGGGGCTAGACTGGGCTTTCTCAGAGCGTGGTTGTCCTAAGGTAGTCAAATTTCTTACATGGTGACTGGCTACCCCCAGAGACAAAAAGGGGAAGCTGGCAGGCCTCTTAAAGGCTAGGCCCCGAACTGGCTCAACATCACTTCCATTCCATCGTATTCTGCAATTGAGGCAAGTCACAAAGCCAGCCCAGATTCAAGAGGAGGTAAAAGAGGTTCCACCTCTTGATGGGTGAAGTAACATGTGCATACAGAAAAGAAAGAAAATGATGGCAGCCATCTTTGGAGGCCATCTACCACACCCCATTTAACCCCTTTCACTCACTTAAAGGGCACACGCGTTTGCTCATTTCTTAGCCTTAGATAAACCCCCATATATGGGACCCTGTTCTCATCCTAGGCAACTCTTCTCAGTCTCTTTTTTCCCCCACACATTATTTTGCCTCACGGTCTCCATCCTAAGACCTAACGTCTTCCGTACATTCCACCTATACTCACCCTGAAGTACTTGTTTCAGAAAACTGTATATTCCTAAGTACGGACTCCAAATTAATTTTTACTAAAAGCTTACTCTAATTTTGTGTTTTGATAATGATCACTTAGAACATGTAATATACCCATAATATGAGGCTGACAATCTTTTATTAAAGATTTATTTATTTTAGAGAGAGAGAGCGTGCTCGAGAGAGAGAGTGCAGGGGGTGAGGGGCAGAGGGAGAGAGAATCCCAAGCAGACTCCACACTGAGCGCAGAGCCTGTTGCGGGGCTCAATCTCACAACCCTGAACTCATGACCCTAAGATCACAACCTGAGCCAAAACCAAGAATCAGACACTTAACCAACTGCCACCCAGGTGCCCTGAGGCTGACAATCCTTTCAATCCTTGGAAATCTTTTACTGCAAAGAGCCAAATGGTAAATATTATCAACTTTGGAGCCATATAGTCTGTTGTGTAGGAAAAGCAGCCATAGATAATACATAAATGAATGGACACGTCTGTATGTCAATAAAACTTTATTTACAGAAATAGGTAGCAGGCCAGGCCATATTTGGCCCAAAGGCCATAGTTTTGCTGATCCCTGCTTTAGACTAAGAAATAAGTATGTCTTTCAGTTTATGTTGTATAATGATTGGCTGTTTGACTTTCAGAAAGTCACTTTGCTCTGAAAGTCACTTTTTTCATCTATAAAATAAGGGTATTGAACAAGAATAAAATACTCCCTTATGCCCATAGTTGTGAAAATGCCACACATCTTTAAAACTCTTCAGAGGAAATGCCTAAGATGGCCACAAGATGGATTGTTTCTCTGTAATGATATCTCAGAGTCCTGTTGATATTTCCATGACTTTGTGTCCTTCCAAGAGTCTCTCTATTTGTCGCGGTACATGAGCATATCCCCTCTTCCACGTGTGTCTGTTTCTATCTGGGCCGTTCTCTTCATCTGTGTTTATGTGTGTGGTTTTCTGTTTGTGTTCAGGGGTTCACTGTCCCTCCGTTTCCATGGGTGTGCATTCCTTTGGGTCTCTATCTTGCTTCTTTGTTTATACTTACCTCTGTCTCTTCTTTCTGCCCTGCCTCTCTCCTCTGACTATAATGTTGAAGAGTTATCTATTTTTCATTCCTTTCCTTTTTGAGTGAAAAAAAAAAGTGTGCTATTCTTAATTTTCAAAACAGATACAGCATACTTTATATATCATTCAAATTTTTTAGATTTCCGCTTACATATGATGAGATATCATATGTAACTTACTTAGCACAATATCTAATATTCAATAGGTACCCAATAATTATGTTCTTTTATCTGGCTTCCCTTTATGTAACTGCCTGTGACCTTTTCTTCACATGGGTCAACGATTCTCGGCAGAAAAGAAGGTAGGTCCCCTGTATCTACCTATAACACTTCGTTGTTCTCTCTGACCCTTACCCAGGGCACCGGTCCTTGGCCCCCTCTTTGTCATGACGATGTCTGTACCTACCTTTTGGGAACTAATGAAGGTGGAGGCTCAAAGTTGATTTTTGCTCAGCCACCCTGTGATGATCCTGCACCTCCCACAGGCTCCTTCTCTTTTGTTCACTCTGCAAGTATTTAGTGAGTGCTCACTATGTACTAGGTGATGGGGAGACAGACATGAACAAAGCAGACATAGTCCCTGCCCTCGTGTAGCTTACGATTTACTGGGAGAAGTGGGCAGTAAATAGGTACCCAAACAAGAGTGGGACCGTGGATGCAGTGATTGGAATACCAACCAGGGGATGATGTCTCTGAGATGCCTTTCGAGGCGGGACCTAGAGGATGAGCGGGAGCCAGCCTGGGACAGGAGGGAGGCGGAGGGAGAGTGTCCTCATCAGACAGAGCGGCACAGGGTTGGAACCATGCCTGCTGGAATGCTGGGAGCTGAGAGGAGACCGGTGTGGTTGGAGGAGGTCAGCAAGGTGGCAGCAGACCGAGCCAGGCTCCCAGGCCTGGTGCAGTAAGGGGTCATTCTGACATGAGGGGAAGCCACCCAAGGGTTTTAGGGAGGAGAGTGGCTGACCTGGCTTATGTATTGAAAAGATGACTCTGGCTACAGTGTGGAGGGATTAGCGTTAAGGAGCTGGTGAGGAAGCAAAATGGAAGGAGACTCTCCACAGATGGTGACAGTAGGGGAGGAAAGAAGAGAAAGCCTTTGAAATATTTTAGGAGGTAGAAATGACAGGATTGGCCGATGAATGAGATGTGAAGACAAGGGGGAGGGAGAACCAAGGCTGGTGCCAGGTTTTGGGCTTCAGTACTCGGGTGCCCATTGCAGGTAGGAGGGGGGCTGAGCAATCCTTGCTCCATCTTGGACACATTCCATCAGAGATGAGTGTGGATGTGCAAGGGGAGACGTCAGGCAGGCAGGCAGATGTATGAGTCTGTGCTCGGACTGGGGATTTGGGTTGGGGATAGAAATTTGGGAGTTGTCGGTCACGGGAATGGATATTATCCCCCAGTGCAAGGGGTCAGAGAGAGGAGAAGGGGGCCCAGGAACAGGCCCGGAGACTCCACCATGAAGAAGGTAGAGCAAGGAGGAAGAACCTACAAAGAGGAAAAGGAGAGGGAACCAGAGAGAAGGGCCCCAGAGGGCAGGGTGCACCCTCAAAGCCAAGAAGGCCGTGTTTTAAGAGGGAATGGTGTGGTGGAGGCCCAGAGAGCTGGTCCGTGTGCCAGAAGCAGCTGGAGGCTGGGGGAGATGCGAACGGAAAGCCTGTCCCTGGATGTGGCCACCTGAAAGCCCCCTGTGACAATAATGAGGGTGACTTTGCTGGAGTTGGGGGGAATGTGGATCGGCGTGGGCTGAGTGGATGGTGAGAGACTGAAGACAGCCTGGGAAGACAGGTCTTCAAGAAGTTTGGTTATGAAGGGGTTTAAATCAAGAAGCATACCCATAAAGGATGAGAGATCAAGGGTGGGTTATTTGGGATAAGAAATACTAGAGTGTGTTTGGAAACTCTCAAAATGATCACTGGAGAGTGAGAGATTGGGCCTCGGCTGTTGTGTTACTTTTCATAATGATGAGAACTTATACTTGTGTAACTCTTCACAGTTTACCAAGTGTTAGCACACACACTGTCTCAGTCTTACTGCCAGGCTATGAGGTATGTAGCAGCCCTGAGTCAGAGGTGAGGCACTCAGTGACGAGCTCAAGGTCACAGCCAGGAAGGGGCGGGGCCAGGCCCCTGTGCCCACCCTGCACTCCTGGGCCCCCCCACCCCAAGGGCCCTCCCTGTCCACGGCAGTTCTGTCCCAGGGGACTGGCACCAGAATTGGCCGGGGCTCACACAGCATGGACTGTGCCCTGCCGGTGTCTCTCGGGCATATTGTCCAGTTACCACCCAGCCAGTCACTCTGCTTGCGGGCCCAGCTTTGATATTAGGGAGTCACGGCTACTTTTCAAGAGCACAGGACACTGTCCCACTCCCTAAGCCCGTCTAACTGAGCCTCAGAGCCTCTTGAAATTCTGGAAGAAACCCACAATCTCTGGCAGGTATCAGAGGGAGGAAACGTGAAATTTCACATCCCTCACGTCCAGCCCCCCAGGCTTGTCAGCGTGGGGACTGCCACCCAGAGGGACTGTGGGTGGGTTAGTGACTGTGACTAACCTCTGTACCTCAGTCTCCACATCTGCGAAGTCCTGGGCTGTCATGAGGCTGCAGTGAGACAGAAGGGGACTCGGCCTGTGCTGTCGCTCTCTTCACTGCCCTTGATTATTTATATTTATCCATCCACTCGTTCACTCATCTGTATGTTGGACAGACATTCGTTGAGCACCTTCTCTAGGCCAAGCATTGCCCTAGGCACAGCAATTGCAGAGATGTATCCACATGCTTCCTGGGCTCAAAAAGCATCTGTTTGAATGAAGGGAAGCAATGTTGGAGCACAAGCAACCCTGCCCTCACAGGAATAAGCGAGGTGCAGAACAGTGGGCATCCAGAGAAGAGATCGCATCCAGCCGAGAGGCAGTCGGTTGGGGCCAGGCTTCATGGGAGGGCGGGGAGACCATTCCCCATGGAAGGGGGCAGCTGCGGCTGAGCCAAGCCACAGAGGCTAGAAAAGGCAGAGCCTATGGGGGGTGGGGGCAGGGGTGAGGAGCCCGACAGGAGCATCTGCTCCATGGAGCAGAAGGGAGGGGAGAGGCTGGTGATCCCAGGAGAGGACTGTAAGAGGCTCACACGTCTGTCCAGCAGACCCAGTAGAGGGCTGCCTGGTGGAGAGAGGAGTGGCAACTCCATGCATTTACCCCTGGCCTTGTTCAGAAGCCTCCCTAGGGGCTGTTAGTTTGACTTTGTGTCCCTCGGGGTGGCGGCGGGAGAGAAGGGGCCAGAGTGTCGGGATTCATCCCAGGCCACCAGGCAGGTTGAGGCAGGACTCTGGCGTGTGCTCACTCTGTAGCAGAGGAATTTGAGCCAGCCTAGCAAGCCCACCCCACTGCCCCCTAGGGAGTGCCCTGGAACTAGCACCTCCAAGTTCCTCAAAGAAGAGAGGATCCAGGGCCACCTGCCCCCCCAGCGCCACCACCTTGTGTGCACACCTGCCTCCCCAGACTTCGGGCAAAACCCAGCTTCCGCTACATGCACAGCCATGCCCCTGCCTCCCCAGGGCCACATGCGGCGACACAGTCTGTGACTCCCTAGTTGGCCTAACTCTCATTTTGCAGAAGAGAAACCCAGAACCTAGAGAGGGGAACTGACCAGCCTCGGGTTACAAAACCAATCTAGGGAAAGTCAAGACCTGTGAGAAGTAAACTAAATTGAGGATGAGACCATGGCTTTAGAGTGCTGTAGCAAAGTAGGGCTATTATCTCCCCTTTGACATGAAGTTCTTGGGCATTTCTCATGGTCACTACCTTGGGGGAGGCCCCCAGAAAAAGAAATCCAAGGACTAGCAGTGTTGACATCATGGGCAGTGTGGAAAGAACACAGGATTTAGAGCCTGGAGACGGTTAGAGGCCCAGCACTGCCACGTACCAGCTGTGTAACCTTGCACAGCTCACCACCTCCCTAACCCTCAGTTTCCTTTTCTAGAAAATGCCTTATTACCCTCTTTCTGTGGGGCTCAGGTGAGACAATGCATCTGATAGTGCAAGCCCAGCACTCTGGGACCCTAGTGTCTTGTGAGGAGCAGCGAAGATCATAGTAACCAGAAGACCCAGAGGCTGGGAGGACTAGTGCGTGGCACCCAAGGCATTTTCTGTCCCTGGGGGCTGGAGCCAGCTGCTGACGGTGCTGGAACCCAAGTGTTCTGTCTCTCCTGCCCAGACACATTCCATGGGGCATGCCACGCCCTCCCCGCCCCCGGCCCTCAGACACTGTTCGTCTGGGCATCCAAGGCGTGACCTTCCATCACCGAGTGCTGACTCAGCTCCCAGTGAGCTCTGTTCCCCCTTTTCACACACTGTGGGTGCCAGAAGGCACCCAGCCAGTTGCTCAGCATTACCCAAATTTCACAGGCTCTACATCTCAGTGACAAAGGAGAGGGCCAAGTTGGATCAGTTTCAGGAAAGCAAGAAGTGATTTCTGTCAAAGACCTTGGAGAGGTCTTTCCGCCCACACCATCCCCACCCCAAAGTGTTCTCAGCCAGGACAGCCAGAGGCCTGCAGCTGAACATCACTCAGGATGTACACGCTTAGGTTAAAACAAAGACAGGAGGCCAGGACTAATGGATGGACATTGGCCGGGTTCCTTAGGAGAGCCTGGCAAGCTGGTGTTCCCTAGAGGCCGGAGGAGGCCTTCAGACATTCACGGCCGCACTGCCGGAGGGTGACCTTGGGTGTGGTGCTTTCTCCAGATGGAAAGGCAATGGGAAGAAACCGATGTGCAACACCGAAGCCTTTATGACTCAGACGTGGACTCCGAGGTTTCATTCATTCAATCATTCAACAAGTATTTACTGAGCACCTAGTGTGTGCCAGGCACTGTCCTAGGCCCTGGGGAATGAAGCAGACAAAAAGTTCTGCACTCATGGAGCTGATATTCTAGTGGGATCAGACAGAGAAGAGAGAAGATAGAGAATTGTCAGCTGCTGGTAAAAGCTTTGGGGGAAGAGAGCAGGGATGAGGGACAAGGAGCACGGGGAGGGGCTGGTGCTTGCAGGTTTCAGGAATGTGGCCAGGAAGGCTGAGAAGCAACAATGGAGCCGTGGCCTGCACTTGGTGACAGAGGGGGACAGCCTTGTGGCTATCTGGGGGAAGTGCCTCCTGGGCAGAAGGAACAGCAAGTGCAAAGTCCCTGAGGCAAGAACATGCCTGGGCCTTCAGTGAGGCGGGGAGGCTATGTGGCTGCAGGAGAATGAGGCAGAAGAGATGAGGACAGATGAGCATTTTAATCTTTCATAGTGAGTTCCTTAGAAAAAGAGATCTAGCAGGTCCACCTACTGACTTTAGATGTGTTCGTAATCTCCCGTCTGAGAGGCTCATTTTATACTACTGTTTAAATGCAGGGACTCTGTCAGGAGAGAGTCATTCCAAACCTCAGCAACAAAGCCTCTGCTCCTCCAGGGCTCATTTGCCCAGAAAGAGCCTGGGTCCAAGTCCTAGCACCTGACACCTACCTAGTTGTGTTACCTTGGGGAAGGGCACTCAGTCTCTCTGAGCTTCAGTTGCCCCAACTGAAGCTCATCAGTGCCTCATCTGTAAAGTGGGTTAATAATACAGCCTCCCACGCCCACCTCACTTGCTTATTAGACTTAAATTAGTGAGATCATAAATAAGAAAGTGCCTTTGACATTGAGATGGGCAAGGTAGATGGGGGGGCGTGGTCGTTTTCTTCACGAAGCCTGTGGGAAGGGGGTTGTCACGGGCTGCCCATCCCCCTGTGCCACCCTGCTTCTCATATTGTGTCCCATGTGGGCCCAGTTGACTCTTAGTTCGAGTGAGTCTGTATCTGATTCAGGGACACTCACCAAACACCCAGGGACCCCTGAGGCGAGGCTGAAGCTGTCGAGAGTTTCCCCAGAATGCCCCAAGGCTGAATTGCCTCACCGCTGACCTGTCTGGGCGGATTCTAAGCCCCACTGTTGGGCGGAGGACACCAGGTGAGCCCAGCTGCTCCTCCTCAACACCCCCTCCCCCTTCCTCCTCCAGGTACAACGGCCCCAACCTGGTTCTGAAGTATGACCGGACCCAAAAGCGACTGGTGAACATTGCAGTGGACGAGCGCAGCTCCCCCTACTATGCCCTGCGGGACCGGCAGGGGAATGCCATTGGGGTCACAGCCTGCGACATTGACGGGGATGGCCGCGAGGAAATCTACTTCCTCAACACCAATAATGCCTTCTCAGGTAAGGGGCTGGGGCCTCAGGCCTCTTCCTGCTTCCCACCCTCTGCCCCCCACCAGCTGGGGGAAGGGCCTTCCTCAGGTTATTCTGTCACGGGCTCCCCCAGGCATAGGCCCCTGCTGCCTCCAAGAGCTTGCTCTGTCCCAGCGGAGATGCCCAAGGGGATCCCTCATCTCCCTCAGACTTTCTGCCATCTTTGTCTCCCAATCTGAGCAGTCCCCCTGCCCCCATCTTCCTAACCGCACCCCCCGCCAGCCCCACTGCTCCTGCCATGGCTCAGCCACTCAGTGCTTCTCACTGGACAGACGGCCTCCTGGACTCGCCCTCTATGCTGCTTCTAGGGAAGCTTTCAAAATGCTTTGAAATCCTTCAAGGGCCCCCCACAGCTTTTAGCTGAGCTCATTTATTCACTCCACAAATTCCTGCTGAACACCTACTCCATTCCAGACTAGAGATGCTAGATTCTGGGGAAACAACTTGGAAGCAGGCAGACCTTGAGTTCATGGAGCCTTTCCCAGCCTAGAGTGTCTCAGCCGATGTACCCGGGGGTCTTGTGTCAATGCACATTTGCACGCAGCAGGTCTGGGTGCAGCCCAAGATCCTGCATTGCTAACATGCTCTCACACTGTAATGCTACTGCTGGTCCAGGGGCCACTGAGGAATGGCTGAGGGATATTGATGCCGGAAGGCTAAACAGCAGTAAGGACAATGGTAGCAGCTAACTTAAGTGGCACCGACGGTGTGCCAGGCCTGGATCTAAGCCCTTTACATTAATCAGCCCACGGGAGCCTCGCAGCAATGCTCTTAGGTAGATCCTGGCACCCCACTTTATAGTTGAGGAGACTGAGGCACAGAGGTCACATGACCGGCCCACGGCCACACAACTTGTAAGTGCCAGGACTCAAACTCAGGGGCCCGACTCCAGATCCATTCTTTAATTAAGATACTCCATGGCCAGGGCGCCTGGGCGGCTCAGCCGGTTAAGCGTCTGCCTTCAGCTCAGGTCATGATCCCGGGGTCCTGGGATGGAGCCCTGTGTGGGGCTCCCTGCTCAACGGGGAGTCAGCTTGTCCCTCTGCCCCCCCCTCCGCTCATGCTTTCTCTCTCTCTCTCTCAAATAAACAAATAAAATCTCTAAAAAAAAAAAAAAAAGATATTCCATGGCCTTACTCAGTCCTGTGTCCTCAGGGCCTAGTGGAGAGCCTGGCTTCTAGTGGGTGCTCAGTGTTGCACAAGTTGGGGGGCTGTGTTCTTGGGTTAAAGATCAAGGTGGTTCCCAGCCCCTGACTCTCACACTCTCTCAGGCCTGAGCTCAGCCCCCTAGAATGAAGTCCACTCCCATAGAACCATAATATCTACAGGGAAGTCCCAGGCCACGGTGTCCTCCTGAAACGTGCAGAGCCTCATGTCCCTGAGAGGCCAGGTGGGTCATGCATCGGCCTCTTCCAGATGACAACATCCTCTTGGGTTGGTCTAGACAACACCCTGTGGTTCAGACCTGTGTATTCACCATCCTGGACCCTCCCGATCTCCCAGAGGCAGGGGACTGCCTGGCTATGGGGCTCACCCTCCCTGCCTCTTCCCCAGCCCAGCACACACACACACTGGCTTTCCCTGGGCCCATGTTGCCCCTACTGGTTTTTGAGGCCCGGCCAGGATCCAACCCCTAGACTGCCCCTGAGGTTGAGCCCTGCCTGTGGCATGAATGGGAGGGAAGAGGTTGGGGCCTGTGCCAGGGGCAGGGGCAGGGGCAGGCGGGGCTGACTGGCTGGGAGCCAGCCTTGTGCAGCCAAGGAACAATGAGCCACAGCCCCGAGTGGTGTTTTATGGGTTTTCATCTCATCTTGCCACCAAGTGAGGCCTGAGAGATAGTAATTATCCTTACACAAATATCAGGGCATGATTACCCAGCTGGATTTACTGCCCTCTCTCCAACTAAGCCAAGATTGGATTAGGACACAATTAATTGATGGGCTGATCAACGCTTTAAGCTGATCAAGGTCAGGAGGGGAAGCAGCAGCAGGGGACAGCTGTGGAAGGGGTGAGTCCCCTGGAAGATGCAGTAGGGCAGGGAAGCAGAAATAGGGAGAACCGTGGGAGGGAGGTGCTGTTGAACATAGGTTTGGCAGGCAGGATGCCCGAAGAAGGGGACAGACTCTCCCTCCTCACCAAGCGCAGAACACCTGGGAAGAGTGGTCAGGTGCTCCTGCTTTGAGGCAGGAGCCCCTCCCATGCTCTCAGAGCATTCCATCGTGAGGCCCCAAGCAGAGGTGCTCAGCCCGAGCCGCACATTAGAATCTCCTGCGCAGCTTTTATCACTCCCAGTTCCCAAGGTGCACCCCAGTCCAGTCCAATCCACATCTCTGGGGTGGAACCCAGTCATCAGATTGGAAAGCTTTCCAAGTGATTTCCAGGTGCAAAGTTCAAAGGCGACCCACCCCCTGCCAATCATGTTAGTTCCACGCTCAGCCTAGCCTCCCCAAAGTTCCACTCATTCATGAATGTATTCATTCACTGGACGAATATTTATTGAGCACCTACTGTGTGCCAGGCACTATTCGAGGCACTGAGGATACCCCATGAATGAAACAGACGAAAATCGTGCCCTCCTGAAGTTTACACCGTATCCCCAGTGCCGCCTTATATTTCTCTGGGCACCTGACTCTCATGGACGCGAAGCTCCTTGAAGGCAAAGTCCCTATACTGGTGCCCTTGACCCACATAGACCTTGAACGTCCTGAGAGCACAATCTAAACTTGATAAATAAATCCAGGAAGAACGGACAAGCCATGAGCCATTAGGCCTGAGCGAGGTTTTGCCAACCAAGGGGAAACAAGGAGAGGACAATGAAATGGAGGCCCCCCGCCGCCCCCCGCAGAAGGTCCTGGGCTTCCTGGGGTTCAGGGCACAAGTGTTCATCTGGGAGAGGCTGGAGCTCGGGCCCCCAGTGCTGGGGTGAGGGTGACAGAGAAGCCTCCGTTCCAGACGTGCACCTCCTGGTGACCTTCTGTGGGTTTGAGTTAATTTTTCAGTTGAGCGATTCAATTGATTCATCGACAGTGGGCAGGGTGTGGAGCTGGGACATTTGTGCCATCTCAGCACTTCGTTGGCTCCAGCTGGCATGACGCTCAGCCACTGCCACCCTGCCCACTGTGGGGAACCTGAGAGCCCCTCCAGGAGCCCGGCCAGCCCACCCCTGCCCGTGGCATGTGCCTGGGGGCCCCGTTGGCCTGTGCTGGGCATTGGAGGGACCTGTGGAAGGGTGGCCCTGTCCTCTCAACCAGCCTTTGGGATGTCAGCACTGGAGTCCCCGGAAGAGGGTTGAGACCCTGCATCCTGGTGGTGGGGGTTAGTTTGTACAACTCTGAGATCTGCACCTTACTCACTGGGTGACCTCTCTCAGCCTCAACCCCTTCACCTGTAGAACAAGAAAAACCATATCAACTTCATAAGCTCAACTCCCTCCAGTGACCCCATAGACTAAATCCAGAGTCTCCGCCATGGCCTACAACACCCCTCCTGGGTGTGAGCCCGGCTGCCTTTCTGACTCATTGCCTACACTCTTCCTCTCGCTCACCATGTTCCCACCTGAGGCCTTCGTACTTGCCATTCCCTCTACCTGAAATGCCTTTCCCACCACTGTTCTCAGGGCTCACTCCTTCCCTTCATTCAGGCTCATCCTCAGATGGGATCTTACCTGAACACCTGAAAAATCATCCCCCTATCTCTCTCTATGGCCTTAATTTGCTTTATTTCTCTTCAGAGCACGCAGCACTATCTGAAAGTAGGCTATATATTTGTTTGTAGTTCCTCTCATCCGCTCTTCTAGTCAGCCCCATAGGGATAAAAACTTTCTCTTAGTTGCCGCTGTATCTCCAAGACCACTTAATGTCACTTAATAAACATTTAATACATATATTTGAATGAACAACTGAAACACTGAATGAAGAGCACTTATAATGGTATCTAGGATTTAATAAGTGCTCTCCAAGCAGTAGCTGTTATAATTCTGCAGCGTGAAGAAAGCCAGAGCCTTTAGAAGTGTCCTGGGCAGAGGCACCAGGCCTCCCTCCTGGCCCGTGGGAGAGAGAGAGACAGAAAAGGACCATCGTGTAAACAAGATACCACCCAGAAAAGGGTACCAGGAGGGCCTGCGTCAAGGATTAAGAATTGAAAAATAGGTAGGAGGGAGGGAACAGAGGAAGATCAACCACAATCCCCAGAAGGCCTGGGCCAACGAAACCAGCTTACGGCTTAACTGACATGGAAACCTACAAGCCAGTGTGGTTCAGGCCACACATTACTTGGTGAAAACCAGGTGGGAGAGCATGTAGGACAAAGGGGGACAAGAGCCTGGTTCCAGCACCTCCCTCAATATCCGGGAACTGCAGCTCCCCCTCAGAGCCCATCCCCCCAGGGGTCCGGTGCTGGTCACCACAGCCACTGCACTGTGTGGCCCGAGCTCTCCTGCCCACGCGACCTGGGGTCAGGGCGGCATGGGTCAGCAGGAGCTGTGAGCCCCACCACTTACGTGACGTTCGACAGAATAGTCACTGATAATCTGCTACCTTCGATCTACAAGTACCGCCCTCCTTTTCTACACAAATAGTAGAATATTCCACTCACATTGCTGCTCCTTGCTTGTTTCATTTAACAACCAATTTCGGACATTATGTCACAACAGCACGCAGACCGCTTGCTCGTTCTTTGGATGGCTGTATAGGACTTCATTGTGTTGACTCACCACTCACCGAACCGGTCCGCTGTTGATGAACACTGAGATGGTTTGCCATCTTCGGCTCCTACCAGCAGTGCTACCGAATGAATAAGCTTGTCCAACACGCCATTGTCCACAATTGCAGGCGTATCCGTAAGGGGCATTCATAGAAGGGATCTGCTGGGTCAGGAATATGTGTGTGCGTGGATTTGGTAGGCGTTGCCAAATTACCCTTCACACGGACAGTCTTTATGACATTCCCATCGGCCCTGATGCAAGTGAGCATCTCCCAACATTCTCATCGATACAGTGTGCCATCATTTTTTTAAAATATTTTCCAATGTGATAGGGAAAAAAATGGTATCTAAGTGTAGTCTTAATTTTCATTTTTCTCAAAACAAGTGAGACTGAGCATATTTTTATATATTCAAATCTCTTGTCTGCTCATTGCCTTTGCCCGGTTTTTCCATTGATTATTGGCCTTTTTCTTATTGATTTGTAACACCTCTTTATAGATTAGGGAAATTAGCCCTCTGTAATGCATGTTGCAAATAGTTGCCCCTTGTTTGTCATTTGTGTTTTGTCTTTGTTCATCGTGGGTTTTGCAATGCAGAAAATTTTTATTTTTATGAACTCGGATTTATCACTCTTTACTCTGATGGCTTCTGGGCTCTGTGTCATCCTTAAGGCCATCGGCAGGGGCTTCTATACTCTGTTGGAGAGGAGGTGTCAGTCACTGGGCCAAAAAAGAAAGGCAGTCGGGGGCACGTTGCACTTCCAGCTTCTGCCCACACAACAGACGAGCCATCTGCTCTTGAAAGCGTACCCCTGGTCCAGCAGCTCCCTCACCCAGGCCAGGTCCAGCTACACCCAGACCCTCGACATCTTGCTACTCAAAGTGTGTCCTGTGGCCCAGCAGCATTGGCAACAGCTAGAAGCTCTTCAAAATGCGGAATCTCAGGCCCCCACCCCAGACCTACCAGACCAGAATCTGCATTTTACCAGCATGTCCTTGACTTCCTGTGTCTGGGAAAGCCTGAGCTACACGGTGCTGAGTCTCCAGCTTCTCTCCTAGTCAGCTTCCAGGTCCTCCTCGGTCCCAGCTATGCTTTCCTGGGATACGATGTTCTGATCTTCAGTTCCCCCAGCCTGGCCCCATTTGGGAAGACAAGCTCATGACCTGCTCAGATTCCCTGCCCCCATCCCCATGGGGCTTCTTTCACATGTGGGCCCATGAAAAGCAAGGATGGACGAGGCTGTCAACGCAGCACCATAAACCGTAGGGGGACCTAAAGGCCATTTTCTCAGTCCTAACACAGAACAAGTTTCCTTAGGAGCCAGGGACTAGACTGCCCTCCACCAGCCCCCACTCCAGCTCTTTAATACAGGGTGGGGTGGGGGACACTTTGCAGTCAGACCACAGTTTAAAGCTCAGCTTTGCCACCAGCTACGCAACCTCAGGCAAATGACAACTCTCAGAGTCCCGGTTTCTCTCTGTAAAACGATGAACCTATGTTCCTGACACAACTCCAGAGAGGGCTAAATGAGCTAATGTGAATGAAGCACCTGGCAGGGGCTGGTCAGATTTCCCCCTTCACCCTGGGATGGAAGGGGGAAGACTTGGGTCAGAAATTATATCAAGGTCAGGGAGAGTCTGGGTCCCTTCTTTATTAAAATGTCCTTTGCCTGAACTATTTCTTTATTCCTCCCCATCACTGCTTTGCTGGCTTTCCATTGACTAAGTCTTGTAAAGCATTTTAAACTCCATGTCAGTTTATACAGTTGCTTCGTGACTCATTGAGGACCTGCAGTGATCATGCTTTGTCAATCCCATGGATGATGCTGGTGGTGGTGGTAGCAGTGGTGGTGGTGAGGATGGTCATGATGATGGCGATGAGGAAGGTGACAATAGTGATGGTGGTCATGATGATGGTGATGGTGGTGATGAGGAAGGTGAGGACGGTATGATGAGGTGATGGTGGTGATGGTGATGAGGATGATGAAGGTGGTCATGATATGATGGTGGTGATGGTGATAAGGATGGTGGTGATGATGATGATATTGTTTTTATGATTTATTAAACTTATCTTGTGCCAGATATTGTTCTAAGTACTTCACTTACATCATAGAATTTAATTCTCACAACAGCCTGATGAATAGGTAGCCATTCTCATGATCCCATTTTACAAATAAGAAAAGGACAAGTTTGTGACTTGCCCCAGATGTTGCTGGCTCCCTCCTTAACACTGCTGTTTGGCAGTAATCTCTTTGCCTTATGAAGGAGTTTGGAGGCAGAGCCCTCTTCCCTGCCACACACAATTGCTCACTCTTCTCTTTGCCACCTGTAGCAGACCATAAGTCTGGTCATCTCCCCGAGGTGGCGCAGGCCATGGGGAAAGAGGCACTCGGGTCAATGATCCTTAGGAAGAGCCCTTTATGACCCAAACTCACCCTTCCAGGGGCTCCAAGTTATCCTCTGGCGGCAGAGCTTGGTGTGGAAGGGATGACAGGAGGGTGAATTGAGGGCCATTTCCCTGATTGACACCGCTGCCCTCCGTGAAGAACCTTCCCCTTTTGTCTGATGATTCTTCCATGTCTGCCCCTTCTTTTCCTACATCTGAATGCGGCTGCTCCTGGGACACATTCTTTCCCCTCCGTGCCCACCCCAGCCTCACTGCTCTGCAACTGCTATCCTTTGTGGCCAGTGACCTCTTGGACATGTCTTCTCAGCCACTTTGTGACCCTGTCAGATGCAAACGGTGTGAAGCCAAGCTTTTGCTCCCACACCCAGCTGGCCCGGTGTCCCTGCTTCAGTCACTGTCCCACTCTGACCCATTACACCCACTCAACTCCCCCTGCCCTTACCGCACCCGCCTCCTGCACCCCATGATTCCTCCCACTCCTACTGTCATCACAGAAGTGGCCACCTTTTCTCCCTTGCTAGCCCACCCCTCACTCACTGCCAGGTTAGTCTTCTAGAAACAATGTCTTCCCCAGATCAGAAACCACCAAGGGCCCCTTCTGCCCTCAGTCCTGGAATTAGTGGGTCTCTCCTGCCCTGCATGTTGTTCCGCCTCAACCTCCACAAATTCTCCTCTCTGGGCAAACTATGTAGCCTCTCCATCTGTCTATGCCCCCTGCCTGCCTGGAGCACCACCCCTCCCCTCTGTCTGCCCAAGCCTCAGAGTGCAGCACTCAGAAGCATAGGCTTTGAATCTGTCTCCACCACCCACTAGGTCTGTCACCCCAGGCAATTGACTAACCTCTCTGCCCCCTCAATTTCTCTGTCTGTAAAATGGGGCTGCACTACCTCTCAAGGTAGCTGTGGCGTTTAGGCGAGATGGTGGTTATAAAAGAGAGGCTTCATGCAAAGCCTGGCCATGCTAAGTGCTCTATAAACAGGAGTCATTGTTGTTACTCTGACCCTTCAAGTTCAGGTTCAGGTGCCTCCTCCATCATGAAGCCCTCCCTCATCACTGTCGCCTCTTCCATCCTGACTTTTTTTTTTTTTTAAAGATTTATTTATTTATTTATTTGAGAGAGAGAATGAGAGATAGAGAGCATGAGAGGGAAGAGGGTCAGAGGGAGAAGCAGACTCCCTGCTGAGCAGGGAGCCCAATGTGGGACTCGATCCCGGGACTCCAGGATCATGACCTGAGCCGAAGGCAGTCGCTTAACCAACTGAGCCACCCAGGCGCCCACCATCCTGACTTCTTGACATCTACAGGACGTTATCATCCTGTCCTGCCCCTCAGAGCTCTGTTAGCTGTGAGGTCTTAGGCAGCTCCCCTGTCTCTTGTTCTTCGGGTCCTTCATCTGTAAGTTGAGCAGGCAAATAGTCCCCAGGTCAGGGGTTGCGGTGAGGGTTAATGAATGAATGTGTGTGAAATGCCTGGCACATGAATGAATATATGTGAAGTGCTGCAGAAATGTTAAGTAGTATTAGTTTCACAGTGGTCCCACGGCATCTCCTCTACCTGTCCCTCTCGTTGGATGGACCTCAAGTGCCCTGAATCAGCGACCCAGATTCCTTCCCGGTGTGCTTCTACTGTATCTGGTACCCGTAGGGCATGGTGGGCACATGAGCCTCACCTACTGGGCCTTCCCACCTGGCTGCCTGGCAGCAACTGGCAGTTCTACTGGCCTCTGAGGCCTTCGAGTGTCCTTTAAGGCCAAGATGTCAAAGTCAGGATGGAAATGGGAGTCCTGAGACACACCTCTCATAGGGGCCCTGGCCCCTAGAGCCCCCTGCCCCTGCCCATGAGCCCCCTTCTGTTTCTCCTGGGCCTCTGCCCTCTCAGAATCTGCCCCGGGGGGCTCAGCAGAGCCTCTCTCTCCTGCAACTAACAGCCTCTCTTCTTCCTGGGCAGCTGCCCCCCGACTTGGTGTGGGACCCCAGGGCAGAGTGCAGCTACAAGGAGCCAGAAGGCGGGATTACACGCTGACACGGGCCGGGGGCCAATGCTGGGTGGTTACCGCCGGTGCCATCGACCCGCACAGGCCGCTGTTTATCTGTCTTCCTGACACACCTAATTACCCAGGTTGCGGCTGCCAGAGCGTTTGCTCTTCCTAAATCACGGGCTCCCGTCTCTCCTCACCCAGGCCTCCGGGCCTCTGCCTACAGAGGGGCTGCCATTGATTTTGCCATTCCCATTTATGATCTACAAGGCTCTGCATCACTGTTGCACATTTTACCTTAATTAGTTTATTCTTCTGGGCGTCCCTGGGCAGCTCGGAAGCCAGGAGGTAGAAGAGGGGAAGAGGCTAACAGCACATGGCACCCCGACCCGTCTGGCCACAAAGCCCGGGGCCTGGCCCAACAGCAGCACCCTAAGACAGCAACTGGCTAAGAATGGTACTCGTTCCGCAGGGTGCTAGTAGGTGAGCTGCGAAAGGGGGTTCCGTGGCCAGCTGGATTAAAGAAGATTAAGCAGGTAATTTATTGCAGGACTTGTCCAAGTTTTAATAGACTGATGCCCACTGAGAATCTTCCGGGGGGGGGTGGAAGGTGTGGTCTTTCCCAAACTCAGATGATAACAAAATCTTTCCTCCAGGCAGCTCACAGAGACCAGGGTTCCATAAAGCACACTCTGGGAAATGTGTATCTTGGACGAGCAGGAGGAGTTGGAGGTGATGTGGCAAACAGAGGGGAACAGAGTCCCCCTGGGCCCATGGGCTCCTCTTGTCTAGCTGAGGGGCAGGAACTCTGCCATGAGAAATTTCTCCCGCCGCACGCGGAGGGGCCCATCGAGGGCTGCAGAGCCCCAGCTGCTGGCCGCTGCTTTCTCACACCGGCCCACGTGGTGCTGGAAGTTAACCTCTATGTTTCGGCAGGGCTAGACTAGCTGGAGGTCCCATCTAAAGGGGCTCTGGTCGGACAGAGGAGGGCAAGGCTTGCTTGCTGTTGGTGGAGGCTGGAGACCCAGAAGCCTGCAGGGCCATCTTCAGAGGTCCCCCAAGCATCAGGAAGTGATGACAAGGCTGCCATTGCCTCGGGAATAGCCGTGAGCATGGCAGTCCAGGCCCACAGTCCCTTCTCCGCAGTCCTCAAATCCAAAGCACTCTGAAAGCCTCATTTGCTTTTTTTTTTTTTTTTTTTTAAGTTTGTGGGAAAATGAATTGATAGCAAAACCTGTCCTGAGCTGACGCGAGCTATTTATAGGCTTTATTTATCCCACTTAGTGTGAATATTCATATATTTTACTGCAGAAATATTAATGTGTTTAATTACAGGGTGCTGCCCCATCCCTCCTGGGGGTGTTAGGTAATAAACAGTGTGTGCACTGTGTTACCTTTCTAAAATGTGAAAGAACAAAATCTAAATTTCTAAATATGTCTGGCCCCCAGGGATTGTGCTGCGGTCTGCGGACTGGGGTGGCACGGGGCCTCCATGGGCAATTCTGACCCTGGGCCGGGGCTTCAGTGCATTTTATCCTGTAATTCCCACAGCCACATGTAAGGGAGGAGGCACGGCTGGGACCCTGATACCCCGATGAGGAAACTGAGGCTGGAGAGGATAAAGAGCCAGCCAGGCCCCGAGCTAATGCAAGTCGGCCCCTGTGCTTCCTTCCAGCCCAGGCTCCTCGGTTGCCCCAGTGGGCTTCCCTCGCCGGCCACCGCAGCTCTGTGCCCACCCCAGCTGCAGCTCCTCCGCCCAAGCCTCCACGCACAAACACCGGCAGGCCTCCTGCTCTGCTCATGAAGGGCTTTTCCCTCCCCCGGACAGGCCTCTGCACCTCTGGGAGGGTCAGGCCGGGCAGGAGGGCTCTGTTCCGGTGCCAGCTCCCTGGTATCTGGCGAGCATCTCAGAGGCCAACTCCAGACCCCACAGACCACACGGCACTCCCCGTGGGTCCCTGTGGTCTTAGGAGGTTTCCACAGGAGGCCACTGAGAGAGCAAAGCCTTTTTGTCCTCTCCTGGGCAGAGCCACCTGAGGGATCCTTTATAACTGCTGTCTCCTAACATGCTCCCACTCCCACAATCCTTCTCAGCCACTCATTTCACACACTGACTCTGCCCGACCCCTGCAGTGCAGAGCTGAGTTCCCTAAAGGACCTACACGAGTGCCCCATCTGTAACATGGGAATGACCACTTCTGTCTACTACCCACCACCTTGAGGGGGCGCTGTGCTACGCTTTTCGTGCACATCATCTCATGTATTCCTCGCAGTAAACTGGATGTAGCTATTACTGTCGTCCCATTTGCAAATAGGAAAACTGAAGCTCAGAGATGCTAAGCAACTTGCCCAAAGTCAACAACTAGCCCCTAGAAGTAGAAACTGGGTAGAACAGAGACCAGGACTGCAGCTTGTTTACTCTAAACCCCGAGGTCTTAACCACTGCCCCATGCTGCTCCCTTCACCCTAAGTGGTGGCCTCTGCCCTGGGCCAGCCAGAGAGTCAAGTGCAGGGGTCTGTCCCCAGGGCCACTCGTCCCCCAGCTCACCTTCCCGGCTTCCTACAGCTGCTCCCCTGCTGTCCCCCCTGTGTTTCTGATGCCAGTCTTTGAGAGTAGAACATGATCCCTCCTAAAATATGAATGCTCTGGGGCTCACACGAACAAGAAATAAACTAGGGGTGAGTGGAGAGCTCTGCCTAAGTGGCCTTAGAAGGGTTTGAGCCTCCGGCCACCAGAAGTTCTTTGCACTTCCCCCAAAATAAAGCTTAGGCAGGAATGTGCTCTGGGAGGTCACAGAGCCCCTGCAATTACATGTGGTACATTGCGCGGTGCCCATGTGTGCGACTCCCTGAGCTGGCGGTCCTCAACCTCCATCCAGTTCTGAAAGGGGTAGAGACCCCTGCCCTCGAGGGCCTCCCAGGGCTGCTCACCCCCTTCGCCCCACCTGGATGCCGACCCTACTGCCATCGGGTTCCCCTGGGGGTGGGCGACAGGTCCATCAGAGCTCCACTTCCAGCCCCTTCCTGGATCTGGACTTGGAGCCCCACCCACCAACCAGGACCATTTCTTCTCAGACCCAAATGAGGCCCTGCGATCCTGCAGAGAATGTAGGAGGCAGGTCCTGGAGAAAGTGACATTCTGGGTTGAGTTTGGGTGCTGAAATATTAGCAATCCCCAATCTCCTGTGTGTTGCAAGAGCATGATGCAGAATGTGAAATCCAGCTGTTGAGGGTCATCTCAGACACACAGTAGTGGTAACACTTCTTCTGTGGTTCCTGAGGCCTGGGCTGGCCATTTTCATAAGCCAATCTATTCTCTCAACTGAAGATACCTGGGCACTCCCCCCAGACAGAGAGAGCCTCACCTGCTTGAGTGAGTGCTGTGGGGAGTGCTCCCCTTGCCGCTGATGACATCTACCTCTGGCCCCGACCACCTGTGGCAGGTGCCCCAAAACATACCTGCACACTGGCCCACCATCCACCAACCTCCCTTCCTCTTCTCTCCAGGGGTGGCCACGTACACAGACAAGTTGTTCAAGTTCCGCAACAACCGGTGGGAAGACATCCTCAGTGATGAGGTCAACGTGGCCCGCGGTGTGGCCAGCCTCTTTGCCGGGCGCTCTGTGGCCTGTGTGGACAGGACGGTAAGTTCAGGGGTGCACGGGGGTTCTGGGGAGAAGAGGGGGGCACACAGCGATGTGAGAGCCCAGAGGGGAGCCAACAGGCAGACGTGCCCCAACAGAGTGGGGCTGTCCAGGGCAGAGCCCAAAGATCCTCCATCGCGACAGCTCCCACAGTGCCTTGCACATGGTAGGTGCTAAATACTAACAAGACTTGCAAGGTGAGTTACAGTCTACTTTCCCATCCTTTCTCCCTTGAGGCTCTCCCAGCAACCAGCAAGGAAACTGTCAGGGGCTGTCATCACCGTGTCCACTGGGGAGGAGGGCACCAAGGCCCAGCTTGGGGCAGTGACTTGCCTGAGGGCCCAGAATAGATTGGCGATGTGACTAGGACATGAATCAGACTCTTCTAGCTCTAAACCTTGTGCTCATTCACTTAGTCAACCAATATTTGTTAAGTGCTTACTATGTGCCAGGCATTGAGCCATAGGGCTCTCCCTGAAAATATCTGTGGAGCAATGAAGGAATGACAAAGAGGTTCGTGAGTGGGTGAGTGGAGGGTGGCCTGAATGTCCAAGTACTTAGTTAATCAGGAGCTCTGTCACTGCTTCGGTGCCTGCTAGTTCCCCCTACCACACGCACGTGTCAACCCCAGCAGGTAGGGAGGAGAGACCAAGGGAGAGGGGCAGGAGTTGTAGCCACCTGCCCTGTGGGGTGGCCCCAGCCCAGGCTTGCATCCCAGCAGCCCCAGCCGGAGCCAGAGGCTGGCCATGGAGGTGATTTATCCCTGTCACCTGCTCACCGGCTGCCGCCTCCTTGACTTTAGAGACAGTCATCAGTCAATCAGGGACCCAGCTACCGCCTAGCTTCCATTCCGGGGGCAGGGGCAAGGGGCCCCGGCTCATTTCAGGATTGAGATGGCACCGGGGGGATTGGGGATTCAGCATGAATCTTCACAGCAGGGGCCTCCAGGCCTTGGGAGAAGGCAGGTGCCAGGTATAAATATTTATTTCTTAACAAGCTGGTGCTGGGAAAAGAAGCCAAGCTGGGCTGTGAAGCCACATTTAGCCCTGACCTGAATCTTTGCCACCTGGACTCCTGCCTGGTGGGAGGGAAGGAGGCAGCGGTGGCTCTGTGAGTGGCCCCAAAGAGTGAGAAGGGTCGGGGCGGGGGGGGGGGGGGGGGGGGCGGGCAGGCCAGGCCGCTGCTGGGAGCCTCCTGCTTCCTGCCTCTCTCCTGCTGAACCAAGGCTTCCCACACTTGGCCAAGATGGGAATCATCTCTGAGCTGGTGGCAGGGGCCTGAAGGTTAATCACAAAGAGATGCACTCTTTGTCCTAACAAGGTCACCTACACGCCCACACGTTTAACCACAGGACAAAGGCACCGTGTGAAATGCAAAAAAAAAAAAAAAAAAAAAAACAGCTTTGGCACGCAGCACCATAGGCAGGCATTTAGCAGCTTGCTCAACCCCAGCCTCAGGGAACTAAAAACAACCACCAGGAGAGGTGCTGCTTTCTGTGTCCAGCTGCCACCACTACCACCCCGGCAATCCCTGGGGCCTGAGAACTGTAGAGGGGAGGAGTAGGGCCAGGTCATGGCCACTCTGGAAACTTGGAGATAGGAATGCAACGTAGTGTAGGAAACACAAAAGCAATCTTCAACAATAATGACAGCTAACCGTAATGAGCTAGCAACACGCCAAGCCCTGCGCTCAGGGGTTTATACGCATTGTCTTACTGAATCTTCACAGCAGGCTTAGGAGGTACCTGCTGTCATTATCCCCATTTTACAGATATGGAAACTAAGGCTTTCAGCAATTGAGCAACTTGACCTTGGTTACGTAGTTAAACGGCAGGCAAAGCCAGGAATTGAGCCCTGCCTTTCCGAGAACCAATCAGATGCCTTTCTATCCCACGGCTAGCCTGCCCCTGGGTGAAGCGGTATCAGTCACAAATTTCTAACCACAGGTTCTGTTACAGTGTTCACCCTACTCCTTCCTCAGCCCCACAGTTCCCACCTGGCGGCTTTTAGTCGACCTGTTCCCAAAGTGTGGTCTCCGGACCAGCAGCATTGTCGGAAATGCAGATTCTTAGGCCCGACCCCCACTCCACCCTCCAGACCCACTGAGTCTGAACCCATGGGACAGGGGAGGGGGGCAGAAGTCTGGGTTTGAGCTCGCCCTGCAGGTGACTCTGGCGCAGGCCGCAGTTGGAGAGCCGTCTCGCAGGTAAAGGTCTCAAACCACACCCCCCCCCCCCCCCGTTCCCCCCCCTGTCCCCTCCCCCCCTCTCGGCCCCAAGCCAGGCATACTTGCCCGCCCTTTGTCTGCAGCTGCCTCATCCCTCACCCACCTTTCTGGATCCAGCTTAAAGCCGATCTCTTACAAGGAGCGTTCCCTGATCGATAATGATTATGCCTCTTGTTTATATAGCATTTTTATCTTTTGGAGACCTTTCACATGTGTTGTCTCATTTCATCTTCTCAACAACACTGCCAGGAAGCAGGGGGAATATGATTCTCCTTTAACACATGAGAAGATGCAGCTGAAGGGGGTGAGGAACCTGCCCAAGGACAAAGCCACGTAGGGGCAGAACCTGGCCTGGGCCCAGGCTAATATCCCTAGACCAGTGGCTCTCCAGGTGTGGTTCCTGGCTCAACAGCATCAGCTTCACCTGGGAACTTGTTCACTCCAGAGCTCCCAAATCAGAAACTCCGGGGTTGAGCCCCAGCATCTACGGTTGAACAGTGCTCCGGGTGTTTCTGATGTAAGCTGAAGGGGGAGCCCACTGCCCTGGGGAGCCTCTCCCCAGGCTCATCTCCACAACCACCTCACCATCCCAGAGTGACTGTAGTCAAGGCCACATGGCGAATTTCCGAGGTCCTCTGCAGCCGTCAACACATCTCTACTTATCAACTTTTATCATCCCCATACAATGAAGAAAGGAACTAGGTATAATGGAATTTTATAAACATCCTCATTTCCAGCAGAGTGCCTTTCAGTTCATTTGGGCTTAATTGCCCATTTGTTGTGGGGATTGCTAACAGCTGGTAGGGTCAGGCGTGGGCACAGGGATGGTGCACTTTTCCCTTTGACCCCATTCATTCAGTCTTCATCCGATCATTCCACACACATATGCCGAGCTCCTGCCGCGGGCAAGCATTTCTCAGAGTTCTCCGCCAGTCACGACGCCGTGCTGTAAAGCCCTGCATCTCAAACTTCAGTTTTGCGTGGGGGCCACGTGGGGGTCTTGTGAAAATGCAGAGTCTGATCCAGCAGGTCTGGCGGAGGGGACAGTGTCACTGAGAGTCTATATTTCTAACCTGCTCCCAGATGATGCCAGTGCTGCTGACCGAGTAACAAAGGTTCGGAAAGCATAGTCTCCCAGGTGGCAGGATGGAGCCTCAGATAACCGAAACAGAGGGGGCGGGGACATCTTTAGGGAGTATCTTTGCCTCCTTCTCCAGCTCTGGCCCCTGACCCGCCCTGCCTTGCATTTTCTATTCCTGCAACGCTGAACGAACTGCCTGTGGTTTCCCTACATACATCATTCTCTGTATCATCTCTGCCTGGAAGGTTCTTTCCTCTACACTTCACCTGGCTGAGACTCTTCTTAGAAAACCTTTTCTGAACTCCCCCTGGTTCAATGCTCCTTCCCCAGGGAGCCCCTCTTCTGTACAGGAAATGCTGTACATATTCTCTCTTTTAAAAAATGTTCATTCTAGTAGAGTTCACATTTTTTTTATTTTATTTCCAGGATCATTAACTTACATATTCTCTTAATCACATATATATAATTGTAGTATTGTTGTCATGTCTGCATCCCCTCCGGAGACCGTAAGCTCCTTCGTTGGCCTCACCCACCAGTCAGACCCAAGTAGCTCTTCGTCAGCTCCGCCCAAGAAAACGTTCCCACGGAAGGGATAAAGCCAGTGATTGATGAGGTGGGATGGGGGTTCCACTTATGGAGCCGTTGGGGAAGAAATAGAAGGCAGCCAAGCAGGCCAAGGGCTGAGAAGAGAGGGTTGCCAGGAACTCAGCTGTTTCTCTCGGGTTGTTCTGCGTTTCTAGCTTGCCTTTAAACGAGACTATAAGCAACTGGAGAACGAAGGCCTTGTCTTAAGGACATTTATAGCAGAGCACGTTGCAGGTAGTTGGAACTCAAGAACTATCTGCTATCTGATTAATTGGAGGGAAATGAAAAGGATGAGAGGAAAGCTGGAAAACTGTTCGAATGTAGAAAACAGGTGGCTCTCTGGGGAGAAAGGAAGTATCCACTGAAGAAATGACATGGTTCTAATAACAGGCAGAGAAGAACCGTTCGTCAGCAGGGGTTTCGGACTAGAGCAGACAACGACGAGGAGCTGGTGCCCAGGGCTTCTCCTGGATGCAAAGAAAAAAAAAATATTTCAGACAGTGTTACAAAGGCAGAAGCAATATACCATTTCTTTCTGGTAACGTGGGAAAACAGAGGGAATGGAAGGAGGACCCCTGCATATCTGAGCTTCCTGTGCCACCAAAATAATGGAATGAAGGAATCCAGGGTGGGAGGTGGGGAGAGAGAGATGACTCTGGAATTTGCTTGTCATCTTGGCTGGAGTGAGCTTGAATGGGAGAGAGGAGAGAGAGAGAGAGAGAGAGAGACTGAGAATAATGGGAATTGGTAGATCAATCAATCAGCAAATATTTATTGAGCAGCTACCCTGGCTGGCAGCTGGAGAGAGCTCAGCTGGAGAGAGGCACATTAGAAAATTGTCTATAAAAAGGTGGTTGTGTGGGAGAGGGAGGGATGTGTTCTGGAACAGGATAGAAGGAGAAGCAGGGCTGCTTTGTTGTAGGACTCTGCGGGTGCGGGGGCGGGGGGCAGGGGTGAGGGGGCTTATAGTCTGTAGCCTCGGGGAAAAGCGCTTCTGGAGTTGCAAGGCCCTGCACACCAGACCCAGGGAGAGGAACCTAACCCACAAAAGACCTATGGTCCTACACGAGGAGGGGGAGAGCCACTTCCTGGGAAAGAGACCACGACGAGTGCAGATGGGTCTGCTCACCCACCCTCCTTCCCTTCCTCCTCAGGGCTCTGGACGCTACTCAATCTATATCGCCAATTATGCCTACGGTAACGTGGGCCCTGATGCCCTCATTGAAATGGACCCCGAGGCCAGTGACCTCTCCCAGGGCATTCTGGCTCTCAGAGACGTGGCTGCTGAGGCTGGGGTCAGCAAATACACAGGTAGGCAGAGTGACGCGCGGTGGCGGGCTGGGGTGCTGTGAGTTGGAAGGGCGGGAGGCCTGGGGCTGGGCCCTGCAAGGCTGCATCTGATTCATCAGAGACCACAGGAGAGGGTGGGCTTGTGTCCCTGGGGAAGGGAGGATGAAGGCTTTATTCCATCCCATCACCCAGAGGCAGCTTCTCCAACACTGCCTCTCCAGGGGTTGGTGGGCTATCTGGCAGGCGTGGGCTTTGAGGGACCCCATGGGGATGTGGGACATAAGATGAGAACACTGTAACATCACCCACTCCCTGGAACCTCTTGCCCCATTCCCTGCTGTAACCCAAATGATGGGTGAACAGGTTCTGTAGGAGAAAACTGACAAATCACAAAGGCCGAGATTTAAAGCATTCTTTATTGCCAAACAGCAGCTGAAATTATTTACTTATACATAAGCGGCCAGGAATTGAGTGCTAAATCCCTAAGCTTCAGCTGGGTCCCATCTCGGATAACTGAGCTCAAAGAATTGTGTTCTTGCTCCAAAACCTCTCCAGCCCCTTTTTTTGAAGCCGTGCTCCCCCCCACACACCTCTCTGGATGGGGGACCTATTGTCAGAGTCTCTGACGGAGATCTTTCTAGGGAAGGCTGTTTTTCTAATTCTAGCACGGCTGCTGACTAAACTCTGATAATCTGCCAATAGACTGCTGATGGCAGAGCAGTCCAGTTCCTGTTTGGGGTGCCAAAAATCAGGAAGCCGGAGCTGTGCACAACAACGTCTCACGTGAACTTCAGCCTCCCTCACCCTGATCCTCTCATTTGGACATAGAGATCCTCTTGCTGGTTGACCTTCCCAATATATCCATCCCAACTTGCACTATAGACTTCCAAAAGGGCAGCCCACCCAAATCCAATTCCTGGGGCTCCGAAGGATGCTTGGTGGGGGTCATTTGGGCCATCCCCCTGCCTCCATACACCCGGGGGATAGCACACTCTCAAAGCCCTACCTAGAAAGGGTTGTCGCAGCCTCTCCTGAGTTTATGATGCCTTTCTCTAGCCAACTTTCCACCTCGGTGAAACAGGGAGATGGATGTTGACCTGTCTGACAAAGTTTGTGGGAACAAACGGCTAGACAGTAAAACAGTTTGCACAGTTCCAGCCCCATCGAAGTGCTCAAGAGCTCCGCACGTGAATGTGCAGCCTTTCTGGCTGAGTGTCAGTAATAAACCATGCTTTCCTGGGAAAAGGAATAAGCATGCAGGAGCTTCAGCCTAGATTTGTACAGTCAATTTTTCTGAATAGTTCCCAGTTCTGTGCATTGGGCTGGCTTGGCAATTAAGTGCCTTGATCTGCAGGAGGAGAGTGGGCTGGGGAGATGAAGCACTTGAAAATGATGAGCTGGAGGGAGGCGAGGTCTGGGAGAGAGGCTTCTACACAGAATAAAAGAATTCAGGAGATTGCAGCTAGGTCCGAGCACGAAGGGGACATTGTTCACGCTGGCTGGGCTGGTGCACGGGCTGGCAGGAAACCAGGGGGGGACCAAGAGGAGACAGCTGAGGAGAACGGATGGGGATGGGAATAGTAGCCAACTGTGCCAGGCTGTGCTGGAAGGACCAGGAGGCTCAAGGAAGGGCCAGCAGTTTCTGTGGAGCATGCAGGCAGGCTGGGGCAGCTGGTGTGCCCAGGGGACAGGTTAGAGCAGCTCTGCAGACTTCCAAAAGCCATTTGGCTGACAAGAACCTATTTGGCCCACCAAGTTACTATTGTGTCTGCCCGCCTTCCCCAGCCCACCCTTTCCTTGCCCACCAAGCCCCTCAACTCTACCCCGCGGCCCCCGTTATCACTTCGTTAATGACACACGGACATCTGGCTGGAAAACTAGCCCAAAGCACCCCCCGACGCCCCAGGGACGGACCCCAAATGGAAGGGCCACCACTGGAGCCCAGCCTGATTGCTGAGGGGCCTGGAGAAGGGAGGGAAGCAGGCAGTGATGAGCCGGGGCCTGAGCAGGCCCCGGGGGCCGGGGTGGGGGGGGGCCAGCCATGGCCAAATGTGCAGTCAGGGAGCCGCAGGTCCCCAGAGCCCAGCCACACAACACCCAGCTGCTGGACAGACCTTGGAGAACCTCTTGTTTTCCAAAAGAACAAACCGAGGTCCAGAGAGAAGGGGCTTGCCCAAGGTCACACAGAAGGTTTGTCGGGAAACTAGCACCCAGAGCCCCAACCCCAGAAGCTTAACCAGCCACAGCCCGCTGACCTTTCTGATGACCTCCAGTTTGAGCATCCCAGCTTCAGCCTGCAAAACAGGAGGGGCTGGTGAAGGAGGAAGGCCCTGCACCCACCGGGACACAGCCCCAGGGATTGGCACTCAGGGCCTTGATTTTGAGCCCCAGTTTTCGTGGCTCGAGGCCTGCTTGGCCTAGGCTGTGCCGGTCAGCAGGGGGAGGCCCCAGCAAGCGATTGGCAAGAGATGCCAGCGGTGCTGCCCGCTCTCCCGCGGGGGAGGGGAGGCCTTCTCTCCGGACTCGAGGGGGGTCCCCCGGCGGCCGCCGCTCCGCTAGGTCACAGTGCCATCTAGCGGTCAGCGTGCCCACTCTCGGGGGACCCGAGGGCTGCGGGCTGACAGAGGGGCTGGTGCTGAGTTGAGGGAGGCAAGCCCACTCCCCCATGGTTCCTGGTTCAAGGAGAATCCCAAGCCCTGACTTTCCCAGCTGCCTGCAGCCCTTCAGAGCCTGGACGGTGCAAGGAATCCCGAGAATTAGTTGTCCATGTGGCCGAGGGCCTGGCATGGAACCCAAGGAGAGGGAAGGTAAGGACCCAGAGATCTACACTGGCCTCTGCAGCCCTGGGTGACCTTGGGCACCTCCTCCAGCCTCTCTGAGCACCTTGAACTCATGGTCTGAACTACGGTCTTGCAGAGCTGCTGAGAGGACAGGATCTGGTGCCACGGTGCGGGTACAGATCCTGCCTCAGCCACCTGTCCTGTCCAGGCAGCGATTAGCAATTTATTAACCTCATGGGCCTCAGTTTTCTCGCCTGCAGTGGGAGCATGAGAGTGACAGGAGGCGTAGGACATGCCTGGCACAGGCCCGGCTCAGGGATAGGACCCTCGGAGTACAGTAGACAGAGACACCCTCCTCATCTGAGGCGCCCAGGGGGATGCCAGGGCCGTCGGCTGGGCATTTCCCGGGTGCTGGGCACAGGAGAGGCACAGGGCAGGCCCGGCCAGCCCTGCCCTGGAGGCGATCTCCGTGGGTCTCGCTGCCCACCCTCCAGCCCTGGGTATAGTCACGGGCGTCTTCACGCCCCTCTCCACTGGAATCCGTTGGTCTTCCCTCTTCACCCTGCCTCCCCACCCCCGCCGGCCTCTACCCCCTCCCCAGGAGCTCTGCATTTCAGAAAGCCTCACCTTTTGAGGGAGCATCTGTCTGGGTTGCAGGGCGGTGATTAAAGAATCCTTACAAGAAATTTGGAAAGAAAATGAAGGTGGATTTATGATACGGGGTGGGGATTTTTGCTGGTGGCTGGGAGCAGTGTAGAACAAAGCGGAGGGCAGATCTGATTTATAGGAAGTCATTATCGGAGGAGAAGGAGAAGCCTAAAGCCCAGCTGAGGCCTTCTGGCGGCTCCCCATCAGCCCACTCCAGAGAGGTGACTGTGGGCAGCAGAGTGGGGGCCGCGGAGCCCCCCAGGCTGGCAGGTGGCCACTGCCTTGCAGCCGGAGCACAGTCAATGTGACAAACAGAGCTAGAGTAACAGGCTCTCCACCAGGGCCCGGGACCCTCAGGGAGTGCAGCCACAGGCCTGCCAGGGTCCCCAATGCCCCAGGACGTGTGCGGTGTCAACGCACTGGGTGATCGACAAGAAAAGACAATTTCTTTTTCTTTCAAAACAAACACAAATACTCGAATAATAGAAATGTGATGTTGGTGCAGTTTCTTCTGCTAAAATAAGAGATTTAAAGGAAAGATCAAGCCTGTGGCTGGCCACTCCGGGCCTTACCAGGAGTCCAGCTTCCTCTCGTGCTGAGAGCACGCTGGGGGGCTAGCACAGGCACTGGGGTCACTCAGATGTGGGTTTGAACTGCGATCCGCAGCCTGCTGGCTGCAGTCGTACCTCCTTGAGCCTCGATTTCCTCACCTGGAAACTGGTGCAGTGGGATGAGACGCGGATGACACCTAGGACGGGGGACTGGAAAACAGGTGGCCCGAGGAGCCTATCCTGCTACCCCTTTCCCTGCCCTCTCTCCTCAAAGAGCTTCTTCAGACCCCTGCCTGTTCTCCCGCCCATCGCCCCTCAGCGTCCTACAGGGAGGGGGCTGCAAGCATTGAGGGAGGAGTGGAATGTCCGTGTCTAATACCCTCCACCCTGTGCGCTCAGAACCCTACTGGGTACCTGGACGGCTCACAGAGGTCTCGTGGGTAGCAGCACCAGCACCAAGACAGTATTATTCTATGTTTGAATGTTCGGGAAACTTAGGATGAAAGACCTGTTACCATCCTGCCCTGACCCTCACTCCCTGTTCTCTCACGCACACATGCACACACGCACACACACGCACGCAAGCGCGCACGCACGCGCACACACACACACACACACACTGCCTATTCCTCCACCCCTATGTTTTCCAGCATCTTTGCTATCCTTCTACAATTTCTTGGATGCTCTTGGCAGCCTGTGGGCCTTGGCATCCACAACAATTGTATTCTATTGAGGTCTCAGTAGTTTAATCCCACGGGTCCTGAGTCTTGGGCCAAAGGGCCTTGCAAAGCCTCTACTGGTGTGGCCTCCAGGTGGACCCGGGAGTCTACTCCCAGCCACACTTATCCCAAGTTTCAGCCTGGAGGATGCACTAGAAGAGTGGAAAGGAGCCTTGGAGATCTCATTCCCCTCCCCAGTTTATGGGGAGGGCGACCAGGGCCTGGGGAGCACACAGTTCAAGTTCCTGGAACAGGAGCAGGTGCAGAAGCCAAGCAAGGACCTAGAGGACTTTCCTGAGCATGGCAAATACCCCTGCCCCCTCGGGCCCGGATCCGGCCCACAACAGCAAGCCGCTCCCTCTTATTCCACGCAGCCTCGCTTTCCCATCATCACCCGACCACTTCCAGCTCCTAGATACAACCTGGCCTGTCAGCAGACCACCCCAAAACTGCCTACATGCAATCTGAGAAATGGATTGCCTGTACCCAAACTGCACTTGAGTCTGCATCGCCAGAATGCAGGGGTTCAGAGGTTTAGGGGTACAGTGCTTGAGGGTAAATGAGGCTACCCCGCAGGGCTCAGGGCCACTGGGCAGATAATCAGAGGGGGTGCCAAAATGTGGTGAGGGGACAAAGGGCATTGGGGAGGCATTTTCCCCTGCAGCTCCAGCTCTCCCACCCAGCTTCACTGGGCAGAGTGAGAAGCCTTCAGGAGGGGTTGGGCAGGGCACGGCATCTGCACCCAACAGCAGAACAAGGAGGCCTTAGAAGCCTGAAAGTGCTGGGGAAATAAGGGGATTTTATTCACCTAGCAGGTGGGAAATCGTCCCAGCTAATGATGATGTGGCACCTGACATTTTCCAAAGTACCTTCCGAAAACCAGCTCACTTAATATTTATGACAGCCTGAGAAGAAGCTATTGTTACTATCAGCCTCACGTCAGCGGTGAGAAAACAGATACCCAGAAGGGTTCGGTGATGTGCCCAAGGTCACACGCACACTTTCTGATGCCTGTCTTCCAGGGTTGCGTCTCCAGCCCCAGCTGGGGAGCTGCTTGTCCCCAAGAGGATGTGCCCACCTCACATACAGAAGTAATTGATGTAAAGTAGAATTTAACTCGCTATTGGGACATCATCCTCCAAGGCAGAAATAAAGTTGTTCCTAACGGCCCCTTGGGTGGCCCCAGAAGGTGTGCGCTAAACCTCAGGAGGGAGAAGAGTTGGGGGAGGGGAGAATGTCCAGGTAGGAGATACTGAATCAGGAACCTCTGTCGTGGACCACACAGGATGGATGGATTTTACTGGTTTGGAAAAGATTTACATGATCCACCCGGGAGTAGAGTTTCCTCCGCAGCTCAGCAAGGGATGCAGACACCCGGCCGCCCCTGCCTCAGACCCGAGTTCAGCTCTCCATCCTGAGGCTGCTGGGGCCAGTGCCCAAGAGGCTGGCTCCCTGTCGACTCACCTGCTCCCCAACTGTGCGGCGAACTTGCCAAGAAGGAGTTGTGGGTAACATCTCTGTTATGGTCCGGTTGCCATGGCAATAAATTGTCACTAATTAGTAGTGTGGTTACCATGGCAATTTTCTAATAATTACAGGTTACAAATGGTACAAGGCTTCAACCCAACCCAATTAGTTAATTAGAAAGATTTAGAAATTTGTCCAAGAGGGAAATAACCTGCTTTGTAGAAAATGAAGAGAATGTGTCACAGCTTGAGAGCCAGAAGCAGAGAGGAAATTGGAGGACACTAGAGTGGGGAGGACGGACAGGGTTGCATGGTGGTAAGTCCCAGAGCCCCACCTGGCATTCCCGGGGGCCTGGGCAAGGCCCGGGGTTTCTCACTGAAGCCTGGCCCTGGGCTGGAATCTGGCAGGACGGGGGCAGGGCCAGCTGCCCGCTCTGGGGCTCCTCTCTGAATGTGCAGACGTGGTGCCCAGGTTACAGCCCAGCAGCCCTCCCCGCTGGCCTCCGATAGCCTCCCCGCCCCGTGCTCTGGCTCTCCTAACGAAAAACGCACGCCACATCTTAGATGATGCTCCCCAGGAGCCCTGTGGATTTGGTGACTCCATTTTCAAGAGGCTTGGGCTCTCCCGGAGAGCTAATTAGATTACCTGGGAGGAATATGGGAGGCACAGGGCCCAGAGTGTGTTCATTTGGAGCTCAACCATGAGAGCAAGGAGAGTGGCAATGCCGTTGGACCCATCCCCTCCTCCTGGCCCCCAACACCCGACCTGTCGGGCAGGCTGCTTTGCACAGGTGAGAAGTCACCATGATTTCCTCCAGGGACCTCTCTCAGAGGGCAGGAGGGGCCCGGTGACCAAGAGAACCTCCATCCCACATCAGCACAGTTTATGGAAACCTCTTCCCCATCCAGAGCCAGGCAGGCAGGCAGGCAGGCAGGTTGGGGGGGCGGGCAACATCTCTCGGGTCTGCCTGAGCTCTCGTTTTTTTAACAAATAACAACACTAACTTGTTCTGAGTTCTCTGATGACTATTCGTATTGTACTGAATAGCCCGTTAGAGCCTCAGCTTTCAAACTTGACTGTGTACATAGCCACCCAGGGGTCCTGCTAGAATGCAGGTCCTGACTGGTTGTGGGGTGGGGGTGGGGGGCTGAGATTCTGCCTTTCTGACAAGGCGGCGCCTTTGCGGCGGGCCCACGGACCTGACTTTGAGTAACCAGGTGGTAGGATTCACAAAGCCCTTTCACGTGTCTCGCTTCATGCGATCCTCGTAAAAATCCTAAAATAGAAAAGGCAGGTCATGCTACCCTCATTTTACAGATGAGGATGCTGAGGCTCAAAGGGTACCATAAATTGCCCAAGGTCACAGAGCTTGTAAACAGCCGCACTGGGACTAGAATCCACCTCCCGGTCCTGGCCGGGCTGGCTTCTGCCCAGTATTCCCAGTGACTGGGGCTTCCGGGCTTGATTTGAAACCCAGTGGTTGGGGCTGTTTGTTCAAGATGTCTTCATATTGGACTTGTTGACACGGGTAGCTCAAATTTGATCTTGGAGACATCAAACCCTAATGTCGAGCTGGCTTGATTTCTTTCTTTTTTAAAAAGTATGCAGTTACTGGATTTTTTCCTTTCCAACTACAGAAGCAATTCTGTTGCAACAAGCCAAAACACAAAGACGTTCCCAAAAAAGGCGAACTCCCGTCTCTCCTTCCCTCCCCAAATCCCACCGCATCTGGTAGCCAGGGTTAACAATGCAGGGCGTGGCCTTTCCCACTTTCCCCCAAACTCAACAACAAGCTTGCACAAACACATCCAGAAATATCATGTATTTTGCCTTTTTTTTTTTTGAAATAAAACTAAGATGACACAATACCATTACTTGAATTGTTTTTTCATTTAACAGTATGTCGTGGGCACCCCTGCAAGTCAATACATATGGATCTACACAGTCTTTTCAGCAGCTACAGAATGGTCCATCCCATGGATACAGCACAGTCCATTCAACCAGTCGTTGTTGATGGACTTATGGGCTGTTCCCAGTTGCTTTACTATATCAAGCAAAGCCAAGAAAGCAGCCTGTAGCCTTAGCCGGAACCCAGTCCTCTATGTTCTTAGGACAGGAGCACACCCAGTGTCTTGACTCCCGGTGGGCGTGGGGGTTGTCAGGAAAATCTGTGACTTGATCAAGTGGGTAGATCTGGGCTGGGGGGATCGTTGTGAGTCAGCCTCCGAAGGGAAGGAACGGATCTGTAGGGTGGCCTCTGTGTTCTGTAGGTCATGGGATCATGGCTTGGGCACAAAGTACTCTGTCTTGCCCCTCCCTTGCCTCATCATCGGTGTGGTCATCCTCCACACAAGTTTACAGGACTGTGAGCCCAGATCTGAGCTCAGAGAAGCATGCAGATTGTTGTCCCCAAAGCTCTTCTGAGGCATCACCATAGCGGTCCTCAAAGGCCTCAAAGGTACCCCCGCCCTCCTCGCGGGCCTGAGGCTTTGCTTCTGCCACTCACTGTGGGTCACTGTCCTGTTCTAGGGGGCCGGGGTGTCAGCGTGGGCCCCATCCTCAGCAGCAGTGCCTCAGACATCTTCTGTGACAACGAGAATGGGCCCAACTTCCTCTTCCACAACCAGGGTGATGGCACCTTCGTGGATGCTGCTGCCAGCGCCGGTGAGTGCGACCACTGCCCCATGTCCCTCAGTGCCCCAGACCCCCATGGGCCTCTGGGCGCCCCGCCCCCTCCAGCATGGTGCCATGGGCCTCAGGGAGACTGGGACCAGTAATCATGCACACCATGCAGGGAGACATGGCTTGTCACCTTCAATTCCACAACCCCCAAGGCTCAGGCCCCAGGGTGGGTGTGCTGCTGGGGAAAGGGGGAGCCTGGAACTCCTGACCATTATGCATTGTCCAGCAACTAGATTTGGCCCACGTTCCTCTGAGTCCTGCTTGAGTCCTCAGCATTAATTTCCCCTCCAAGCTGCCCCTTTCCAGTTCCCCTCCCCACATTCACCTTAATCATTGAATTCAATCCAGTAACCATTTCTTGAGCCCCTGCTAAGTGCCAGGTGGTGCTAAGAGCTGGGGACGCTGACCCTAATAAGGTTATACCACCCTACCCTATCTGACACACATACACACACAGGCATGGACATTCTAGAGTGGAAAACAGATGAATAGACAAATAGCTAAGTAGGAAAGAGACTAAAATTCACACAAAATAGTACTTCAGGCCCCCCAGTTCTGCTCCCCTTCCTCCCTTTGTGCCCATCCCTCATCTGCCTCAGGACCTTTGCACCTGCCATTCTCTCTGCCTGAAAGTGCCTTCTCCCTTTTCTCTATCTGCAGAAATTCTATTTGTCCTTCAGCACTCAGCTCTATGAAGTCTTTCTTGCCTCCCTCTGTGCTACCTGGCAGAGATCCACACTCTCTCCTCTTCATTCACCCTGCCCTTGCATGTACTTCTCAATCAGGCTTCTACGTCGCTAAAATAACCTATGTCTACAAGGACTGGGCGCTGTACTGTTCATTCTTGACACAACACTTGGCACACAGTGGTCACCCAGTAAATTTTGCTGAATGGCAGAAAGGACACCTAATGAAACTTTGTGGATGTAATCAGTCTGCCCTTCAACCACTTCTCCCCACCCACTTCCTCCCCAACCTTGCCAATGAAAGGATTGATTTTGCCCCTTTCTGGACAGCATAGGGATGAGTTCTAGCCTCCAGAAGAAGAGGTGAGCGGGGATTAGACACAGAAATCAAAGGTCCTACAAGCTCCAGCTAGTGCTGACAGCTAGCCTCAAATCCCTGAGCATCTGCCAATCCATCGTCTGTGACTTAGAAGTACCTAATCCCCCGCTCTCCGCTAAGGAGTGCCCACTGTGAGCACCACCCCTCCACTCGTAGCCAGTCAACTCCCCCTCGTGCCTTGCCCTCTTCTCCTTCCTGGGCAAAGCTAGAGCTGGAGGCCTCCCCCCTGGCCTGTCCTCCCACCTGGCACACACACACACACACACAGTGCTATATCCTCTGGCAGCAAATTTTCTCATTGCTGAAAAACCACAAAATGAAGGGGAGGTGGTGGTGGAGAAAACTTAGAGGATTTGATAAGGTGTTAAAGCAATGGGAGCGGAGGTGAGCGAACAAGTTGGAGTGGGAGAAGGTATCTGGCGGGAGGAGAGAGGAAAGGCGCTAGGTCCGTAATTGCAAGTCAGAATGATTGCAGGGGTTTAACAAGACATGTCAAGAGGGCATTCATCACCCAAACAGATGCTGCTGTGAAATGCAGCCTGGCACCGGTTATTCCCGTGAAAGGGAACCAGCTCCTTGTCAAGGTGCCTCGTAGATAGCAGACAGATGGGCCAGCATGGAAGACCACCGACATTAGGGCTGGGGAGTTTTGTAGAGAATTAATGGGGTATTCATCCTAGAGGTTAGAGGTTTCCCCCGCTCCTTGGCAGAGCCTCTTCCTCAAGCCTAGGGCTCACTGTCTCTTCTCCCTGCACCTCGCGCCCATCGTGCAGATCTTTCGCTCCCCCAAGAGGGTACTCAGCCTCCAAGGTTCTCAGGGGGCCCCACCCCCACCTTCCCCTGGCTCCCGCCCCCAGGAGCTCTGTGGTTGCAGCTGGCAAGAGCTCCCTGGGCCCTGGACTCTGTGATCCCGCCTCCATTATATTGTCCTATCGCCCACCATCTCTGAGGGCCCGATGACCAATGGCAGTTTGTCCTCCGAAAGAGTCACCATGGGTGTTGAGAACCAGCATCCACCACCTCTCAACTCCACGCTTGGCCTGATGGAACATATCTGCCTTGGGCCGCCAGGAGGTCAGGCCATCCCTCTGGGCAAAGCCAGCCCCTGTCCTCCCCCAGGATTGGCTCAGTGGGCACTGGCAGATGCAGGGACAGCAGAAGCAGCCGACACTGGACACAGAAGCTTCTCTTCCCTGAGCTCCCAAGGCACACTATGGGTTTCTGTGTTATGATGTGACATTTCCGCTGCTGTCACCAACATCCCCGGGTGCCTTCTGTCAAATTATTTGTGTCTCTTCATTCATTCAGCAAGTATTTACTGAAAGCTACCAGGTCAGATGCTGCGTGAACACAGGTGAACAAGAAGATGGCCCCTGACCTCACGGAGTGTAAGGTCTAGTGGGGAAACCGGACGCTAAGCAAGTAAACCGCAAAGGAACATAATGGCCCCTGTGATCAGCACAGTGGAGGGAAAGAATGAGAGGCTGTCAGGACAAATAACAAATAGCTGGGAGGAACTGTTTTCGTGGGAGTGGTCAGGGAAGGCTTCCCTGAGGAGGTGACGTAGTAGCTAAGAGCAGAAGAAAACCAAGGAGCCAGGTAACCAAGAGCACAGGGAAGAGCATTCCAGGAACAGCAACAAGCTTGAGCAAAGGCCCAGATGCCAGAAAGAGCAGGGCTCCTTTGAGGAATGACAGGAACACAGGTAGCCAGAGCTTATGAGTAAGGGGGGAGGGCGAGGGGTACCAGATAAGATGGGCAGGGGCCTTGTGCTCCCCAGGCAGGAATTTGAACTTGACCCAGCAGTACTGGGGAGCCACCGAGAGATTTAAGCATAAGAGAGATGACCAACTTACTATACCCCAGTGGCAGTGTTGGGGTGGCTGGAGAGGCCTTTGGTCCTCCAGAATTTCCATGTCTCCGTCCCCTACCCCTGCTACCCCAAAACTGAGTGAAAATCGTGTGCTTGCTGGGCAGATGCAGCTGAAGGCAAGTCTGGTTCCCTTTGCAACCACCTCCTGCCCCCATGGAGAAATTGTGACCCAGCAGCAGCAGCTCCCCAGCTCCCCGTCTGCTTCCGGGGAGGGCAGGGTCAGCACAAGGGTCACCCTCCCTGCCGCTCTCCAAGGAGCTCCAGCAAGGTGAGCATTCGTAGAGCCTGCAGGGAGCGCTGGCCTGAGGGTCCCTGTCTTTCCTCCCCAGGAGTGGACGACCCCCACCAGCACGGACGAGGTGTTGCCCTGGCCGACTTCAACCGCGACGGCAAGGTGGACATCGTCTATGGCAACTGGAACGGCCCCCACCGGCTCTACCTGCAGATGAGCGCCCATGGGAAGGTCCGCTTTCGGGTAAGAAGGGACCTCTTCCCCCTGCCCCCCAGCACTGCGAGTGGCCCTGGCACGTCCCGGGGATGCAGCCTCACCTGCGCCTTCCACCAGGCTGAGAAGGGGCTTGTGGCTCCGCAGGGCCTGGAGGCAGGAGAGCCGCAGGGAAGGTAACATCTGGGGGAAGATGATGGACTCCAGCCTGGGCTTCTGTCCTGTCTCTAGTGCCCGAGGCAGAGAGAGCCACTGGCAGATGGGGGACAGCAGCTTCCCATGGTGGGCAAGAGCAGGGCAGTGAAGGCTCTGGGCTTCGTTCCTGGATTGGCAGCGTTTTTCCAGGTGGCTCCTGGAAAAGCTGATCTTTTCAAGTTTAAGTTCTGGCTAAGGGTGCAGTGAGGAAGAGAGCGACGGGGGAAGGTGAGGCTACAGAGCTCCTGACAGCTGCCCCCAAGGAAAAATGGCAGGTGGGGGACGAGATGACCGGCAGCCCCTCTCTGTGCCCCCTCCCTGAGCTGTCAGTAGACTGCAGTGCCAAGAATTCTTCAAAGGGGCTGCTGGGTGACAGGAATAGAGGTGCCACCCCCCTGATGAGCTGGAGTTTGGGGCTTTCTCAGGCAGCTCTCATAGGATGGTTGAAACTGATCTCAGCGAGTCCAGATGGTTCTGGAGGTACCTAGGTTTCGCCAAAATCCCCTGCAGGAGTGAGAATTTGCCTGATGCTTGATGATCCCAGGGGAGTCTCCGGGAACCTTCTGTCTGGGTCACCACCACAAGCTTCCTCCGTTGTAGGCAGCCACCTGAGGAGGCTCAGGCCCAGCTGCTCCCTCCCTTGAGATCCGGGCTCTCTGGGTGAGAAGGAGGCATGCCCTGAACTCAGGCAGTTGATCCTGGGATTCTGGATGGTTTTCATCCTTACTCAGCTTTTTGTTATTTGTATATTTTGCGCGCGCACGCACACACACGAGTTGGGGGAGCAGCAGGGGGACAGAATCCTCAAGCAGATTCCCTACTGAGCGTGGAGCCGGACGCGGAGCTCAACGTGGGGCTCAATCCTATGACCTGTGAGATCACGACATGAGCCAAAACCAAGAGTCAGACACTCAACCAACTGAGCCACCCAGCCGCCCCCAGCTTTTTGTCCTAACTCAGGTTCTCAACCAGGGGTGAGAACCTGGACATTTTCTCCCCAGGACATTTGACAATGTCTGGGGACATTCTTGGTTGTCACAAATGGGAGAGGGGTACGACTGGCATCTAGTGGGTAGAGGCCAGGGATGCTGCTAAATGTCCTATAAAGCACAGACGGCCCCTCCAGCAAAGAATGATCCAGCCCCAAACATCAGTGTGCTGTGCTTGAGGAGCACGGCCAAGCCTTCTGGTGGCCCCTCACCAGAGCTCAGAGGAGCAATGATAATGATAATAGATGCCCCATTTATCGCGTGCCTTCCATGTGCCAGGAACTGTGCTAAGCGCTTTACATACCCTATCTCAGAAGCCCAGGCGTCCAGTGGGCCAACCCAAGGGAGCTATGTAGTTTTCCATTTTTATAGGATCAATAGAATAATAATGAGTTAGAGATCCTGAGGTCTCTCTTCCTCCAGCTCTTAAGGTCCTGCTCAGCCCACCCTGGCCAACTGGCCAGGCTCTTAATCAGCCTCATTACTGCACTGATGGGGACAACCTCCCTCCTGGCCTCCCCAGAACAGGCAGCTCATCAGCTCTCCCAGTTGGCTCATTCCTGCAGCTGATGGAGGGGGTCCTGCCGTGAGGGGCCAAGGAGCAGGCCAGGGGGAAGAGGGGCGCTCCCAGAAATACTAACTGTCCCTTCCCAACCCTTTCCAAGGGGGCCCTGAGAGTTAGGCTGCTAGCATCTTTAAGGGACAAAACCATCTGTGATTATAATCAAAAGGTTGCTTTCCACACCTCTTCTTCTATTTCAAAGGAAGTCCCACACCTGGGACCCTTTGCCGGGTCCACCAGGGCCGTGTCAGCGCTTTGAGGTCCAAGCTGGGCTCTCCTGGGCCTAGGGACTCCCCGTGAACCCTGGACAGGTACATCTGATACTGCAAACCCCCAAAGCAAGTGTCTCCAAAAAATCGAAAAACTCCCAAGGAAAAAAACAAAAGGTAACAGCAAAAACACAGCTAGAAGCCCCCTCTGCTGCCTTCGACGGGAGTGACAGCATGAGCAAGGCCAGGACAGATGCCAGGGGTCTAGTTCATGCTCAGTGCTTGCCAAGCATTTTACATGCAGTGCCCACAGCCTGAGCCACTATTCCTAGCCCCGTGTCACTGATGGAGAGAGTGAGACCTGAGAGGTTAATAACTTGCCCGAGACCACACAGCTAGTCAGCAGAGGAGCCTGGATTCAAATGCACAGCACTTTCCAGTGTCCCCCACTTCTGCCTCTCCTGCAGAGGAGGAAGGACATAGCATCTTGAGTCAAAAGCCCCGGCCACCAGCCCATCATTAGCTGTGAGCATGCGGGATTCCCCCCCCCTCCCCCAGGACGCGATCGCCTCGCCTGCAGAATGGGAATGCTAAAGTCCGCCCTGCCTCCAGTGCCTGGTGGGAGAGCTGTGTGTGACCCTGACCAGGGAACAGCCAGGTGCTCCGCTGGTGTGACTGGGACTGCCCCTCTCACCTCCTTGTCCTCCTCCAAGCATCCTGAGGTCTGTGTGGTCCTGGTGCAGCCACCACAGGTCCCTTCCAGGGGAGGTGAGAGGGGAGGTGTTAGGTCGGCTGTCTCCTCTCTTGGATCGCACCCCCCACACACACCTCTGTCTGCTGACCTGCACCGTCTCCCCTGCCAGGACATCGCCCCACCCAAGTTCTCCATGCCGTCCCCGGTCCGCACCGTCATCGCCGCCGACTTTGACAATGACCAGGAGCTGGAGATCTTCTTCAACAACTTTGCCCACCGCAGCTCCTCAGCCAACCGCCTCTTCCGGTAGGCGCTTCAGCCTGGCCAGGGGCCTCTCGCTGTTGCAGGCTGGCAGTCGGGGAGGGAGGTGTAGGACTCAGAGGGGTGTGCCCAGGGCTGCGGTGCAGGAAGGTCCCCTGATGAAGGAACAGAGAGGAGGGAAGGAGGGATTGAGCAAGAGGCTGTGGAGAGGAGGGCAGATCCTGGGCAGGAAGCCGGCCTCCTGCTGTTGTGGGGGGAATGGGCAGAGGGACATGGCCCAAAGTGTGCCCAGAAGCCAAGCTCTGCAGGAGAGAAATCCACACTACCACAAAAAGGAGTTAAAGAGTCAGATTTGTTTAGGTGCGCCTAGGGTACGCAGACAGGCAGGTTTACTGGCTGCAGGACTTCTCAGGGCCTTTAACATGACCATGAGTGTTTTTACTTTCTGAAAGGTAGATGGAGTATTCCAAATAGATTTGGCCACAGGACACCTCTTTCAAAGATTTTCCCCTTGGGACTGGTGCTCTGCAAAACATCCCTTGGGAAATGCTGGATGAGACAATTAATGGTAGACAAGGAAAAGGGAGTGGCAGAATGGAAGGAATATGCAAGCATCTGCATCTGGGGAGGAAAGGTTGGACGTTCAGAGGCAGTACTTCTCTAAGAGGGGTCCGGGGACCACTGGCATCAGAATCACCCGAAGTGCTTATTTAAAGTACAGAATCCCAGGGCCCACCCAGATCTCCTGAATCAGAATCTCCAGGGGTGAGGCCCAGGAATCTCTGTTTTTAACAAGTGCACTGGGCATCAGGTGCTTCTTACCACACTAAAGTTTGAGAACTGCTGTTGGGGAACCTCAGGACCCATGTGGCCTGAGACAACCCTTTTCCTGGCCTAAAACATGCTCCTGGGCCTCAGGAGTCAGTGGGGAGAGGAGGCAGGTAGAGCAGGGGGCCTTGGATTCAGGAAATGGGCCCGATCACCTGCTCGGCTCCACGGGGCCCCCATCCCTTACCCCGGGGGGGGGGGCCCAACTATTAATAAAAGGCAAGAGCTGTGACTAAGCATGTTTTAAAATATAATTATTAACAAAGCATCAATCCTGACTGGATATAATCACCCCCCGAAGGCACTAGTTTTACTAATTAGGTGCCTTGCAAAAAGCTTATTCACAACTTCCAGATTAATTGCGGAAGATCAATTGCTCGTTAACAGAGACACTACTTTCCTTCTCTGGCTAATAAAGTGTCACTCGCCAGGGCCCCTGAGCACGAGGGAGTCTAGTGCTCTGGTCGCTGTGGCCCGAGAACCCAGGCACCTCCCCCGTCTGCCTGCCCACCTGGCTCTGTCACGCCACCCAGCCTCCCTCTGGCCACCCCAAGGGCGGGCTGGTCCGGGGCTGCCGTGGACGGGGACAGGGTCACCCCATAGTGGCCCCACGGGTTGGTGTCTTTGCCTCCACGCAGCAGCGGTGCGAGCCAAGTCCCAGTGGCAGATGGCTGGGTCCCGAGCACATGGCCCCAACTGTGAGGGGCTACCGCGGGGGCTACTGCCTCACTGGCCACTCTGCATGGTTGGCCCCAGCCTGTCTCTGTTGCTGAATGGAACTTGGCAGGCTCCTTGTCGGAGGAACTGCGGACTCAGAGCCTCCGTGTGCTTGAGCCTGCGATCTCTCAGTGAAGGGTCGGGTAACCAGGGCACTCGTCCCCAAACCAGATGCTTAGTCCTGTTAATGATGGCGGGACAGCAGGCAAACAGGGACTCTCCCAGGCCAGCCGGGAGAGGGGCGGCCACGCCCCTGACACTGAAACACGCCTCTGATCTCTTCTCCCCTCCTCACTCCTCTGCGGCTCCTCGCTCCTCGGTCCCTGGCTCCGAAGCGAATTCCTACACCTGCCTTCAGCAGGTGTCCCCGGCTAGTCCTGCCAGCAAGCTGTTTGAAAATGCAAATCTGGCCACACCCCTCTTCCACTTGAAACCTCTCAGAAGCCCCCCACTGCCTCCTCCTGGACTCATCCCACACCTCCCGCTTTGTCCCCAGCCTGGCCACTCTCCATTTCCCCGTTTACAGCTGAGCTCCCGACACCACTGGCTTTGTTCGGTTCTGGGCTGTACCAGGCCTGGAACCTCAGGCTGCCCACCCCCCCCCCGTCCCTTGCCCCTCCCTCTTCGTCTGAGTGACCATACTCATCGTTCGGGTCTCAGCTTAGTTGGCTCTTCCTCCAGGAAGCCGGGTGAGCTTGCCCAGCTCCGCCCTCCCCGCAGCCCCTCTCCCTGTTGGCCTCTGCCTGAGACTCCCTGTCGCCATGGACCCTGAGCCCCATCCCTCCCGATGCACAGCATAGCCGCAGGCCCCCACGCGGTGACGGCACACAGAAGTCACTGCAGAAGAATTTGTTCAGCAAATACATCGATGCAGTGGAACTGCTGGGCTTTATCCTTAGGAACGCTTAATTGCACTGTCACCTGAACCAAGGGATGTCTCTGCCCAACTGTGGCAGAGTCTGTGGAACACAAGGGGTCAAAGGGACTGTGGTTGTTGGCAGGCTGAGGCACACATACCTCTAGCAGGTATGCACACACCTGAGTGCAACCAGGTGCGCCGCCCTCCGCCTGGACCATGCACACGGGTGTGGTCAGCACCGATGCCCCAGGCTGACAGAGGGTCCTCCCGGGGCCACGGCTCGGCGCTGCAGAACCCCTGCACTTGCGCCTGTGCTCTGCGCTCCAGCCACCACAGGCTCCAGCTCTGGGGACTGCTGCCCCTTCCTGAAGTCACTGGCCGTATCTCAGCCCGCTGGTGACTCTCTGTGACTTGGGCAGACAAGAGTCGCCTGCAGTGTCGCGGGGAGAGTGATCAGATCCCTCCCAGCCCCCGTCTCCCCCAGCATTGCTCCTCACGTCCAGGCCAGAGCACCCAAGGCTGTGAGAATCTAATGAGTAAGAAAAATCGGAGGAAAGCTCACCACCATCATCAGCATTCAGCTCAGTGTGGAGAAAGAGCAGGACATTCACAGTGGGCTTTTCTGAAGCAAAGATTACCGTGATTCAGAGCTTAAAATAAACAGAGCTCCTGCAGCCCAAAGGGACCCCTTTCTGCCTTTTTGGCTGCTGGACTTCATCCACACCTCCCACAGACATGAGCTCGGAGCTTCCAGTGAGCCGCGCACTGGGCTAGGTGCTGTGGGAAATGCGAGAATGAGTAACACGTGGTCCCGGCCTGCAAAGAGCTCCCAGTCTAACTGGGGAGATAAGACACATTCAGAGCTTCAACACAAGGCAGAAAGTGATAAAGGCCGAGCAGTAAGGCACTGCTTCCAGCCCGACGATCAGGGAGGGCTTGGAGGAGGTGGCATCTGAGTGATTTGAATCCTGGGTACACCCAGAACTCAGCAGCCCAGGGCCACTTGAAGGAAAGGGAAGGTCAGTTGAAAGTAGCTGTGTGCCTGCCCCTTCTCCATCCATCAACTGCCCTTCCCCAAGCTGTCTATAATTCATCCATTAGAAAAAGAAAAATCAATATTTACCAACGTAAATTAAAACCCAGGAAGGGAACAGGCCGGGTGCAGGCAGGCTCTGTGAGCAGAGTGGCTCCGTAGGCATCCAGGGGGTAGCCAATGCACAGTGGGGCCCAGGGCTGCTTGGAGGAAGAGACTGGAGCAAGTGGGCCTCTGGGTTCAGGGGGCCCGCGGGGGCCTCGCCAGCATGTTACTCATCTGGGAACGACCTGTCTCCTCTCCTACAGTGTCATCCGCAGGGAACATGGCGACCCCCTCATCGAGGAGCTCAATCCTGGTGATGCCTTGGAGCCTGAGGGCCGGGGCACAGGTGAGGGCACCTGGGGGCTCAGGCCCGCACTCCTCTGTCTCAGCTCTGCCCATGCACAGGATGAGGGCAAGAGGGATGGGGTAGCCAGCTCCACAGCGCGGGACCCCTTCTTCCCTGCCACATCGGAGGCTAACACTCTAGGGCTGGGTGAGCCCCTGGGAGCCCCAGGCTGGGTGCAGAGGAGCTGATGATCCATGCAGGGCTCTGGAAACCCGTGGGCGGTAGCTTCTCTGGCACCAGAAGGGGATGGAAAGGAGAGGCTGGGGGTCCGGCAGTCTGACCCCTCCCCTCTTGGCATTCAGCCTGGTGTCAGTTAAAGGGCCCTGATCAGGAGTCCCAAGCCCCAGTCCTGCTGTTGCCTCACTTGTGGTCTTGGAAGAGTTGCTTCATCCTGTGGGTCTCGTTCTGCACATGCACAGAAGGCATACTGACGTCTGCCCTCCTCACCTCTCTGTGTTGTAGTGAGGACCGAAAGGAGACCATGAATGTGCAAACATGACATACTGACAAAAACCGCAAAGGCAAAGGGCATGTGAAATAGATAAGGAAGAAGTCCTCATGCTCTAAGCGATTGGCACTCACTCTCTCGGTACAAAAGTTCAGGGAAAGGAAGGAGAGCCCCCCTTCATGATTTCCTATCATGAGCAGGCTGTGGGAAAGCAGAGGAGAGGGGCTTCCCCGCTGGCTTCCTGGCCCAGTGCTGTGCTCTCGGGAGCCCCTCTCTCTTGAATCTCCTGGCCAATGGCCAGAGTGAAATCTGCGTTGTTGCAGGGGGCGTGGTGACAGACTTCGATGGAGACGGGATGCTGGACCTCATCTTGTCCCACGGGGAGTCCATGGCTCAGCCGCTGTCTGTCTTCCGGGGCAACCAGGTGTGCATGGACCCCCGGGACCCGTGGAGTCCGGCCCCGTGTGCTCCCCTGGGTCTAAGGTGGTCGAGGGCAGAGGCGCCAGGGATGTTTGCTTGCCGCACAGTAAGCCTCCAAGAAGGGCTGCCTCATGGGAGAAGCCCTTGCCCCTCTGCCTTCCACTGGCACTTCTGCTCCCAAAACTGTTTTTCCTGAGTCTACGGGCTTTTCCCTCCTTCTCCCAGGGCCCCTCTTTCCAAACTTCAGCCCGTCCATCTGCCTCATTCCCTCTGCCCCTTTTCTGCTCTTCCTCTTCCTCCCTCCCTGCTCCTCCTACCCCCACCCCATACTCACCTGCCTTCCTCCCTCCCTGCAGGGCTTCAGCAACAACTGGCTGCGCGTGGTGCCTCGGACCCAGTTTGGGGCCTTCGCCAGGGGAGCTAAGGTCGTGCTCTACACCAAGAAGAGCGGGGCCCACCTGAGGATTATCGATGGGGGTTCGGGCTACCTGTGTGAGATGGAGCCTGTGGCACACTTCGGCTTAGGTGAGTCAGGGCCAGGGTCAGGGCGGGCAACGAGCCATTGTGCCTGACAGCAGGCTCCTGGAAGTGCCTCCCGAAGCATGCTCAGTGACACAGAGCTCGCAGCCCCGGCAGCTGCCAGCGCACGGTACTTCCAGACCCGGGGACAGCCGTGGCGGATACCAGCCACTCCGGCAGCCCTGCTCAGAAATGAACCTGAGCTCCCACAGGAGGCTTCCAGGCCTGGCCCCTTGCAGAGGCCCCCACCACCGTCCTCCGCTGAATCCGCTCACCTTGGGGTCGGAGTATTTAATCCTCCCCATGTCCAAGACTGGGGCCTGGTCCAAACATTGGCCTGTACCAGATTTGTCCAAACCAGCTGTTTTCTGGCCTCTTGGAGCCAGCTTGGTGATTAAAGCCTCACCAAACCACTGGTGCCTTCCCTTAGCTAGAAGCCTTAGAGAAGCGGAGCGTTCTCCGTGGTGGAGATGCGATCACCCACAAGGGGGTGAAAATTGGTTCCTGTCTCGAGGAGGGGAAGCAAGAAAATCGTACTCTCTGTTTATATGTTTAAGGCATAGATATCCAGACTGCACGTAAACAGTTATCCAGTATATCTGTAGTATGCATGAGCTATCACTACACACCTATCAGAACAGCTAAAAAAAATAATAATAATGATAACACCACATTCCGGTGAGGATGCAGAGAAATTCGCTCTCCCATACATTGTTGGTGGGAATGCAACACGGTACAGCAACTCTGCAAAATAGTTTGGCAGTTCCTTTAAAAAGAAAAAAACGAACACACTTCTGTAAGACCCAGGATTTGCACCCCGAGGTATTTATCCCAGATGAATGAAAACTTCTGTCCACATAAAAATCTATACCAGAGGGTTCACGGTAGCTTTATCAGCAGCAGCCCAGACCGGAAGCACCCGGGATGAGCCCCATAATAGATTACTGGTTCAACAAACCGTTGTCCATCCACACCACGGAATATTACTCAGCAATAAAAAGGAGTGAACTGTTGATACATGTAGCAACTTGAATAGCTCTCAAGGGCATCATGGGGAGTGGGGGAAGAAAGGCCCATCTCATAAGGTCACATACTGTTGATTCCATTTATATAATATTTTCAAAATTATGAAATTACAGAGACAGAAAATAGAGCAGTGATTGCCAGGGGTGGGTGTGACCATGAAGGGACAGCCTGAGGGAGGTCTCTGGGGTGATGGAGCAGTCCTGTATCTTGATTATGGTGGTGGTTGCACAGATCCACACATGTGATAAAATAACATAAGACTACACACACACACAAAGCACACACACACAGCACCAGTGTCGATTTCCTGGTTTTGGTATTGTGCTATAGGGGCATCAGCTCTAACCATTGAGGGAAACTGGATGAAAGTATACTTTCTGTACCATCTTTGCAACTTCTGTGAATCTAGAATTATTTCAACATCAAATGTTTTTAAAGAAATGCACTGGGGAGGGAATTGGGGGGGGGAATATCTAAAAAGCCTTCTTGAGACGAGGGGCAATCCTGGAAAATGTGTGGAGGAGCCAAGAGTGACTTTACTAAACCACAATGGTTAAGAAAGCATTTGAGTCAAATATACCTGGACTCAAAGTCGGACACCCTCCCCCATGCGTTAGCACCTCATGGGGAGATACAATATTAACACTGAAAGAGTAGGCAATATGGTCTGAAGTTAATGTACATGTATATATTAATATTATACACAATATTACATTATACATCATACCATATATCATACATCATACGGACAAAGGAAAAAATGGAAAGAAAAAGCAGGAAGTAGGAACAGTGATTCTGAGTGGCTAGATTGACACAGTAACTCTCAGTCATTCCAGGTGGCACTTTGCTCCCATTATGTCATTTCATGCTCGTGACCCCGCTGTGAGATGGGCATTACTTATCCCCATTTTACAGATGGGAAAACTGAAGATCGCAGCAGTTAAGAAACCCGCCAGGTCACGTGATTGATCGGTAGCAGAGCTGACATTCAAATCCAGACCTGCCCGACTATGTGATTTTTATTTCCTTCCGTGTGTTTTGTGTGTGTGTTCCAGCTTTTATAGGAACACAGAATATTTATGCAGTCTGAAAAAGAAGCATAAATGTTTAGGGGACCTGGTTCTGTGAGCATGTTCTTGGGCTGTTTCGCCCTGGATGGGTTGGCTGGCTGTTGAAGCATTTGTCACTTTTATGGTAGCCCTTTACTACACTGGCCAAGTACAAGATGACTTTTGAATACGTAGTCCTCTCTCACAAAACAGCAGTAACCGACTGTCATTGAGCACTTAGCATATGCCAGGCACTGGGCTACGGGCTCTGCCTAAGATACCTCACGCAGTTCTTACCGCAACACAACAAATCATAACCCCATGACACAGATCAGAAAAACTGAGGCTCGGGCTAAAGAATCTGCCTCAAATCCCACCTCCAGAAAGTAGAGAGGGCTGGATTTGGACACCGACTTCTTAGTCACCACTGACCACCGTAACTTGAGGGCTTGACCTCCCACAGCTGCTCTGTGCAGAGCCAGCCAAGGTCCTCCTGCTCTGCCTCTTTCTTCCTGGATATCCATGTCCCCTCGGTTACCAAGCAACCCATGCGAGACCATCCAATCACCAGGGTAACTGCCGTGGTATCCTAGGTGGGATGTTTATCCAGGTATCTGGCTGGACATCAATTCCCACCCCATTGTAGAGATAAGGAGATCGAGTTTCCACATAGCAATGTAAGGACGGGACTGGAGCTGAGGTTCTCCTCCCTCACATCCCATGGGCTGCCTGTGCTATTTTAAGACATGTTTATGGGCCTCGTTGGGTCTCCTGTCTGGCCAGCATCTGCCCCTGCCAAGAGAACAGACCTGCTTTTTCAACTGGGCAGGCTCGGCCAGGTCGTTTGATGGGATCACAGGGACCCAAGAGCCTCCATGCCTCTCCACCACTGCCTGCCTCCCATACTCAGGGTTATAGGTGCTGTACCTGGTTGGGAGCCCCTCCTGACTGCCAATCCTTGATATTTTGCAAGGCCAGGGGATTTGTTCTGGCTCTGAACTCCTGCTCAAACTGCTCCATGGGTCCCCCTGTAGGCTCCTCTCCTTTGCCAGGATCCGCTCCCAGAGTCACTGAAGGAAGGCTGCTCCTGGGGACTGGTCCCTGTGGGTCAGCCCTGGGCCTGGCAGTGAGACTCCCAGAAGCGGCTGAGCAGATAGCAGAGCCAGGAGTAGGGACACAGCCAGGAGCAGGTGGGTTCCATCCCCGCAGCTCCAAGGACCCCAATCCAGGAGGGTCTCCTTCACGGATCCAGGAGAGCACAAGCCTTCCTGATTGATGGAGGCGCCAGCGATGGGATGGGAAGAGAGGGAGCCAAGAGGGAAGGCCAGACAGAAGGAAGGATTGAGAAGGAAAGAGGAGGGGGCACACAGGCGGACAGACGGGGGCCGGGAAACCAAGAGACGCAGAGAGACATGCGAAGGAGACATGAGACCCAGAAGAGGTACTTTCTGCCCTCCGGGCTCACAGTCCAGGGAAAAAGGCAGATGGACACAGGGATTCTGGGGCAAGGCGGATCTGGACGCACCATCAGGCTGACCCGGGGGCTGTGTGAGGACCAGCACAGGAGAAATAGTTCTGCTTTCCCAAGGGCATGGGCCTAGCATGGGGTCTAGCCGGGTGGTGGGGATTTAGAAGGCATGGAGGGCGGCAGAAAGAGCATCCCAGGGGCTAGCCTGGCTAGAGCACAGACCCAAAGATGGGAGTGTTCAGTGTGCCTACACAACCGCATGGTCTGGTAGGAGCAGAGCCTAGAGAGGGAGGCCAAAGCCAAACTGGGGGTGGGGGGAGCCAAGAGCCAGGCTGGAGGAGGTAGGCAGATCGGAGGGGGGTCTGCAGCCCCACGGGGGCAAGCCAAAGCCAGGCTATGCTGTGCAGGGGCAGGGCCACAGGAGCCCTACAGGGAGACCAGTGTTTGCAGATGTTCTTAGAAGGATTTAATGGTTTTCCTGATTATAAGAATGATGCATATTGACTATAGGACAGTTAGAAATTATAACATCATTTAAAAGAAAGGAGAAAGAACCCATAATCTTGCCATTATCTTTTGAATATTAAATGAAAAGTAAACGTTTCTCCCTTCACCCTCTCCCAGTACCATTTGATTCATTTAGTCAACGCTTATTTACTGAGCACATACTATGTGCCGAACACTAACGAGACACAGGTCCTGGCCGTGGGTGATCTTACATTCGAGTGGAAGTAGCAGAAACATATATAATAAACATAATAACTGGGTAAATATATAAAATGTTAGAAGATGTTAAGTGCCATGAAAAAAGGAAATGCAGAACCGGGTAAGGGGATCAGGAATGTGGAGGGCAGGGGGTGGGGGTGGCCTGCTCCTACAGCCATGCTTTGTGATATGCTTTTATTACATGCAATATGCACGGGAGCATAGTTATAAATACTCCTCGGGGGATTTTTTTTTTAACAAAACTGATTATACTCTTCCTATTATTTCCAAACTTGCTTTTTTTCCCCTCTCAACAATATAACCTAGACATCGTTCCAAACGTGCGCATCCCTCCCTTGGTTCCCTTCAGAGCTGCACGGTATTTCACTGTGTGGCGGTACTCATCATTTATTGAGCAAGTCTCCTATTGATGGACAATTCGATGGTTTCTGATCGTGAGCAGTTTGTTTTGTGGTGCTCGGGGTGAGAAGGGGCATGTCCAGAATACGAATGCAAGAAAGGCCTGCCTTGTTGTTCCAAATGACTGAGCCACAGATGTGGAGCCTGCAGCTGTGTGGGGAGCCATGGGTCTCCGGAGGGAAGACAGCCCCCCCTTCCAGCACTCACGATGCTCCCGCTCACCACAGCTGACCCTGCTCCCTTCCTCCCTTTGAGACTCATCCCCAGCCTCCTCCCCCCCACCCCGACTTCGCGGCGAGGTGTGGCGAGAGAGCTGGACATGGACACGTATGCGGGTGTGCACACGTGCCCCTCAGCAGCCTGCCTCATCTCTGCACTGAGCCTGGGTCAGAGGACTAACTTCTCTGCCCCTCATGTATTCCCCCAACTCCCAAGGGTCTGAGCTGCCTCACACCACATAGTAAAAACTCAGGGACCTCGCTGGATGGATGTTTCATTCTCTGGGGTTCCCAGAGGGCCCCCTTGGCTGTGCAGAGTGCTCTCGGCTTCACCCTGTAGAACCATCCTCCTGGGGCAGCGTCAGCTACCACCGTCCCCACCCCTGCTCCGTGGGGCCCCTGGCCTTGTTCCACCCTTCCTCTGGCCCCTGCCCTGGCCTTTCCTGGCTCCTTCTGGTGCAGAGGGCCAGCCGGGCTCATAAAGAAGCATTTCTGCTCACGGCCCTTGTGGAGGGCCCCACTGCATGCTGGTTGCTTGGAACCTGCATCCTAGCCCCCCATACCCACACCCTATATATCCCACACCCTGGCTCTCCAGCTCCCGCTTTGCAGAGGGTTGAGGCCGCTCGACCAAACCCAGAACATGAAAACAAGCACCCACAATCTACTTGCCCCTGCCAGCCCCCATAGGGGGCTCCTCACTGGCCAGCCCACCCCAAACATTGATGGTACCCTGCCACCCACCCACCCACACCCCACCTTCCTTTAAGCTCATTGTTTGCAAGTGACTCAGAGCTGCCTCCAAGCCTGCTGGTGCTCATTTCGGGAAGGAAAATTCAGTGGCCCACATAAAAATTGCTTTATTAAAGTGCAAAAATATTCCACCAACTGTATTCCCACCATCTGTTTTGCTGGTAATTCTTCTGAAACGTGCAATTCTCTGTGCCTCCTTGGCCTTTGTCCTTTAAACACTGCGGGAGGTGACTCCCTGCTGCTCTTGACCTCCCAGCCTGTTAACGGGGCCTCCTCTGCTCACAGCCCCACTCCCTGTCTCACAGCCCTGGCAGACAGACGGCTTCAACCCTGCCCTTGTGCAGTGCCTGGAAAGATCGGAGACGTCTGGCAACTTGAGGGGGAACAGCCAAGCCTGGGGACAGGAGCCTGGGCTCTAGCCCTAGCTCAGACACTGGCAAGTCACTTCACCTTGCCAATGTCTGCACCTGGAGAGTGGGGATAGAACGCCCACCTCGCGGGGTAGTCAGGAGGATTCAGATCAGCCTCACACACGAAGGCGCCAAAGCCCATCCCGGTCTCCTACCCCCCACCCCCGCCTAATACATGTTCTCATGCTCTGCTTCCCCCACTTTGAACTTCTCCCTGATCTTCAAATACACATGACCTTTTTGTACCTCTGTACCGTGCCGTACCATCTGCCCGGACTGCTCCTTCCTTCCCTTCTCTGCCTCACAAACTCCTACTCCTCCTGCAACACCCAAACAAAATGACTTTTAACACCCACCTCTCTCACCGAGTGGCACCAATACTGCATGTTCCCAGTTTATTATAACATAATCACTACGTTCCTTTCCCCTGCGGGAAGCAGTTCCTACAGGCTGGGGCCTGGGTCCATCTCCTTTCTGCTAAATCCCAGATCCCTGCATGATGCTTGGCCTGTGGTGGGGCTGGGCGTGGGAGTGAAGTGAGCAGGACAAGGGCAAAACGGATATGGGCTTTGGGGTCAGATGTCCCTGGCTGGGGAACTATGGGCCATTTACATTACCTCCCCAGGTCTGAGCCCCTTTATCTCTAAAATGGAAACTAGAAAGCTAGTACCTTCCCCATGGGGCTGCCAAGAGAATCCAGGGCTAACACTGAGATCACCTGGTACCGTTTGGGGTACATGTTCTCCAGTATTATTGCCAGTAAAGGAAGGTGCTTTGGAAACTAGAGGGTGCGCCCGTGTCTAAGAGATGATGGAGATGGGGATGCCAAGGGGACAGTCGGCCGGGGCAGGGCTCACACTGCAAGGAAGAAAGACTGTCCTCCCCAGGAGTGCTAGAACTCTAGGCCACACTCCCATCTTACAGATGAAGAAACTAAGGCCCCAGAGAGGGTGCCCGAGTCAGCAAAATAATCAGCAGCAGCAGAGGAGGGAGTCCTACTGAGATGTGTTCTCCTTGGCTTACTGATCGCATAGCCCCGGCCCCTCCCTGGGCTTGGAGGAAGGGAGGAAGCAGGACTCAGAACCACAGGCTGCAAACACAGAATGTAAATTTGTGATTGTCTGTGAATATTCGGTGACTTTTCTGAGTTATTTTGGCACTTTAGTCAAGCTGGAAAATGTATTCGTGTAGCTGTTCTCTTGGCTTAGGTGAGAAACATTTGCTATTCTTTGTCTCCTTTTTTTAATAGAAAAATACTTTTTATACATGCCAGTTAATTTGGGCACTGTTCAACCTAAAAATGCCAGGTGTCTTTAACTTCAAGCGACTATTTCAAAACAGAGAAACAAACCTACCGGTGATACCCCCCAATCCCGTGTCCACCCTCCTCCTCCAAAAGGAATTATTATAGAAGGAGGGAGTAGGGGGAAGGGAGGTTTATGAGAACTATTTGCTGGCTTCTGGGTCTGCTCCGGGAGCCTCTCCAGGGTGCCGTGCCCACGGAGGCAGGGGCTGCTCATCTGTGACACTTGCGAGTGTGGCAGCAGGTCCCCGTCCTCATTAACACACAGCCCAGCAGCAGCAAGGCAAAGGGGAAGCCAGTGCAGGGAGGATCCGGACGCTGGGTGATGTGGCTCCCAAGGTGCAGCTTCCTCTGGAAGCCCCAGAGCAGCGTGCTAGGCCTCAGGGAGGAAGGTGCCTCTGGGACACTCCGCGCCAGGCTGTCTCAGCCCCCGCGCCCGGGGGCCTCTGTACAGAGGAGTCTACACGTGCATTCCCCTTAAAGTCTGGCTGTGGCTACCAACCCTTTTCTAAAATGCAGGAATCCCTTCTATACATGAAAATGTGTCACAGACTACCCTCCGCCCCCATAGTAGCTATCCTGGTAAAATCCATTGGTGAACAAGAAGGGCCCAAAGCTGCTATAAATTCAGCAGCCCTTTTTGGTTGCCCTTGTTTTTCTAAGAGTAGCTGCATACATTAAGGGGAAAGTAACACATACATGTGGGTGACGTGTTGTTGATTCAGCCCACAGATGGTGCTTGAGGGTATGATTGGATTCGTGGGCCCCTGAGCACCAGGCCCACATCTGCTCATTCCTGGTGGGTGATAACGAGGGGGCTGCACCCTCTCTCCTACCTGGGCTGATCACTGCCCTCTTTCCCAAGTGAGAGATGAGAAGAGCGGCTCCCTACAGGTGAGGCCCAGCCCCCTCCTCCTGCCGACCCAAATTCATCACCATTAGCCTGTCCCTGATGCCTTAAGTAGGGGGCTGGGGCCAGCTCTGACACCGCCTAAACACCCGACAGATCTTCCCAAGCCGCCTTCTACCACCGAGGTAACACATTGCTTTAAGGATGTGTGCGGATGGATTCTCTGTGAATATTCTCTGAGCTTCATCATTAGCTTCTGTAAACATCTCAGCTTTGTAGAATGGTGCTTCTCCTGGGCCTTCCACCATCCCGATCTTTATCACCTCAGCTTCTATTTGGAACTCAGCTCAAGTGCCTTCTCCCCGAGAGCCTGTCCCTGATCACCTTTGACTAGAAAAGGCCCCCAGCCAACCCCCAGTTCCTCTACCCTCTTGCCCTACTTTTGTTTTCTTCACAGAGCTTCTCAGTATGACATTATTTATCTGTTCCTCTTTTTGTCTGTCTATCCGCACCAGAGTGGAAGCTCCCTGAAAGCAGGCACATTCCCAATGGCAAAAGAAAGCATGGCCCCTAGCAAGCTATAATTATAAATAATATAAACATATAAATATAGTGACATGCCCAAGATTACATAGCAAGTCAGCGGCAGAACTGGAATTTGGCCCCAGGTCCCCCAGATGCCCGGCCCTCACCATGTTCTTTCCAACATAGCAGGCAAGTGGTACAGCCAAGATTTGAACCCAGGACTGCAAAGTCAACCTGCTTACCACCAGGCTTTACCTTCTCTCCTAAAACAGCTTCATGTTGATTGGCCTATCCACTGGAATGTAAGTTCTAGAGCCCATATGGTAGCCACTAGCCAAGTGTGGCTATGGAAATGTAAATTAATTAACATTAAATAGAATTTAAAATCCAGTTCAATCTTCTGTCCCACAGGGAAGGATGCAGCCAGCAGTGTGGAGGTGACGTGGCCAGACGGCAAGATGACAAGCCGGAGGGTGGCCAGTGAGGAGATGAACTCTGTGCTGGAGATTCCCTACCCCCGGAATGAGGACAGACTTCAGGACCCAGCCCCACTGGAGGTGAGCGAGGGTGTCTGGGCCTCAGAGCCAGAAAAGCAGTCTCCCCCCGCCCCTCCCCACCACAGCCCCATGGGCTGCAGCTGGGCTCCCAATAATTTGCAGACTTTGTCCCTAGAATGGTGGAAATCTTCGCAGCAGAGGGCAGGCTTCATAGTGACCCCTCCCTTTGTAGTTGAAGAGGGACAGGTTCTGTTAGGCGCCCCAGCTCAGGGACGCGGATGCCGCAGGAGCCGAATGAGCAGGAGTCTGAACTGAATGTGCTCTCGTCCTTCTCCCAGCCTCCTATTCTCAGTGCAAGAGAAGGAGTCCTGGCAGGGAGGGGCTGCCCCCAGGCCCAGAGCTATGAGCACCCCTCATTCTGGGGTCAGGGTGACAGCCGCTCTGTGGCTGTGATGAGGAGGGAAACTGAGGTGGGATCTTCTCCGCTCACATGTGTCTCTGCTTCTGCCCACCCTGCAGTGCGGCCAAGGATTCTCCCAGCAGGAAAATGGCCATTGCATGGGTGAGTGGCCCACGGGCACAGGGGACGGGGCAGAGGCCAGAATCTCCCTGGGGATTATCAGCCTGAGCCTTTGGCAAAGCTCGGATTGCAGACCAGAGGAGAAGGGTGGGGAGGGAAACGCGGTTTGTCCCTGGGGCTCCAGGTGCCAAGACAGCTCACCAAGGGGGAGTGAGGTTAGCCGCCAGCAGGCCGAGTCACTGCAGTTCTGGGAGCTGAGAGTGCTTCCTGCCCTGAACACAGAGGGGGCACTCGGAGGAGACACACAAGCACCTACAGCGCTCACGGGGAGGCCTGCTGCGGGGGCCACTGTGGCGACATTGCACAGGCGTCTTCCATGGGGGGCGGGCGGCTTCAGCTTGGCCAGCTGGCGGGGCAGCGGGCACCGGGGCCGGCAGACAAGGACGGGCATTGCTGGAGCGTGGTCACAGAACAGAAGGGACATTGTCGCCTTGTGCAGCACTGGGGGGCAGGTAGCTACAGCACTGTGAGGACGGCAGCTCAGTGAGGGCCCGCTGACCTTTGGAAAGTCCTCCAAGGACCTGGAGTGACAGCCAGGGGGCCCAACCTCTCAAAGACCCTCAGCCCAATACCTTCCCCGTCAGTGACCCGCAGGGAGCGCTCAGGTCAAGGCCCCTCCCGTCTCCAGACCCTCAGGCAGCACCCTTCCCAAGTCCGCTGTGCGCGTGCTCCCGAGTCCCAGGCCAGCGGGTTTGCTACTGAGATTCAGGAGTGACAAGACACACACAGTCCCTGCCCCCCTGGAGCTCAGAGCCAGCGGGAGAGGCGCCCGGGGAAAGAGCGATGACCACGCCCTGTGAGCAGGGCTGGGTGGGGGAGGGCTGGGACGCGGGAGCCCAAAGGCGGAGCCCTACCCCAGCTCGGAGGGTCGGAGAAGGCGCCCCCAGAGAAAACCAGGGTCAAGCTGAGACCTGGTGGGTGAGGGGGAGTTTGCCAGGCAGGGAGAGGAGAGAAAGTGTTCGGGTGGAAGGCGCCACGCGGGCAAAGGGCCACAGGTGAGAGAGTGAAGGAGGACAGCTCTAAGGGTGGCCTTGGAGGAAAGGAGTCCCCTCCACCCCCCACAGCCCCGCCCCAGCCACTCTAAACAGATGGTGCATGTACACAGAAATTCCAGCATCTGGCCTGAGCACCAGCAGGACCCTGTGACGTCACCCTTCAGGCCACCTCTTCCTTCTTGTCACCCAGCAGACGTTTATGTGCTCATATGGGGTACTGGGGACTGAGGTCAAGCACCTGCCCTGCAGAAGCATTTGTTTTAGTGAGGGGAGCCACAAACATGTGACCTGGCAGCCAGATGAGATGGGCCAAGAACCCTTTAAGCAAGGTGTCTCTGGAGACTGTTCTAGACTAAGTGGTCAGGGAGAAGACCTTTGAGTTGAGACCTGAATTACGAGAAGGTCCAGCCCCCCCCAAGAACTGAGGGAAGAGCAGGAGGAAAGAGCACAAGGCAGGAACAAGGCTTGGCGTGTGAAAGGACCGGGAAGGAGGCTGGCGAGCCTGGAGACGGTGGTGGAGCCAGGCGCTAAGTCGGGGAGGGTGGTGAGGGGTCCGGATCTTGCTCCTAGGGCCCTTTGCAATTAAGCAGGAGAGTGGCATGGCACGAGTCACATTTTCAGAAGATCAGCCTGGCTGCTGAATTGCAGATTAGATTGGAGGGAAGCGTGGCAGCCCCGGCGGCAGTCTGCAGGTGGCTGCGGACCTCCAGGCCGGGAATAGGCTGTGGCAGAGGAGAGGGAGCTGAGCCGACAGACGGGTACTAAGGGGGCAGAATGGCGGGATCTGTTGTGAAATTGCCTACAGAGGTAAGAGAAAAGGAGGAACTAGGGGTCACTCCTGTCTGTGTTCGAGCAGCTTAGGGGGTGCCAGTGGTGTGACTTAGGCAAGACGGGGCCCGGGGCGGCGGAAGAAGTTCGAGGGCTAGGGGAGCTAGAGTTTCATTTTGGACCTGCTGAGTGTGAGATGCGTGTTAGGTTCACAAGTCTGGAGCCCCAGGGACAGGTTGGGGCTGGAGATAGGAATCTGGAATCATCCATGTATGAAGGGACCACCTACAGAAAGTGTGGTAGATAGAAGATCGAGGACCAAGCCTGACACCCCCAACATGTAGAGGTCAAGTAGAGAACAAGACAGCCTAAAGGACTAAACGTGAGGGCGTTGAGGCCTAGAGAGGAGGACCTGCCCAGGGTCACAGAGTAGGTGGGGCAACAGAGCCTGAGCAAGGACCCACTGCCCCACGTGTCCCCGGTAAGTGACTCCCCTCCCCTTCTAGACACCAACGAATGCATCCAGTTCCCATTTGTGTGCCCTCGAGACAAGCCCGTGTGTGTCAACACGTACGGGAGTTACAGGTGCCGGAGCAGCAAGAGGTGCAGTCGCGGTTACGAGCCCAACGAGGACGGCACGGCCTGTGTGGGTGAGTGAGGCCCCGCCGCAGCCCGGTAGGACGTGAGGAATGTGTCTTCCACTGGGGAGCACTGGGGAGGCCCCCAGTCAAGGTCCCCATCCCCTGACTTCTCCTGGCTGGCTGGAGGCTCCTTAGATCCCCGCGGGGACTCCAGGGAAGACCATGACAGAGGTTTGGGGAAGGCCCCCCACTACTGCCACCATCTGAAGGGTCCCTCGGGTGCTGCACCCTGGCCAGAGGTGATTGTGCTTACTTCTCCCCTTTTCGCATTTCCTAAAACAAATTCTCCTACTACCTTAAGGTCAGCCCATCTTCTCCTACCAGGGATAGAAACTAGCTCCTACTACTCATCTTTGTCTGAATTTCTGAACTGGTGTTTGTCTTCTTCCTCCCAAATGCTTCCCCGCACCCCCATCCCACCCCAACCCCCTTTCTCTTTTTCCCATTTTCTCTCTCTCTCTCTCTCTCCCCCTCCCTCCCCCATCCTTTTGCAGCTCAAGTGGCCTTTTTAGGTGGGTATCCTTCTGCTGCCTTTAGAATCTCTGAGCCTCTCTCTCGGGCCTCATATCTTTCTCTAGGCCTTGGACTTTGCCTTCAGTTATATGCACTTTAAATCCCTTCAATAAAGGAAAAAAAAAAAGAAAAAGAAAAAAAACTAACAACCTTTGTGGAAAACTAAATCTCTCCCGCTGCCTGGCTCTCTCTCCACACCCAGTAGATTCTGTCGCGTGCACCCTTGGAATGGACCGCAGGGGTGGTCATCTTTGAAAAGGGAAGTTTGGGAGATACGGATATTTATGTAATCTTAGTTACTTGTGAAGCCTTTTCTTTTCTGAGGAAAACAAAAAAGGAAAGTCTCCCCTCCTACCCCATCTACCCTCCCTCACTTCTTCAGAAGAATCATGATAGTCCTGTCTTTTCTGTATTCTCCAGTGTCACAAGCACCCTGTTTTGCCCTTAACAAAGATGGCTCCCAGGCGGTTGCCTGCTCAGTTGATTCACTCATGTATCATGTGCCTGCTGGTTTGGCCTGTGCTGTTTCTGCTCTGTGCGCCCTGACTTCCTGTGGTAGAGAAAGCCTTATTGGAGTTGGTGGTTATGATGGGAGGGGAAAGGGTGGCCCTTTGGGACTCTTGATAAAAATGTTAAAGTTTGAATTTGCTAAGTCCTCCAGCCTCTTTCTGGAGAAATTATGCCAATAAACTCTCTGCTGGATATTAGTGCCTAGCTGGTGAAAACAAAAATGTGTCTGGGGCAAGTAGATGCTGGTTGGAATGTTGAATTAGCAGCAGCCCTTCCATCATGGGGCACTTGGAAAGCAAATCACGAGACAGGGAAAGTATCTGCCCTGAACAGGAGCAATGGTTTGGGTATGTGCACCAATGTTCACATTTGGGAGGCTGGAGTTTGGACCAGGCAAGGGATGTAGGATGAGCAAGGGGCAGATTGTGGAGGGAATATTCTGGGCCTTTTACCTGGAGGAAGTCACTTGTCTACACTGGGCCTCAGTGTCCCTAATCTAAATAGCAAGAGATTTGGTCTGGTATATCCCTAAAGCCCTTTCCTTTCTAAGATCCTTCAGTGTGTGGCTGGACAGAGACATAGCTAGTCTCAGGTTACCCTGATTTCTAGAAAGAATCTGGCAACTTGGTCTCCTCTGCAGTATGCTTAGACACCTGGAAGCTTCTGTAGCTAGATTTCCCGTTGGGAATGATGTAACACCATAGAATACTTTCACAAGCAGCCTCGGTAGTGAAGGCTTATTATAAATCACAGATCTATTCTTCAGGGGGAAAAACAGTTGCCCCAAGATATAATAAAATCACACTTAAGAATGCAGCAAGCATTTTAAAAACATATTTAACAAAAAACCTACCATCTTCTAATAGAATAATAGTCCCAATAAATCACAAAATATGAATTCATATGAATTTGTAGCTAGTACTGTTTTTATACTCAGAATGGGACCTGAAAAGTCTCAAAATAAAAACAGCTACATTTCCACAAGAAAACATATAACAACTTAAAAATTGCTCCACTTCTGGGCAGCCCGCTCCTGTGTGTTCACGTAGAACTAAAGGCGAGGGTAGGCCCAGAGAGATGAAGTGATCTGCCCAAGGTCACAGAGCCAGCGGTCCCCAGGCAAGGCTCGAGCCCTTTCCTAGCACACAGTCTTGTCAGGGGGTCACTGTTCAGACTATTCCCTAGTCATTCTAGAAGCTGCTGCCTTTTTCAAAGGGAACAAGTAGATCTCAGAGAGTAAGATACATAAAACCCAAAATCCACAGAGGCAGTGGTTCCAAATGTAATGGCAAATGACAAGGTAACAGTCTCCATTGACAGACTGCGCACAACAGCACGAGAAATAAGGAACAGGGCAGCTAGTGAGACAGCCTGCCAAGGACACCAGAAAATTCAGGATGGCAGCAAATTTCAGAGGATGGATACCTTCTAAAGTAATAACTGTAAATCCTCGCACATCGAGTTCCTTGTAACAGGGTATATTTGTGTCATTTTACCCTACTTGGTGGTGGGGCCAGATGAGTTACCAAGAGGAGTTCCAAGTTCCCCCAGCTGTCAAGAGCACAACTACAATATCCCAACTCCAGGGTAAGAAGGCTTACTCTGGATGTGGTTCATTCATTCAACAAATATTAGTTGAACACCTACTATGTGCCAGGTACTAAGCAAGGCTCTGGGCATACAATGGTAAGTAGAGATGACATGGTTACTGTCCCCACACCGTCTTCCTCCAGCCAGATGGAGAGAAGCCCAGTGCATGGGGTGAGAGTAGGACTTACAGGGGCTTTCTGAAAAATCTAGCTAAATTCTTGGGTTGCTACACCAGAAAGCAAGCTCTTTGCATTCGTTCACTCAAATATTCATTCAGCAAGCATTCATTGAGAACCTCCTGTGTGACAAGCACTGGGTCCCTTCCACGAGGAAAGTGACAAGGTCCAATGAGGTGGGTCACGTCTCCTGCCCCCAAGATGCTTGTGTTGAAAGAAATACGAGGCTAAAAGATACAGAGGCCAGGCAGGTACTGACGCAACTCAGGGTTACCTGCCCCCAAACAAGAGAGCCTCCCCTGCGGGCCAGGGATCCAGGCTCTCTGAGCCAACTGCCCCCAGGCCAGGACATTTGCTGGTCTGTGCTGAACTGGTCCCAGAGCTGCCCCCAAGCTAGCCAGGCGCAGGATCACTATCCCTCTTTCTTCCAACTCCCCTCCCTCTGATGCCCACAGGTGCCTACACACTTGCCTTCCCCTTCTGAGCACAGAAAATTCAGTCCTTTCTTTGGCCCTTAGCCCCACTCAGGCTCCTCACATCATCCTTTCCTTATACTGGACTTGAGTTTGTAACAAAAATTGCAAATGGTCCAGGGCTGACGAGTGGCACAGGCCTCCAGGGGAACGTGTGAACAGAGGAGCTGGGCCCCAACTGGGGCAGCCCCGGCTCACTCTAGTAGTAGTAGTAGTAGTAGTAGTAGTAGTAGTAGTAGTAGTAGTAGTAGTAGTAGTAGTAATACCATTTTTATTCTGCCCAAGAACACTCCTCTCCCCAGGAATGTACCCCTTAACATGAGAGGAATATCCAAGTTTAGTGAGCTTGGCCTGTCTGGGCCAGATCTAAGCTCTTTAGAAAAATCAGCCTGTGTAATCCTCACAGCAGTCCCAAGCGGAAAGTGCTATAATGATCCCCGTTTTACAGAGAAGCTAAGTGGCTTGCCCGGCTCACACAGGACAGGCAGACGAAGGACTCCATCAGAGCGGTCTGGCCCCTAGCCTGAGCTCTTAACATGGCTGCTTCGGGGGGCTAGCCAGTGACACAAAAGCCGCCATGTCTCCGTGCTGCCCAGGGGCAGGGGATGGGTTGGGAAGGAGGAAATGGAGCCCTGGAAGAGCCACACCACAACTGCAAGAGGTGAGGGTGTCCAGGCCAAGTCCCCTCACCAGCTGGTGTGGCTGGCCTTAGCAAATGCAGAGCCATGAATCACCGGTGCAGCCTCTTCTGTCGCCAGCCCTGCTCTGGGGAGGTGCCATTCTGAGGGCCAAGAGTTTGATTATGTGTCACTCTGGCTGCTATGGCCCCCTCCCAGGGTCTGGGCATCACACCCTGACCGGCACCCCTGGACTGTGACCCAACAGGAGCTCCACTCCAGCCTCCCAACAGGGCTGCTGGTCATCTCTCCAGAGCCCCATGGAGACAAAAGATGAACACTTCATTTTCTCAGGGAGCCAGCTGGGTTTTTCCAGCAGATTCCAGCGTGATACCCCACCCAGACTGCCAGCCCAGGAGGCAAGCCAAGGCCCTCCCCTTCTCTCCCTCCCCGGGGTCAGCCACACTCTCTCCGTCAGTGTGGGCCAGAACCCCAGCCACATCCTGTTAGGGCTGATGTGGTATCTCCTTAGCAACAGACACATCCCAGAAAAGGGAGGAGGAGGCGAGAGAGCATGGACCGGTTAACGCGGCGGACCACGCCAACCCCTCCTTCAGCAGCCGTCCTCTTAGGGAACTGTGGTTGAAGGGTAGACCATGAGAGAAAAATGAGAAACAGGAAGAGGAAAAAACCCTCCTCGGGGTAAGAGCTAACATGTATGGAGCGCCTATCATCTGCCAAGAACTTTACATGGATGTCCCCAGAGATCCCCGTACCCGTGCTATGGGATAAATGTTACTCACCTGTTTTCTCACCAAAGAAGCAAGGCTCAGAAAGAACAAGCTCCCCAAGGTCCCACAGCTGGTGAAGTGGCAAAAGCTGTGATCCAGACTGGCAACTGGCTCCCACACCTGGGTCCTGAAGCCTCCTGGGGAACAACCCCCAGGTAACGGACACCTGGGCAAATTATTTAACTGACAGTCACTCGGTGTACGCTGGCTGGACACGTACTGTGTGCTGGGCATTGCTCTCGTGGCCTAGCCATACGTCTGTGTACAACCTGAATGGCCTGGTGACATATGGCAGGCGCTAAACTACATAAGAATATAGTGTGTCAGAAGGCGATAAGCCTATTGCAGTGGGGGCATCGGCGTGAGGGCACATTGGGAGTGCTGCGCTAGAGGCAGAAGGGCCCTTTAAATCGAGGGGGCGGCGCTCAGGGAAAGAGGCACCGAAGCAGAAATGTCAAGTAGGTGTGCTGCCCTCCAGGCTGTTTTCTCATCTGTAAAATAGGGATAATACCTAATCATGGAGTCATTTTATTAAACAAGATGATATAAAACCCTTGACATGGTGCCTGGCACACAGTAATACCCCAAATAAATTTCAAATGTTAATAGTATTAACAAGTAGCAACGGTCAGGTTGGAGCCTGGCTCTGTTCAGTGCCGAACCTCACGTGGCTCCCAGCACGCACTGCGGTGGCCCGGTTCTCCTGGGAGTCTGCGGTGTAGGAGATGTGGAGGACCCTGGCCACCCTCGCGCAGCTGACAGCTTTGCAGGGAAGAGACCTCAAGACTGAAAATAGCCATAAGGAAGCAGAGCAAACCTTCCTGGGGCCTGGGCTGTGGTGCTGTTCAGCTTAATTCTCATGCAGCGCCATTCCAAGAGAAAAATCATAAAATTAGGTACACTGAGCGAGGAGACTGTGCCACTGACCAGGCTGCACAGAGCACAGGGTCCGCCTGCAGCTAGTAACCTGGCCTGGGGATTGGGCCCTCCACCAGCACAGAAGCCTAGAACAAAGTGCAGAGGGACCTGAGAGATCATTTAGTCCTGCCCCATCCTGTTCAGCTGTGAAAACTGGGGCCCAAAAGGAACAGTGACTTCCGGGAGATCACAGCCTAGCGGGGAATCAGACTCCGGCCTGGGGCTTCTCCTTGCTCACCCTGCCTCCTTCTCCAGAAAGCTCAAAGTATTTCATACGCACGGTTGTATCAACAGTTTCTGAAATAGGAAGGGGTGGGGGCTCAGGGGGTGGGGGGGGCAGAGCTTGTCCTTTCCATGGTGCTGACCCAGAATCAGAGTCAGCGTAAATGCCCACCAAGCGAACCAAAGAACCATGCTTGGCCCATGGAAACAGCTAAGGAAGAGCTGAGTGGAAGTACTAGGTGCACAGAGGGTCCTGCTCGACTGAGAAGGGAGGCTGCAGCCAAGGTCGGGCACAGGGGATGAGGTGCGTACTCAGCCCCAGGAGGATTTACCCACCTTAAAACCGTGGCGTTCAGGGAGCACCGAGCAGGGGCTGAGTGGGGCCGGGATGCACCCTTCCTCCTTCCTCCCTCCCCTCCCAGGACAGGTGGAGAGCATGAGCTGAGCCACGAGATCACGGCCAGGGCAACTCAAAGCAGCTGCCCAGCACAGGGGAGGGCCTAGCGTCGCTGCCTCTACCCTTTGAGTTAGTCAGTGGCCACGTGCAGTTGAACTGTATCACTCAGCGGCCACTTACCTGTCTGCACCTGCCTAAGCTGCTTCTCGGGTCACGTTGCCCCAGGGGCCAGCAGATTTCACATCTGTATATTCCTGTCCTTGCTGCCTGTCTCTTCCTGCCAGCCCTCCTGGTGGGCTGCATTTCCCACTCCCCTGACAGGCACGTGGGGAGAGGGGGAGGAGAGGAGTAAGACCACCTGCATTACCCCCTCCCAGGAAGTCCCTGTCCAGAACCTCAGGAACCTGGCCTGCCTGCCAGAAGGGAAGTCTGGGGCCCAGAACACTTGCTATAGAGGGAACTCGTTGTCCTTCAGGCCAGCCCCACAGCAGCCATGAAGTCCTATCACCCAGAATCATTAATGCAGCTCTCCCTCCTCCACAAGATTGATCTGAGGGCTGTCCTCCCTCCACCCCAGACCTGAGTGCAGAGCTCCTGGGGAAGGAGAAAAGCCCAATCACCTCCCCAACTGCCGGTGGGGACCATGGCAGAGGAACAAGCTTGGGCCACAGGGAGGAAGGTAAACCCCATACGTACCTTCACTGCATTTTTTCAGGTCCCCTGGCTCAAGATTTACAGGCCTTGAAGGCAGACACAGAGAGGAAAGAGGAGAGGGGTCTCGGTCTCACCCCAACACTGAATGTGTGTCGTGGGCCAGAATGCCACATTCTTTCCTAGAGAGCTGATCCAAAATTCCTATGGCCCTCCATCCTTCCTTCCATCTAACCTTACTTAAACCATTCTCTTCGCCCTGAGACTCTGGGATCAAATGGACTGAGGCTTGATCCCAGACACCCCACCTACACGACCTGTTAGTCATCTTAAGCCGCTTCCTCTCTCTGAGCCTCAGTTTCCTCCTCCACAGAAAGGAAGCCTAACAACTCACAGAGCTGTGGAGCTAAAGCATGCAAGGTGCACAGTGCAGGGCCTGACTGATAAAATGCAGATATTATTTTACAATCCGTCCCAGGCCCTTTAATCTCCTGCTTTCACTTCTAGCACTGCCTGATTTTACAACAATCCATAAGTAATTAACTGGGGCAATGTTAGACCTATAAGAATCCTTCCCAAAGAGACACATCCATCACTCAAATGCAGAGTTCATTTGGGGACCGGGTTACACAGTATCTTTCCTTTGAAGAGTTCCAGCCCTGTATTTAGATCTGCACTGGGGAGCCCAGGGCCGATCGGTACCCATCCGTTCACCTGCCTCTCCAGGCTCTGTGAGCATCCATCTCAAGCCAGGCAGCCCTCACTCACCTCTGAACCATCAGTCATCTCCGGCACCCATCTTATCTGTATGCATTCACTTGTCCGTCCGTCCATCCATCCATCCATCCACCCACCCACCCACGGTACTTCACTCCCTAGGGCCCCAGGCCCAGACTTTCCAGGAAACATACTCAGCCCCAGGAGGATTTACCCACCTTAAAACCATGATGTTCAGGGAGCACCGAGCAGGGGCTGAGTGGGGCGGGGATGCACCCTTCCTCCTTCTTCCCTCCCCTCCCAGGACAGGTGGAGAGCATGAGCTGAGCCACGAGATCACGGCCAGGGCAACTCAAAGCAGCTGCCCAGCACAGGGGAGGGCCTAGCGTCGCTGCCTCTACCCTTTGAGTTAGTCAGTGGCCACGTGCAGTTGAACTGTATCACTCAGTGGCCACTTACCTGTCTGCACCTGCCTAAGCTGCTTCTCGGGTCACGTTGCCCCAGGGGCCAGCAGATTTCACATCTGTATATTCCTGTCCTTGCTGCCTGTCTCTTCCTGCCAGCCCTCCTGGTGGGCTGCATTTCCCACTCCCCTGACAGGCACGTGGGGAGAGGGGGAGGTGGTGGAAATGAGTAAGACGAGATCCCCACCCTCCGAGAGTTTACCAAGGAAACAGGGACAGAGGGAAGAAGGCCCTTGCCATCCACAAGGTCCAGTAAGCTGTGTATAACATTTCCCCCTTCCAGGGCTTTGCTCAGACTGCTCTCAGGTGGTGGCTGGTCCCCAATCACTTTTCCATTACAGAAATCAGTAACTTGAATTACTCTAAAATATCGAGCCCCATCATGCCTCTGCAAAGCTAATTTTTCTGTGTCCGCATTTGCCCACATGCTTCTCCCTGGGTCTGGAATCTGCCTTTAGGAGGCAATCCAGGTAGAATGGAGTCTTTCACCCAACTGTGACACACTGGCAGGATGAGAGCAGGGTTTGGGCTCTGACGTATAGGTTTGGGTCTTTACTCTGACACTTACTAGCTGTGGGCGCTTGTCAAGCTACCTAACCACCTGGAACATCAGTTTCCTCATCTATAATATAAGAATTCAAATATAACCACCCACCAGAGTGTTAGAGAACTAAATGGAATTATAATGTACATGAATGTTCCTGGCATATATTAGAGAATCAGAGAACCCTTGGATAAATATGTTTATTCTATGCAAGAACCTGGAACCTGGCTATAAGTCTGTATCATGAGGCCACTGTATAATGAGGTCCTGGTGTAACTTCAGCAGTAACAATATTTTACTTTGGAGAAATAGATTAGCATTTACAACGATGCATTCTCCGCGTGCTCTCATTTTGCAGATGACAGAGCTGGGACTTAGGGTGGCTAAGTGCATGACTCGGGGTCGGCAGACTGCGGCAGCCCTCTGACTCCCTTCCCACTCCACCTCCTCCGCCGTCCCCAGTTCCAAACCGCAAGTCCCGGTGCAGCTCCAGGAGGCTGCAGGCTAAGTTCTGCCAGCCGGCAGATGCTGACCCGACAAGCCCGTTAAATGGCGCCTTAGAGGAAGAGCTGGGAGCTCGGTACCGTCTGCCCTGAGCACTGCCAGGAGAATGAATCCTCCCCAAGTTGCCTGAAAGGGGTCGGGTGGAAACCTCAGAAGGCATTAGCGGACACCTATTTCCTGCCGGCACATTCTAGGCCAGTTTCTCACTGACTCCTCAAAACCAGTTGTTCTCAGCCTTTTCTTGGGGGGTGGTCACATACCTCTTTGCAAATCTGCCAAAAGCCTTCCCCTCATAAAGGCACATTGTTTTGCCCCTAAGTGCAGGGGGTGGGGTCAAGGCTCAGAGCTCCTGGGGTAAACTTGGGCTGTTTTAAGATTTTCTTAGGTACCAGGGACCTTCTCTTTTGGGCGCCCCACCCCTCATCCTATCAAACACTGTCCTAGACATCCTCAGCTCACCCTGAATTACACACACACACACACACACACACACACGGAGTTGAGTTGAATTACGGCTGTTTGACAGTGCTACATTTTGTAGATATGCAATGAAACATTAATTTCAGTTCTGCCTTTTCCTATCTTGGAACCAATAAACTTTTTTGGTAAATTTTATTGGAATGTACCATACATATAGAAAAATACACAAATCTTAAGTGTACAGCTCCACGAGTTCTCACGAAGCAAGCCCATCTGTGTAACCAGCACTCTGCTGGAGAGACAGATCGTGAGCACCCGATGGCTTGCTTTGTGAGAAGTCCCCCCAAGCCCCCTTCTGTTTGCTACATCCCACCCCAGGGCAGCTGCTTTCCTGACTTCTAACACCATAGACTCGTTTTGCCTGTATTAGAATTTGTTATAAGTGGAGTCATCGCTTGCACTCATTTTGTGTCTTGTTGCTTTTCTGGAACGATGAACTTTTATTTGGGTCTCAGACATTTTCCAAGGCCCATGAAAAGGCTCCTAGGCTCTAAGTACTGTCGAAATCAGGGGTGCTTGACCTCGTTTTCACACTATAATATCCAGGGAAACTTTAAAAAAATCCTGATGCCCAGGCTGCACCCCCAGAATAATAAAATCAACATCTTTGGGGATAGGACCAGACATCCGCGGTTCCTCTTGCTCCCAAGGTGACATCGAGTGCAGCCAACGATGAGAGGCACTGGTCTGAGCAATTTTGTCAAGTATTAGGACCCCTATTTTTACAGCTGGGGAAGGAAACTGAGGCTCAAGGAGTCTCCACCACGTGCTACTCTCATGAAGCCTGATCTCCAATTCAGGTCTCACTAGGAGTGCTATTTGCATTGCCTTCATCCTTGGTCAATAGTAAAACCAAAACCAGGTGCAGGTGCCTCCTGCCGGAAACCTTCCTTACTGTAAGTCCTTCCGGAACTGTGGAGAAGGGAGCTGGGGGTTCCCAGGAAAAAGGCAGCACCCCAGGGGCCGGCCGTAGGGAGAGTCACCACCAACTGGACTCCATCTTTGCCCCACACCTCCTCTGAAAGCAGGTGGAAGTGGCTGTGGCTGTGGGTTTGGGGGGTTCTAGGAATGTTTCCCAGGCTGCTTTGATTCCAGGGTGCACTGCACGATTCTGCCACTAGGTGGCACAGTGAGCTTCCGTAAACCCTGCGGTTTTCACACACCCCCAAAGGAAGCTAGAGGGCAGAGTTTGGCAACAGGAGCCAAGGGAATGGCAGCCCAGAGCTGCTGGGGATTCCTGTGCTCCCTGGGGCCTGATGGGCCCATTCCTGGCTGGCAAGGGGGATGCAGGGACATGGCTGCGGCCGGACCCGCAGGAGAGGCCACACCCCCCTGTAACTGAGCCCGCAGAGGAAAGCCCGGGAGAAGCCCCGGCTCACCTGCTTCTCCCCACTCTGCCTTTCACCAAGCTGCCCCTGTGGACCCCACGGTTCTGTGAGGAGCACAGCCCACCCCCACTCCCGTGATGCCTAGAGGTACCAGCCCTGGGCTTGGAGGTACCAGGCACAGCTCCACGTCCTTACCTGGGAATCTGTCAAATCCTTACCTAGGACCCGACCTCGAGCTCTGACAGGGTCCCTGAAGCTGGATTAATCATCTTCCACACAGCTTGGAGTCAGACTGCCTAGATTCGAAGCCAAGCTCTGCCACGTCCTAGTTGTGTAACTTTGGGCAAGTTATTTAACTTCTGTGAGCCTCAGTCTCCTCATCTGTAAAATGGGAATAATAGTCCACACTATAGGATTGTTGTGAGGATTGAATGATTATGTAGGGTCTTAGCCTAGTGCCTGGCACATAGCAAGTGATAAATGTTAGCTACTATTGTTTAATATTACGACTAATAACCTTGCATACGGGACAGACAGAATGAACCCACCCTCATGTTAAAGAACAACCTCCATTGTGACCACCCAAACACACCCTAGGTTTGAGCACAGGTAGTGGGTCCCGGGCTCCCCATGATTCAGGCAAAGGCCCAGCTGCCCCTCCAGAGCAGCAAGTACAAGCGTGGAAGCCACCCAGACTCCCATTCAGCACCACCCAGAGGGGATCTCCCCAAAGCCCCCATCCTGAAGCCAGAGCCATTGTCCCCCCAGTCTGGTGAGACCCTCTCTTTGTCCACAGCCCTGAGTGTGTGATCCTGGCCGCCCTGCAGCATAAGGCATCTTCCATCGGGATGCCATCCCCATAGTGTCAGAGTGAGCACTGGGTCAGGAGAGCTCGGTTCTAGATTTGGTACAATCGTCAACCAGCTGTGTGACCTGGGGCAAGTCATGTGACTGTTCTGGGCCTCTCCATTCTGCCTCATTTAGATGATCTTTAAATCCCCTCCCAGCTCTAGCATATGGTTTTACCAAAGCATCTGGCACACAATAGGTGCTCAATAAAGGTTACTTGGTTTTATAAAATGCAAGACACAACCCTGCTAGGTTTCAACACTCACATGCTTTTCTAGTCTTTAAAACTGAGTGACTTCTGTGATCCAGCCCCTAACAGGGCCCAACCCAGGTTAAGAGCTCAAAAAATGGGTGTTTAATCAATTCGTTACTTACTTTTGACCTGGCTTTCAGTCAAGCGGTTCCCTCCACACGAGGCTGCAAATGCCCCATAAAGGCTCCAGATTAGAGAATCCGGAATGTAGCCTCCCCACTAGACTACAAAGCTCCAAGAAGACAGGGTGGGTTCTGCCCATGTCAGGTTCACCACTCCTTCAGGGACACAGTCAGCCCTACCTCCTTAGCATGAGGCGGTGGGCAGCTGAGCCTCGCCTCATTGGAGGCCTGGGGCACAGAACTGGCAGCCCACCACCATAGGGGAGAGAAGCAGCACAGAGCCTCAAGCTGGGCAAGTCCTTTTATTGGAAAAAGAAATAATAAAACCAAAGGCCACTGCATCACCTTTGCCCAGCCATCCCACAGGAGAGGCACTGGTCAGACATAAGGCCCAGCCACACAGTGGGCCAGGGAGGGCATGGGCCAGGCCCAGGGGTCAGGGGGCTGCCGTGGAGTTCACTGGGTCGCCGTCTTCTGGGGGGATCCTTGGATGCAGACCCACCCAGTCGGGCTCAGGGACCGGGCTGCCCTCTGCAGCTCGCTGGGTAGGCATCTCCCTCCCAAAGGCCGCTGTCTTGTCCAAAAGAAAACCAAGCCCCTCTTTGGTTCTAGAAAGCTACCAGCAGTGGCTGGTCTTTCAGATGCCCTTTTAGCACCTCCTGCCAGCTGAGGCAGGCAGCCGCTTTCTGTCCCTTATTGGGGCACCAGGACAGAGCTGCTTCCTTCCCACTGGCCACCCTGGGCCTTGGCAGGCAGGGCCTCATTGGCTGGGTGCTTCTCTTCCCTTTCAAGAAAGGAGTTTGCCTTTTCCCCTGCAGGTTGCCAGCTCCTTTGAACATCCAAGGAAGCCTTGTTTACGCAGCCTTAGAGAGCTCCAGAGCCTGGGCGGGCTGAATATGCAGCATGTGTGGCCCTGTTGCCTTGTCATGGGGGGAGGGGTGTTGGGAGAGGGACACGGGAGGCCCCAGAAGGTTGGCTCTGATCCTAGACCCCCAACTTCTCTTGTGCTAGAATGTACACAGTAGAATGAGGAGGTGGGGAGAACTTTGCAGGTGGGGGGAGAGACCAGGAAGAAGAGCCAAGCTGGCAGCCCTAGGCAAGGGGCAAGGAGCTTTAGGACAATTATTTACAAAGGGACAGGCTGGACCCATGCAGGGAAGCAGCCACAGACCATCACAAAGATGAGACAGGTCGCAGAGAGGGGCGGTCATTGGCCTGGCAACTAAGGGGAACAGACAAGTGCACTCCCACACCTACACTCACACAAGCGCACTCTCGCACATGCATTCGAGCGTGTGATCATGCACACGCCTGCACAGCCACACGTGCATTCGTGCACACAGTACTCTCAGGTATGTGCGTTCACACACTGGCCTGCACGCACACGCACTCATTCTCTCATACACACAGGTTCTAACCCCAAGAAGTTGGCTCCAGTCCTGGAGGTTCACACCCCCCAAAGCTACATGTCTCCACAAAGCATTTCTCTAGACCCCCTTATAATAACCTCCCAGAGCCCCAGGCTGTGTGCCCCACAAGCAGCGCCCCGTGTCCTGCAAAATCTCAGGAGTTGGATGTTTCTTGGCAAGGCCAACGTGGCCTCCAGGCTTTGGATGGGGGAAGGGGAAGCCATGAGTCTAGAAGGGGTCAGGACGGGACTGAGTGGCTCCCATCTCCCCAGACCTCGAATCCGGTGGAGGTAGGTTCACAGACAGGCAAAGCCCCTGCAGTGGCCCCAGAAAGAGCAGAACACAGGGAGACAGCCACCGGCAGCAGGACCCTGGGGGGCGAGAGTCCTGGTGGATGTGGGATTTGGGCTGAGGAATCATGCGGGATGGGATTTCTCTCTGGGACCTGAGCTCCACCCCAGGGTGTTGGGAGAGGAGCAGCAGAAGAAAAGGGCTTTCCAAATCGTGTTGCCCACCCCGCCCCAGCCTTGCCCTGGAAGATCTGTCTGCGGTGACCAGACCTGCCCCCTGGGGAAAGTGCCAGGTCCGGAAGTGGGCCGTCCTGCCAGGGGTGAGGGGCAGGAGTGCGGGAGGGGGCGCGGGGAGACGGGCTCCGCAAGGACGTCGAACCAGTCACCCTCCCTCCCGCCCCGGGGAGCAGCCAGGGCCCAGAGAATGACTCAGAAGCGGGTGCTCTGGTAGCGCAGCCGCCGCAGGTCTGAGAGGCCCTCAGTCCGGCCATACACCTCCCTGCAGGGACTCTCGGCCAGTCACCGGGCCCCCGCCCCGCCGCCCCCGCCGCTGCTGCCGCTGCCCGAGCTGCTGCCGCTGCTGGAGCTGCCGCTGCTGCACCGGTCCTCGTAGATGGAGATCTCGATCTGCGGCGGCGTTAAGGACGGACCCCCTGCCAGCTGCCGAGAAGGGGCGGACGGACCGGCGGACGGAGGCCAGCAGGGGAGCGGGAGGCCGGCGGGGGCCGCTGCCCAGACGGCGAGGACGGCGAGGAAGGAGGCTTGCGGCACTCGACCCCGGGCCGCCGCGCCCCCGCACGCACGCACTCGGTGCACGTCCGCAGCGACCCCGAGGGCCGCGCACACCCAGGTCAGAAGCTCCCACTCTAGTGGGCCTAGCTACCAAACCCCAGGACGGGTGGTGTCACTGCCCACGGCAAGTGGGAGGACTTCGGTGTCCTGCTTTCAAATCCTGACTCGCCTACTCTCGAGCGATGTGGCCTTAGACGGGGTCGTTTAACGTGTTACCCATTAATGATTGCATATGTAAAATGGTGGTAATCCGAGAACCTCGGGGTTGTCTGGGGACTGACTGAAATCACGCATGTAAAGCAGCAAGCACAATGCCCGCTCCTTAGGAAAGGCTCAATAAAAAGAAGCCCGGCTCACAGGGCTTTGTAAACAGAAGATTCCAGTGTTTGTGTTTTCTTTACTCTTTTTCCTCTCAATTTTCTAGCAAAAATTTATTTTTTAACAATCTTACTCTCATTGCTAATGACTGCGGGCGGGATGTGTGCACACACTTCTGCAGGTGAGCAGACCTATAACCCACCCTTGGACCAGCCGCCCATCAAAACTCCATTTTTCTGATCTGTGAAAGGGGGGCGGCAGGACGCACACACAGGGGTACATGAGACTGTAGACATGTAAGCGGATGGGAGATCTGCCTCTTCCCTGAGGGGCAATACAGCCTCATATCTAAGTGTGGGCCTGGGCTCCAATCACGGCTCTGATGTCTACCAGCCAGGTGACCCTGAGCCAGTGACTGACCTTCAGTGTGTTCATGGACAAGGGGAATAATAAGAGTCACCCACCTTTAGGGGTATTATGAGAATTACATCGTTTCAAAGCAATTAATATGATACTGGGCATGTGTTAAGCAGTGAATAAATGTAGCTCGATAAAAGCAAACCCTGAAATTCACAAATGGCATTGATAACTGATGGTGGGGGATGGGAGCAGATGACCCACGATGTGGGGAATCCTAGGAAATCCCTGAGCAGAGGCCCCTAGGGTGGTCCCTATTTCTTGGTAGCCTCACCAGGGACCCTACTGGTTGGCAGCCCTGTGCCCTTACACAGAACAGCCAGGAAGGATACAACCCTCATCCCGCGCTCCACGGGGTCCGTGAGCAGGAGGCCTCGAGGGGCAAAGATCTTCTCATTCTGCTCCTGGATGTAGCGGGAGATCTTCTTGAGAACCTGCAAAGAGAGGGGCCAGTTGAGGATGAAGATGCAGCAGGGAGCCCTGGGGGAGGGGATGCAGGGCAGTCAGGAAGGGAGCCACCTTCTCATAGTGGGTCTCCATGCAGAGGAAGATGAAGTAGGCCGTGGCACAGGCCAGGCAGCCCTCAAGGTAGGAGCTGCCCCCAATCTTCTCGGCCTCCGCGTAGAAGCTGTTGAGGGTCTTCACAGTCTCCTCAAAGAGCTGCCGCTCAATCTGGAGGGAGAGAGGGACAGGGAACTATGTTGAGGTCAGCCTCCCTGGACTGTGGACAGTCACAGGTGGGAAGGAGGATGGCAGCGGTAGGGCCACGCTGATGGGGGGAGATGCCCACAGGCAAGACCAGAGAAGCTGCAGGTGCCTGTGAAGCACTCGACTGGGAGTCAGGAGACCTTAGGAAAGGCTCAATAAAAAGAAGCCCGTCTTACAGGACTTTGTAAACAGAAGACCTGGGGTCCAGTCCAGATTTGACCATCAACGAGCTGTGTGGCCTTTGGCTAATGACTTAACTACTCTAGCCTCAGTTTCCACATCTATAAAATGGGAATAAGAATGGCTACTTGGCCTCCCTTGGAAGCAGGAAACTCCCACCATATTGTAGATGTGAACATTTTCTGCAAGGGATCAGGCAGGAATTCTAGTGACCATGTCACCCCTCCCATTTTGATAGCTGTGAAAGCACCCAGGTCCTAATTGGTAGGGGCTCCCCATGTTTGAATGGGACTCCAACTGCATAAGACTGATTGTGTGAGACCTCAGGAGTGTCTCTCCAGGAGGGGGCACTTCCCTCAAGCTAAGAGGTCATGAAGAACACAACAGCCTTGTGTGTGTGCACAACTTCCTGCCTGTATCCATAATCATAATAGCTAACTTTCTATGCCTTCTATTTTTAAAGGCACTTTCAGATACCAATGTAACATTGTGTGTCAACTATGCTTCAATGTAGATTAAAATTAAGCAGTTGCTGGGGCACCTGGGTGGCTCAGTCAGTTAAGCATCTGACTTCAGCTCAGGTCATAATCTCAGGATCCTGGAAAGGAGCCCCTTGTCAGGCTCCGCGCTCAGCAGGGAGTCTGCTTCTCTGTCTCCCTCTGCCCCTCTCCCTCTCCCTCTGCCCCTCGCTCTCCCTCTCGCTCTCCCCATCTCCCTCCCCCTGCTCACACTCCCGAGCTCAGACAGGCACATGCACTCTCTCTCTCTCAAGTAAACAAACAAAATCTTTAAAAAATAAATTAATTGACTGCTTCATCTGAAAAAAGCTTTGCAAAGTCTAATCTTTTTTAAAAATTTAATAAAAGTAAGTAAATAAATAACACACTTTCACGCATTTTTTCACTTTCAGCAACTCAGAGTTCTGCTCTGTGGTCCCGGCCACCATCATCTCTGGCCTCTTAACTGGTCTCTCTGCCCCCAGCCCTGCCAAGGGAGCCTGCGCATATCACAGCTCTGAAGAAGAGCTTCCAAAGCCTTCTCATCTCTCTCCAAGTAAAATCCAAGAAGTCCTTACAATGACTGCTAGGCCTGCCTTGCCCTGGTCCTGCGTCCCCTGGGCCTGCCTCTTACTCTCCTGCCCCCTCAGTCTCTACTCCGGCCACACCGACTGCCCTGCTGCTTCCTGCAAATGCACAAGTCCTTTGCGCCTGTGTCCCTGGATGCAACACTCCCCCACCCCAGGCTCAGGTCTCACCTTACCTCATAGACCTCCCCAGCCACTCCCCTTTCCCCAGCTCTCCCAGCCCCGTGACTTCCCTGCTTATTTTTCTAGTATTGGTCACCCCCAGAGCTGCTACATATTTTTTTATTTATTTATTGAGAGAGAGAGAGAGAGAATGATAGAGAGAGAGCATGAGAGGGGGAGGGTCAGAGGGAGAAGCAGACCCCTGCTGAGCAGGGAGCCCGATGCGGGACTCGATCCCGGGACTCCAGGATCATGACCTGAGCCGAAGGCAGTCGCTTAACCAACTGAGCCACCCAGGCGCCCCCAGAGCTGCTACATATTTACTTGCTATTTTATTCTTCATACCCTCTAAGAGAAAATAGACTCCCAAGAATTCACTTCTAGATCCCTCGTGCCTCATACTGAGTAGTTGCTCAGTAAATACTTGCTGAGTGAACTTGTCCAAGGTTACACAGCTTTGACCTGAGTCTGTGCTCTTCAATACATAACCGTACACTAGATTGGAAGGTCATGCTCCAAATTCAACAGGTGTCAAAGCGTCTATAGCCCCATTTTTTTTACATTCCTCAGAACACCCCCTTCCCCACTCACCACTACAGGATCAGAACTGTCCATCACATAGGGGTTAGGGACCTTCCACACCCATCTAGGACCAAAGGTCTCCCCAAGAATAGTCAGAAGCTTTGGGGTTCCCAGTCACTGTCCCTACACAGATCTGGAGTAAACGCATTAAGAGAACATTATGCTCTACCCCAAGAGTCACCATGCCCCAAAGGACAGGCATGTCCTTTGATGAGATGAGGAGACCCCATAGCTGCCTAAAAGTTGGTTAGGGATCGGATTAGCAAAAGGCAGCCCTGCCCCACCTTCTCAACCCCCTTCAGATGGGCCTGGACTGCTGAATGGAAGAGTCAAGGTCTGCCGCCGCCCTCCAGAGGGCCGACTCTACAACCCCAGGCCAGTTCTACCGAGGCTCAGGACGAGGGCCATACACGCCCCTGAGCCAGAAGCAAAAGTCAACAGCAGGAGCTGACGCTCACAAGGGGCTGGTGGTCCATGAGACACACCCAGGTAGCTAAGTCTGGACGGAGAGGCTGTGGGCAGAGCCCTTGGTTGATGACCTGGGCATCAGGATTTTTTAAAGCTCCGCAGCTAGGGCTGAGAACTGCTGCTAAAGAGTGGAGCTTGCTGGGGCCACTGCCGTCGCAGGACTAAGGAATGTGCTTTTGTCTAATAAGCTCTCCAGGTGACTCTAGGAGGGCTGCTGAGCTAGGACCTCGGAGGCCTTTCCAGCTCTAACTTTCCATGCAGGGACAGCAAGGCAATGTCAGGGACATGGTTTAACTCCTCCATGTGAAGTGACTGAACAAGTGATGTGACACACACCAGTTTTATCCTGGAAAAAAAATACATTTGATTTAAGTCCTTGATTCCATCATGGCCTGTGTTCCAAGCTGAGAAAAAAAAAGCCATCCTCACCCGGCTGTCCAGCTCTGGGGGGAATTTGGTCTGGAACTGACAGATGGTCCCATCACTGTAGTCTCTCTGGATAAAGACCTTGGTGGCCAGCGAGGCACTTCGCCGCAGCTCCTGCAGATTGTGGACCTGAGGAGGCATACGGGAGACACACACTCAGGGTGACCATCCATCTAGGTTTGTCCAAGACTGAGGGGGTATCAGAATGTGGTTCAGACAGCACTAAAACCAAGAAAGTTCCCAGCAAACCAGGACCTTAGCCACCCTACCAGTGCTCCAGGAAGGCCATGGGGAAGCAGGACTGTGGAGCTTACCAGACAAGATACCTCAAGCTATCCCAGAAAGATCTAGAAAAAGCCTGAAGCAGAGCCAAAGCTGAGCCAAAAGGGGAGGTTCTGGAACCATCAACAGAGCTAGAAACACATTTTAACAAGAAGAAAAGACTTCCTGGTGGCTGGCCCAGATCCTTCTCTCTCTCTCTCTCTCTCTCTCCCCCTACCCCTACCCTCTGCCTCCCCTCCCCTCCCCCCACATCCCCCTGTCTCCATTTTCCTCCCTGTCTCTCTCACACACACAGAACCTTTCACACCTTTGTTCACTTAGCAAGTATCAAATATTCAGAACTCATCAGGCCTCATGCTTGGGGAACCCAACCCTGAACAAGACTGAGGTCTCAGACCCCAGAAGTGGGGCTGACAGCAGAGTTGAGGAGGGAAGCATGTAGGACAGAGGAGGACCTGATATGCCCACCACCTTGGAGGGAGATTCAGGTTCAGGCCAAGTTAAAGCCCAGGTCAGAGAGCACCAGGAATAGCTTTCCCATGAAAGAGGGGCCCCCAAATGCCCAAACTTCTCCAGAGAAAATTATGGATAAAGTGGGCTGAAGCCAGAAATTAAAGAAACACCTTGCCCTGGTAGGAAGGAGTGGAACAATTCTGTCCCTTGCCCACACCTTTAGACTTGACATTGACAAAGACTCTAGCATTTGAGGGGAGTGAGCTCAGTTCCACAGAAGGACAGGGCCTCTTTCTTCCACTTCCAGCCTTAGCCACCCACATTTGAAAGTCGCATTCCGCTGGGTAAAATATGCCAAACATTGGAACCACACGGAGACCAAGCCCCAAGGGCAGAGTGAACACACAGCCAGTTCATCCTGGGTAATTAAGGTGAATCCATTCAGTCATTCCTTTCATTTATTGAGTCCCTACTACTGCCAGGCTCTGGGAACGCTGGGCAAAAGAAAGTCTGTGAGCTCCAGGGAGGAAGACAAGTAAATATATAATAAATTAGCCTGTGATAAATGGTTCAGAGAAGTAACATCTTAACCCAGAAATGCTTACTCAGAAGAGAATTCCTGAGGTCTGTGTTGACTCATAAAGGAAGGCCAGGACTTGCCAGTGGTAGGGGCAGGCAGTGGGTGGGGAGAGGACGTAAAAGCAATCCAGACAGAGGGGAGAAGCTTGTGCAAAGGAGCAAAGACGGCAGAGAACTTGGTCTACTCCAGTGACTGCAGGCAGATTTCAGCAAGACAGGAGTTGGTTTGTGGATTAGGTAAGAGCAGGGGGATGACAGTATAGAGGACAGTGAGATTACAGAGAGCTGGGGGCGGTGGGGAGGCTCTACTAGAGGGGAGGGTGTAGGGTGGAAGACACTTAAACTTGCTTAAAAGCTGGGGGAAAGAGGGGCGCCTGGGTGGCTCAGTCGGTTAAGCATCCAACTCTTGATTTTGGCTCAAGTCATGATCTCAGGGTGGTGAGATCGAGCCCGGTGTTGGGCTCCACACTCAGCAGGGAGTCTGCTTCAGATTCTCTCTCCCTCTGCCCCTCCTTACACCATACTCAAGTGTGCTCTTGCTATCTCGCTCATGCTCTCTCTAGTGAGTATGGGTACTCTAAAATAAATAAATCTTTAAAAAAAAGCTGGGGGAAAGAATAAGTAATGAGAGAGAGGTAGGAGCAGATAATTGGTAGATCAAGGTTCTGAAAAGGGGAGAATCAGAGACTTTCCTAAACCCAGACAACCCTTGCTCTTCTTTTTTTTTTTTTAAGATTTTATTTATTTATTTGACAGAGACACAGCAAGAGAGGGAACACAAGCAGGGGGAGTGGGAGAGGGAGAAGCAGACTCTCCACGGAGCAGGGAGCCCGATGTGGGACTCGATCCCAGGACCCTGGGACCATGACCTGAGCCGAAGGCAGACACTTAATGACTGAGCCACCCAGGCGCCCAACCCTTGCTCTTCATAAGAGAAGTGGTCCCCAGAGCATTGGGACTGAATTGAAGAATGTATAGGTACTCCTCTCATCTTAGTAGTCCTTGATTCCTCCAATCAAGGTCTGGACCGAGAAAGCCCCTTTGACATCCACTAGGATCCTATGATAACTTTGAAAAACAAAGAAAGCTTTGGTGAGGTAAGTACATTATTCATTAATGTGTCTGTTCTGTCTGGTTAAGATTTCATATCTTTTGTATTTTCCAAGGAAAAGGGCTGTAGCCTTCCTTTACCCTTCTAAAACCAACTGACATGAGCCAGTGGATCTTTTTTTTTTTTTTAAAGATTTTATTCATTTATTTGACAGAGAGAGACACAGTGAGAGAGGAAACACAAGCAGGGGGAGTGGGAGAGGGAGAAGCAAGCCTCCTGCCGAGCAGGAAGCCTGATGTAGGGCTCGATCCCAGGACCCTGGGATCATGACCTGAGCCGAAGGCAGACGCTTAACAACTAAGCCACCCAGGTGCCTGAGCCAGTGGATCTTGAGGATGGATTCCTTTAGCCCCAGAAGGATCATTCAGGCAGCTCTGTGTGAGATGCATGGGAATTGGGCATGACTGGGCTAAGAGGCCAGGTGAAGGGATGCACTATCTTTGTAGTGGTCCAGGGAAACACAAAAGTAGGTCTAAACCAAGGAAAGTGCTGGTGAGAATGGAAAGAAGGGGAGAAAAAAACAAAAATAGTTCTTCAGCCATTCTGATATGGACTCAGCTTCTCCCCTCCAAAAGCCTCCTTTGTCTGTGTCTGAGTGCACACATGCACTGTGTGCTACCATGAAGGGATGTGTCTCTAGTGACCAGCAAGCTGATGACAACAGCCCTTCTTCTTCCTCCTACGCGTACAGTTAGATTAATCCCCAGCCTGCCTTGCAATTAGGTGTGGCCATATGACTGAATGGAATGTGAGGGGAATGTATAGGCTTGGCTCACAGTAACTAGCCACTCCTCTGTAATCTTTCCCCTTCCACAGAAACTAAAGAAACCATATGTTGAAGATGATGGAACCACAAGTTGGAAACAGCCTGGGTCCCTGAATCAGCCTGGAGGAGATCCATCTGCTGGTCAGAATCACTTGTCTGGGACTTTACTGAGCAGTAAATAAACTTCTACTTTAGTATTCCATTAAGATTTTAGGGTGCTACTTTCCATAGTATAGTCCTATCTCCTCTTGGCTTGGATCCATGGGTTCTCAAGTAGCCAGAGTAGGAGGGGTCAACACCCTTTCCAACCTCAAAAATCCTGAGCCTTAGAACACTGCTTCTGAGTGATGAGGGATCTGCTTTCCTCCCTTAGAGTATTTGTGGAGTCTTGAGGAGTCACTAGAAGATGGTATCAGACACACTGTATACTCCAGAGACTTCATCTCCCAGATCTATGTAAAGCACAATATCACAGATTCATCTGTAATTGGTGAAGGGTAGATTTAAGGCAGAGCAGCATCTCCTGGCTCTCTCCATCCATGGTGGCTCAGCTGTGAAGTACCAAAAGGCCCTGATGGAAAGAAGGTCCACTGACCTGGGAGCTGGAGACCTGGGTGCTAGTCTGAGCCACATGACCCTGGGACTCCATTTCTTCAATTAGAAACTGAGAAGCTGGAACAACATAATCGTCTAAAGCCCCTTCCAGCCCTGACAGTCAGGAGGCTTTCTCAGGGATTACGAATGCAAATGTTTATAGGGACTAAGCATGTAAGTGGGCTGGGTGAGGGCTGTGGCTAATCAGAGAACTCATGTCCTGTCTCAGGAAAGCAGCTGCACTGCCATGTGAGAATGTGAGTCCAGGATGCTGTGCTTCTGACATCTTAAGAGAAGCCACAAATCCAGATTTCTTTAATACCAAATATCTTGATTTTTGTTTTATGTTTCCAATAAATTTTTACATTTGTAAGCACGAAGCGGACCAAATAAGGCACAACAGTGAACGAGATTCACTCTTAGAACGGCCAGTTGAGGACCTCTCAATGAAGAATCCCATCACTGGGGCCCTTGGGCCAGAGCTAGAGCCAGGCTCCAAGCACTTGCCAGCTACTTAGCTTTCAGGAAGTGAGTGGGGGTTTTCAGGAGAGATCCATGATGCTCTGAAATCCCGTAAGAGGATCCCAGCAAATGCACACATCTTACTATGAGGCCACAGCTTCTGTGTCTCCCTTAAGCAGCTCCCCCAGGGTTTCTTAACTGACCCTGACACCTGGGCTTCATGTCTACTTCTTACCTTCCTCAACTCTGCCCTTTCTCCTGCCACTGTCCTCAGGCCTGCTGGCAGCTAAGTAAGGACAGGACCAAGAGGCAGTTCATGAGGAAGAAAGAGAACATCAGTGGTCATATCTGCTAGCACCAACTTTCAAACTTCAGTAGGACAGGGATAGGGAGGCTGCCTGAAGACTGGGTCACACACCTGACAGAGCCAACCTGAGAGAGGTGGGGAGGAGCAAGCACCAGAGTTCAGAAGAGCACTCCCAGTCCCAATCTGCCCAAGACAAACAGGAGGCCCCATCTGGCCCACATCTCCATCCTCGTTAAAAACTAGCTAATTCCAGAGGATACATTTGAGGCGCAAATCAAGAATCAGGAGATTCAGCTAATGAACCAACACCATGCTCCCTGGCTGGGGTGTGGAGGAGGAGTGAGGATCATGAGTCACAAGCAGCCAAGTCAGGCCTCAGGATGGAAACCCAGGCATAGGGCCTCCCTTCTTCTAAGCCTACACCAGGGCCAAGCCCAACCCACTGTCTGCTGGTTGTTAATTCCAGGCCTTAGAGATCAAACCTCCAAATGCCTTGCTTGGATAATGCTACTTGGGTGCATTTAAAAACCTCTTAGAGACGGGCACCTGGGTGGCTCAGTCGTTAAGCGTCTGCCTTCGGCTCGGGTCATGATCCCAGGGTCCTGGGATCAAGCCCCATGTCGGGCTCCCTGCTCTGCAGAAAGCCTGCTTCTCCCTCTCCCTCTCCCTCCCCCCCTGCTTGTGTTCCCTTTCTTGCTGTGTCTCTCTCTGTCAAATAAATAATATTTAAAAAATTAAAATTAAAATTAAAAAAAAGATAAAAACCTCTTAGAGACCAAACTCCACCACTTGAGGAAGCCCCTCCCAGCCAGGCATTTCCCAGTTGTCCTTGTCCATCTGGACTGTTTCACAGGGTGGACCCTGCTCCCAGTGACACACATTCGAAGAGTTTTGCCGCTCAGGAAATGGGCTCGTTACAGTTGTCCAAATGAGGTCAGTGTTTCACTCCGGAGGCTTCATCCCTCCTCTGAGTTCCTCACACACACTCCTCCCCTAATGCTAACTCCTCAACAGAAATTAGGAAGCAGAAAAGATCCGGTTTCCATGCCTTCCACACAGGGATCCAGGGACATCCAATCTTTCCCAATGTCTCTCTCTCCCTCTCCCCCCGCCCCGTTTTCCTGTCCCTCCCTCTCCTTCTCTCTCCCTCTGTTCCTCTCCTCTTCACCTCTCAAAACACCTTCTGCTGGAACTGAGGACTTCCCATTCAGAATCCTAAGGGAATGGCCAAGAAGTTTGGCATGAGGTATTCCTTCTCCCAACAGGTTTTTCCTGGTAATCTTAACTCAGTCCTAACAGTAAAAACAGCCTGGGGAGAATGACTCACTCCACAGCCCAGATAATGTGTACATTCTGTGCCTTGGCAGACCTAAGGCTTCCTCCCTCGGTACTGCCAGTAGGGTCCACCCAAGGCCAAATTGGGAAATGGGTAATATTTGTCCTCTGCTCTCCATCCCTTCTGGGCATTCTTCTGCCCCTCTGCCCTCAAGCTGACCCAGCCAGGCTGAACAGGGAGGCTCAGTCCTTCTGCACCCTTTCCGTCACAGCCCCTAGCACCCACTTCTCTACTGAGCAACACCATTGGCTAGTGGATATACCTGGATGCAGCAGGAAAAAACACTGACCAGGGAGGCAGAAGACTCAAGCTCTAGCTCTTGCCCTGCCCTTTTGAGCCATATTTTCTTGAATAACTCTCACATTCCAGTTGCATCATCTGTAAAATGGGATAATGATGCCTTGCTTGGCTTCTTCACAGGGATCAGGCAAGCCCTTGAGCCTCAGTTAGCTCATCTGTTAATTGGGGATAATAACACCATCCTTACCCACTTCACAGGGTTGCTCTAAAGCTCAAAGGAGATCACACATGTGCTAGTGCTTTGTACACAGGAAAGTGCTACATTCACAGAGGCATTATGAACAGAACCGCTCCCTGGGGAGAGTCATGCATGCCTAACAGCAGCCTCCGAGAAACACTGCCTCAACCTAGAGATGTGAGCCTGCTGGTTGGCATTTATGTACCACAACAGACATGAAATGGAGGTATGATGAGACAGATGGGCATCCTGGAATCTGGCAGAACACATCACAGATGTGGCTGCCTTCTCTGCCCACACTAATGGCCCAGCTATGCCCAGGTGACTGAAGTTGTCCCTTCCTGTCCAACACCAGCAGGCTCTGCTGCAGCCTGCCAGCCCTATCTGGAAGGTGACCAGATCCTTGGCCATTTCGCCTTTGTTCTTCCTGCTCGTCTCAATAACTTTGGCACTTTCCAAGCCTTCTAATTATTTATTTATTTTGCATTCCTCCACCCTAAAAACCAAGCTCCATGGGCCTGCTTAGGGTTTGCTCCTTCACAAGGTCCTGGGGGGCGGGGTGAGCTCTCCTAGCTAATCCTGTGCCTTGTCACAAAGCCAAACGGCACCAAGCAACTGCACCTTGTTCCGTGGTGGCCAGGACAGAACTGCAACAGTAACACTTGGTATTGATGTCACGCTGCTCACCAGGATGCCCAGAGGAAAAGCACAGAATCATTCAAAAGCCTGTGCTGTCCCCCTGGCTTGTGTTCCAGCTGGGTTAGAAATGGGGAAACACCACAAAGGAAGTCAACATCAGACCTGGAGAGACACTGGTGTCGTGGGTTCCACTCCAAAAATCCAAAGGAAGAAACTTTCAGCTCTGCTGCTAACATGCTTTGCACCGAATAGGCCCTCCCCTTCTCCATGTGTTAGCTGGACCGCTTGTACGGTGGGAACATAAAGAGCTCCATTTCCCACATGAAATGAGGGACTACAGGAGGAAATTCCCGATCTCTTAAGCACTGCACCAAGATTCTGCCCTCAGCCAACAGGTCTCTTGGTTCAACTTTCAAATCCCTTGAAGGTGACACACCTATCATCACACCCTGAAAAAGAAGACAGCTCCTCCCATCAGACACGGGAAATGTAGACACCCTGGTACAAGAAACTTGAATGGGATGAAAAGGCAAGAAAGCATGACATGCAAAAGTGGAGCCTGGTGCAGGCAGCTCATTAAAACCAACTGTTTGGTGTTTTGGCCAGAGGATTCTTTGTCCCCTCTCTCCCCATGAAGGAAATGTGGATGTGGAGGTAGGTCTGCCATCTCTTAACCAGGCTTTTGGGTTCAAAAGCTGGATGGCTACACTGCATAGCAACAACAACCAGCTGCCTTCCCTCCCCTAAAACAGGGACAAGCTCACCTCCAAGCCTCTAGGGTAGTAGTTTTAGGACAGTAAGGGGAAACCCCAGCTGGGTCCCTGGAGCAAACCTGGTGCCAGTGCCAACAAGTGGCGTGGGCAGCTTCGACACTCAGATGGGGAAGATCGCCAGGGGTGAGATGAGTTCTCAGGAGAAGCCCCTCTCTTCCACCCTGCCACTCTGCTCCCCAGCCCTTCCCTCAGTATGAGATCTGGAAAACCACCCCATCCTACACTACCCTACCCCACCCCCTCACTCCACCCCACCCCACCCCCCTTCTTCCTTTCCCGCCCAGTGGCCCCTAGCGGGGATGTGTTCCCGCACCAGTCGGGCACTGCCTGCGGGCCCGGCGCTCGCCCCCTACCTCAGTGGCCATGTTCCAGGGGCGCTGACCGCTCCGAGCCTGCCGCGAGGCGGGTGGCGGGGGGCTGTCCGCGGTGCTGACTCCGGGAGCAGGTGGGCTGGCAGAGGCGAGAAGGGGCCCGGGGTACTGTCCACGGTGCTGATGCGAACGCCGCGGGCCCGGGCGCCGGTGGGTTGGTGGGCCAGCGGGCGCCTAGGTCCTGGCGACGGCCGCTGTGCTGTCCGCGGTGCTGATGCGGGCCCCGGGCCGGGGAGGCGAGGCCGCGCCCGAGGCTCTTCACCGCCCGATCGCCGGCTGCCGCTGCTCCTGCAAGCAACGGCCCAGTTTATCTTTGACAGCGGCAGCGGGGGTGGGGGCGGCCGGGGGAGGAGGGGCCAGGCGCCTCCACCGACCGGGAGGGGGAAACACGGCCCCCAGACTCCGGCGCCCGCCCGCCGGAGAGGAGCCCCGCCCGCGGCCAGAGGCTTCGCTCCCGCCCGGCCCAGAGGCCCCGCCTCTCCTGCCCGCCCTTCCCCCTAGTAAGAGCGCCGGGAGCTCTGCGCTCGCTACCGCGGCCTCCTGAGACTTCCAGACCCGGAGAAGAGAGAAGCAGGACGGTTCTGGGGCAAGACACTCTAGCTGGCGGAGGCTGACAGTCCTCCACGCGTTCGCAGGCCCCCACGTGCGGCCTCTTTACCTTTCCAGTACCCTTCCCCCAACCCCTCCTCCACCGTGGCCCAGGCTTCCTCTAAGGTATTTTTTCTTTCTCCCCGGTTCCTTCTCTGTTCCCCCCTCCCCAGACTTGCATGGGCATTCCCTCCTCTCCTCATCTCTTCTTTTCACTGCTTTGAACCCTGTCAGCTAGAGGAGAATGCTGCAGACCGCAGAGAATCATTTCCTTTCTTTAAATACGTGCCTACATTTCATTCCCAGAGAAACCCTGGGGGTCCCTTCTTTCAGGGAGCTCCAGAATTTAAGCCAGTCTCTCCATGGCTCTTCCTGACCCTGGCCCCTACCCCTACTCTTCCCTCTCTCCCCTGAAATCCCAGCGTTTACAAATCCACCACCACCACCACTCAAAAAACACAAACAGATTGTGACAAACTGGTTTACCCAGGATGTCAGGTCTGGCCTTGGTGCTGCCTTCACAATTTTTGACATCATACCTTCCAACCAAATGACCTACCTATGTGCTTAATAAACAAAAAGGAAACACCAACACAAGTGCCTTTTTACACATCCCTAACACCCCTTGGTCTTTTGGGGGAAGCTGAATCTGTTCCTCTGCAGCTCACTGCTGCTTGAGGGGCAACAGCAGCTGCCCCCACAAAGGGAGAGATGGTCAGCCAGGAGACCTGGAGTCTGGCTCAAGCTCCTTCTGCCTACGACCTTGGTCAAAAGCTTCACCTCTGAGCTTCTTTCCAAAAAATGACGGTTGGACTTCACTAGACTATTTCTAGGGTCCTTTCTTTTTTTCTTTTTTTCAACCTTTTATTTTTAATTTTTAAACATACAGAAAGGTTGAAAGAATAGTACAATAACCAGACTATCCAACTAGCTTCAACATTTGTTAACATTTTGCCACATTTTCTTGATAGATATAGAAACAGAGATATGTTAGCCTAGATTACTAGAAAATAAGTGACAGATACTGAGAAGCTTTACCCTTCAGTTCTTCACCATGCCTCTTCAAGAATAAGGGCATTCTGGGGCACCTGGGTGGCTCAGTCATTAAGCGTCTGCCTTCGGCTCAGGTCATGATCCCAGGGTCCTGGGATCGAGCCCCGCATCAGGCTCCCTGCTCCACCGGAAGCCTGCTTCTCCCTCTCCCACTCCCCCTGCTTGTGTTCCCTCTCTCGCTGTGTCTCTCTCTGTCAAATTAAAAAAAAAAAAAACTTTAAAAAAAAAGAATAAGGACATTCTACCTAACCACATTATCAGACCCTTTCAGATTTCATATCTTCTAATATTCTAGGGTAGTTTACTGCCCCTAAAATACATGAATTGCAATGGCCTCTCAGAACTTTTCATTTTTAATAACACTCACTGAGCACTTACTATGTGCCAAACCATATGCTACGTACCTTACATGTATTGTCTTATGTAATTCTCACATTACTCTTTGAATTAAATGTGATTATTATCCTTTTATTATTCCCACTTTACAAATAAGAAAACTGAGAAAGTTGCCCAAGGTCATGTGGCTCGTGAGGAATGGGAGCAGGATTCAAATACAGGCAATCAAGTTCCAGAGCTTGTGTGGTTGATCCTCCTAACCATATTGCCTCCTTTCAGCATCTTGTAGACCTTAAACCAGCAGAGCAGTAATCATATCTTCAACTGCCAATTTCACAGAAGAACACACTGAGTCCCAGAGGATAAATGACATGCCAAAGAAGTTAAAGGCAGATGTTTCATCCCACTTTAGAGTTTGGCCAATGATTTGGCATCAAGGGGCAAACTGAAAATATCTGTGAATCCCATGATGGTCACTAGTATTAAATAGCTGCATAATCTGATGATCTCCATGGATATCTCTCCCAGTTTCTCACATTTGATTTTGGTCATATTAATTAAACAACTCTCTGTAAACCACTCTCTTTATCTGATAACAAGAGACCTAGATGAGTCCATTCAACAAATCTATTCATTCAACGTATATTTGTTGAAATTTACTATGTATCAGACACTATTCTCAGAGCTTGGGCTACAGCAATGACCACATGCACAAAGACTCTGTTCTTATTGAATTTACATATTAATGGGGATAACAATCAATGGCAGACAAACAAGTCAGTATAAAATATGTTGAGTTGTAATCATTGCTGGGAAGAAAAGTAAAGCATGGTAAAGAGAGGTGACAAAAGGAGGGTTATTTTAGAAAGGATAGTCAGCATAAGTGTTTTTGATAAGGTGAAATTTGGGCAGAGGCCTGAGGGAAGTGACAGAACACGTAGGTACCTAAAGGAAGAGTGACTAGCTTAGAGAACAATACAAGGGCGGGCGGCAGAAGTGGGCTTGGCATGTACAAAGAATAGTAGGGGGACCTGTGTGGCTAGACTGGAATGGGCAAGGGGAAGAGAGATGGGAGCTGAGATCAGAGAGGTAGGCGGAGCCAGGTCATATAGGACTTGTAGGCCCTGATAAGGACTTAGGATTCTATTCAGAGAGTGGGATCAAAAGCCTTAGAAAGTTTAAAGTAGAGGCATGGCATTATCTAATTGCAGTTTTTTAAAGACTACTCTGGATGCTAGTGCTGGGTTGGGAGGGGGAGGAAGGCAAGGATAGAAGCAGTGATACCAGTTATGAGGCTGTTAAAGTAGTCTGGGCAAGATATGGTGGTGGCTTAGACAAGGGTAGTAGCAGCGGAGGTGGTAAGAAATGGCCAGACCCTAGATATAATTTGAAGGTCGAGCTGGCAAGAACTGTTGATAGACTAGGGGTGTGGTATGAAAGTGAGTTAAAGATGATTCCAAGTTTTGAAGTCTGAGCCACTGGAAGAAAGGAGTTGCCATTTACTGAGAAGGGAAGCCTAAGGACTGAGTAGGCCTGAAAGGATAGAGAACACAGAGTTTCATTCAGTTGATTTGGGTTTAAAATTTGATAGGCATGTTTTACATCTAAGAGGAACACGCATTTGAGTTTCAGGAGCGAGGTAGAGGGTGGGAGATATAACATCAAGAGCCACCAGTATGTGAACAGTATTTAAAACCATGGGACCAGATGAGAACATCTAGGGAGTGGGTATAGCTAGAAAAATGGTCCAAGAACTGATTCTGGGCACTTTGTTACTTCCAGGGTGGGAAGATGAAAGGCGAGTGAGAACAGTGACCAGTGAGGTAGGAGGAGACCCACGAGAGAGTGGTGTCCCGGAGCCAAGCAAGAAACCTAGTAACACAGTCTTACCAGCTATGCTGACAGCTGCTCGTGTGCAGAATAGGATGAGGACTGAGAAATGACCATGGGACTTGGCAGCTAGAAGATCACTGATGAGCTTGATAAAAGCTGTTTCAGTGGAGAACAGGGACGAGATCCTGATTAAAGTGGGTTTCAGAGTTTGAATGGAGGAGAGGAAGGAGGGATACTAACAGTGTAGACAAAGTCTTGTGATGCATTTTGCTGTCAAAGGGAGTGAAGAGTAGTACAGGGGCCTGAAGGAAAAGTGGGAACAAGGGAGGCTCTTTTCAGATGGGAAACATTGGAGCTTATTTGCTGATGGAAATAATCTAGGAAAGAGGGAAACACCAATGCCTCAGGAAGGAGAGGGTTGGTTGCAGAAACAAGCCCTTAAGAGGTCAGCAAAGGATGCAATCCAGGGTCAACATGGAGGGAATGGCTTTAGAGAGGAGCACAGACAATTTTCCACCATGAATAAAGTGAAAGAAGCAAAGTAAACGGCCATCAATGTGAACAGGTTAGGAGGTGTTGTTATATAAGCAAAGACCTGAGCTCTACTTCTTACTCCTCTTCAACTAGCCAGAGACTTCATGCACCATGACCTTTCTTGAAAAGTCCAGTCAAGCATTACATATGGAAAGCTTGCTATGTGCTGAACGTGGTGCTGGCACTTTTCTTGTGTGGCCCAGAGAGAGTTCTCCTTCCCACGAAATTACAGGACTGGGACTCTGTGGAGAACCTTGAGCTAGTCCATGCAAGGATGAGTGATCCCTTTTAATATCCAGCTCCCCTGACTGGAAAGAGACTTTAACAGCCTCAGGCTTTTATCCCCACACTGCCTCAATAGTTGCTACACCAATCATGACAGACCTCAAGGCTTAGAGGCATCAAAGTGGAGACCATGGAGAGAGAGATCCACATTTGGACTGGGGAGTTTCATTCTGTACTGGCTCAAAGCCAATGGGATGCTACAGGATGGGATGTTCCCACACCCCAGTCATTTGGACTTTAACTCTTGAAGCAGAAGAAGACGTTGAGATTTAATCTGACTAATCATTATTACCCAGCTGCCGTGGGACAAGCCAGTCCAATGCAGGAGCCGAGCTCTTTGATGTTTTTGTCATAAATTAATGAGTTCACCCACAAAATAACATCAAAGAAGATCTACTAACTAATTCATTGTTATCATCCTCCAATCTGCAGCTATGTTGGAAAGTCTCCAAAAAAAGGACCACAGTCAGAAAAAGAAACCAACCAAAAGATTTGGAAATTATGATATCTGGAAAGACAGAAGAGAGAAATGAACTCCTGTAGACTGCAGAGGAGACGGGGAAAGAGCTAGCAAATGTCAGGGAAATGAAAAAGAAGGGGAGACAGAAAGATTCTCAACCCTTGGGTCTGCAAGGAAACTGGTTGCATGAATGCTTGAGGGGGAAATTGTGGTCTGTAAAGTCTTTAATGGTGTGATCTCAGAGCACATTGTGGGGACTACCGAGGAAGTGTGTGGTAGGAAACAGTGTCCCTGGAGTCAGATGACATGGATTTCAGCCTCTGGCTCAATTTAATGTGTGACCATCAGCAAGTCGCAATATTTCTGAACCTCGGTTCTCTGATCAGTAAAATAATTCTCTCTCCCCTGATAGGATCCCTCCAAGTATAGGAGGCTTTCTCTAGATGTTACCTGACTCTTCTGAGTCTCGTCTTTCAAGAGGAAAACAGGAAAAGATTAATGGAGATAACTTGCTGGAGACCTTCCCACAGCAACATTTCTTCTAGGCCAAGCAAGATTTCCTAAAGCACGGAAAGATCAGCAATTGTGTTTCATTTAACTCAGTCAGCAGCTACTGGGCACTCTACGCCAGGCTGAAAGAAGACCACGGGGTGTTTCCAACCCCTCCAGGATGCCAAAATGTAAGCAAGTGATGATGAGGCTCTGTGGTAAGTGTTAAGGTGTAGAGAGCTTCCTCAGAGTTGGGGTCCAGGAAAGGTTTTATGAACTATGTGACATTTGAGCTTGGACTTCAAGGATTGGTACCCTATTCCCCAGACAGTGGATGGAAGAACACGGCGTGCAAAGGCAGGAAGGCAGGAAAGGTGCCTGGGAACACAGAACCTCTGGAACCTGAAAACTCAGGAAAGCAGCTGCCAGACAGCAACAGGGATGACTGCAAAGGCCCCAGAAACATGAATGGAGGGGACCCGCCCTAAAAATAGTACCAGAACAGGCAAACGGTGACACGTGTCTAGAAGTGCAGTCACTAGGAGGTGACTAAGCTAATGGGGAGTTGCCTCCCTTTCTTGACTTCATTCATAGTCTCCCTCTACTTCTCTCTCTCCCTCTCTCCTCTCTCTCCTCTCCCTCTCCCCCCTTTGTCTCTCTCCCTCTCTCTCTCCCTCCCTATCTCTCTCCCTCTCTCTCTCTCTCCCCCACTTTCTCCCTTTCCCTCTCTCTCTCTCTCTCTCTCCCTCCCTCCCCTAGAGGAGGCAGAGTAGGAGGCAAGAGTCTATGAGAACTCACAGCTACTGCCTTAGCCGAAATGCTCACCTGCCATTACAACAGCCCCCGTGCCGGGGGCCAGGCAGAGTACTCAGAGGACCCCTGCTCTACCAAGGCCTCCGGGGCCCTCTGAAGTAGGAAGCACCCAATGACTGACTGCAGGTGTCACTTCCACGCCAAGCAAACTGGCCACAAACTCACCTATCACTGCAAGCCATGGCCAGCTGGGAGAAGACGCAAGGCTTCTAAGGGATGGCGACTCCCTGAGGAAGTAAACAGGTCTGAGCATAAAGAGTAACAGGTGCTTGTAAAGCACCATTAATTATGAGAGCCAAAAGAGATCATGAAGTTCAAACCAATTTCAACTGCAGAACCCTTTGTTCAAACCAAATCTTGCATGAAAGCCAGAGATATAAAACAAATAAAAGAAAGGGAGGCACAGCTTACCTCCCCCACCGCCCCCCACTCTCTACTGCAGCCCCCAAGACACCCCATGGGCCACCGCCACCCCCAGCGCTCAGTAGAATAAGGTTTTTTAATCATCAAAGTAACACATGCCCATGGTTTTAAAAATCCAAACATACCAAAAGGTTTATAATAAAGGGCAAGCGTCCCCTGCCTACTCTCTCTTCCCACCTTCCCACCTTCCATTGTTTTTCCCCTAGAAGAAATGACTTTTCACTCTTTTAGCTGTTTCTCCTTTAAATTCTTCCAATAGTTTCCTTTACATTGCTAAATGAGATGCCTGTACTTCTATATCTTGATTTATTAACATTAGAAACCTTGTCCTGTTTTCCACACTGACGAAAGAGCACTTAGCTCACACTGCCACCCTCACCTCCCAATATAGTTACAGTACTATTTGAACTTAATTTTTATTTTTATCAAAGTAATACATGCAATTAGTTTAAAATTCCAACCAGGGACAAGGACTTATAGCAAAACAAACAAACAGGGCACCAGGGTGGCTCGATCAGTTAAGCATCTGCCTTTGGCTCAGGTCATGATCCCAGGGTCCTGGGTTCGAGCCCCGCCATCGGGCTCCCTGCTCCGCGGGAAGCCTGCTTCTCCCTCTCCCACTCCCCCTGCTTGTGTTCCCTCTCTCGCTGTGTCTCTGTCTGTCAAATAAATAAAATCTTTAAAAAAATAAAAAATAATAATAATAATAAAAGAAAATTTTATTTTAGAGATGATACAGAATGCTTCTGGACGGTTTGGGGGGGGAGCTATAATAGATCAAGACCTCAGTTCAGACCCATTTAGTGGTTTTGTGTGTTTAGACAAGTCCATCCAATTGCCTTGGAAAGAAAGTAGCTATTGGCTTAGGTTGGTGGGGGCTAGGTGGGAAAGGAGTGTCGAGAACCGCCAAGCCCCCTACCCCAAGGATAGCTCCTACTGTGCAAGGAACAGAGATGCTTTCTTCAAGGGTGACAGCCACCATGGGCCCCACAGCCAGAGGCCATGAGCCAAGGCCTGGGCCCTGGACACTGCCAGGAAGAAGAGAACGCAGTCCTGAGCCCAAACACCCCGCACTATGAGTCCCACCTCTCAGCTAACATCTCAAAGCCCATCCGTCCCAGGAAGGCTTTCCTGAACCATCCCACTCCCAACATGGGACTTTATAGATACCTCTCATGGCTTTCATCTTACCGTGCTTTGCCTGGTAAACTCCCACAGAGCTTTTGGAATTCCTGAGCACTGGCCAGGTCATAGGGCTGGTTCCAGTGATTGGAATGTTTACACGGTCCAGAGTTCTGCCGGCCACTTCACCATTCCCTGCCTCCGTGTCATCTATTTCTGCTCCTTCTGGGCCTCCTGATATTTCCCTGGATCTATAGCTTCCTTAGTTGAAAAAGCATCACCGTCTCTTCATCAAGGCCACAACAGCCGAGGCTCCTGTTTCTCCCAGGCCCAGCGCATGTGGCCCCTGCCCATCCCTCCCAGCACCTGCTCAGCACTTCTCTGCCTCACACCCTCCAGGCCAGCCGCAGGTGTCTGAGACTTTCAGTTTTCAGCCCCTCAACTACGCTACGCTCTGTGTCACTTCTGAGCCTTCATATAGGCTCTGCCTGGAACATTCTTTCCCTCCTCTTCACCTGGATAAATCTTCTCGGGTCCCAATTTAAAATTCACTACCTTGGATAGCACAGTTATTTTCTTTTTCCATACATTTTGTTTGTTCTGATTACATTCATCAAAATGTTATTCTTTATTGAATCTAATAATAAAAAATTGAGAACTGTAAAAAATAAAATATACAATAAAGTAAAATATAAAATTTACTTCCTTGGGGAAGCCTTCCCTGGCACTTTAGCTGTGGTTAGGCGCCCCTATTATGAGTATCCTATACTTGCCCTCCAAAACAATCATATTTTCTAAAATTTATTTGTCTATCTTCCCTATTAGACCACAAGCCCCTTGAAGGCAGGAACTTTGTCTCCTCAGCTGCATTCTCGGCGCTCAGCATAGTGCCTGGGACATAATAGATGTTCAGGCAATACTTGTACAGGAAGGTGGGTTGATTTGTAGGACAAAGGATGTCTCCATCCAGTTCTCCAACACTGAGCCCCGGGCAGGGAGAGGCATGGTTCCAATTGTAAAGCACTTTGCAGTCTGTTTGGGAAACCCAGCTTAGACACCATGACACAGTGAGCAGATGACAGGTGCCCCAGTGACCTACAGAGACAATAAGCATCATGGGAAAGGTGAGGTGGGAGAGATCCCAGGGGTCTGGTGACTGGATCCTGCTCCTGGCCCAACAGACCAGAGGTGGATTCTGAAAGACGAGGTGTTTCTTATTTAGAGGGGAACCAGGCAGGCTTGGGGAGGTGCGTGTGAAACAGCAGACCGCGCGGCTGATTGGAACTACTCCAGAGAGACAAGGCTGCAGCCAGATAACACAGAGCCATTAGAGTGAGGCAATGGGGAGCCTAGGAGGGAGCCCAGAGAGTGAGGAGCATAAGGAAAGCAATGTACTGGAACGGGTCATCTGGGAGCATCTCAGGGAGGGAACAGAGGGGAGGGGCTGAAGCAGGAAGGAAGCTATTGTGCTAGACAGAGGGGAGAAGATGGGTCACTGCCTAGGAATGAGGGCAAAGGGACAGATTCAAGACACATTTTAAATGGAGTCGCCACAGGCCACTGCTTCTGACTGAGTACATGAGATGAACAGGGGTGGGGGGTAGACAAAAAGAACACAGGACTGTCCATCCATCACCATGGCTGGGAGATGCCATGGTCAGAAATCACGAAGGCAGATTAGGTACCTCTATACAGGCCAGGTGTAAAGGATAGGAGAGGCTTCCATGATTTTTTAGGACTAAGCGAAAGACTATGGGTTAAGACTTGGGGGGTCTCTCTATAGAAGTCATAGCTGACGCCATAAGAATGGGTCCCTTGACCATGGAAGAGGGATAAAGAGAGCAATGAGAAAGAGACTGACTGTCCTGGGGCAAGATGATGCCATCGAAGTCAAAGATACCTCAGTTCAAATCCCAGCTGTGTCACTTACTAACTGGATGGCCTCGGGCAGGTTCATTAACCTCGCAGAGCCTAGGTTCCCCATCTGTGAAGTGGGTATAAAAATGCTGTCACAAGATTCTTCTAAGCAGTAAATAAAATGACCTCTGGAAACAGACGAGTTCAGCTCCTAGTCTGAAAAGGTGTTCAGCAAAGGTAGACTGTGGTGGGAAGGAATCAGTGCAAGAAGAAAAGGGTGTCAGATTGAGACCCAACACCCTGGAACATCACAGAAGCCCGAGGAGCCAGAGTCCTCTGAGAGCCTGAATGAAGAGTGTCAAGTATTCTAGAAAGTTCAAGAAGAACAGGATTGACAGGAACTATATTACTGACTCTTCTGAGAATGTGATTTTGAGGAGCACAACAAGAGAGAACAGAGTAACAGAAAAAAAGCAAGAGAAAGAAAACCACACAAAGTCACCCCTATCACCCGGGATGTTTGAGCTGCAAAAGATTATCCTACAAACATGGTTTGGGCAAAAAAGACATTTAATTAAACAAGAAGTCTGGAGGGCAGCAGCTTCAATGCCACTTGCTCAGGGCCTTCCTGGATCTCCCACTTCGGTAGCCCCTCTTCCTCTTTGTCCCTGGACTCTGCCCTTGACCACCTTGCACCTCACATGTTCACCTTCATCTGTTGTTCTGCATGTTTGTCTCCTCTCTCAGGCACTAGAACATAAGCTCCTTGCAGGTAGGGATGATATGCCTCTTGTTTAGCACAGTATTACGCTTCCTAGCTCTAGGTTGGGCAAGTGATTAATAAATGTTTGCTGAAGGAATAAAAAAGGTGGACCAGGGTGGTGAGAGCAGGCTGACAGGGGAGACATGGACGCAGGTCCAAACTCACATCCCTGCTCCAAGAGGGCTCCATCCACCCCCTCTGTGCCCAGAAGGATGTTTGCTAAGCCGCCTCTGCCTTCAAACTGGTATTCGGGCAGCCCTGCGTATCCGGGAAGGGAGGACGGAAGGCCTTCCGGATACCCCTGTGAGTGGCAGCCTGGACACACTCTGCCCAGTGAGGACCCTCCCTTCCTCCATCTGCTCCTGAGGGGATCTTTCCTGACTGCCGCGCTGCGTTCTTGGCAACCACCAGTCCGGAAAGAGACCCTAAAATTGGAGGATGTTCCAAGATGAAATGTCTGAAACGATGCAGGAACGGGGAAACGGAATAATTGTAACAAATGAAAAGACCCACCTCTGGGCTTTGCCAAGTTGAGCCAAATAGGATAATTGCATGCAAGACTCTAAGGGTGTGGAGCCCTGTGGGGGGAGGGGGGAGCAGCGCTGCGGAGGACACGAGAGGGTATAATTACATGAAATGGAATCCGATGGGAATTTTAGGCTTAGTGGCAGGAACCATTCTGCCCAGTGAAAGCTCTGAGGTTGGGCAGCGGTTTCCTAACGGAAGGAGTGGGGCACCACCCCAGAGGCATTTAAGCCCATCTTAAGCCAAGCCTGGGAGACTCTACAAGTATGGTGGCCTCGCTCTAGAAGGCCGGGGTCAGCTGTTAGAGGGGAAGAGGTGATGGCAGCGTGGGATACTGGTACTTGCTCGGGCTCTGTGGTCACAGGGAACTGGATTCCAAGCTCGGGGTCTGGCTGGTGGGGTGCGGTGCAGGCGGCACTGGATGAAAAGTTAGGAAACCTGCGTTTGAATTCCAGCTCTGCATCTTCCTAGCTGTGTGACACTCAACAGGTCATAGTCCCTCTCTGGATGTCAAGTTCTCCATCATCTAAAAGAGTAGGGTGGACCTCATGAGCCTAAGGGCCTTACCAAGTGGACACCCTGCTATTTGGAAATTTTCCAGCCTTACAGCTGTTCCTCATGTATGTCTGGATTTCTTTCCCTCATTAGGGTCATTTTATACACAAGACAGCAGGAAATCAGAATCTTCCCAAAGCTTCCGAAATTGAAGCCAATGAGTGGCAAAGGGTCTGGCCAACACAATGGGCAGGGATTCCCTCATAGGCCCCGGGGTGACCCGCCTACCTCAGCGGGGGCCCTGTCTTGGGAGAGCAGAAAGAGCCAGCCGGAAGGACCGGATGGAGATGGTCCCCTCTGCCCCCATGGCCCCAGGCCTGCATAGAGACCCACAGCCAGACAGAAGCTAGGCCTTGGGGAGGAACCCTCACCTCGTGGCCAAGACAGGCTCCAGGGTACCAGCTGGCCCCTGCCTTGCTTTGGGGAGGCCAGGGACGGCTGGGTCCTGCCTAGGGCTCAGCGCTCAGCAGGAGGACAGACCCCGCATCCTGTAGCCACACTAGCATCCCATTTGTTGGCCCTCACTCTGTGCATGACCCCGAGCTAAGGGCCTCATCTATATTCTTTTGCTTAATCCTCACAGCCCCCCAAGGAGAAAGGTGGTACCTTCACTACACCCGTTTGTCGATGGGTAAGCAACCTGCCCAAGGTGACACAGCTAAGGAGGAAAGTCTGTCCAATCCCCATCTGTCTTAAACCAAATCTTGTCCTCTTTCCAGTAAGTCTCCACTGCCCTGGTGGGAATTCAGAGACTAAAGGCCCGTGTATTCCAAAATCCCACCTGTGATAGCCTGCAATTCCATTAGCCACACCTCAGAATTAAAGCGTTATATCTCTGAAGGTCCCAGAGGGGACACGGTAAACAGGAAATGTATCAGACTGTCAGCCACTCCAGTTGGCCATAAGCAAGTGGGACACGGAGTCAGCGAGTTTTAGTAGGGGCTGGGACCAGGGCTATTGGGAGGGGAGGGCACCTCAGAGATCCCTGGGGAGGTACTCCTACAGGAGGAGGAGCCCGGCCCAGCGGAGTGATGGAGTGACCCGAGTGACTGTGGCACTTTTCTCCCGTGTTTGGTCTCAGCCCAGGGATCTAAGAAGAGTGGAGATGCGTAAGGCCAGGGAAGCTTCAGAGAGGTCTCAGAGTGGGGTTCCAGCTGCATGGGCAGGCCTGCATCCCAGGCCCTGCCCCTGGGATCTAAATCAGGCCACACAGGCTCTGGAGCTCCCAGGCACTGGATTGCTTTGGGACCTAGGGAACTGCCTCTGGAAAAAGACGGGACGCAGGCTGCCAACCATCCACCCCCGCTGAGTGCACTGTTTTCTGGCAGGGAGGGAGCCCCTGAGCAAGTGGAGGGGACTGTGTTTTGAAATAAGTGGGCAGGCCTGCACAGAGGGATGAAGTTGTTGACTAGAAGCCTGCAGCTCCTGGGCTTCTGCTAGAGAGACAGGAGGGACTGAAGAAATGCCTTTCTGAAGAAGCAAGGTGAGCTTGGAGGCCCCTGATCATGGGCCACCACTCCCAGCAAGGAAGGCCAGACCCTCCTTCCTACCCTCCATGCTCCAGAGACAATAATATAAAAAACAACAACATGTATCATTGAACACCAATTCTGAGCTAGTGCTAGAGATACAGCAGGGCACGAAACAGACAAAAAACCCTGCCCTCGTGGGGCTTCTGTTCCACTGGGAGTGACGAGCAATACACAATACAAATACACAGTCTGTTAGAAGGTGATAGGTGTAGAGAAGGGATATAAAGGAGGGAAGGGAGATAGAGGGTGCCGGTGTGGGGGAGGGGAGGCAGTTGGCAATTTTAGATAGCTTAGCCAAAGACCTCACTGAGGAGAGGACATTTGGGTAAAGATCTGAAGGAGCTAGGAAGTGAGCCATATGGATTTCTGAGGAGGAACAGTTCAGTACACAGAAATAGCAAGTGCAAAGGCCCTGAGGCAGGAGTAGCCTGGCATGTTCAAGGCACAGCAAAGAGGCCAGTGTGCCTAGAGAGGGGTGATGGAAAGGAAGCCGCATCAGACATGCGGGAAGAGGTTAGAGGAAGGTCAGGCCACGTAGGGGCTGGGAGACTATCACAAAGCCCATGGCTTCCGGGAGCCCCTAAGGTCTGTGAGCAAAGGAGGGACATGATCTACCCCGTGTTTTCACTGAATCACTCTTGCTGCTATGTTAAGAATAGACCAAAGTGGAACTGGAAAGCCTGGTTATTACTATCATTACCATCACCATCATCACCACTAACAACTACAATAACAATACCAATTATTCAACCTGTGTCAGGCCCAGTGCCACTCATTTTATTTCATTAGCTAGTTTAAATCTCACAGCAACCCTGTACAAAGAGAGGGCCTTATTTTTCCCATCTTACAGTTAAGGAAACAGAGACTCAAAGTCAGAAAGTCCCCGATCTGGTCCCACTCACCCGTCCAACCCTGTCTCTCACACCCCCCACTTACCCAGCCCCATCTACCAGCCCCATCCAGCTACCCCAATTTCCCCAACTCCACAGCCTCTAGGCCTCTGAGCTTTCTTCACATGCCGTTCCACTGCCTAGAATGCTCTTCTTTCACTCCTAACTGCCACGCAAACTCCAACTCATCCTTTGAGAGACAACTCAAGCTCCGCATCTTTGGGGGGCCCTCCCAGATTGCCTGCAGCGTGGTGGTCCATGTCTTCCTCCTGGAAATACCAGCACTGCAACCATCCCGCAGCTAGCCTCCTGAACACCACACCAACTCGAGGCCAGGACCAGCGCTTCTTCCCTACATCTCCCCAGTGGTTTTGCAACCAGGTTCAATATCCTGCAGATACTGTATTGGGCTATCCTAGGACATTTCCAATTTCTCCAGTGCAATTTTATTCTAAAGCACCTTTCCTCCCTACATATTCACTTAAGGGCACACAGCACTGACCTGGGACAGATAGGTGCAGACCCTCAGGCTGACAGGTACCATCATGCTTTTGGAGAACGATGCTTGCAACAGAAGAGGAGGTACACGATGCAGAGGGATCCCTCTGTGCTTTAAAAGAATCCGCCAGCCCCGAGTTCAAATCCTGCTCTGCCTCTTACCGGTGGTGTGGCTGTGAGAACACTGTTTAGCCTGGGCCTTGCTTCATCGTCTGTAAACTGGGGCAGATGATGTCCTCTGGAAAGGGCCACTGAGAACTGGAAATAATGCCTATGTAAGGCCTGGCCCGGGGCGTGCCCCTCTGGACATGGCACAAACGCCTCACTGCCCACCCCTATCCCTCACCCAGGTCTGGCTTCAGAATCGTCTCATACATTGGCGCTTGTCCACCATGCTCCTGGCCTCATACCCCGTGGGGACTCCTACCACCATTAACCTGGAATCCCCCTTCTGGCCAGAGGCCTAGCTCTGAGGCGGTGCTGCCTGTAGCTTCCTGGCAGCTCACCTGGCCCCGGCCTCCCACCGAGGAGCCCCTGCCACACAGGGCCCCCAGGCCCATCCCCACTGCCTGCCTATGTCTATAGGCTCACTCCTTCCCTCCCCACCCACGGTTCTGGCCCCACTGCCGCAAGGCCTTCCCACCCGACAGGCCAAGCCAGCCACTTCCACACTTCCAGCAGACACTGGGAAATCAAAAAGGGCAGGGCTCGTGTGGGAAATAAGGAGGAGGAAAGACTCCACCACCACAAAGCAGGTCAGAACAATGTTTGATGCGAGAACCTAGGCAGATGTCCCCCGCTGCTGTTCTTTCGAGGCATTGTTTAACATGTCGGGTCAGGGAGGACTGGAAAGTCCAGCTCCCTCACTCTGCAAACGAGAGGCCGGGACAGGGTAAGGGATTAGCTCGAAGTCACAGGGTGAGCGAGGAGGAGGAGGGAGTCTGATCAGGGCTGCGGGCTTGCCGGTGGCCCTGGTCTCCCTCCTGCACCGGCCTCCCGCTCGGCAGGGGCTGAGTCTGACCCGGACTAGCTGACAGAGCACAGTGTCCTGGTGAGGGCCCTCTAGTTCCGTTTCCCTCCAAACCCTTCCAGTGCCTAATCCCCACAAGCATGATGCCTGCTAACCATGTCCTCAGAGGTCTCCAGGGAAGCCATCTGTCTGGGTTCTGGGCAGCTACCAAGCCAGCTGATTCATGGTCTCCTGGGGTGGCTGATCTTCATCTACTGTCCCTACGTCTGTGGTTAAAAAGAACTGGAAACCTGAATGGCATGCCACATTTAAGGTAAGGGACGCTGGGTTCTAGTTAGCCCCAGCCTTCTGAGGTGAGCAGCACGGCTGACAGGAGGGCCAGGTAGCTCAGAGACACCTAGCCCCCACCCCTGGGAGGCCCACTCAGCAGGTATTGTGAACAAACTCCTCCAAGATCCTGACGCCCTGCCACATCAGGAACTACTGAACTGCAGCTCTTCACTCGGGGAGGAGTCCCTTCCTCCACATCCTTACATTCAGTCAGGGACAGGGAGCTCACTACCTCACAAGTTAGAAATGTTCTAGCAGTAAGAGCCCAGTATGTGCCAAGCTCATATTAGCTTCCCAGGTCCTAGTAGGCTTTCTGTGGTGAAACAAGTCCTCAGGGACAATAATCAGGCCCTATCTAAGCATACCTTTCAGAGGCCTGGACACCTGGCCTGAGAGTTCCAAGTATCCACCTGGGACAGTGAGAGAGATTCTCCTTGTCCAGCACACAGGCTCCAGATGTGGGTCACTGCTCATCCCCCTGTCTCCCACTCCCATCTGCCACTCATCCACACTTACAATGAGCCAGACACAGAGTCAGAAATGTAACCGCTGGACAGGACCTTCAGACTCGCCTAGTTCAACCCTCTCACTTTACCAGTGAGGACTCCAAGACCAAGAGGCGGAAAATGACTTGTCCCAGGTCATCCGGCAAGTTGGCCAGCCAGCAATCCCCAGTGCACCCTACAGAAAGTGGGGGTGCTGGCAACCTCACAGCCAAATGGAGGACTCCTTGGGACCCCAGAATCACTGCAGTGCCAATCACCAGAAGTTGACTGTCCTCCCAGAGCATCCCTGGCCCTGGCTCCCGACCAGAGTTGGGGCTCTGCTCTGACATCTAGGAAGCTCTGGGGCCCTCAGTACCTGCAACCTGCTTGTGGAGCATGGTGGGGCATGAGAACGGACAGCCCACGTCCCTCCTCCAGGTTATTTATAAAGTGTTTTCAGATGAGTCAGGCACAGAGCTGCCCAGCACCAGCAGAGACTGTTCCCTTGGAAATGCTAAAAATGATCCTGGCCTCTGGAATCCCACCCTGACCCTTACTAGCTTCTTGGAGAAAGTTCCAGGCAGGAAGCGGGACCACCACAGGTCTATGGGACTTTCATGGTGCACCCACTAGGGGTCTGAGACCCAAGCAGGAACGTGAACTTTGACAGGCTAGTCTCATGGGAACAGACGGGGGAACCCCAGGCAGGGGCAGGAAGACCTCAGCCAGGTACCCTCTTGGCATAGACCACCTGCGCCTTCCTGGCCAATGCCACTCCCCCTGCACCTTCCCAAACCAGACTGACAGACAAGCCCGAGAAGACAGCTCCCACCCACCCCCTCCAGGCACTGGCTGCCCCCACCTCCATTCCTGTGCATACAGCTCTCCACCTCCGCCACCAGACCGGCTATTTATATCTCTCTGGAAAGGGAGCCGGAGCCTCCAAGCCTCTCCCTGCTTCCTGCTCCTGGCAGCACTCTAATTACTTCCTCAGCTGGGTGCTGCCTGCCACGGGCACCCTGACTGGAGCCACCATAAATAACTGCCCCTGAGCTCCCCCCCAGCTTCCCACGGAGGGCAGCCCAGATGCCCCTGCAGGGCGCGTCAATACCCAGGGCCCGGGCCCCGAAGAAGACGCTCATCCTTCTGTGAGCCTGAAGGCACATGTGGGTCTTCGGAACCCACCCTCCCCTCTGCAGCCTCAGCCGCAGCCCTGGAGGGGCCACTCGTCTGTTCGCCGGAGCTCCAGTATGCCTGGCACACTTCGCAGGAGTAGGGAGGACAGCAAATGAATAAGCCGTATCTGCCCTCAAGGGAGGCAAAGGGTAAACAGCTTATTATACAACCAGGAGTGAAGTAAGTGCTAAATTAAGGTACGAGCTGTGCGCGGGGCCTCCAAGCCTCCCGTTCTTCCTGACTTTTCTTATTATAAAAGAAATTCCTGTTCCTTTTTTAAATTTGTAAATGCAGATAACAAAAAGAAAATTACAAATACATTCCTTATCCAGCCACCAAAGGACAGCTTTGTCCAAGGCTGCTCTATGACAGTCACTGTCACTGAGAATAATCAACATTCACAAGAAACGAATAGAAAGAGTTCAAATCAAGATAATATGGATAGTATAATATGTTTGCGTAAAAAAATTTTTTTTCTCAAAAACCGTTCAAATGCCTGGAAAATGTTTGGAAAGATACAGACCAAAGGGTTAACACTGGTCAGGCAAAGGGATAGGACAGAGGTGGAGGAACAGATAAAGGGGAATTTTTCTGCTAGAAACATCTTGATTCGAATTGTTACAATAAGCATGTATTTATATACAATTTTATAATTCTTAATTACTTTAAAACTTTTAAAAACTGCTCAATAATTTCCAAAATTTTATAGTGTATTATTTTATGGAAAAATAATATGGTATAAAATTTTACAAGTCTATTATCTTTGCACTTAGAATAACATGATCTTAAAAACTAAAAGGAGGTGCAGCTGCTATGAAAAACAGTCTGGTAGTTTCCCAAAAGTTAAGCATAGAATTGCCGTATGACCCAGCAGTGTCTCTTGTAGGTAGGTGCTCAAAAGAACTGAAAACAAGTCCTCAAGCAGAAACTTGCTCACAATGGTTCGTAACAGCATTTTCCCCAACAGCCAAAAGATGGAGACAACCCAAATGTCCATCAAAGAACGAATGGATAAACAGACCGTGGTGTACGCATACGATGGAATTTATTCAGCCACAAAAAGGAATTAAGTACTGATTCATGCTACAAATTGGATAAACCTCAAACACATTATGTTAAGGGAAACAAGCCTGACACAAAAGGTCACATACTGTATGATTCCTTTTCTATGAAAAGACTGGAATGGGCAAACCGGCAGAGAAGGAAAGCAGAGCAGTGGTGGCTGGGGGCGGGGGTGGGGAGTGGGGAGTGAGTACTTAACAGGCATGGTGTCCTCCCAGGGTGATGAGAAGGTTTTGAAACTAGAGCAAGGTGGTGGTTGCAGAATACTGTGAAAGCACTAAATACCACTGAATTGTACACTTTAAAATGTTTGATCGTGTTTTGTGAGTTTCACCTCAATTTGTTCTAAAAAACACCAATGAAACACTAAAAAACAAACAAACAAAAAAACCCAACTCAGTCTCACTTGGCCCTCATGCCTTCCCCAGCCCAGCCCCCGCACCTCACCACCGATAGCTCCTTCCAGGGCTATGAAGGAGAATCCTCCTACCTGTCCCAGCAGAACAGAGGCACGGGCCCCAAGAAGGCCATGAAAGACAGAGGAGGGTCTGAGGGGAGAGCACATATCCCTGAGCAAGAGAGAGCAGGGCCAGAAGGGAGCAGCAGGGCAGAGAGAAGTGGCATGGCCGCACTTGATTAAGAACTGCCCAGCTCTCACAGAACCTTCAGACAACTACATCAGTACTGTTACCCCATTATTTTTTTTTAAGATTTTATTTATTCATTTGTCAGAGAGAGAGCGCACAAGCAGGGGGAGCTGCAGGCAGAGGGAGAAACAGGCTCCCCTCAGAGCAAGGAGCCTGATGCGGGGCTCCATCCCAGGGCCCTTGGATCATGACCTGAGCTGAAGGCAGACGCTTAACCGACTGAGCCACCCCGGAGTCCCTATCACCCCATTCCTTAGACCAAGGTCTGTGTGACTCCGGGCAGGGCTGAGACGTCCCGCACTATGGAAGGCAGTCAGGAGCACCTGACTTGGAGCAGCCCCAAAGCATCCCCACCTGCTCACCACCACTGCCCAGAGCCAGCTCCCTCCCGCCGTCTGGTCCCCATTCGTCACCCACGGGTCCCTGCTGAAGGCAGGTAAGGAGCATGGGGATGGGGAAGAGGAAGGATGAGGAGATGCAGGGCTGCCCTGCCTGGAGAGGGGCTTGAGCTACCTCTGCCCCCTCCTTCTCTTCTTCAGAGTCTAGATGCAGCCCTCTGCCGGCTGAGCCCTTCCCCGTGCCTTACCCTGAGGTCAGGGCTGTGTTTAAGGCTTGGGCTCTCATCTACGGCATGGGTCCAAACTCTGACTCAGTGGTTTAATGGCTCTGTGATGTTGGGCTCCATTTCCTTAAATGTTACATGGAGAGAATACGGGCCCCAACCAAATAAGACTGATAAATGAGAAAAGGCTCAAAGGGGACATAGCACAGTCACTGTTTGACTTTTCTTTCCGGCCAAGCGTCTGCTGAGATTACCAAAGCTTCTGGGGTGCATGGCACTAGGGCTCTGTCTGGGCCCATCTCTCTCTGCAGCTGAGGAAAGCCCCTTGTTTTGGTAGATCCTGGTAAACTTGCCAGGTCTAAGGAGTGCCAGTGGGGGCAGAATTGCACAGACGTTGAGGGCCGTGCTCCAGCCAGTCCTACCCTGGCCACCTCACAGCCGCTGCCTGGTATTTCCCCTTTTCCCTTCAGCGCCAAATAGTTCAGCCCAGCTGCCCGGTTTCTCGTACGGCTCCAGAGAGTCCAATCCCTAATCATTAAGGTCCATGACACCGGTATCCAGTTTCACAATCTACGAAGCGGTTTCCCAGATATTACCTCACTTTGTTCTTACCAAATCCAATGAGACAAAGATCACTGTTCCGTATATTCTAGATAGAGATTAGATATAAATATGTAGATCGAAATCACTCAGGTAATATTCTTTGTTCTGAACCCCACTTTCTCTGCTATTACTATAGCCATTGCCACTTTCTTTTGACTAGTGTTAGCATGGTATACCTTCCTCCACACTTTTGTGTTGAACATATTTGGGTCCTTATGTTTAAAGTGTGTTTCTTGAAAACAACCAACAAAATGAAAAGGCAACCTATGGAGTATTTGCAAGCACATATCTGATTAGGGGTTAATATGCAAAATATATGACCATCTCTAAATGATGTTTAGACCATTTACATTTAACGGGATTACTGCTGTGCTTAGGCTTGAGTCTATTATCTTGCTATTTGTTTTCTGTTTGTTCTATCTGCTTTTTACTCCCTTTTCTCGCCTTCTTTTGGATTGAGTATTTTTTTTAATGGTTCTGTTTTATTTCCTTCATTGGTTTATCAGCTCTAACGCTTTGCTATTTGAATGGTTGCTTTAGCATTTATAATATACATCTCAACCAGATCACAGTCTACCTTCAAGTGATACTTTACCAGTTCACATCAAGTGCAAGAGCCTTACAATAGTATACTCCCATTTCTCCCCTCTGGCCTCTGGCCCCTCTCCCGGCATCATGACCTAGAAATTCACACAAGGCAGAAGCTGAGATAATCACTGAGCTTGTTGGGGTCACTGAACTTTGTGGCCTAATGTCCAGTGTTTTGAAAAACCTCTGTCTCATGTATTTGGTCTGTTTGTAGTTTTTTCATTGTTTCAGGTGGAAGGGTAAATCCAGTCCCTCTTACTCCATCTTGGATGGAAGCAGAAGTCCCCACTGTGTATATGAAGACACCAGGGCTCCGAGTTAAGCTCCTTGCCCAAGGCGGGGTAGCCAGTAAGTGGCCAGGTGGGACTCCCGCCAGATCTCCCCACACCGGACCTGGTGCTCTCTTCCCTGCCCCATCACTCCCGCATGACCACCCTGAGAGAGCAAAACGAGCTGGCGGCAGAATACAGCAGACTTTTGCCACCACAGCAAAAAGCTGCTCACAGCGTTGTCACTGGTTTTGGAAGCCACCGTGATGATTATTTTGCATAAATTTATCCATTAGATAGCAACTTTCAGCATCTTCTAAGCCTCACCTCAAATGCTCCCTCCACATCTTCAGAAGCTTCTGTGGCAAGCAAGCTGCTGTGGTGTCTGCTGTCAGCCGGGACCCAGGGCTCTGCCAAGGAGGCTGGGACCCACTCCCCAAAGGGTCCTCAGTAATCCACAAGGTGATGGTGACTGACTAAAGAGCCTCCCCCCATTTACAGCTCCCATGAGTATTTTCTGGTTGAACCCAATGACGTAATTGGTGGACTTGCAGCCACTCTGGTATGGGCGGGGGGGAGTGCTCAGTTGCAGGTAAGGAGGGAGGTCCCCTCTTCTATTCACACTATTCAACTCACTTTAGGTCTGGGGACCTATTTAGCTACAAGGAGAGGGAAAGAGAGACTGGTACCTTTCCTTAAAATCACTTGGGGCAGCTGGTCCAGACTGACTCTGACCAGAGTCTGATGGGAGAAGAGACACTAGATAGCCTTCTCTGCGCCCGCCCTCCGTCCTGTGGGCAGAGACTAGCTGGGGACTCCGTTCTTCCCCAAGCCCTCTCCTCCGCCAGCTGACACCTCAAATGTTTTGTTCGAGAAATCAGTCTGAAAGCGACAGCACTGACTTCCATTCCTACCCACCGCTTGTCACGGGTGTATCCCACGTAAGGCTCTGCCGTTCCACAGCCGTGGGACGTGGACGACGTGGTCAACGTGGCCAAGACTCAGGCTCTTCATCTGTAAACTGAGCCTGGGAAGAGCCACCTCCCAAAACTGGTTTTTAAATAGCAAACATGACGCATCTGGCACAGACCGGGAACTTGAAGCTCAGGCTTTCTTTCCACTCTCCTCAAACCCCCTCCACTTTGGTGCATGTTTTCTTGTATTATCCATAGAAGTCTGAGTTGTGCTTGGGAGATTGTGGGGCTCACGCAAAAATGAATGAAAGGAAAACAAGTAAACACCACCCGCCCTGCACCATCCAGATAAGAGGCTCTAGAACTTTGCTGCACACCAGAATCCCCGGGGCAGGGGTGTAGGGGAGGGGCTTTTAAAAACCCCAGTGGCAGGCTACACCCCAGATCCATTAAACCAGAACCTCTGGACCTCATCATCAGGATTTTGGAAAGCTCCCTGGGGCTTCCAGCGTGCCGCCAAGGCTGAGAACCAGTGGGCTTGTCTGAGAGACAGGAGTGCCCTCAGTGTCTGCCCCTCCTCCGCCTTCTGTCCCAGAGCATGCCCCCAGCCGGCCAGAGGCTCCCTGCAGTGCAGTGACCAGGACCAGGAAGGCAAGCGAGACCACATCTAAGGAGGTGCTCATTCTTAGGTCCTTGCAAGTGCAGCGTGGCCACCTCACGGCCCTGAAGAGGGCCCCCTCACCTTCTGCTCCCTAGTCACCCTACTCTTAAGGAGGCACTCACTCTCGGGGTCTTGCACCCTTCACTGACAAGGCCCTGAGACTGAATGCCTCCTGACTCATTGCCCAGCCAAGTCCCTGCCCCGGCCACCCCCATAGACACCTCCCCACCCCTGTCGTTGAAAGCTCCAAAGGTCAAAGTAGCCTAGGGCCCCTGCCCTTTCCGGCTCCCAACTCAGGAAAGCATCTTCTCTTTGAACAAATCACCAAATCCTCCTCCATCCCTCCACAAGGCCATGGTGCCAGCCCCCTGGCCAGAACCCAGCAACTACCAGGCCGCCTGAGAAGGTGAGGGAGGGACAAGGTGGCCCTCACCTGCCAGCCGGCCACTGTCCCACTCCCTGGAGTTGGCCCCCTGCCCTCATGACAGTTCAAAGATTCCGGGAAATGACAACACCTGGCAAAGGCAAGAATGACCTTTCCTCCAGGTGCAGGGTGGGGACAGGAAGGCTGGAGAAAATGTTAGCCTTGGCCAGCTGGGGACCTCAGCTGTGCCCAGAAGGAGGGTGTTCAGTACAAGGGTCCAACAGGGGAGCTGAAAGATGGAGTGGGGTCCCCGGCCTTGCCTTAGAAAACACGACATGTCTGACCCCACTGTCCTCTGAGCCCCAGCCCCCTCTCCTTGGTGGTTCTCCAATGTGAGCGGCCTCAACCAGTCCCTGGGGACCTCTCCTCCAAGTTCTGCGGCGGTAGTGCTGAGCTCCGACCCAGCAGCCCCAGGGCTTTGGGATCCAGGCAGCCTGTACCCTGAGACCCACTTCCATGGGCCTTGGTGCCATCAGCTCGGCTTCTGCTCCCCCCAACCCCCCACCCCCCACCCCCGGCATAGGCTTTTATGGATGCGATGAGGAGCAGGAGACTCCGGACACTTGGAGACGGCCGCTCTACCAGGAGGTCAAGTGAGGTCAAGACCCAGTGCCCGCCTCGGTGAAGCCTGCACGAACCCCTCCCATCCAAATCAGCTCACAGGTCTGCAGGGCCCGCGGGGAAGCCCTGAGGAGGGGGACCGTCGTGCTGCCACATGGAGCAGGGGGACTGCGCACACCTGGCGGGCATGCCAGTCCGGGAGGCCAGGGAGGGGGGCAGCGTCTTCTCAGCCCCACCAGCTGCCGCCACAGAGCCCTGCAGACCAGGGCTGCCGGCCCTCCCGTTTGTCAGGGAAGCCAGGAATCAGATCTGCATGGGCAGTTCCAAGTTTTGAACCAAGGGGGTCAAAGCAAGCACATCTGGAGGCAAGTGGGCCACCTGTCTGCAGCCTGGTCTAGACAGTGAGCCCCTTGGGTTGAGAGGCCCTGTGTGTATCCCTACACCCTTGGTGTCGGCACACTGCCCAACGACCCCAGGGGTTCCCAGTAAATGTTGCTACATGAGCAAATACGCAAAAAGACAGAGCATGGTAGGCAGGCAGGAGGGGATTTCCTGCCCTACCCCACCTAAGGTCAGCCGCGTCAGTCAGCAGAGTGGGGCCCCATCTGAGAGCCCCATCCCCCCTCCCTCTCAGAGGAGGCCTAGGCTAATGCCTAACTCACCCACACCTGGGGGTGGCCCCTTCTAGCATCTCTGGATTTTCTGTGAGCATGCCCTACTCACAGATCTCTCCTGGGTCTCCAGCTTCCTCCACTCCTGTCCCAAAGCCTCTCAGTACCTCTTGCCTCCAGCCAGGAGCGGGACCCTGCCCCCTAGGCCCTATTTCATAGAGCAGCCCCTCCTCGCCCTCACTTAGGGCCACTTCTCAGAAACCTTTGCTCAGGGTGCCCAGCCCAGCCCAGGCCCAGCACCTCAGAGCCCTGCAATGGCGAGAGCTAGCAAAGCCTCCCAGCTGCCCCTAGGAGAAGGGTGGGCGGAGGAAAGGCCCAGGCTTGGGGCGGGTGGAGGCAGCTATATGTCCTGGGACACCGCCTGCTAGAGGAAGCATATCCGAGAGTTCTGCCTATCGCAGGAGACAAAGCAGACTGTTGTGGGTGGTGTGCCAGAAGGGAGGAGCTCCACCCATCAGGAAGATTGGCTGATAGGCTGCCTGAAATTGATTGGAAAAAGAAAAATAGAAGTGAAGATATTGAGGAGATAATGTGAGGTACAGGGTGTGTAATGCCACCTCATATGAAGTTCAAGAGTGAGGTGAGGACAAGCCGGGTTAATGGGGCAGGGAGTGGTGTGGGGGGTGGGAGACTGATGGCCAGGGGAATAAGGAAGCCTCTGGAGTGACAGAGATGTCCCATACCCTGACCTGCGTGGTACTTACACAGGCATATACATACAGAAAAATACATCAGTTATCCGTACACTTAAAGATTGGGGGACTTTACTGTATATAAATTTAATCTCCACAATAAAAGAACAAAATAGCAATGGAAGGGCGCCTGGGTGGCTCAGTCGGTTAAGCGTCTGCCTTCGGCTCAGGTCATGATCCCAGGGTCCTGGGATCGAGCCCCGCATCGGGCTCCCTGCTCAGCGGGGACCCTCCTTCTCCCTCTGCCTCTCCCCCCACCCCGGCTAGTGTGCTCTCTCACGCGCTCTCTCTCAAATAAATAAAATCTTTTTAAAAAAAAAATAAAAAATAGCAATGGAAAGGAAGGCAAAGTCCTCTTGCAGATACCCACAAATCAAGAAGCTGGAGACCTGGGACCAGCTTTCTGAGAAAGCTTAAAAAGAGGCAAAAAGACCAATGAGGTATAAAAATGGTGCTCCCAAATGAGCCATGGAACAGATTTCTAGCAAAGTTAGTCAGCCAGCAGGTGGCCAAGTTCAAATGCAAATACATAATTGAAAATGTACTCATGAAAGAAGCCTTGAAGGTACGGAGTGACTGTGGCCCCTTAGAACACTGCAGCCACCTCCCTTTAAAAGTCCTTTGGCCTTCTGTCCTAGGCCACAGCAACCCTGGGGGGTGGCTATTATGTCTCCGATGCAGCACTGCATAAAGAGAGGCCCAGGGAAGTTCGAGGACCCGCCCAAGGTCACATTGGCCATGCCAGGACTCAAAGCTCAGCATCAGACTACATACAGAGTCTGTGCCCTTGCTTCTGCGAGCAGAAGAAACCATGCCCAACCCAGGGCACCTGGGCGGCCATTCAGTTAAGTGTCTGCCTTTGGCTCAGGTCATGATCCTGGGGTCCTGGGATCGAGTCCCATGTCTGGCTCCTTGCTTAGCGGGGAGCCTGCTTCTCCCTCTGCCTGACGCTCCCCCTGCTGTGTTCTCTCTCTCTCTCTCTCTCTCTGACAAATAAATAAGTGAAATCTTGAAAGAAAGAAAGAAAGAAAGAAAGAAAGAAAGAAAGAAAGAAAGAAAGAAAGAAAGAGAAAGAAAGAAAGAAAACCATGCCCATCCCAGGGAAAGCGATACAGACATGTGGCATTCTTTGTCTATAACAAAAACCAATTACAAGGACAATCATTTTATCCAAACTTGATTTGGGGAATAATTTTGTGTGGAAGCTAATGGTCGGCCTTTTCTTGAGAAAAATCTCTGTTCTTAAGAGTCAGTGGTCTGAAAAGCGTCAGGGTGAAAGCTGTCTCTCTCTCTCCTCTGCATCCTATAGACCTGGCGGGAGTGCTCACTGAGTTTTGCTGAAAGAGGACATATCTTCCCTTTGAAGATTTTAGAATGAACCCCAAGGAGGGCATCAATAACTATGGAGAAGGGTGTGGCCATGTAAGAGGTGGGCTATCCTTTGCCAGAACCTGAGGTCTCCTCAGACAGGCACAGGGCAGGCCCGACGACTTGAGGCAGTGGGTTGGTTGATGGTGACATGAGAAATTAGAAATGTGGTGGACTCTGTTAGTGCCAACCCTAAAGCCATCTCCCCTCCTCCTCATTACAGACCCTGGTTGTTCCTAGCCCCAGAAGGTGAATCCGGATGGGGCAAAGGCCAACACAGTAGCCTCGTGTGCTTTTCCCAGATTCTCACTTTCCCTGTAGTCAGGATACAGTTCTGGCCAAAGAGAGATCATAAAGATAAATCCGCTGAAAAGCTTCTTGCTTCCTGATAAAAGAGATAGACACTTAATGGAAGTATCTTTCCTGCCTTGAATGTGGTTGTGTGCAGCATGATGGTTGGAGCTATGGCAGCTATCTTGCCATCAAAAGGTAATAAACTTAAGTAAGAGGATGGCTGAGCAGAGAGATCAAAAAAGTCTGGTTCCCTGTTGACATTTTGTTCATCAACTCTGAATCAAACTTCATACTGAGATAATTCAGTGTCATCATGGTTTAAGCCATTGCCTATTTGGGTCTTCCATTACATGTATCCTCTCTGACACAATGGGCAGAGGTAAATAGACAGCGTACAGGATTCAAGTCACACGAACGAGACCAGATAAGAAGCAGGGGCAGGCTAGTTAAAGACCCAGAGGGCAGCAGGAAGCAAACCTCAGGGGCATCATCAGGCCAAGGAATGATTCCTCAGCATTTCCTGTGCTGTCTGGCCTACCGACAGAAACCTGACATGCTCCACTGGCCCACCCTTTGATGTTACTCCAAGTATCTCTCATCAGTGATTACTCAAAGCTAAGGCAAAAGGAACCACGGCCCTTCACAGCCACAGAGTTACAGGGATCTGGGAGCTTGGCATACTGTCACCTTGGACAGAAAGATGCTAACATGCTGGGCAATGAGATCTCTTTTCAAGTCAGCCCAATACCAAAAAACAGCTGGAGTCATTGTACTGTGGCCCATGCATTAATCAGTAGGGCAGCAATGGAAGATCTCTGAATTCTTTCCTCATGGTAAATTACTGTAAACTTCTTATATTATAATGACCTGTTAAAGTCAGGAAGTAAGCTGCAAAATCCACATGAATTAAAGATCAGACATGAGGCTTCAGATACATTGCTCACTGTGGCAGACTCGAACAGTATTCACACTCTGTTGCCAGGGGTGCTGGGGGGGCGGGTGCGTCCAACACTCACCACAGCCCATGAGCCAATTTATCAGCAGGGAGATTCTGTGCTCAGAGCATCCAACTGGGGCAGGTCAGAAAGGGTACCTCAAGATCTGCAAGACAAGGGAGTTCAAATTCATGGCCAGAAAAAAAAGCCATGAGTCTGGGAACTAGTTCAGGATCTATCTGAGGATTCCCGAAGGAGGAAATCTGGGTTTAGTGGTAAAGCTGAGCTCTGGGATCCAGAACCACGTGGAACAAGGCAACAGCAGAAACAAAAAGAAGCAGAAGCATCCCTAAAGAAAGATCTGCTTTGCCGGTGAGTTTCCTCATACCACCTGCAGCAGGTGAGTTGAGACCTACAGAGGGAGGAAAGCACTCCAGCTGGTTAAGGACAGGTGGCAGGAGTGCGGCTAAAACCAGGGCTCTGACAGTGATTCATGCCTCGGGGGTGATCATCACAATGGCTTTCATGCCAGAGCCTCCCATGTGCCACACACCATGCAAATGTCTTTTCCAATCCTCACAAAGCCCCATGATTTCGACCCTATTATCATCGCCACTTAACAGATGAGAAACTGAGGCCAAGAAAGGTTAAGTCAGTTTCCCAAAGTCTCACTGCTGATAAGTGGCAAAGGCAGGTTTCCAAGGCCAGGCTCGGAATCCCTTCTATAATCTCAAGTCTACTCACCCTTCCCCTCCATGAGCTCTTCTGACACCGGGGGGGGGGGGGGGTGCCGCTGACGCCCATCCCGCCCCCTCTCTGGGCAGCAGTGCCTGTGATGGTGTAGTTGCTGCCGAGTTGTTGATCACTGCCAGGCAGTGACCTGGTGACACCTGGTGTGTGTGCCTTGTCTCCCCCGCAGCGCTGTAAGCTCCATGGGGACCGTGACAACTAGGAATGCCATCAGCTGCAAGTGACAGGAGGCCGAACGAAAGCTCCTGTAATAAAGACGCTATCTCATACAACAGGAAGCCTGGAGGCAGAGGCCTTCCCGATCATGTTAACTTAGTGGCTCAATAAAATCAAGGCTTCGGGTCTGCCTCCCTGGCATTCTTTGGGCTTTCCAGGGCGTGGTCATCAAAGGATTGCAACAGGGGCAGAACCGAGAACAGCCAAAGACAGGCAGGAGCCTTGTATCCCTTGTCTTCCAGCCAACTGCTCCCCTGAGATACTATATAATGTATAATAAGAAATAGATATTCGGTCTTTGTCCCTGTCCCTGGCACAGAGCTCCAAAGCCTTTGGAATTTCCTAAAGGAGGAGAGCCATCAAAGTGAAAGGAACATCTTTTGTTATTCATAATGAGGCCCTTTCAACTGCACCTGACTTTACATTAATGAGGTGATCTTTGGAAAGCCCCTAGAACACCAACCACAGGGAAGGGGTGGGGGGCTGGTTGTCAGGGGAGCAGCCCCATTATGAGAGGGTGGGGATTTCAGTCCCACCCCTCAACCTCCTGGGGTGGGAGGGAGGCAGAGAGTGGGTTCAATCACCAATGGCCAATGGTTTAATCAGTTGCAACTACATGATGAAGCCTCCATTAAAAAAAAAAAAAAAAAAAAAGCCCTAACAGAAGAGGGTCAGAGAGCTTCCAGGCTCACCAGCACGTGGAGGTGCCGGGAGGGTGGCACTCCCAGACAGGGCCCCTTCACCCCTACCTCGCACTACACATCTCTTCCATCTGCCTGTTTCTGAGTCGTATCCTTTTATCATAAACCAGTAATCCAGGAAGTAAACTTGTCCTGAGTTCTGTGACCCATTCTAGCAAATTAACAAGAGACTTGGGATTGGTGTCCAAAGCAGATGGGAGGCAGGGACAATTTCCTAGGCCTGAGCCCTCAACCTGTAGCAGCCGATGCTAACTCCGCATAGGCAATGTCAGAACTGCATTGAACTGTAGGACGCCGGGTGGCTGTCCCACTCTGGTGACCGGGAGTACCAGAGTTGAGAGTAGAGTGTTGAGCGGAGAAGCAGAGAAGTTTCTCCCTTTATGTCCCCCTGTTGTCTCACTGGCCAGCACTGCATCACACACCCAGACCTAAGACAGCAGCGAGCAAGAGTGCTGGGATTATTGTGGTCGACTTAGACGCAACCCTTAAGTGCACATCACAACACCAGGGCCCCACGCACCTTGAGCGTGTCTGACTTCCTTGGTCTGGAGTGCCTCTCCCCGTCATAGTTCTCAAACCTCCCTGGGTGAGGCTAAAGTGCAATCTGGGCTCAGAATCACTGGGTTTGGGCTCATGAACACTCGGCCTTTGTGCCCGGGGAAGGGGTCATGAAGCACATGGCTATGTCACACCTGCACAAAACCCAATTCAGGCTGAGCGGACAGCGGTAAGATCCAGTACAGGGCCCCGGACGCCTGCGCCTGCGACAGATGCTCAGTATAAACACTGGCATACTGATCAGCACCAGACACTCCCAGGCTGGTTTGAAAACGCCTCCCCACCCCCCAAACAGCACCAGGTTATCTCATAGCATTGCTTGTTTGCTAATGTATTCCCTCTGATATAATATGGGTATATTTGTCCACAAACATATGTGTCCATGTACATATACATATTAGATGGGAGCGGTGTCAAGCTCTAAGAATATTATCAAACATTATATTAACCAATGTTTCCTTTGGCTGTTCACCATGTGGCTGCCAGCCCCTGTGTCAAGCAGCAGAGGTTCTGAGAGAGGCATGATTATCATGTGGGAAGGCAGTATTTGGCATCATGATGAAGAATGCACACTCTAGGGCCTTTTCAAAGCTCTACCACGGGATGTTGTGCGGTTTAGGTAGGTCCTTAACTCCTCTAAGCCTCAGTTTCTCCATCGGTAAAATGGGGATCGTAATAAAGCGCTGGCTTCGTTGTTCTGGCTTACTTTGGGCTCAGATCCCAGCTCCGGCACAAACTAGTCATGTAACCTTAGGAAAATCTCTTCACCTCTTTGGGCCCATATTTCCCCATCCGTAAAATGGAGATAATAAAGGCAACTTTATCAGGATGTTGGGAGGAGTAAATGAAGATACCTAGAAAGTTCAGAGCACAGAGTCATCATTCAAAAGAGCACCCAGGAGAGCAAAGTGTCTAGAGATCATACTAGATAAAGACTGGTCAAGAAATTCCAGGATCTTGCTATGACAGCAGCTTTCAGAAATCTGAAGAGCTGCCACCTGGAAGAAGTATTAGGCTTGCCTGGTATGAGTCTGGAGGGCAGAACCAGAGCCTCAGGGGGGAATCGCAGGGAAGGAGATGTAGCTCTAAGCAAGAAAGACTCACTCTCTCCACCAGGAACTAGAGCCTCATGGGTGGTGACTTCGGAGACCTAGACACCAACAAGCAGAGGCCAGAGCCAAGATCCCACTATCTCTGGGTGGCAAACAAATGAAATCAAATCAAGGAAACCTAGCTCTAGCTCCCCAAAATGCTAAGGAGCTTCTCCCTTATACAGTATTCCTCAAACTTTTACCTGCATAAGAACCACTTGGGGGACATGTCCAACACCTAACTCCAGTCCCCACTCCTAGAGATTCAAATTCAGCACATCCGAGCTGGGGTCTTATTTTTAACAGGATGATGCAGGCTCACATGGCCCAAGCACCAAACTTGAAGATATCAGGCCTAAACTCTCACCTGATACTGTTTCAGAGCCCCAAAATTTGGGGCTGAGCCCATAGTTAGAAACACTATACGCAGAGAATCACTTTGAGCTGAGAAAGATGGGCCCAGGGAATCACCCCCACCCTTGAAGGTACCCAGAGAGAGAACAAAGCAGGTGCTAATGAATTCTGGTCCTAAATCAGGAGGTGTGGCATGCAGGCGCCTAGGAAGAAGTTATTCAGTGCGATTGCTGGGAAGGTCAGGGATGACACAGCACATCAGGATGCTTGCAACAGGCACCCACACAGCCAGCCCTTGGGCAAAGAGTTGGGGAAGACATGGAAGGGAAGAGTTACAGGACACAACTGTAGGGTACCACTCACCTTAGAGTCTTTGTAAATGACACTGCAAGAGTTGGATCACTGCTGGGGTCCCTGAAAGTGTGGCTACCAAGGCACGGTCCAAACCCTTCTACACAACAAAGTCCGCCAAAGTCAAGCCCCAGCCCACCCTACAGGTGGCTTTTTCCCTGAGCGGCCCCTCCTAGAGCTGAATTATTTGCAAAAAACTGGGAATTCTGTGAGCAAACTTATTCCCAAAGCATCCCAGGCTCCAGCCACATGGCCCTCGCCAATCTGACCCTGCCCAGGTCTTGCTATTCTCACAGGCACTTCGCTCCCCAACCCTGTGTACCTCTGCCAATCCCACTCAGCTGCAAGACCCCAGCAAATGTCTCTTCTCCCGGGAAGCCTTTCCCAGCACCCTGGACACACACACAGCAATCTGTCCTCCTGCCTCTGGGCACCCCCAGCACCTGCAGAATTCCAGAGCAGAACTTAACACACTCCCATGCAGCCTCACAAGGGACGGGGTCTTTGTCTGTTTGGTCCACTGGTGTATCCCAAGCACCCAGGATAGTGCCTGGCACATAGGAGGTGCTGTGTAAGTGTTTGTTGAATGAATTAATGAACTTTCAAGACAGAAGCTGCCAGCCATTTCAACCAGGTGAACCAGGCAATGTTCTCACCTTGGGATCAATGTTTGGGGAATAGACTCCTGGAAACCCCTCTTCGTGATGCGAAGGTAAGACAAGGAAACATTCATCCCCCAGGACCACTTATGGCCCAACAAAGACCACTGCTCTCAATCTCCAGCGGCACTCAGAGAGGATTACTGAGGAGCAAGGGGTAAATTCGCAAGGGGTCCAAAAAGTCCGCTGAAGAAGTCCCGCCCGAGCCCTAGACCGTCAAAGACGGAGGTGATGAGAAGTTCTCTGGCAAAGGGGTTTGATGCTGGCTGAGTCGAGCCCTAATATTGGGACCAAAGCTGACCCCCTCTTAGGACCCAGCCCCTCGGGTGCTGAGTGAGCATGAACTAACTGAAAGAATTAGAACTTCAGGACCCCAAGGACAGGCAGCCCTGCAACCCTCAGGAGACCCAGGCCACCGCATCCCTGCAGCGACAGGTGAGGAAGTACAGGGCCATCCGGGACGGGGGCCAACAGCTGAACCTCCGAGAGCTGGGGCCCGTGCGCAGACCGGTCGGCCCCTCCAGCCCCCTTCCCGCTCGGTGCTTCGCAGCAGGACCCAGCCCATGGCACTGAGTGAGCGCCATGGATTCTGGGATGATTCAGAAATGGAGAGGAAGCCTCACTAGGGAGACACCAGCCAACAGATTTTTTTACATGATTAATTGGAAAAATAAGAGCTGTGATTGCATTTTGGCAAGCTGGTAATTTAGCTCCCATTCAAACCATTGTTTTTTAATTATTTACATAATGTGTATTTAGTAAGGATGAGGAGAAACTGATTTTCTCTTATAAAACTTGAATACCTTTCTTTAGGTTTAAAATAATGGATTTATTGAATGCATTTATTACAGGCAATTTTCTAAACCAGACAGCTTCCTGGGACGCAGAGACACCATTTAAAATTTAGATGCTAAAATAAATCACTTGCTCCTGGTAAACAGCACTGTGCAGGCATTCATCAGTTTCACGGTCTCAACTGGCGGGTGCTGGTAACCACAGTGACCTGCAGAGGGGGCTCAGGGCGGGGGGCTGGCGGGCTGCTGCACAAACTCAGGGAATAGAAGAAACACCACCAGTACAGAAGTAGGTCGGCACTAGTGAGGAGGGGTTTTGTCCCGTTTTGTCGTTTCCACTTGAGCACACTTCTTCAGGCCGAGCCAAACCAATTAATTTAGGCCAAGGGTCGACAAACTTTTTCTGTAAAGGGCCAGATAGTAAATATTTTAGGTTTGGAAAGCTAAGAGGCAAAACTGAACAACAGTTCTGGCTAAAGGGCTGCATGGTCTTTTTTTCACATTTACATTTAAAGCTGTGAAAACCATTCTTGGCTCTCGGGCTGTAGGAGGCCAGGTGGTGGGCTGGATTTGGGCTGTGGGCCATCGCGTGCCAACTCCTGATTTAAATCAGGCAGTTATCAGAGGAGTATGGAAACCTGATGGCCAAGCCCCAGATGTATGACCTACTAAAGTATTGTTTTGTTACCTTTATTAGGGCAATTTCATTGTTGATAACTGCTTAAAACAATCCTGAATAGAATCGTGATACTATCCAATGTTTACAGAGCAACTTACAGCCTTTTCCTCATCTTAATAAATGCCACCATCATCTCCAAACCAAACACCAGCCCGTCGTCCCCAATTCTATTCATGCCCGTCCTTTCTACTCCCAGCACGTTCTGAGGGCCCTCCTCCAAAACAGATCTCAGAACTGACCACTGGACTCAAACAGATACTTGCACACCAAGTTCACAGCCCACGCCTCACTGTAGCCAAGAGGTGGAAACAACCCAAATGTCCATCCACAGGTGAATGAATGAACACAATGTGCTCTGTCCACATAAGGGAATATTATTCAGCCTTAAAAAGGAATGAGGTTCTAATTCATACTGAACCTTCAGGATATTATGCTCAGTGAAAAAAGCAGTCACAAAATGACAAATACTGTATGAGTTCTAGAGTACCTAGAGCAGTCACACTCATAGGGACACCGATGGAATACAGACTGCCAGGGACTGGTTTGGGAAGGATGAACAAGGAGTTAGTACTTAAAGAGTACAGATGATAAAAAAAAAAAAAAAAAGTTGGGACGATACAAAAGTTCTGGAAATGGATGGTGGTAATGGTGGTTGCACAACATTGTGAATATCCTTAATGCCTGAATTGTACACTTAAAAATGGTTCGGGGCACCTGGGTGGCTCAGTCATTAAGCGTCTGCCTTTGGCTCAGGTCGTGATCCCGGGGTCCTGGGATCGAGCCCCGCGTCGGGCTCCCTGCTCAGCAGGAAGCCTGCGTCTCCCTCTCCCTCTCCCCCTGCTTGTGTTCCTGCTCTCGCTGTGTCTCTCAATTAAATAAATACTTTTGAAAAAAATAAAATAAAAATGGTTAAAATGATTAAACTTTGCTATGTATACCTTATTGCAATTGTAAAAATTAAAAATAAAAAACCATTTTTTAACCCACCCAGCAGTGCCATCTCCCCTGCCACCACACGAATGCAAGTGACTATGACTTCTGGCCTCTTAACTAGTCTCCTGGTGTCCCCTCTTGTCCCCGACACTGGATTGCCCTCAGAACCACAGAAATTAGGTAACCACTTTCTCAGTTGAAACTCTCCAGTGGTGTCTACCCATGCTCCTCCAAGTGTGGGCAGCAGACCAGCCACATCAGCATCTCTGGAGAGCTTGTTTGAGACACAGAATCTCAGGCCCCAGCCCAGAACGTCCTATGCCCGTGAGGGACGGCAGACATGGCTGGCTGACCCACACCCAGCCGCCCGCCCTAGCTCTCCTGCCTGCCTCCACTCCTGGGCCAGAAAACTCCTTCCTACACTGGACTCCCTTTCTGGCTTCCTTCACTGCCAAGAGTGTTCTGATTAATGAGAAGTGAGCAGAATCTGCTTTATATGTAGATACGATGCCTCGAGCTGCTGCAGCCACTGACAACCAGCCAGGATAGGCCCAAAAGTGGCAGGATGTCAGCCCAAACATCATCAAGCCTTGAACTTGCTGCAGGCTTCTTTCCAAGTAAGAAAAATAAAAATAAACTTCTATTTGTTTAAGCCATTAGGGGTCTAGTTTTCTGCAACACATGTATTTCTAACCAATACAACCAGATCCCCATTGCCCTGAGAAAAAAGTCCAAACTCCCTGCCGATGTCCACAAGAATCCTGTGGCCTGGCCCCTGCTGGACTCTGTCCCCTGCTCATACTGCCTGTCCCTCCCCCTCACCATGCTCCGCCCCCAGACAGCCCTTCCTCACTGTCCCTCACCCATAACTCACCATGGCTGGCTCATTATGTCAGCAGGTTCCCACGCCAAGTGTCACCTGCTCAGATGGCCCCTCTCTACCAACCCAGCTGAAGTAGAGTGAGACCCATCCCCTGTCTTACCGCATTTAGAGAACTGAGCACTATGAAGAATCACCATGCTTGTTCATTCATCGACTTGGTTATGATGTGTCTCCCTACCCACCCCACACTAGCATTTAGATCCCATGGAGGTGACCAACACAGAGAACTTGCCTGTTCTGTTCACTGTTGCATCTCTGGTCCCTGCAAGAGTGACCAGCACAAAATTGGGTCTCAATAAATCATTGTTGATTGAATAATGGATGAATTTACAAATACTTGTCACATCTCTTATTCCGTTCGTCCTAACCACTACCCTGTGATGTAATCAGGATGAAAGTATTTAAAGCCTTTTTGCCAATAACCAAAAGGAAGTCCAGAGAGGTAAAGTGATTCACAGCTGCTAAATGGCATGGAAGTCCATGCATGGACACCACGGGATCTGGTCCCAGACTCTACCCTTTGTCTGCCACACAATCGTGAACAAGTCACTTCACCCTCACAGTGCAGTTTCCTCTTTGAAAACAGTACTGATGTTTCCTTCCTCATGAGATGAAAGGAGATAGTTCATACAGAACACTTGGCTCAAAGCCTGGCACATAGTAAGCACTGAAAACGAGTAGTTCTTCTCATTGTTAATTCATCGTCATTAATCATTGACATCTATAATGAGCGTGCCATCATTATTATGTTAGCTTAAATGTTATTCTCAGTGATAATGAATGCCACAACCAGGACCGGTGCTGGGGTCTGCCACCAGCCCCTGCAGTCCCCCCAGCCACAGTCCCCACTCTTCCTCTCCACACCCCAGCTGTAGGGAGCCAAGGGCAGTGGGAACAGGGCTGCGGCAGGGGGTCACAGGTACAAACAGGGGTTCTGTTGGCTTCTCTGTGTGCCTTCCGGCCCAGTCCTGCCTGCCCGGCCATGGAGACTCCATTCACACTGTGTGCAACCTTCCTCAGCAACAAGTGAGTCAGGCCCTGAGCGGCTGGCTAACTCGGGGGAGCCTGTTCACGGGCCCCTCAAGACCTCCCTGACTATGGCCTAGGTGGCTCCAGGAACGTTTCAGACTAGGTCCACTCCTCTCTCCGGCTCTAAGATGAAGCTGAAGACAACACTCATAACACTGCACGCGAGCCCACACCTGCCTCTCTGTCTGCACGGGGGCAGGTAGCAGGGAGGTGGCTCTCTGAGCTCCAGACCTATCTATGATGGGCACAGCTGAAGGCAGCTAGGGGCTCAGGTGCCCATTCTGAGTGGAGCTCAGCTTGGCCCTGCTTGCTATGTGGCCTCAGTGGGTCCACTCTCCACTCCCTCTGGGGAATGCCTCTCTTCACCATGGGGTGGCGGAGAGCACAAGCTCCGGCCAACTGTAGAACCTGGGGCAAGTTGCTTAAACCCTGGAAGCCACAGAATACGCATCGGAGTCTCCTGGCGAGGAACAAAGAGGGGGGGGCCTCTGCCCAGAAGCGCAGGGACTACCGCTTACTGAGTGCCAACTATATGCCAGGCACCACTCTCCATGCTCTCCCCATCTCGCTGTGAGATAGGTACTATTGTCACCTGCACTAGGCAGGTGAAGGAACAAACAAGACAAAAAGGTCTTGTTCAATGTCACACAATTAAATTAGTGTGGGAATCAGATTTGAACCCGAGCAACAGGATACTCAAGCCTCACACTTCCTCCCTCTGGCTCCGTCAGAACCCACTGGAGTGAGCACACCATGACCTAGCTAACCGCCACCCCAGGCAGCGACCAGAGGCAGAAAGGGCTGGGCCCAGGCTCTTTGATCAGCCCTGCCAGACATAGCATCTGCTGCCCCAAAGGTCAGATAGGCCCCACTTATGAGGTCCCGCCAATGGACATGGGAGTCGCTAATGAGGGCATCATGACAGACAGCGGCCGGCATGCCAGCTTCTCAGGAGATGGCTCTCAGGGCAGGGGCCCAGTGAGGTCCTTGGGGAGGGGCAGTGGGCCCCAACACCAGTTGGGACCAGGTGTTCTGGGTCCCTGCCTCCCCTCCCTCTCATTCCTTGGAAAGTTCTATCCTGGACCCTTCTTCCTTCTGTCCTTTCTCCTTCTCTGACCACCTGGAGGCCGATGACCTTGAGTCTAGCTGCATAATGATTCCCTTCGTCCTCCAACGCTGCAGAGGACTGAAGAAGCAGACATTTGCATTCCCATCGTCTCCTCTCTGTTTGCCCATTTGACAAATGAAGTTACTGAGACCCAAGAATCATAGAATCATAGGCTCTCACAGAATGCCGCTCTCAGAAGGACTTCAGGATCTTCCTGTCCAGGGGGCCCCAACAGGTAGTAGTACTGTCCCCTAGGAGTAGTGAGAAAAAAGTGGGGTTGTTGTGGTGCTCACAATGCCTAGGGATCCTGTGGGTGTGGCCCAGGAATGTTAGACACCCTGTACCACATTAGAACAGTTCTGCACGGTGAAGAGTTGGGGCACCACCCAAAATGCCAGCAGTGCCCCCTGCCCACCACCATCAGCTTCTATAGAAGAGGAAACTGAAATTCAATGAGGAAAAGTGATTCAGTCACGGTCACTGTGGCAGAAGCTGCCAGTTGACTATCGGTTTCCCTTTTCTTTGTCTTCCTTAGAAAAAGAACCTTACAAAGTGCCAAGTGCCACCCAGCTCAGAGATTCCGTCTCCCCATTTCCCCAGCAGCTCCATGTGAGTCGTATGCAAAGTCAGGCCCATGAGATTAAGCAGGTGTACTGGATGGGACTGCCAAGAAGTCTCCCTGGGAGGGGTGCCCTTTTCCTGACTTCCTCCTCCTCCTGCCTAAACCTCAGATGGAGCCTGAGGGGCAACTCAGGCCATAAGCAATGCATGAAGGATGGAGGAGCAGCAAGATGGAAGGGTCCGAGGCCCCGAAAAGTGTGGAGTCAGCACTCCAGCCCCAGGCTACCTGCCTTCAGATGTCGGTTACATGAGACAGAAATAAACTCTTCTTAAAGCTACTGTTATTTGGGAGATTTTCTTAAATTGATATAATCATGTAACTCGTCCAGATGAATATTCCTCAAACACGGTTCGAGCATCTAAGTGTGTCAAGCAGCATGTTGGGAATTTTCAGTCATCATCTTGGGACATAATCTTAGGAGATCTGATTCTTAATCCTATGATATGTACAAACTATTAAGAACCCAAAGGCCTAAAAGAAGAAATAACTTCCTTATCCACGGCAAGGAATAAGCAAAACCAGGACTGAAACCAAATCTCCTGACTCCTTGACTCTTGCTACTTCTGCTGGTAGCAAGAGAAAAACTGGGGTCAAGAGACTAACTATATGAGGATGGCACTGCTCATCCCACATGACTAACACGGATATGTTCTTGGGCAATCGATATGGGCTCTCTGTGATGAAAATAAGCCCAGGAAGGTAGCAAAGTCTCCTTTAGTGACTAAGGCCAGGGTTGCTCTTTCTCAAGTAGTAAGATCACGGTCACTCATTCTTCATGTGAACTCCTGGTCACCGTGAACAAAGTAATTCAGGCCAGTTCTCCACTGAGGACAATGAATGGAAGGTGGGCCAAAAACTTAGATAAACATCGTCTTGAAAACACCACAGATTACAAACTACTTAGGAATTGCCAGGCTAAGATCTGGGAGAAGACAAGAATTCAGAGATATGCCCAGCCTACAGATTGCTTTTATCCAGACGACATTGGCCCACCTGAAAGAAATAGGCACAGGATCAGGGGCTGGGCTTTGAGTATCCTCAGTGCCGAAGGAAAGAAGTGAAAACAAGGGGTGCCTGGGTGGCTCAGTTGTTAAGCATCTGCCTTCGGCTCGGGTCATGATCTCAGGGTCCTGGGATCGAGCCCCGTATCGGGCTCCCTGCTCTGTGGGAAGCCTACTTCTCCCTCTCCCACTCCCCTGCTTATTCCTTCTCTCGCTGTGTCTCTATCAAATAAATAAATAAAATCTAAAAAAAAAAAAAAGAAGTGAAAACAAGAGCTTGTCACAGGTGGTAACTCTGAAAACCCATGTCCTGCACAGAATTGGGACTACACACACTAGATGGGGTGCAGAACAGGTGGGGAATGAACTTGACAGAAACTAGCCCTCACACAGAGTTGAACCCTGATTTCTTACTTGGTAGCATCAAGCCTTGAAGTTGAATTGTAGTGATCCCAGACTGGTAACACCCCCAACCTCTTGGCTGAAGTAAATAAAAATATTTTCTGGATTTTGAATCCAAGACTTCAAAATATTATTCCAACCTCCATGAGAAGAACCAAGGAAACAGCAGACCAGAGAAACAGACCCCAAAGTACATGAAGTATTGGTATTATCAGACACAAACTAAAAACAACTGTGCATACTGTGTTCAAAGAAAGAAAAAGAAAAACAAACTTGAAAAATCTGGCAGGGAACTAAAAACTATAAAAAGTGACGTAGCAGATTTGAAAAGAACCAAATAGAAATTCCAGCTCTGAAAATAAATGACATTGGGATCTCAAGGGACAGGGTGGACAGCAGATTAGACACAGCTAAAAAGAGAAATAGTGAATTGGAAGTTAGGTGAAAAGAAACTATCCAAAATGCAGCCCACAGCGATTAAAGATGGAAAATATAATAGTGAGAGTAGGAGACTTAGAATATAGAGCAAGAAGGAGTAACATACTTTTAACAGAAGTCCCAGAAGGAGAGAACAAAAAGCATGTGACCAGGCATTCCTCACATGAATCTATTCTGTGGGAGTTTGTTATGGTAATGAAATGTTTTTGCCCTTAAATAAGTAGAACACTGACCACAAGCCCTGGGGGGAAAAAGCCTCAAGTTATCCTCTCTCAAAGCTCTCTGCTGATTTTCAACCAGCCAAATCCTGAGGAGGGAGTCCCCACTGGCATCTGGCTGAAGCCCGAGATGGCAGAGTTTTGCAAGACACAGGAAGGGGCCTGGAGTTGGGACTCTGTTCTCTTGAGAGGTGGGGAAGAATACCTACAGAAAGCAGGGTGGGGACACCAGACAGGGAGGGTGTCAAGAGACACCAGGGTGAGGAGCCTGAAGAAGTCTGGGAAAACAGAGCAAAGACCTAAGAGGGGTCCCCATGAATGCCTCTGAAGGGTTAAACTGCACTTTATGTCTCTCCCCTACACATCTGGTTTCCAGTGACCTAGTCATATGGTGGGGTCCTGTCACCCGGGCTGAGCCTCTCAACCCAAATCTAAAGCAGCTCCAGGCCACCTCTCCCTCACACACAGCCCTCCGCCGTCCACAGGGAATATGACACCTCCTTTGCCTCACCGTCCACAGAAGCGGGGTTGGCTCCCAAAGCAGCTCTGTGTTTCCTCACTCCCTACTCTGCCTTCTCAAGCTGAAAGCCACAGATTCACCTTTGGACTCCCTAGATTTATGTCAGACATGGCCTCCTGGGCGCCCTACCCCCGACTGCAGGAGACATATATCATGTTCCCCTAGCAGTCTCCATGAAGCTCACCCTACTAGGTTTGAGGTGAGAGGAACCCCTCCCTTTGGGTTTGGGACCCCAACTGCCCAAGGGGTTGGGACTCATAACACAGCTTTTTACAAAGAAATTCTCTCAAAAGTCCCCAAATCTCCAGTTCCTAATCCTCTTTTGCCCTCAGTATGGGTGAGCCATCTCCCCGGTTCTCAACCACAGTGTGTGCCCTACAAGTCCTTCTGCACAGAGGGTCTCTGTCTTCATGCCTCAGCCAAAACTGCAACAGGAAGGGTCCTGATTTCATGTCTCATTATGTGTGTCACTAAAACTAAATAGAAAATTCTGGAACGAGACACAATACAATGCTAACACAGTAATCACCAGAATTTGGGCTTGTGGGCAAGTTTTGTTTTATTTCACTTTTATGCATATTTCAGATTTTCTAAGACACATTGTTTTACAGACCAAAAAAAAAAAAAATCTAGTAGAAGAAGATGAAGGGGGAGGGGGAAGAAGAAGAGGAAGAAAATGTGATTCCTGAAGCAAACATTGTTGGGTACCCACCCAACCACTATTTCCCCATTCCATCCTCATTAAATAACCCTTCAAAAATTGTTTTCATGTGTCAGGCAGCCTGAGCTTCCGAGGAGGCTGGACTCTCTTCTGCTCCAAAATTGACACTTGTCAGTCACTTGCGGCAATTTCTTTGCCCTTGCCAGGGACTGACTGCCTTAGGAAAGCACACGCATGACACAAGAGAATAAACTGTGACACATCCAGGTAAGAGGATATTATTCAACAAGAGAGAGAGAAACAAGCTATCAAGCCACAAAAAGACACGGAAAAAGTTTAAATACATATCGCTAAGTGAAAGAAGCCAATCTGATTCCAGTTCTATGACATTCTGGAAAAGCAAAATATGGAGACAATAAAAAGATCAGTGGTTGCCAGGGGTGATGGAGGAAGGAGGTGAATAGTTGTGAATAGTTGGCACAAGATGATTTTAGGGCAGTGAAACTATACTGCATGATGCTACAGTGGTGGATACGTGTCATTAAACATCTGTCCAAACCCACAGAACTACAACAACAAGAGTGAGCCCTCATATTAAACTACTACGGACTGAGTGACAATGGTGTGTGGACATAGGTTCCTCACCTGTTCGGATGGACCGCTATGGCGGGGGATGCCCACGGTAAGGGAGACTGTGGGGTGCGGGGTGGGGTAGGTGGGGCATGTGGGAACTCTCTGTACTTTCCTCTCAGTTTTGCTTTGAGCCTAAAACTCCTTAAAAAACAAAGTCTATTGAAAACAAGTTTTGAAAAGACAGGAGAAAAGAAATAGTTCCTTTCCTGCGTGTTAACAACAGGGCCTTGTGAGATGCAATGCAGCCCCAGTGACTTGTGATGGAAAGACAGAGAATACGGAGAATTGAATTCGTAGCTCATGGGCAGCACAGCCGAAGCAGCTCCCGCCCCCCTCCCCCCCAGTGCAAGCAGTAGGGGTGCAATGGCAGAGAATTTTAAGACATCCATAAAACAAATCAAAAGTCAGTCTCCACTTTATTATCACCAAGCAGCAATTTTAAGCTATATTAGCGATAAAATAACTCTTCCCTAAAAAGTGTCTTGTTGGTCTAAGTTCTAAACCAAGCGCTACTGTTACTGTTGGGCTTTAGTACACGTGAACTTCTACTTGGCACGTCTTCAGTACTTAGCCTTTCATAAGCATGCATTCCACCTGACAGCGAACTTTGTTTTTGAGAGCAGTTTTAGGTTTACAGAAAAACTGAGTGCACATGGTCTCCCGTATTATTACCATCTTGCGTTAATGTGGTACACTTGTTGAACTGATGAACCAATATTGATACGCTATTATTAACTAAAATCCATAGTTTACATTAGGGTTCACTCTTTGCAGTGTAAGTCCTAGGCATTTTAACAAATGTACAGTGTATTCACCATTCCAGTATCATATATAAGAGCTTCACTGCCCCAGAAATCCCCTGTGCTTCACCTACTCAGCCCTCCCCGGTCCCCTGGCAACCACTGATCTTTACTGTCTCCCTTTTGGCCTTTTCCAGAATGTCACAGAGTTGCAATCACACAGTATGCACCCTTTCCAGACCGGCTTCTTTCCCTTAGCAATATGCATTTAATGTTCCTCCATGTCTTTTCATGGCTCAGTAGATTTCTTTTTCTCACTGAATAACATTCCATTGTCTGCATATATCACAGTTCAGCCCTTCATCTGCTGAAGGACATCTTGCTTGCTTCCCACCTGTGTGTTTCTAGGATGAGTTTCTAAATGGTCAGAATCATTCAGATGCAGTTTGTGTCCCCAAACCCTAGGATATTAGACATTTCTGCCTTTTAACAGTAAATCCAGAATAAAGAATGACAGCCAACTGAGTGTGAAAACAAAACAAAACAGAACTTGAGTTTCTTCAATTCTGTCTTTCTCTAGGACCACTTGAAGGTTTGTGTTGTATTTAAAATCCAACACTGTGAAGCAGAATGAGAACTGACAAATAGAATGTTTTTGTTTGCTAAGCACAGTATCTGTTTATACGTGAAATATCTTACTGAATTTGAACAGTATCTTTAAAATTGAAATTTCTTCTGTTCGCTTCTTTCAAGACTGTAGAACAAATTAAGAAAATAATTATTACTGGGGCACGTGAGTGGCTCAGTCAGTTAAGCATCCAACTCTTGGATTTAGCTCAGGTCATGATCTCAGGGTTATGAGATCAAGCCCCATGTCCGGCTCTGCGCTCAGCACAGTCTGCTGGAGATTCTCTCCCTCGCCCTCTGCTCCTCCCCCCCACTCATGCTCACTCTCTCTAAAATAAATAAATAAAACCTTTTTTTTAGAATTTTTTATTTACTCATTTGAGAGTGAGAGACAGAATGAGAGCATGAGCAGGGGGGAGGGTCAAAGGGAGAGGGAGGAGTGGACTCCCCACTGAGCAGGGAAGCCCACGCCCGGGCTCCATCCCAGGACCCCAGGATCACGACCCGAGCCAAAGCAGCCGCCCAACCAACTGAGCCACTCAGGTGCCCCAATTAAAAAAAAAAAATCTTTTTTAAAAAAGAATTACTACTGATTACATGATTATTAGTCAAAATAATTTCATGATGTTCATAATTCTCTGATGGCCTCTAAGATTCCTGCTACCTGGTGTACATGGCCTGAATAATGCCCTCACCTTGAGTGTGGGTGGGACCGTTGAATACAATGGACTATTACAATCACTTGACTTGGAGTTCATCGAAAGGGAGATTATCCTGGGTGGGCCTGATCTAATCAGGTGAGTCCTCTTAAGGAAATGACAAGTCGTTTTATTTTTTTTAATCTCTTTTTTATTTTTTTTTTTTACATTTTTTTTTTGACAAGTCGTTTTAAAGAAAGGTTTCTCCTGCTGGCCTTGAAGATGCAGCCTCCATGAATTCCATAGCTACGAGGAAACTAATTCTGCCAAAAGTTAAACATGCTTGAAAGAGGCTCCTAAGCCTTAGATGACCCCACTCCGGGCTGACACAACCTGGACCGAAACTTCGTGAGACCCTGAGCATGAGCAGAGGACCCAGCTAACCCACGCTGGGCTGCCCCCCACCCCAACCAACAGAAACTCAGATAATAAATATGTGTTGTTTTAAGCTGCTAAGTCTGTGGAAATTTGTTACAGCAGCAACAGAAAACTAATAACGTGTGCCTGAGGCCTCCCAGCCGGCCAGAGATTCACACTATGCAGGAATCCTCGTCACTGCCGGCACATGCCAAAACAGAGGAGTTAGGTGTCTTAGCCAGGATCCCACTGTTAGTAAGTGGCCTGACTCTGGGCCCTGGTGGGTTGGCTCCATGGCTGATCCTGCAGGTGGCTGGTGGATGACACGCCCTCCCTGCTGTCCTTGTCCGGTTGTTATGGTGACTTGCAGTGATTTCTGGTGATGACAGGAGCCTGCAGCTAAGAAGGGCATGGGGGGGGGCAGTTCCCCGCACAGACTCATCGATGCTCCTCCCCTTCGATTCCACCTGCTCACTGGGTAGGCAAGTGGAGACCAGGCCCCCAGTCATGGCCTGCCCCAGCCCTCTGCTTATTCCCTCTGCAGCACATTTGCAGTGACTCCTTTTGTACCTCTCGCATTGGGCCCCGGCCTCCCCTCGGAACGTCAGCCCTGTGAGAGTCCACATCTGACATGGGCTCCCGGGTCCTGCCAGGGCTCTGGGCATGCAGGAGGCACTTCAGGACACTTGCTGAGTGGATCACAGAATGAAAAATGATAACTTCTCTTCCTCCTCCAGATCCCAAGGGCTGCAGGGGCTGAGATACATTGTCTGACGCCCAGGAAACTCCATCCTTCCTCCTCCTCTCCCACGGCCTCATCTCCTGGGCTCTAGGGCTCCAGAGACTGCTCCCTTGTGGGGGATATGGGGGAATGAATCCCCCACCCTTACCAGCTCTGCTCCAAATCAACCCACTCCACCCCACTGAAGAGCTTCAGGACAGGGAGCAGCCCCTGCCCGGCGGCCTGGAGCCTCCCAGGTTCCCAGACACAGCACCTGCTCCCTCTGCTGGCAGAAGTGGGCAAGTGCATGGAGCTCCCCGCCCCGGGGAGATGCGGGAAACGCAGGGAAAGCAGAAGGTACCCCTGAGCTTAGAAAGACCCAGGGTAGGAAGACGCTGGGGGAAGTCAGTAGCCTGGCCTGAGTCGGCCCATGAGGAACCTCCTGCCCTGCGGCTTGCGAGCCAGGAGCACACCCTTACCTCAGCCCCACCCGCAGGGCTGGATAGGCGACTCCAGACCAGGAAGGAGAGCCCTGCTTCCACTCACAGGGGAGGCAAGCCTCGAGCTGCCCAGCCCTAAGGGCTACCTGGTTTCATCCCGCGATCATAACAGCTAGTACCACACACACTCCCACTACACACGCCCCTCATCGATGCCTGCAGCAGTCGCGCCGGATGGATGCTATTACTTCTACCACAGAGATGAGGAAACTGAGGCACAAAGTAAGTGGCAGAGTCAGAATTCGAACCCAGGTCAGGGTGACTCTCCAAGTCCTTGTTCTTCATATGACCTATGCATGTGTGCCTCATATACTATTTCTAGTACTAATTCAAGAAGGCCTCACCAGTCTCGGTGGTCATGTGTGGTTTCAAAGCCACGGCTGGCTGGGGTGTGGCTGTGGCTGGGGGTGACACCTGGGGTGGGGAACAGCGGGGTCCCAGGACCAGACGGCACTATGGGTACCTCCTGGCTGGGTGACCTTGGGCAAATCACTTAACCTCTCTGAACCACTGTATTCTCATCTGCAAAAGAAACATCCTTCCTGACTTAAGAGAGTGGTTGTGGGGATCAGAGATCTTGTGTGTCTCAGCACAGCAACACGGAGCCCCTAGGCACAGAAGAGCTGTTACTGTTGGTGGCTACCGTGGCATCACCGCGGTGTCCGATATTGCCCCCTTCCCTTGGACGCTGACCAGCCTTAGGGACTTGCTGCTGATGAATGGAATAAAGCAGAAGCGAGGGTGGGTGCTTCAGAGAGCAGGCAGTAAAAGGTACATTCCCTCCATGCTTGCTTCTAGATCAGTCGCTCTAGGGAAGCCAGCTGCCATGTTGTGGGGACACTTGGGCTGTCCATATGGCCTCCAGCCAGCAGCCACATGCGTGAACTTGGAAGGAGTCCTCCAGCCCCAGCCAACAGCTTGGTTGTAACCTCATCAGAGATCCTGAGTCAGAACTACCCACCGAAGCCACTCCTGAGTTCCTAACCCACAGACACTGCAGAGATCATAAATGTTTGCCGTTCTAAGTTTGTTGTTTATTAGTTACAAAAATAGAAGCAATACACTTTAGAATCAGCATCCTTGGACAGCAATTGCTTTGGAGTCAAGCTGCCCCAGGCTCCTTCATAGCTGTGGTCACAGGGAAATCTGCATTGAAGAGGTTCCTGGCCGTGAAAGAAAGAAGGATAACTAATATTTACTGAGCACTTGCCATCGGCCAGGCATGGAGCCAAGCACTTTCCATTTATCCTCCTAACAAAACCCCCAAGAGGGAAATACTATCACCCTCATTGTATAGATGGGGAAACTGAGGGGCCAAAGCTGAATAACCTACTGAAGATCACACAGGGCAGGATTTGCATCAAACTCCAAATGCTGAACCAGTACACTGCATGGCCCGCTGAAGGGTACAGTGGCTCAAAGGCCCACTCCCGCCTGTCCCACCCAGCCCCCACCACTGCCACCACACACTTGCTCTCTCTCCTGTGAGTGTGCCTAACACAGGCTCCGGGACAAATCCCCCCCAGCGCTTCTGTCCTCTCCCTCCTATCAGGGGAGTCCACCCCTCTCTCCGTGCTTGGTCACGGAGCTTGTTCCCGGTGAAAGAGGCCCCGCCCCCAAGTCATTTAGTCCAGCGCCCCTTCCCATTCGCCCAGACACAGAAACAGGCCCAGGGAGGTGCAGTGGCTCATCTAAGGACACAGAGACCACCAAGGAAGCCCTGAGCAGGAACCTAGGTCTCCTGGCTTCTCTCAATCCAGCCTGCACACAGGGGCTGCCTTTCCCAGCATCACCTGCCCCAGTGCCCTCTGTGGGTCCCATCCACCCACCCAGATACCCAGGGTTGGAACCAGAGGCCAAACTTCCCAGCAACCTCCACTGCCCCAGCCCCTGAGGGAGCCAGGAGGAGGGGGCTTATCTCCACCTGTGAGGTGATGTTGTCTCACCCCACCCCCACCCTCCCCGCCAGGCTGCCTTGATTAATGGGCTGGTGCTATCTTATCTCCCAGCTGCAGCAGTTAGGGATTAATGGGTAGTGGCAGGGCCCCAGGAGGACACATTCTGCCCCCAGATCAACCTGAGAGGTCCGCAGGAGGGTGGGGAGCCGGAGGAGAGGGCACCAAGGGGTCTGTTCTCCAGCTGCCATCTTGCTCTCCTACTTGAACTGAGTCACTGCAGAATGTGGAAAGCACTCAAGACGGTACCTAACACGTAACAGGAGCTCAGTAGGTGGTAACCACTATTACTTTGGGCTAATGTCAGCTCTGGGAGTCCTTGGGCCTATGCCTGCTCTGGGGTTGGGCTGCCCCAGTTTGCTAGCCAAAGTCTTGACCACCAGACAGCCCATGAGCTAACTAGGAAGTCACCTCCCACTCCAGCCTCAGGTCCCCATCTATAAAATGGGCCTAAATTTGGGGTTTGGAAACAGGGTTGTAGGTCTGATATTATTTTATTGAGTGACCTGAGTGCAGGTTTAGGGATTTATTTATCTAGCTATAAAGCTTTAGAAAACCCCTTCACACTCAGCCTCAATTTCTTTGTGAACGTGGTGTTATAATCTCTGATTGGCCTCGACTCAGCATTGTTGGGATGAAGCTTCTGGAAAGCTGTTGGGACGGGGTGGACTTTCAGATGACTAGATAGAATAAGGGGAAAATGGATGAATGGAAGGGGAGGAGGAAAGAAAAGCAGCTGGATAAAAGGGGAGGGTGGACAAATGGAAGAAACGAAGGATGGAAGGATGCTGTGAGAGAGCCATGAAGAGATGATGGATGGATGGACAGAGGGACGGACGGACGGATGGGTGAGCGCTGGGATGAAGAGAGATGGATGTCAGAGTCTCACTGGCCCCCATCCCCCGTTGTTTTACCGGGTACAGCAAACAAGGAGCCCAGCAGAGGACTTTACTTCCAGAAGGACATACAGATTAACTCTCTGGGGCCCCGGGAAGCCAGCCTTCCCTCCCCCACTCCGAAGACATTCCTAGGACCACTCCTTCCCCCTGACTCTCTGCCTCTTCCCACTGCCCCTTCCCAAAGGGCAAAGGGCAACACCAACCAAGGAAAGCTATCTGCTATCAGCCCCATTTATCCCAGCATTGTTTACTCTGGGTCTGCAATTAACAGAGTCTCTTTCCCAGATCAATTAATAGTGGGGGGCCCGAAGAGGGCCCTGGGAGCCCCGAGAGGCCAGGTCACTCATGGATGAACAATGGGGAGTTGCTGGAGCCTACTCCCTCATCCTCTTCTGAGGCGTCCTACAGCCACCCCTTCCGGACTCTCAATGAGGCAGTTCTTAGCTCAGTAAGGCTGACAGGTGATGGGGTTAGAAAGCCCTGCCTCGAGCTATGTGGGTGCAGCTGGAGTCCCAGATCTGCCTTCATCCGGGCAGCTCCCGGGATCAGGGTAAAAAGACTGGACAGGCTCGTGGTGAAGATCTGGGCCTAGGAAGGGACCAGACCTGGGTTCACAGACCCATCTCTTCCCACTAAGCAGCCATGTGACCTTGGGCAAGTGACCTCATCACTCTGAGCCTCTGTCTTCCCCTCTGTGAAATAGGAATGATGGAAAGACAGAGCTACATCAAGGTCAAGGGTGCCGCATGGAATGAGTTCATGGAGCATGCTGGTCATTGGCCACAGCTCTGAGCTCCTCTGGGGAACCTGGGGCACATGTTCCCACCTTTTCATCCTCCTAGCTCCTTCTAGTCTCCCATGGGGTCCCCTTGGGGACCAGCAAACACCTGGAGGTTCTGTCTCCTCACTTGCCCGGAAGGACTCTAGAGGTTCCTGGTTGTCCAGTACAGTAGCCACCAGCCCCATGAGGCTATTTAAATTTAAATTAACTAAAATTAATGATCTAGCCATTAGAAAGGACTGCAGCACTGACACACGCTACAACATGGATGCACCTCGAAAACATTCCATTAAGCGAGAGAAGCCGGGCGCGGAAGGTCACGTGCTGTATGATTGCGTTCATATGAGATGTCCGGAATCAGCAAATCCACAGAGACAGAGAGGAGCTGGGTGGCTTCCAGGGGCCACGGGCAGGGGGAACGGGTGCTTCACGTGTACCGTGTCTCCTTCTGGAGTGACGAAAGTATTTCAGAACGAGCAGTGGTGGCTGCCGTAGGCTGTGAATGTGCTGCCGCTGCTGAACCGCTCACTTCAATAAAATGGCTGAGTTCATCTTATGTGAATTTCATCTCACTAAAAATGTTCAATTAACTTAAAAATTCGGTTCCTCAGTAACACAAGCCACATCTCCAGTGCCGAGGAGCCATTCGCCGGCCAGGGGCTACCAGGCTGGAAATCACAGATAGAGCACATTTCCACCACTGCAGGTTTTTAAACAAACTTGATCTTGGGGGCACCTGGTGGCTCAGTCGGTTAAGCATCTGCCTTCAGCTCAGGTCATGATCTCAGTGTCCTGGGATCGAGCCCCTCGTCAGGCTCCCTGCTCACGCTCTCTCTTATTCTCTCTCTCTCAAATAAATAAATAAAATCTTTTAAAAAGAAAAAAAATTTGATCTTCAGGTAATCAAAAAATAGTAGTGATAAGACTTCTTCACATACATTACCTTCCCTGACACTCTCACCAGGATGGCGTCATCATTTTCCCTTAAGAGATGGGGAAACCCAGAGAGGGGATGAGCAATCCCAAGGCTGCACAGGAAGTGAATGGGACAGGGACGTGCCCTAGGGTCTTCAGGCATCAGGTCTGGGGGCCTCTCTGCCTCCCTGAGAGCTGGGCCCAGGAAGTGATGACTCAAGTCCCCTGCCATCTGGCCGTCCCACTCACATACCAGACTCGGTTTCCTCTCCAATCTGCTTTCTCCTGAAAGGGCCCTGGCACCAGTCTCAAACGGGAAAGGGTGTGAAAGTGTGCAGTCTGGAAGATGAAGGGTGTTTGGTTCCTGTTTGCAAAAACTGTGGGGAAGAGGACTGACTTATTGCCAAGTGATTTGGAATTTTCACAAAAATTCCAGGAAGCCAGAGGCTAGGTAATGTGAGCGGAGGGAAAGAATGCACCTTTCCCTGACCCCAAGCTGCCTGGCCACAGAACTCGGTCAAAAGGGCACAGACCTCGGTCTCTAGTGGACCCTGAGCTGTCTTCAGAGTCCTTGGGGGGGGGGGGAGGTGCCAGGGAGGGGCACATCTCGGGCTAAAAAGGTCTAGAAGTGTTCCTGACCTTGGCACAATCCAGACCCATGGGGCAGCAGAAAGCACGGAATGTAGGAGGAGCCAGAGTTCTGCCGGGCTCCAGCTTCTTCACTGTACTGCCTGGGTGACCCGGACTAAGTTACTCAGCTCTCAGAGTCTGTTTCCCCATCAGTAAAATGGGGACTGATCACACAAGCCTCCTTCACTCGCTGTAAGGATGAAGCAAGATAGTAGATACAACTCCCAAATCCGGTACAGGTGAACTATCCCCGGCAGCTCTCAACTACTGTCCTCATGAGGATCTCCCGGTAAGTGCAAACCTCTGGAAAGTCTTCAGACCAAGTCCCTGCTGATGATAATACTAATAGCACCAAGCCAGACTCACTGAAGGGGGATTAAGAAATCGCAGACGGAGGGACAGGCTGGCTGCCATGCCTGTGCCCGAATGTGTGTGGTGGAGTCCCATCCATCTGGAAGATTCCCAGCTGTGTGACCTCACACAAGTTCCTCAATCACCTTTGATTTCCTATCTGTGAACAGCGGTGATAAGGGCATCTGCCTGTTGGCATTGTTGAGAGGTTTAAATGAGATGAGAAAGCACTCGGACACGGCACGGTGTGGGATGCACAACCCTCTGCTAACGCGGGTATTAATCAGAGCCCTGAGCTGGGTACTGGAGGTGAGATGGACAAGAACCCACCCAAGTTGACCCCCAGGCAGAGGAGGCAGGTTGTGTGAAGGGAGAGTTTTTTCATTTCAGCCTCAAGGAGGCCCATGAGCCTTGGAGAGTGGCCGAAACCAGCAGGGGGAGGGCTGGAAGAGGGGAGCAGGCAAGATCCCCCTCTGAGGCCAGCGTTTCTCATCCTGGTCCCCAGGCCACTGCCTGAGAACCACCTGGGGTGACATGCATCCAACTAGAATCTGCAGGTGACCCAGCAGCCAACCGAATGTGTATTTTAACCAGCTTCACGCTGCAAATGTGGGAACCTCTCTCCTTGCCTGGCTGTGGGGTGTGCCCCGTGACAGCCCAAAGCAGCCAGCCCGGTCCAGGGAGGCCAGGACAATTCACAACCATAGGCAGTTAACCCCAAACCTCATCTGCCCGTTGTACGTCTAACAATCAGACCAAACCAAAACCACCATGGGAGTATGCAGAGGTGAGGCATAAGAATGGGCACAGCGCATGGGTGAGAACAGACCCCCACCAGCCAGAACACCCAGCGCAGCTGAATCAGGCCCAGCCAGCGGCACCAGGCCTGGAGAGGGTTCACGCCTGATGGGGCCACGGTGGAGTATGGGAAAGCCCTGTGGGTAGGGCCCCGGGCCCAGCCCCAGCCCTAACCACACTTGCCCTCTCATCTGTTTTATCTGCCGAGTTCCCACAAGCCACATCATTTGAAAACAGGATCGCCTTACTTTAAAAACACCAGTGGTGAAAAGCACTGATTTATGAGTGCTTCTCAACAGGGTCTCTCTCAGCCTTTGGGCCAGGACAACTCTTGGTCATGCAGGGCTGGGCTGGACGCTGCAGGAGTTAGGCATCCCTAGCCCCTGCCGATAAATGCCAGTATCAGCCCCAGTCTCTGTGATGACCAAACCCAGGCAGGGCACGGTGGGCTATCTGTGCGCTGAGATGCTCCCCAGCTTTATAGGGGAAACTACTGAGACCCGAGAAGTCAAGCAACCAGCGCAAGACCACAGTGCAGCAGGGGAGTGGAGAACAGGAAAGCCACAAATGGTGGGTTGAGCCTCAGACCAAACTCACCAGGGCCTCGGTTTCCCAGATGTGGGCAGGAGGCAAGCAGGCGCCCCTTTTCAGGGAGTCTTGGAGGAGCACCAGCACCCTGACCTGCCGGCTGGAAGAACAAGGAACAGGCAGCCCCTACGGGGCCTGAACCCTCAGCACTGAGCCCAGAGGAGCCAATTCTGAATCCAGGCCAAGAGGCTGGGACCACCTCTGAGGCCCTCAGGGCAAGCGCCCAGCAGCTCCCAGGCCCAGGCCCCAGCTCCCTCCCAGCAGAGGACAATTGCTCCATTGGCTGTGGCAGGAGATTGGAGATTCCCTGGCCCTTCTGGGCTCCTCCCCATCAGCACCCTCTCCTTGATGAGGCCATTGTTCGCCTAGGGTCCCCCAGCAGCGGCCCCCCCGCCCACCACTCCTGCCCTGGGTTCCCCCTCTGCAGTCCTGCCCTCCAGCACCTCCTGGGGGCTTCCTGACTTCCTCCCCTAGACCCTGAGCACAAAGGCCCCTGGGGCCTCTCTGACCTACAGTTCCCTTTGCCGGGCCACTCACTTCCCTCAGCCAGCCTCTGTTTTTTAAATTAATCAAAGATGCAGGGACTGCCAATCTACTCCTGTTCAGCGTGAGAGAAGGAGTTCCATCCTGAGAGCATGTAATTCCAGCCAAAAGCAAAGAAATCTGTTGTTTTATTTACAGGCAAATGAACTGTTCTGTCTTGATTTGGGGAAACATAGAGAATAGCTTATGAACCTTTATTGGTGCCTACACACACCAGTGTGGTCAGGAACCACCGGAATAGCTCCTGAGGGCCCATATAGGCAGGGGTAGCTGGGGCTGGGAGTGGGGGGCCATGCACAGGCTGCCCCCCATGACTGCACAAAACTCTGAACACTTACGCCGCAGCACTTTTAAGCACCTTCGGGTATTTCTCATTTAATCTTACCCACAAGTCTGCAGTAGAAAGTGCCTGTTTTGCAGATGGGGAAACTAAAGCATAAGAAGCTATATCTGACCCAAGTTCCCACAGCCCACAAGTGGCAGAGGCAAAGCCTAATACTAGGTGCCTTTGACCCTGTGTCCAGTGCTCATTCTCCTTTCCATAAAGATGAGGTTTTGGGGCACCTGTCTACCTCCCAACCAGGAAGTCGCTCTAGTGTTTGTGTATTTGTGCATTGCGCAGCTGCCCCTCTAGATCTTGAGCTCCCTAAGGGCAGTGGCCTGGCCAACCAGGGTCAAACCCTACTGGCAGCCTCGGGCACCTAAGTCCCATGGAAGTCTCTGGCCCTAGGGCCCTCCTCTTCTGCAGGGCAGGTGGAGTCAGGGCTCAGTAGGGTGGAACCCCTAGCCACGTCTCATGTGCAGGCAGGGATCCACAAGCCACAGAAGGAAGTCCTGGCTTCAAGTTCTGGCTCTGGTTCCTGCCTGTGTGATTAGGGGGAGTTACTGGACCTCTCTGGGTCTCAGTTTTCTCATGTTAAGTGAGGGTAATAATACCGACCTCACAGTGTTATTGGGATCATTAAAGGAAAGCACAGAGCATAATGCCAGGCACCCAGGATGCCCCAAACACGTGTTGGAGAGAGGAGAGGGAAAGAGGGAGGGAGGGAAGTCAACATGAGCATAGGGGGCTTGTCCATCACCCCCAATCCCTCAGCAAGCATGAAATATTCTTCACCTGGACTCCACTTGGTCCCCATCTCTCTTCACAGTCACTCTAGAACCCTCCTGATCTTCCTTGGGCCTCCCAAGAATTCCAACAGAGATGGAAAAAGGTTAGAGGAAGCTGGTTGTAGCCTGAGCCTGGCTGGCTCCGAAGACTCCTTTCTTTTGATACTTCCTCCCACCAAGTAGGCATCCGTCCATGCAGTCATTCATTCATACAATATTTATTGAGCACCTACTATGTGCCTGGCAGTGTGCTAGGAGCAAGAGAAACGGAGCTCTTGCCCTTGTGGAGCTCTCTGTCTACAGGGATGCCAGAGATTGAGACAATAAGCCCAGCGCTCCGATGACCAGCGTGAGGAGGCCGCAAAGGGGAGTTCACGCTCTATGAGCGAGCCCAGTGAGGAGGCCTGGCCTTCCAGAGTCTTGGGAAAAACTTGAGGCTAAAAGCAATCAGAGTAACTGAGCGTCCCGAGCTGAAGGGAGAGGCTAGCAGGCCAGCAGTGTAAAGTGACCAGTTCCCTCCTGCAGACTGGAAAACAGGGAGACCAGAGAGCAGCCCTGAGCTGTGAGGAAGGACAAGTGGGGAGGAGGGAGAGCACAGGTGGATTTAAGAGAAATTTAGGAGCAAGGAGCCGCAGAATTTGGTGACAGTCTCTAAAGACCATTGTCACGACAGTGTTATTAACTAGCAACTGTATAGACAGCTCTTCCTGTCCGCACTGCTGTAAGCAATTGTTAAATGAACTTTAATCCTCTAAATAATCCAGAAAGGAATGATTGTTATTATCCTCATTTTGCAGATAAGAAAGCTGAAGCACAGAGAGGTTCAATAACCTGCCCAAGGTCAAGTAGCACTGCTGAAATTAGAATTCAGTCTCACTTCAGAGTTCTTGGTCTTAGCCAAAACATTTGGCTGCCTCTCTAATGTGCTTCTAAGCTGGGGTCGCCCAGCAGCCAGACCCTGGGGGCCCCTGGTGTGCTGGGGACCCAGGGCGAAAAGCCTTCTCTCCATCCCCAGCCCTGGCCAGAGAATACCAGCAGTACCCACCCGCACCCTTCCTGTTGCACTTCAGACAGGCATTCTTAGAGCTAGATATGCCCCGGTCCAAGACAAGCTTGGCCTCTGCTTTGGTTCCTGTGAGATCCAGGACAACCAGTGTGCCTGCCAGTGTCCAGGGTCAGAGAAGGGAGGGCTGCGGCTTGCCTCCCTGGCCACTGGATTCAGTGACGGTGAGCCCAGCTCCAGCCCCTCTACAAGCAGGACCCCACGGCTACCAGGGCACCCAGAGATCCTAACCAGGCCCCCCTGAACTGCTTCCCAGAGCACAGGCTGTGCAGCAGGAAGGCTCTGCGGAGCTGAGGACCTCCGGGACAGATGCTGACTTTACAATCAACAAAGCTAAATGATGGAAAGCGAAACAGTGCTGTAGGAGTGGCAGTAAGAGGACTGGACTGAGAGTCAGGAAGGCCAAGTTTAGTTTCCTCTCACAGACAATGGTCGGGGATGGGGGATGCTGGTGGACAATAGCAACAGGGCCCTGCTAGCTCTAAGAGTTCTCCTAATTACACAGGCCACTCAGGCTGGGCTTTTTGCCGAGCACGCAGGCACCACTGCTATGAAGGCTGGTATCTCAGCGGGGAACACTGAGATCGTAAAAGGCAAATAATTCCCGAAGACTCTGAAATAAGGACAAGATTCTGTCTCATCACCTTGGGCATCCTAGCCCTCCCGGGAGGCAGGCAAGCCTGTGCTCGCAGACCTTGCTCACAGGCTGGGACAGAACGAAGTCAGCCTCACCTCCATCATCATCCCAACCTCCTTCCTCCTTACTTCATTTGATCCTCAAGATGGCCCCATGGAGAACGTGAGGCAGAGGTGGTCCTCCCCATCTCACAGATGAGGAAACTGACACTCAGGGTGGGGGGGGACTTGCTATTAAGTTGAAAACACACAACTGAGATCTTCTGAGTCCAAGCTTGGTACACTTGGTTCCTGCCATGCACTGCCTCTCCCGGGGGGCGGGCATGGGGGGAGCAGGGATGTTGGGGGGGCCTTGAGAGGAGGCATGAATGGGGCAGATCTCCCATTCTTGGCTCCATTATAGTACTAATCACAGAGCTCCCAGATGCCAGGCACTCTGCCGGATGCTCCTCTCTTCCCTTGCCTCAGTAAGTCTTCACTGACACCCAGTAAATAAATGTTCTTCACCTCATTCTACACATGAAGAAATTAAGGTTCAAAGCTCAACAGACAGACAGATGTCCAAGGACACACAGCTAGCAAGTGGCCAGAATTCACCAGCAGTCAGTCTGACTCAAAGCCCAGACTCTTCCTGCCACACTACATTGCCTTTGTGCGTCCGTTCTCCCCCTGCACAGGAACTGACACCGTTTCATGTGTATGCCGCGCCCACAGCAGGCTCTAGTTAAACGTTCGTTCATGGAATGATTATTCCCAAGGCTAAAGCACCAAAAGGAATGAAGAAGGCTATTTCATACAGACAGAAATTATAATCCAACCAGAACATAGAATGGTCATGAACCTTTATGCTCATAACAACATAGCTTCAGAGTATATAAAGCAAAACTGATTCAAAAAAAAAAAAGGAAAAAATACTAAACCCACAATCAAAGTAGATTTTATACACCTCTATCAGAAATGAATAGAATAGGGGCACCTACTGGCTCAGTCGGTAGAGCATGTGACTCTTGATCTTGAGGTTGTGAGTTCTGGCCCCATGTTGGGTATATGGATTACTTTTAAAAAAAGGAGAAGAAATGAACAGAATAAGTAAACCAGCAGTTCTTAAACTTTCTGGTCTCAGGAACCCCTTACACTCTTAAAAATGATCGAGGTTTTTAGATTAAAGACCTTCCGTTTATGTGCTTTTATACCTACCAATATTTACCATGTTTAAAACTAAAACTGAGAGAAATTTTATTTATTAATTCACTTAAAGTAACAAAAATAAACCCATTATATGTGAAGATAAATAACAAATTCTGTGAAAAATAATTACATTTCACAAAACAAAACAAAAAAATAAAGAGTGGCATTGTCTTAATTTTTGCAAATCTCTTTCACATCTGGTTTAATAGACTGAGATTTTCATACTTCCTTCTGCACTCAATCTGTTGTTACATGTTGTTTTGGTCGCAGTATATGAAGAAAATTTGGCCTCACACAGAAATGTAGCAGCAAAAGAGAATATTTTAACAGCCTTTTCAGACACTGTAGATATTCTTCTTTGATACTACTAAAATATTGCCATGTGGCTGTTCCTTAAATGTTGATTGTAATGTAGAACCTGAATCCGTAGCCATAAACTTTTCTTACTCTGTTACCTTAAGATCCATTGATCTATCTTGTACTTAGAGTGAATCCTTGAATTGCACACAATTTTGACCTTGTAGACTCCCTGAAAAGGATTTGGGGACCCTCAGGAGAACCCTGACCACACTTAGAGAGTCACTAAAGCAGGCAATAAAAAGGCAGAAAAATGTAGGATTTGATAACATAATTACCAAGGTTGATCTAAGAGGTATCTATGTAGAATTTTGCTCACAACAAACCACAAATACACATTTATTTATTTAGTTATTTAGTTATTTATTTATTTATTTTAACAAACGGTCCTTTCCATGAGCTGGGGGCAATGTGCACCTGGACAGACCACAGAAGCTCCAGGATGGACAGATGCCCAGCTTGCCAGGTGTTCCACACAGCGGCCTAGGTCCTGGAACAGCCTCATCGGGAAGAGGCAGCACACCAGTGCAGCCTCCTCCCTGCTCGCTCGGGCCACAGAGCCAAGGTTACCCACAGACTCGGCCTCAGCAGAAGATCTTCCTGAATGACTGCCCCATGGCACAGCCCCCACCTGGGCTGCATTCCTGGGAAGGCCTTCCTTCCTTAATCTCACCATGTCAGGGAGCCTTGGGGGGTCCCCAAGGCAGAGTTGTCAGGTATAGACGGCCTATCATCTTCCAGGTGGCTCCCAGCCTGGCGCCTCTGCCCTTAGCAGCCCCTGGAGCTGCCAGGTATGACTCACCTGGCTCTTCCCGCGTGTGGTTCTTACAGAACCAGCAGCAGGAACAATGCCTCCTGCTGTCCAGGCCAGGCACTGGGCCTCCAAGACCAGCAGAGGGTGACCAGCTGCCTAGGGAGCCAGCACCTTGCACATCACCAGGGGAGCGCCAACACCCCTGCCAGTGCCCAAGACCACATGTCCCCCCGGGGGTGCAGAAGCCCTGCCAAGCCTGAAGCAGGGATAAGGATCAGCTGGAGCACAGGGAACAGAATTACTGCTCAGGGTCCCAAACCAGAGCCAGGGCCAAGGTATCCAAAGGAGCCTGCAGAACACACATCACATTTTCACCCTGATGGCATACATCCCTTAGAGATCTTCCATTCCTAGGTGCCTATTATGTGCTGGCACTGTGCAGGGGGCTTTCTTTCCATGAACCATTTGGTTTGCCCCTCACAGTAACTGTTGAGAGTGTTCCACTTTACAAACAAGACAATGGATGGCTGGAATGGCTAAGTACTTGCCTAAGGTCACTCAGTGAGTATGCACTTAGCCTTCAACCTGGCTCTTTTTGCCTGCAAAGTCGAGGCTCTTGCACCATTACTACACTCCGCTGCCTAGGCCGACAGGGAGGGGTCCTTTACCTTCTGGCGGGTCATCCACAGAACCTCTTTGTGCTCTTTCGCCTGAACCCACCCTGGGCTCTGTCTGCTGAATGTCCTTCTGTGCCCTCTGCCCTGCCTTTTGTCTTTTTCTCACACTAGATCAGATGAAGCAGGGACTATGTCTTCTGCATTTCTGGATCCCTACCTGTGGTGTGTACACCACACCCCACACCTTGTACACAGTAGGTGCTTCGTGTGTGTCTGCTGAATATTAAGAAGAGTGGCCCCTCCCCTCTCTCCACTACTACTGCAAGGACAGATCATGGGAAGACAGGAGCGTTGGAAATTTTCAGGAGGATAGGGGGTAGGAGAGGTAAGAGGAGAAGTGGAGGGGGTCAAGTGCAGATCCAGCCCCCAGAGTGCCCCAAGCCCTCCTGCAAGACACCTTCCCAGCGGACCTCCCCACCAAAGACTGGGGAGGTCAGGTCTCAGGTCAGGCTCTCAAGAAGTTCTCCCACCCTCAAGCATTTCTCCAAAGCTCCTCCCACAGGAAAGCCAATAGAAGGCAGGACCCAGACAGAAGAAAAAGACCCCAAACATGGGGTCCCATCCCAAACCTGGATATTCTCAATTCCTTCCTCCTCCTGCAGCCTGTCCTGGTCTAGGCTGGAATTTATCTTAGGGCAAAGTAGTTAAGCCCTGGCCTTTGGAGCCCAGACCTGGATTCAAATCCTGGCTCCCTCACCCATTAGTGTGTGACTGAGGGCCAGTTACTTCACCTGAAGGCCCCCAAAGCCAGCCAGCCTGCAGACTCAGAATCCAGACCTCCTGGTGTCACCCGGGTTCTGACTCTGGAACCAGACCACCAAGGGTCAAGTCCTGGCCCCTATCCTCACTTAACTTCTCTTTGCCTGGCTACCTTTATCTGTAAAGTGAAGATAATAACAGTACCCACTCGCCTTATTATACCATTACTGTGAGAATTAAATGGGGTAACTTATGCAATGTGCTTAGAACAGACACAGTAAGTACCCAAGAAGTATTAGCTATCAATAGAAATAGCTGGTGATAAGGCCGTGAAGTGCTGCGCAGTGTCTACGGCACTTAGAGCTCACTGAATGGCAGTTATGATTACCTTCGCCCCCACTAGGCTACGGTGTCCCTGGAGGTGGGGGGTCCTGGGTCAGATCCATCTCTGATTCCCCCAGCAGCCAGCAGCACAGTGCCGGGCACCAGGCAGGAGCTCAAACACATGCTTGAGGACCGACAGGTGAAGAACTGCCCTTCTGGAACAGAGGGTGTGGGCAGCCAGGAGCCTCCTGCCAGGAGAAGGGAGAACCGAGGTGTCAGGAAAGAGAAAGCAGAGCGGAGGGGGAAAGGCCGAGACGGGCAGATAAGCAAGTGAAGTGAGTGAGAAAAGGAACAGGAGAGGCTGTGGCGGAGGGAGATAAGGAGGAAGGATGGAGAAAGCGATCGGCGAGGAAATGCCCAGGGAGGTGAGGGAGCCCCCAGGAGAGGCGCAAGGCGAGCCCGGCGCTGAGGCAGGGGAGCCGGGGCACGGGAGAGGGGCGCACAAGCCGGGGCGGGACGCGCGGGAGCCGGCGGGAGGGGCCGAGGGGGGCTCCACCTCGCCTCCCGGCCTGGGCCCGCGGGCGGGGGGGCGGGCGACTGGAGATTGGCTGGGGCGCACGGCGAGGCTGGGGCCGGAGCCCCGAAGTGGGAGGTGCCAGGATCACTCGGTGCGCCCGCAAGCGGAGCGAAGGCTGCCACCACTCGGGCCACCTCGGCGGTGGCGGCGGCTGCAGGGGAGCGGCAGGGCGGCGGGCGCACTCCAGGGCAGCTGGGGACGCCGCGCACCATGCAGGCGACGGCGGGGGGCGCGCGGGCGGCCGCGCTGGCGCTGCTGCTGGGGGCGCTGCAAGGGGCGCCGGCGCGCGCCCAGGAGTACGACTACTACGGGTGGCAGGCGGAGCCGCTGCACGGGCGCGCGTACTCCAAGCCGCCGCAGTGCCTCGACATCCCCGCGGACCTGCCGCTCTGCCACACGGTGGGCTACAAGCGCATGCGGCTGCCCAACCTGCTGGAGCACGAGAGCCTGGCCGAGGTGAAGCAGCAGGCGAGCAGCTGGCTGCCGCTGCTGGCCAAGCGCTGCCACTCCGACACGCAGGTCTTCCTCTGCTCTCTCTTCGCGCCCGTCTGCCTCGACCGGCCCATCTACCCGTGCCGCTCGCTGTGCGAGGCCGTGCGCGCCGGCTGCGCGCCGCTCATGGAGGCCTACGGCTTCCCCTGGCCCGAGATGCTGCACTGCCACAAGTTCCCCCTGGACAACGACCTCTGCATCACTATGCAGTTCGGACACCTGCCTGCCACCGCGCCTCCAGGTAGCGCCGCCGCCGCCCCCGCGCGCTCCGACGCCCCGGGTGCCCGCGAGGCCCCCGGAGGTGCCACCCCCTTACACACACACACACACCGCACACAGCCTTTGCTCAGCCCTGCATGCCCCGGGAATTGCAACTCCCACCCTCCTCCACCCTAGCCTACCTATACACACACACACCATTTTCTGTACCTGGGAACCCTAAATTCTCCCACTGGCTTCCCCAATCCCCCCAGACTGGGAGACCTTCGGGTAAAGCTCAGTGCAGAAGAAAGAGCAGATTGCCAGGCTCTGCCACTGAAAAGGAGCCCTTAGGAGTTGCTTAACTTTGAGCCTCAGTTTTTCCATAAGTAACATAGGAAGTGAGCTCAGGTTCCAGAAACCTGTGAGATCCTCAGTGCCACCTCCCACCCACCCCGAGACCCATTACCCCTAATTCCTCCTCGGTCTCAGCCTCCCTTCACTGTGCACCCCCCACCCCCAAATGCCAAACTCCTTGCAAACAGAGTAAGCCTGAGCTGGGCACCAGACAGGAGAATAAAAAGTGGCACTGATAAAAGTTTCGTCTGGGCAGTTGATTCAAGAGTCTAAGGAGACCCTGATGCTGGGACTCCCCCAAGGGGCAGCGCTGCTTTCCCGTTTTCCCATCTGACCCGACCCCCAAAAAGCAACTGGACTCACCACACCCTACCCACCCCTCCCCCAGGTCTAACTTCATCCACACAGCCCTTGGTCCTACTCTCCTCCTGAGAGTCAGTTGGGTTGGGGTCCTGTGACTGGGGAGTGTTAAGAGACAGCCCTGTTCTTGGATTGGAAATGGGACCAGGAAGCAGGGGAGAGAGCCAGTTCAAGCAGAGACAGCGCCGTCCCTAGCAGGGATCCCAGCATGGTTCCTTTTCTGGTTTTCTTGGAAGCCACGTATTAAGAGCCTGGAAGGCAAGAAGTCCTGGGCTCCGGCTCGGAATCCCACCAGGCCCTGCCGTCTCTGAAGCCCACTTTCCCCTGTGATGGGGGCACCCACCCGGAGGCAGAGATACAGGACAGAGGGCAGGTGCTGTGTGGTGGCCTGAGAACCAGAGGCAGCCTGAAGTGTTTGTGTGGCTAACAATAAAACTGAGAGTATTTCATATAAAAATTAAGAGTCTGGGCTTCCCTTGAAAAACCAAAAGTTCTGGCAATGTGAAGCTGCCCACCTCAGACGGTGATGCTCTTCAGTTTACCACAGTCCCTACCCTGCCACCCGCGGGGACCCTGTGTGCCTAGGAAGACCCTGCAGATACCCCCATCCCGGCACTAGCCTGGGAGTCACAAATCCTGAATTCTAAGGTCAGTTCACAATAGTACTGCAGACTTGGGTACCACTCGGCCTCAGTTTTCTTTTCTTTAATAAAACCTACTTCATAGGCTGAGGATTAAATGAAACAAAGTTTAGAAGAAGACAACGCACATCATGGTAGCAGTTGCCAGGGTCATGGAGCAATTGTGCCCACGGGGGCAGTTTTGTCCCCGTGCAATGTTGTCTGTTTTGGAACCTCACAACTACTCAGTGAGCACCGTTACCATCATCCCATTTCCTGATGAGAGTGGAGGCTTGGCAGGGGGAGGTGGCTCCTCAGTGGGGTAAGCCCGTACTCTTGAGTGGCTTTTCGGACTCCGATCCCCTCATCAGCCTCCCCTCATCAGACCCCACCCCTGCTTCTCTCTTCAGTGACCAAGATCTGTGCCCAGTGTGAGATGGAGCACAGTGCCGACGGCCTCATGGAGCAGATGTGTTCCAGTGACTTCGGTGAGTGTGGAGCCCACGTGGCCACTGCCCCAATTCCTCTCCTTCTTGATACACACATACACACACACAACAAACACCCATGTCCACAACCATCATAGTGAATACTAACAGTTTTTGCATCATGGGTCCCTTTTAGAATCTGATCATGACCATGAACCGTCTGGCCAAAGAAATGCACCTCATTTTGCAGGTCATCCCAGGGGCTTCAGAAGCCCCTCAAGGCCATGGTCCATGGGCCCCAAAACCAACCCCTGGCCAAGGCTCCTGCAGCCCTCCCTCGGCACCTGCCCACAGAGGGCCCTCCAGGGCTGGATTCTCTTTGGGAGAAGCAAGCTAAGCCTGGAGATGGAAGGGAAAGAGCTGGGACCCAGGATGGGAGTGCAGCACCCTCGTCCCTGGGCACCTCTGCGTGGTACCCGATGCACCTCTGGCCAGGGGAGCTGCGGTCACTTGTCCCACGCCTTCATCCTGGAGCCTCTCCATTCCTGGGACAGTGAGCCAAGTCTAGTCAGGACCACACGAGCCGGCATGTGGCCTTTGCCAAGCTGGCTGCTGTTTTGTCTTAGCCTCCCTGTTTGTAAAAAAGAGATCGCAATGAAATCCTTACTTTAGTCTTTTATGTCATTAGTCTGTTTGGAAAGAGGATACTCCTATTGCAAGGTGTGTGTGTGTGTGTGTCCAAGAGAGAAAAAGAGAGTGGGTAAGGAGAGAAAGAGAGATTGAAAGAAAGAGATTTTATAACCATTTCCTTCCCTGGGTGAACAGAGTCATTCTCTGGCATCTCCCTGGCTGCTCACAGAGATGCAGATCCAGAGGCCTGAAGAAAGGGGAGACTAGCCTAAGTGACCCCCCCAAGTTCCAGACTCCCAATGCCCAACTGTACTAGGCTCTCTACAGCCACCTTGTGTGCCCTGGATGGTCACCCCGACCCCACTCTGGCCTTCATGCACCTCCCCCACCCTCCAGACACACCACAGACATACTCTCATATATCAACCACACAGCACCAAACAGCACACTCCCACCCATACTGTACAGTCTGACACAGATTACAGTGGTGTGTTCCCACCAGCAAGAGCTGGTTGTGTGCATGCTGCTCAACCCAGCGCTCCGTGATGCGGTGGGCCATGGGGGCGGGCGGTGGGCATTTACCCCATGGAAACCAGCACGTGCCACAGAGCAGAACCCCTCCCCAGGGCTAGCTGTCAAGCATTTACCAGCCCACCCTATCACTGCTACACACACACACACACACACACACACACACACACACACACACAGCCAGAAATCCCATTTGGATCCCATGATCCTAGGGATCATGAAGTCTACCACCCCAAGGCCCAGGCTTGGAACTTAAGGCACAGGCACCAGCTGAGGGCCCAAGAGCATCCTGAGCAGACCTGCCCGTTCTCACCCTGCCCCTCTGTCTCCCCCCTCGGCGCGCGCACACACAGTGGTTAAAATGCGCATCAAGGAGATCAAGATAGAGAATGGGGACCGGAAGCTGATTGGAGCCCAGAAAAAGAAGCAGCTACTCAAGCCAGGCCCCTTGAAGCGCAAGGACACCAAGAGGCTGGTGCTGCACATGAAGAGCGGCGCCAGCTGCCCCTGCCCACAGCTGGACAGCCTGACCGGCAGCTTCCTGCTCATGGGCCGCCAAGTGGACGGGCAGCTGCTGCTTATGGCCGTCTACCGCTGGGACAGGAAGAATAAGGAGATGAAGTTCGCAGTCAAATTCATGTTCTCCTACCCCTGCTCCCTCTACTACCCCTTCTTCTATGGGGCTGCTGAACCCCACTGAAGGGCACTCCTCCCTGCCCCACCACAGCCAGCTGTGCCTTGCCCTCTCCCCAGCCCTGGGGCACTCTCTCTTCCTGCCCACTTGGCCTCACCCCTACTCCCAGGCTGACTCAGCCCCTGCCTAAGTGGTTTCATGCAGTGTCGTTACCAGCACAGGCCCTGAGGAATGGGCATGGAGCCTGAGCTGTCCATGACTGAGGGGTTCTGGGGTCCCTGGGGACTTCTCTTAGGAGCAAGGCTTTCTCATTTGGGAAGGAACCCAGGGTTTTGGAAAGTAGGTGGAGGAGAGAGCGAGGGAAGCGTGGAGGGGCTCTGAGCAGCCTGAGGCAGATTCCCAAGTAGATCATGGTGTCAGCTCCCCTCTGTTGGTGGTGAGGCCTCACCTTGAAGAGGAAAAGTCTCAGTATTAGGCTGAGCTATTTGGGGGACAGTTCCCTACCTCCACTGCCCACTCGTGTCATCATAGTCCCCCGAAGGAGAGGCACTAGGGTCACAGTGCCCTCCAGCCACAGTTCCCCACCTCCCCCATCTCTGACCCTTTCCCTTCCTGCTAGACTGGAGAGAAGCCCAGCCCAGACCCCCTCCCAGAGGCTGCTTTTTGGGGTTCGTCCCTCAGCCTCCACATGTCCCTGTTACCCTGATGGTAAGTTATCGCCACCGCTGCAAGGCCACAGGTACTAGATCTGACGCAGGCAAGGTTTGGTTGCTAATGTTTTCTTTTGTAAGTTTTTAATTAAATCAAAAAAAAAAAAAACAACAGTTGGTTTCGACTAGGTTCTTTCTTTGTCAGCTGGTCCCCAAAGGTGGGCAGAGGGAGGTTCACAAGGGACTTCTGGAAAGAGGCCCTTGTCCTAACCCACGGCCGGTCCACACAGACATACTTGCAATGCCCGTGTTCTTGCAGGACCCCCTGAGAGCACAGGGTGAGCATCACCCTTCTCATCCCCGTCACCCAGTGAGGAATGGAGGTGACCGTCCCTTTGTTCCCGAAGAGGGAGAGAGACCCCAAGACCCCCAGCCTTCTCCCACGGTCAGAAGGCTCCCACAGTCCTGCAGCATGTCCCTGACGCTGCGTGCTCCTCAGATCCCAAGAAGCCTGGGCCACAGGGAACTCCTCTGAAGAGCCAAGGGCCTAAACGTGTCAACTCCTTCCCCTTGGGCACTTAGACCGCCCTGGGCACTGGTCCCGACCTGCAGGGGAGAATGGGGTCGACCTGTGCCACAGGGACCAGAGGAGCAGCACCCCCAGGAGCCGGTCAGAAGCACATACTAGGCCTACTGTATCAGAAACCACATTTTAACACATAAAACTTCAAATCATCTAGAGAGCTTTTGCAAAATAGGGGGCCCCACTCTACACCAATTAAATCGGAATCTCTGGAGGGGGCACAGAAATCTGAATCTCTAGATGCTCCCTGGGGTGGTATGCAGCCTGGGTTGAAAACCTCGATCTAGGGGCGCCTGGGTGGCTCAGTCGGTTAAGCAGCTAGCTGCCTTCTGCTCAGGTCTGGTCCTGGGATCGAGCCCCACATCTGGCTCTCTGCTTGGTTTAGCGGGGAGTCTGCTTCCCTCTCTCCCTCTGCCTCCCCCCCTCCACACCCTGGCTTGTGCTCTCACTCACTTTCTCCCAAATAAATAAAATCTTTAAAAAAAAAAAAAAAGAAAGAAAGAAAACCTCAATCTAGATAAGCCAACAGCTAAGGCAAGAGAAAGGTGAGGGGCTGAGGTGACCTCAGGCTGGAAGGGTCTCGGTCCTGCATACCGGGAAGGAAGCAGCTATCGTAACTGAGGGCTGCTTCAGCGAGCTCAGAGCAGATGGTGCTGCTACCTGGAGCTGAATGGGGCAGGGAGGGGAGAAGGCCTGAAATGGAGGCAACAGGCTCCTGCCACTCAAATGTCCAGCATTTGGAAGGGGTGTTGCCAGGAAGGAGACCCGGGGATTTGTCAGGGGGCTGGGGACACCCCCAGAGCAGCTTTCCTCACCAGCGAGGGTCCAGCTGCCAAGTCCAGTCAAGCATCCTGCTCCTCTAAGACAATACAGCCATGTTCTCTTGTGAGGACTTGGCTTCCAAGGCTCTCAGAGAAGCATGTTGCCACAGAGAATCGAGAAAGGCCAAAGGGCCCAAATTCTGCTGTGGGGCCAGTGTGAGCTAACAGGTGGTCTGACAGCCTGCCCATAAATCACCTCCCTGGGCAGGCAGGTGGCCTCACCACAGGTCAGGAGCAGCAGAGGCCTGCTTGTTTCTCCACAACTCTGAGGAAGCCACCGCCGCCCACCCTCACCCAAAGTCTGCCCAGCCCACCAGCTCCCTGAATCTGCCCCTTGTCTCCCAGCCTCCTACCCCAACCAAATATTTACGGACACTTCTATGGTCAACCAGGACCAGGGATTATTTTTCCACTGAACACACAGGACTCCAGCTACTTCTGGCAGAAGCACAATACTGACCTCTGTCAGGTGCTGGCAGCCAGGGAGTTGGAGCAAACGGGGGAGAGACTCCCCTCGCCCATCCCGGGAAGCCCCAGCAAGACAGTCCTCAGCCACCCCCAACACAGGGGTCAAGCTCTATATGTCGGCTCCGTCCCCAACATCTGCTGTCAGATTCCCCTCCCAGCAGTCTCTTCCTGGGACCAAGAAGAATCCTCCCCAAAACAAGGGGAGCCCCCACAAGGCCTGAGCCCGCCCTTCATTTCCTTCGGTCACAACACGCTCCCTCCCTCCCAGCCAGTCCGGAGACAGACAGCTGGTGCTGCCCAGCGAGCATCTGGGCTGTGTCAGCAAACAACTGCATCTAACAGAAACCCCAAGAAACAGTGGGGCTTCTCCATACCAGAGGTCTGGAGACAGCCAGGCACGAGGTCCAAGTCCCAGACTCATTCTTTCTTCCAGCTTTGCCAGGGGGTGGCTTCTGTTCTTGTGGTTACAAACAGTGCCCCCTCCTCCCCACTCCTAACCACAGTCCAGGCAGCAAGGCAGGGAATGAGAGCAAAAACAGCATGTCAGCTGCCTCCGGCCCTTTTAATCAGGAAAACAGTATTTTCCCAACAAAGTCCCACCTGGTAGATTTCCACTTTTAGCTCACCCACCAGAATGAAGTCACATGGCCACCCCTATTTGCAAGGGAGCAGAAGAAGTCAGGTGTTTCAGTTGGGTACAAAATCAGAGTTCTGATAAAGAACAGGAAAAATCTGGGGTGGGCGGCTAAATACTTGAGATCAGGGGGTGCCTGGGTGGCTCAGTCAGTTAAGCATCTGACTCTTCATTTCGGCTCAGGTCATGATCTCATGAGATTGAGCTCCGCATAGGGCTCCACACTCAGCTGGGAGTCTGCTTCTCTCCCTGTCTCTGCCCCTCCCCCAACTCTAAAAAATAAATAAATCTTAAAAAAAAAAAATACTCAGGATCAGGTGAAAAGAGGTAGTAGAGCCCAGTTTTGAGTTCCAATACTGTGACTTAGTGACCATGTGACACTGGGAACACTGCCCAACTATAAAATGGAATAATAATGTCTATTTCACAGGGTGGCTGAGTGTTCAGTGGGGAAATATATGAAAAGTTCCTGGAACCAGCACCCAGCATTTAGAAGATATTCATTAAATGGTAATTAGTATTTTTCCTAACCTAAGGCCTTGACCCGGATAGCACGGTGCCTTGCACATAACAGTACATTCCTAACTGATTTGTTAACTAAGAAATACTACTGGCAGGAAGGTAGGGAAGACAGGAACATCTCACCTAAAACCCAGAGTTGTTACTTTCAAGACAGAACCTACATTTGGCATTTTACTTCAGAAAATACACCCCCGGAGGGTATGTAAGCCAAGAGAGAGGAGAAGACATGTAATACTAGAATAAATATCAAGCCCATGCTGGGTGGCAGGCACTACTCCAAGCACTCTGGCTGGTATTCTTATTTTTTTCTTTTTAAAGATTTTATTTATTTATTTTACGGGGTGGGGGGTAGAGAGTGAGCAAGCACACCCATATGAGAGGGGAGGGGCAGAGGGCGAGGGAGAGAGAATCCTCAAGCAGACCCTGTGCTGAGTGTAGAGCCCGATGTGGGGCTCAATTTCACGACCCTGAGATCATGACCTGAGCTGGATACTCAACCGAGCTACCCAGGTGCCCCTCACTCTGGTATTCTAATTTAAGCCTGCCAACAGCCCCTTTTAACGATGAGGAGGCTGAGGTTCAGAGAGGTTAATGAGCTTATTGAAGGACACACAGCTTGTACGTAAGAGTGGTACTAGAATTTGACCCCGGGTTCTTAACCACCATACTACTGCCTGCATGGGGCAAAGCCAAGCGGAGGCGGGGCGGGGGGTTGGGGGGAACAGACTATCTGCCACCCTGCCTCGCTGGAAGATTTCCGGGAGCCCTGCTCAGAGCCCACACCAAGGGCCCTGTCAGCAGCAGGGGAGCCAGCCTCAGAATGCAGCTTTTCTCCTGCCCCAAAGCAGCCCACCCCTGACCCCCTCCTCCCCTCTAAGCCCCATCAGCATCCAGGCTCTTGAGCCCCACAAAGGAAGCTCACAACCCACAACTGTTTAGTCGGCTGTAATCCTGGCTAAAGTTCACTCCTTGGGAAATCCAACGTGGGGGGTGGTTGCTGCTGGAATGTATGTGGCTGGGACCCAGTACTCCAGCCCAGACAGCAGGCTCTGCTGGGGCCCTGAAGAAAGCAGGCAGCCTGGGGAATCCGGAATCCCCAACCCCCAGCTGTGCCAGAGAATGGAATGTGCTGCTCTGGGGTGTTGAAACAGACCCAAACAAGGGAGGTGGTGCTGGGGGTGGGGAGCTCCTGCCACAAGGCTGCCTCTGTTCCTCTGGAGACTGAGCCTACTTTGCTAGGGCTCGGGATGGGCAGGCCCCTATTAGCTCAGTGGCTCAGAAGATCCTGGAGCTAGTGGGGGCAAGGCAGAAGAGAGGAGAGGCCGACAGCCAGGATTGTATGTTCACCCAAAGTTTCCCTGATAAGACCTCTCCAAGCACCCCTGGCACAATTCACACCCTGGCTCCATGGCTTACTAGCTACATGACCTCGGGCAGGTTCTGTAACCTCTCCAGGCCTTCACTTTACTCATCAGTTAAATGGAGTTAATAACAGAAGCTAGCTTTTGGGATTGTCATGAGGTTTAAATAAGAATGACACGCTCAGCATGTTGCCTGGCACAGTGCTCAATAAATGTAGGCGTTGGGACGCCTGGATGGCCCAGTAGTTCAGTCAATTATGCATCTGCCTTCGGCTCAGGTTATGATCCTGGGGTCCTGGGATCGAGTCCCACATTGGGCTTCTTGCTGAGCATGAGGCCTGCTTCTCCCTCTGCCTGCAGCTCTCCCTGCTCATGCTCTTTCTCTCTGACAAATAAAAATTTTTTTAAAAAGTAATAAAATAACATCCAAGATATAAAATAAAATAAAACAAAGTAGTTGTTATCATGGTCTTAGAGCCAGCCACCAGCTATACGATAGACACTGGAGCCAGGGCCTCTCAAAAGGGGTACCTCGAAGGTTCCATGGAGACAGGGCATGAAAATGGAGCTTTCTTGGGCTTGAGCCCTGAGGGCCAGGAGATCAACGACTACAAATTCTGAAGACCCCAGAAACCAGGACCAGTTCAAAGTCTGCCAAGGCTCACCAAAGATTGCTCCCTATCCCTACCAAACCACAAAAAGATCAACAGAACCCTCAACTCAAGCCAGGCTGTGGGAGCTGGCTGCCTGTCCCAAGTCTGCCCCAATGGGTACCAGAGCTGGAGCAAAACCTGGCTACTATTCCTCCCAATGGGTGCCTGAGAGCAAACTGGGGGCATCTTTTAAACCAGGCATCCAGTTCTACTATGAAGAGTGTCCTCCAGGCCACCTCGCATTCGGTCCTCTCCACACTGTGGACCCCAGCCAGCTGCAAGACACAATCCAACCGCCGTGGCTTCATTTTCCCAGTGGGACCTGCACTTGCAAGTTGTGCCTCCCCAGCCTGCTCTCACTGAGGCCCTCACACACACTGTAAAGGGACAAGGAGGTGGCCCCCTGGCTTCCCTTCAGTGGGAAGACCCAGCCAAGACCCGATGATAAAACCCGAGTTTCCCAAGCCCCAGAATCCCATGTTCCAAAGGCTATGCGTGGTACAGACTACTTCACCAACACTACGCATCGTTTTTGTTTTCCCAAAATAATATTGCCTCTGCTTTTTCAAACTACACTTTGGCCTCAGATGCTTTCCTGAGTAATAGTCTAAGATTAGTCTCTGGTTTAAAAAAAAAACAAACAAAAAACAAACACTGTTCTAAGCCATCCAGGACAGAGCTGTCTTGTCCCTAAGAGTGCCAGGATGGCAGTAGCAGGCTGGCCTTTGGGGAGCACTTCCTGTGCTCCAGGCACCGTGCTCCATGCCTTGAGTGGATGGTCTCGCTTACTCCTCACGGCAGCCCTCTAAGGGAGACAGCGCTATCACACCCATTTTACAGAGGAAAGCAGCACAGAAAGGCCTGGGGGCAATGCCCCTGTGGCAACTCGCTCCAGCATGGCTGCGCTGACGGGAGAGGTGGGCCAAGTGTGGGGCTGGCCACAGCACTGCCTACTTCTTACTGCCCGCAGACTCTCCCTGGCTAACACAGGCCGCTCCTGCTGAGAAAGGCCTATCCTCTCATGCCGTAGGGAACACACCTCTTCAAACAGATGTGGTGTCCGTCCTGGAGTGAGGCGCCGGCCGGGATGATCTCTGAGCAGCCTTCCAAATGAGCTACCCATGACACACGCCATCCACAAAAGCACAGGCGCAGCCCCGGCTGCCTCTGCCCTGGGCCTGTGCCATCACTGCTGTTCCCCTCACCACCATCTTTACTGCTCCTCTGGACCCAGGCTGCTGAGGCCACTTTGCTACTTTTTTAAAGTGAACACAGTCTTCTGTAAAAACTGCCAGGAAAAGGTCCTGGCTGCTTCCCTGCCTCCCAAGGCCCCTCGGAGCTGCTGGGGCTCCCCCATACTAGGGGAAGTTCCCGAGCTAGGCAGAATCCCATCCTGGACCAGGCCACGGCCTCTGTGAGCTGCGCATGCATGGAGCCATGAGAACATGGCTGCAACCTAACCTCAGCTCTGACGCAGGGTCTCTCCTGCAGTCTTCACTGCCATGGGCCTCCGTCTGGAAAACACGGCTCATAGCCAGCTCTGGTCTGCAAAGTGCCATGCCAAACCTTTCACTGCTGCTGGTCAACTTCCTTTGGCCTCAATGTCCTTACCTATAAAATGGGGAGAACAGTGCCTACCTCATAGGACCATCATAAGGATTACATAAAATGACACGTGTAAAGCACTCACCACTGCGCCTGGCACCCAGTACACACCCCACAAACCCTGCTTTCAGAGAACTGCTTATCTGTCCCATCTCACAGCCAGTCCTCTTCCGGCTGCCTCTCAGCCTCCCGAGGGCCAATCCTTTTTTGCTTTCTAAGAAGGATTAGCTAAAATCTTTCCGTTCTAAAGCCTGTATTGCTTAGTGTTTGACAAGTCCTGGTCCTAACCCCAACTGCTCACAATTCGGTCACAAGATGGAGTCTCGAGTCAATCTGACAAACATGTACGGAGCCCCACCCGCACAAGGCACAGCTTTCCTCTCCACCCCCCCCCCCCCCCCCCCCCGCCGGCAGACTGCACCACCCCCCCGCAGCAGCCTCCACGCCCCCTCCAGCCCTGTCCTGCAGGCACAGCACCGGCCTGCAAACTCAGCCAGAGCTGGTGAGTCTGGCTCTCCAGCCTCAGAGAGAGGATTAGTGCAAGGACCAGGACGAAAACGTCAGAAGCTTGAGGGCCTTTTTATTGACAATTCTCCATATACACAGAGATCCTTTTCATTCCTCTCCAGTGTAAATAAAGCACAGGGTACTTAACTCTCATCTCTTAACAAAGGAGCCCTAGGCCTGCCTGGTTCCCCAGGGCCTTGCACCTCCCTGGCCTGTTGCGGGCCCCTGGCTGCCCAGCCCTAACTAGCCCCAGAAAGCTGGCCCGGGATGGCCTTGTCTCCCCATCCTGCCTCCTCGGATCCCTGCTCAGCCTCCTATGGGTCCTGGGTCCCCGCCAGCCCATGACTCCAGGGAAGCATCCTGGAAAAGGAGAAGCCCCCCGTTGTCTCCATCCCACTCCTTGTGCCACATGTTCCCAGGAACCATGCAATAAATAAATAAATACTTCAAAAAGGCAGGGTAGCTCCAGGGGAGAGAAAGGGTGCCTGAGCCCGCTCAAGGCTTAGGAAGAGACACTGGTGCCCTAAGAGTCCAGAGTGAACATAAAATTACTGAAGAGAGGATGGGGACCTCCATGGCCTTAACCCTTAAGTGAGACTGTCCTGCTGAGGAAGAGCACCAGAATCTAGGACACAGCCCGGAGAGATCCTACACTTCCCAGGCCCCCAAGGGTCAAGGGCTTCAGGACCTCTGCTCTGCTTGCCTGTCTCACACTTCATGGGACAAGGGGCCAGGGAGGGGGATCATAGCTCTGGGCCAGAGGAGGGGTGCCTGTGGCTCTGAACAGGAGGAGTAAGAGTGATCTGAATGCCTGGCATCTACCCAGGGAAGCTGTCACCAGGGTAATATGTGGGCTGAGATTCTGCAAGTCAAGGTTTCTGCAAGGTGAGCCTGATGTCCTTTGAGCTGCTAGGGCTCCCTATGTTTTGCTCCATTTAATACTAAAGGACTCTGACAGGCCCTTCTAAACACGTCGTCCTCTGGGAGAACATGGAAACTTCAACCCTGATCTAGGACTTCTGGTCTTGTTAGCTCTGGCCACATCTCTGGTGGAGAAACAATGAGATGCTGATGCCTGAAGCGACATTCAAAAAGCAGAGTTGGGTCATGCCATGCCCAAGCCCTTCTGAAGGCTCTCAGAGGCCAAGGGGCTGGCCCAGGAACCAGCAAAGGAAGAATCTCTTCTCCCAATCTCTGATCCATGGTCTCCTAGAATTGTGAGGTGTGGAGAGACACCCTGATGCTCAGAGATCCCTACAGAGACCAGGCCTAGCTCACTACTGCTCTCTAGTTTATATTCCCTGCCCAGCTCTGAGTCCACTAATTCAGCCCAGGGCAGAGGAGGGCAAACCTGCCAGACCCTCCAGGGGCTCCTCTCCCCTCTGGGTTTTGAGAACTGCCACTTACTAGCCACCCACAAGAGTGGGGAGCAGCTCCAGAACCCAGCTGGAGACAGCAAGGATAGGAAGGGGAAGCCTACCTAGCGTTCAGGCCACATTTGCCCAGCACACACCACAAGGGGCTAGGGACAGGAAAGTGAGGCCTGCTGCTGGCCCCAAGGACCGACGCCCACTTTGGACCCCAGCCCCTCTTCTCACTTGCTCAAGGTCTGGTTACACGAGGCACACACAAACACAGTCTCTCTCTGGGCTTCGGGGGCTGAAAAGGAGGAAGAACTTGGTGAGACACTTCCTCATGCCCTTTGGTTCATGGCCCCCAATACTGCAACCACCTCCCCGACTCCCAAAGCCCCACACAAGCCACCCACCACTCAGCCCACATCCTCGCTAACCCAGCTCCCTAGCCTGCCCTCAGATTCCTCTTTCCTTGGGGACTGGGGACTGCAGGAGTGACCATTACCAACAGCAGGCCTCTCCCAGGTGCTCTGCATTAGAAATTATTTTGGTACCAACAAAAGACCACTAAAAATTCTTTTTAATAAAATACCAGAAGAAAATTTTCCAACATGTTTTAACAGTGGTTATCTCTAGGTAGTAAGATTACAGGATTACTTTTTTCTTCCTCCTTTATAAAATGATCTCCAAATCTTCTAGAATAAGCATATGCTACTTGCATGACCAGAAAAAAAACAAAAAAAAAAGCCTCAATTTCTGATTACAGCACGTTATAGGCGGTGTGCAGAACATGCTCCCACTACTCGTAGAACGTGCATGTGCATACGTATGTATCTTGCACACGGTGCCCTTCCCTTGTTTATCTGTATCTTTTGTTTTGTTTACAATGAGTGTGTACAGGTTTTATAGAATGAAAGAAATTTTTCATTTTGTTAAACGCATTACCAAGTTAATGAGAAAAAGAATAAAATTCAGCACAGTGGTTTTCTCTGGGGAAGGCAGGGTGGTGCTGGGAGCCTTGGGGTGCTAATGCTCTGTTTTTTAACCTCAGTGAAGAAACCACAGATATTCACTACTAAGTCTTATAATTCAGATACATTAAATATATTCTTTTGCATGCATAAAATACTTCAGTGTTTTGTTTGTTAAAGGACAGTGGAGATGTTTCTCCAGGCCAGACAGGATCCTGAGTCCCCCTGCCTTCTCACTGACCCGGTGCTCCCTTCCCACGCTGCAGCAGCCCTTGGAGGAGGCAGGAACCAGCCAAGCCCTCCCAACGCCCTGACCCTGGGCCACCTGCACCACTCACCTGTGGCCCCCATGGAGGACTTGGGCACCTTGAAGGAACAGCACCGAGAGCAGAAGCTGTTTCCACAGTTACTGCAGCTCCGCTGCAAAGAGCCATGGTCAATATCAGATGCATCGCCCACAGCGGGAGCCCCCCACCTTCCCATCAGCTGATCTCACCCAAGGAACCTGGGACTACCATGGGAATAGGGAGGTGCCCAAGTGGGGGCAGGACAGAGCAAACACAACATCCAGTGGGAAGGCTAATGAAGGTGTGGGCACAGGGACAGCAGATCCCTGCTCACCTGAGCAAACCTCAGACCCCAGGCCCAATATGGCCAAATGACTCCCCGCTACTGCCCTGCACCTCATCCCAAGTTCCCACAAACACACCCCCAAGGAGACTTACCCTCTTCTTCAGCACTGAGAAGGTGGCCGAGCAGCCCGTACAGTTCCCTGACAAACAGAGGCAGCAGCTCAGCCTCGAGCTAGCCCAGGGCTCTGAACTCTCACCTGTTCCTGGCTCTTCTATGGGACCACTCAGGATGCCAGCCCAGCCCAGTCATGGCTGGGAGCAGTGAGCAAGGGAGCAAAGTCCAGGGCACCTGGGGGGCTCAGTTGGTTAAGCATCTGCCTTCAGCTCAGCTCATGATCCCAGGGTCCTGGGATCGAGTCCCACATAGGACTCCCTGATCAGTGGGGAGTCTGCTTCTCCCTCTACCCCTCCCCCCAGCTCATGATCTCTCATGATTTCTTGCTCTCACTCTCAAATAAAATCTCTGGGGGGGAAAAAGGGGGGAGCAAAGTCCAGATCCAGAGACAGAAGGGGACTCAAACTAATAGGGAAATTCCCAGGGCACCTGGGTGGCTCAGTCAGTTAAACATCTGCCTTAGGCTCAGGACATGATCTCAGGGTCCTGGGATCAAGCCCCACATCCAGCTCTCTGCTTAGCAGGGAGTCTGCTTCTCCCTCTCCCTCTGTGATCTCTCTTGCTTTTGCTCTCTCTCAAATAAATAAAATCTTTAAGGAAAAAAAAAAAGGAAAATTCCCATGATCCCTGAGAATCCATGTCTCCATACTATACACAGCTGCCGGTCTGTGTGCCCTCCCAGGACTCAGAGGCCCCACCGGCAGGTCCTGCCAAAACCGAAAAGCATCCAGCAGAATCTGCTCCCTGGAAATCACACCAAGCTAGGGGGGGACCTGAAAACAGGCATCCTTCAGAGAAGGCAGCTCCAATGAGCTCAGATGAAACCTGCCTGACACGACCCCTTCCTAAGTGCCTCCTTACAAATAGTCTGCCCACAGGTAATTCAGAAATGCCTAGAACCCCAGACTCCTGCTTCCTGTCATCTGAAGATAACAGGAGAGGAGCTCAGAACCAGGCACCTTCCAAGAAGATATGCAGGGCAAGGGCACAGACACTGAGTGGTGGGCAGGACGGAGCAGGGCAGAGCCGTGACAGACTCCACCTCAACCACCACACACGAGATGATCAAGTTTCCGGACCATGCTGGAGGAGTCAACAGCAGCTTAGCAAATGCAAGGGAGGAGGTGAAGGGGTGTAAGAAGAGATGAAGGACCGGGAGGGAGGGAACCAACGGTTCCTTCAGAAGCCACTATGCTCACCACCCACCCGTGCTTCCAGGAAAATTACAGACGGAAAAGGTGGACTGCAGCAAAGACACAGTCTGCTGAAGGGGGCGCATGCAGGTGAATGAAGGGAACCAAAAAGCAGAGGCAAACTGAGGCCTGAGGAGAGGAAAGGCCACACTGTGCCTGATGGCTTCACCAAGCTCCAGGAACAAAAGCAAACCCTGAAGAGAACAAAGAAGGTTCCAAGGGCTATGCCCAGGAACACAGACTATGGTCTGAGGCAGAAATCTCCATGCAAGCAGGGGCCACTGAGCCAGGGGAAAAAGCCCAGGGGTCCACGGTGGGCATGAAGGTGCTCCCGAAAGGGGCTACAGAGCCCAGCGCAGGGCTATGGGCCCAGAAGGAAGCTGAGTTGGGTCCTGAAAACACTTGAGAATGGATAATAAAGCTACTGGAGTAAATGTCTACAGCTTGGGGCCCAAAGGCATCCTGGGATCTGGCCAGAGCAATTAGCAGCTTCAGGAAGCACTGTTGGGCCTCTTGAACCACCTATGTGGCCAGGTACAGAGCCCCGGGCCTCACCTTCACACAAAGGCCCAGAGCTATATTGACAGCCACATGTGGTCTCTTCCTCTGTTCCACCAGAAATGCCTGCAGCCCTTGTTACAGGACACTCCCTGTGTTCAAGGAAAGACGGGCCTGCCCAAGATAGAGCAAGAAGCCTGAGGCCAAGGTGCGTAAGGTGAATGCCATTGCTGCCAGGTAGCTCCTGGCCTGGCAGAGGAGAGGGGAAAGCATAGCAGGTACTGCCGCCTTGATGCCAAACCAGCAATCAGGCTACTCCAAGACTTTGTCCCCCGCACTAAGAATGTGGGCAAAGCAACCCACTTCGGGGCACCCGGGTGGCTCAGGCGGTTAAGTGTCCAACTCTTGGTTTAGGCTCGGATCATGATCTCACAAGTTGTGAAATAGAGCCTCTCTCTCTCTAAGAAGTAATCTTTTTTTTTTTAAGATTTTATTTATTTAGGGCGCCTGGGTGGCTCAGTTGGTTAAGCAACTGCCTTCGGCTCAGGTCATGATCCTGGAGTCCCTGGATCAAGTCCCGCATCGGGCTCCCTGCCCAGCAGGGAGTCTGCTTCTCCCTCTGACCCTCCCCCCTCTCATGTGCTTTCTCTCTCTCTCATTCTCTCTCTCTCAAATAAATAAAATCTTAAAAAAATAAAGATTTTATTTATTTATTTGAGAGTGACAGAACATGAGTGGGGATGGGGTAGGCAGAGGGAGAGGGAGAAGCAGACTCCCCACCAAGCAGGGAGCCCAATGCAGGGCTCGATCCCAGGACCCTGAGATCATGACCTGAGCTGAAGGCAGACATTTAACCCACTGAGCCACCCAGGTGCCCCAATAAATAAATCTTTAAAAGAAAAAAAAAAAAAAAGCAACCCACTTCTACTTCTCCTTAACAAAGGGGACAAGGGGCATGGGGCAGTGGATTGGAGCCACTCAAAGACTGACACTCAGGCCCAACTCCAGGATGGAATGTCAGGGCCAAGCATCCCAGGGCAGCCATGTGGTCTAGCGAAACCAACATGTACCCAAGCACAAGCCTGGGCCTGGGAGGGCTTAGGATGCTGACACCAGCTCAAGACAGGTAGATGGAGGAGAGCAGCCCTGTTCCCTTCCAAAATCTTCTGACTCTCCCTGCCCCATCCTCAGCAAAAGGCCTGACTCACCATGTGATGATGCCACAGGAGCAGGAAAGCACCTAAGACTGCAGGGGCCCTGCCAGGGTAATGGTCAAAGAGCCTCCAGGACAGAACGGGGCCACAGAGAAGCCCCTGAGCCGCCTGTCCTCATTTGTCCCATGCATCCCCATCCTCCACGGGCAGCCGGAATGGAGTGGCCCCGAAAACTGCTCACCTCACCCTGGCCTGCAGGAGCCAGACCGAGGAGCAGAGCTGCTGTACCTGCCCTCACAGCAAGAAGCTTGAGAACATCTCAAGGAGAAGACCGCGAGCAGTCTTAAAGAACAGGAATTAAGAGAGGCTTAGAAAAAAGCAGCATTTTCTGCCCTTGCCAGCCTCATGTGAAACTCAAAGGCCTTCACCCATCCTGGCTGGGATTACCTGAGCCAAAAACCAAATACTGAAATAAGACAGACATAAAGCCAGAGGACTTCAGACACTAAGGCAAAAAGGGAGCATGTTGAGTGAGAAAAAACACGAGAACACAGGAGCCAGATCAGATGGCCTGGATTTGAGTCACAGCTCAACCATTTACTGGCTAAAGACATGGGGCAAATCACTTTTCTCACCTGAGGTTACTCACCTGCAAATGAGAACATCTAAAGGCCTTTACTTAAAATTCATACTGACAAATGAATCACACGCTAGAGCAAGAGTACTAATTCTTACATAGTGTCACTTGGGACTTCTGGAACCCAGCTGCTTCTAAGCCCCCAAGAACCGCCTGTCCCTATCACATCTACCATATGGACTAGATGAGACCGTGTACATGCAAGTGCACTGAACACAGTGCCCCAGAGAAGTCAGTGATCATCACAAATAAAGGGGAACTCGAAATGACTGGGGCATACTCACAGAGCAGAAAGAAACTGTATGTCCAGGACCTTGAATCCTGAAAAACAACTGCCCTGTGTGCTACAGGGGCAGGAAGGCAGGCCCCTGGATGCCCTGGGTCAAATGCCTCAAACGAACCCCAGGGCTTCTCCCAGGGTGCAGAGCCTAGAATTCAATCCAACCAGAACACACAGTATAGCCACCTCCTCCTCCTGGCAGCTGACTCCAAGCAGAAACAAGGCTCTTCCTCAAAACCAGCATGACTCCCAAGTCACCTGCCCTCTTCAGCCAGAACCCTATCTGGCTCAGCAACCGCTCTCCTGGTCTGAGACAGGTTTCCCACCATGCCAACAGTCAGGTCTACCCTTCTCCAAAGCTGCTTTCCTTGATCCACCCCCACCCCCTCCCAGGAAAATAAGGACTGGCCAGTCCATGAACTTGGCTGAGGAGAAGGGACCTCAGGGTTCTATCGTGTGCAGAGGAAGATACTTTTTGCTTCAACTTGTTTCAACCTGGGTAGAGAAGATCCAGACAAGCTGCTAGGCACCTGCAGGATGGACCAGGACCCCTCATGTTAACAGCACCCCTTATTAAGCACTTACTGTGACCCAGCCAGCACTGTGCTACCACTTAATAAACATCACCTCGTTAGAGACCTCGAAGAACCCTGTGAGGTAAGAACTGTTATTACTGCCCTTTTTTAGAAGGGGAAACTGAGGCCCAGAGCGGTTACATCATTTGCTCAAGGACAGCCAGCAAAGCTGGGATTTACACCAGGCAGTCAGACGCTACATCCTGTTCTCAGCCATCAGGCCACACTGCCTTCTGAGCCTCTGCCTCAGGATTACATCTCTCTACAGTCCTGAAGTGGCGTTTCTGGAACAGAGTGCCTCAACTTCCCACAAGTTAACGTTCAAGAAGGAACCCACACTCACTCCCTTGGCAGTCCCATTGTGTGTCCGCTACCTTCCCTGGGGCCCGTGAACATAGCTTTACTCCTTGCTCTCATCACAAACCAGTAGCCACAATTCCAAAACTCTGGCCCCATGGTGCCCACACCGCCCCCATTCCTCAGCCTTGGCCATACCAAAGTTGTTGGTAGGGTAGCGTTTGCGGAGCCGCTCCGTGAGCCGTGACACCTTGCTGCGCAGCACCTCGTTCTTGCTCAGGAACCCGTTGTCCTGCAGAACCAGCTCGTCTTCTGCTGGGCACGGGGCACCTTCCTCATCCTCCTGTGGGAACAGCTCCTTCCAATCCTGCCCACCTCGAAGCAGGGCTCCAGGAGCCATGTGCAGAGGTCCCCAGCACGGCCGACCCCACGAGGCACGGGGACAGCCAGCTCAGTCACCCTCCCCCTGCCCGGCCCCTGCCTGCCTCCCCAAGGCTCCTACTTACCAGCACCACCAAGTGTGTCTCCTGCCTCCCAAGGTGCGCGGGAGAAGGAGAGAAAACAGAGAGAGATGGCAAGAAGAAGGATGCCGCCGGAAGAGCCCCGGGCAAAAGGGAACACGGGAGCGCCGCTCTGAGTTGTCTGAGCACGCCACAGAGGGTGACGTTCACAGAGGCCCCAGAGAAGGAGCCCAGCGACAAATCGGCTTGAGAGAAGCTGGGTACTACGGCTTCTCAAACTGGGTGAAATAATGCATTAAAAGTTGCTCATTACTTCAATAGAAGAGAACACAAAATATCCCTCAGAATGTATTTTCAGAAAACTTTTGCTTCATTTAAGTTTTACACATTTTACAGACGTTAAGTGTGAACTAGTCCAAGATGTAAAATGTGGTCACTACTGTGGGTTAGGAACCAAAGAGCCCGAAAGCCCTGGTGTATACACTCCCTACACCCCCAGCACCAAGATGCACAATCTGCAGTCGTGTATTCAAGTCTGGGCGAAACCTTTAAGCAGTTGAAAATGCAAATGCAGACGTAGACGAGGCGGAGGCGAGAGTGAAATGGGCTAGGGTAAATCACAGGCAACGCACAAGGCCCTTTCTTATACCTCAATGTCCCCCTTTACAAAGAGACGGAGAAATGACTTCCTGCTATATGGAAATGCAACAGCACAGCTGTGACAAGGGCCACCACACTAGGACTCAGGGACCAGGGACAAGGAGGGTGGGGGCAGGGGTGGGGACTAGGTGACTTTTCTAAAGGGGACAGTCACTCCTCAGCTACACTGACCACTGCACACCCGGGGCCACCAGAGCTGCTGATTTTTCAGAGGAACTAAAAATCCAGACTTGTCATTGAAATCTCTCCATTTGTAAATGTCTTTAGGTCTTGGATGCCAAATAAAATGCTTCTGTAAACTACCAGTTTGAATCACTGTCTTAAAATCAGGAGGACTCCTTGACCTAGTCCTTGGCCTACAACCGCTTTCTCCAACTTCCCCTCCCTGCCCCCCAAAGAGACATCTTTCAGACCTCATTCTGCGTAAGAGCAGTGAGAGACCCGGGACAGTGCCTTCCCCCAAATCTGCCTCCCCCACATCCAAGGCACCAAGCCCAGAGTCTCCAGCCTAGGTGGTAAATGATCCACCCCCCAACACAGGGTGCTTCCCAGAGGCTTCCAGAGCCATCCCACCCCTGAGCATGCATGACAGATGAGTAGGTCAGTCACAGAATGGGCAGAAGTTCAGAGGCACCCTTTCATCCAGTGAGCTCTAGCTCACAAGTTCTGACTGCTCATTTGGATAAAGAGAACTGAAAAACCTAGACTTGGGATGTGAGAAACCACCTGGCTCCCAGACCACACTTCTGGCCTGATCAGTAGAGGGTGGTGGGGAAGGGCCACCCACCTCAATCGCATCTTTAAACTCCTCATCGGGCTCAGCCTCCTCGGCTTCCTCCACACTGCCAGGCGTGAGGTCCTGGGAAGAGAGACTATTACAGAAGGAGAGGGAGCGCGGCCCTGCCCTCTAAGGTAGAGGCCACCAGCTTCCTGGAGCAAACATCCAGGTTCCCTAAAACACCCATTCCTGCCCCAGAGGAGATGGCACAGATGCAAGAAGGAAGTCACACGAAGGAGGGCACTCTCTGACCTAGCAGAGACGGGGAGACGGGCCCAAGACCCCGGCTGGCCCGATGGCGGCTGCGCAGCACAGGTGCTGGAACCACAGGGCCTGGTCTGAGTCCCGGCCCCACCACCCTGGCACAAGAACTCTGTGCCTCAGCCTTCGCCGCCGCAGAAGAGAACCCTCTCATTCTCAGAAGCAACCTACACCTCACAGGGTCAGTATCTATAAAGTACTTAGAATAGCGGAGTCACCATTCAACAAAGCACACAGTAGCTGTTATCATTACAATTATTATTATTAAACATTTCAAAAAAGAGGAGACCAGGGAAGCAGCAGGAACTGTAAAGAGGCCAGGAGCTCTGTGGCATGAACAAGCTGGGAACTAGAAGGCCCCACAACCCGCCCGCAGGAGACTCTGCCCTGATGGTGCGGGGCACTCACCTCTGTGGGCGTGGGTGCAGGCGTGCAGTCCGGCAGAGCAGACTTTCCCCCAGCCTCCAGCAGTGACGGGCTCTCAAAGACGCTGTCTTTCTGCCTGGGCTTCAGCCGCCGCTGCAGACATACCCTGTACTCAGACACCACTACCCAGGGCAAGAACAGAGTGGGAGGCAGAAACAGGATGGAATGAGTGGTGCTCTGGGGGTACCCCCTTCTACAGGTGGCTGGCCTCTTCCACCAGCAGCCCACTCTCTGCTGCAAGAAAGTCACCCTCCTAACTCTGAACAGATCACCTAACCTAAGCCTCATAAGCAAAACAGAGATCCTACCCCTCCACCCCATGTGATTGTTATAGAGAGATTAAATGTAGTAAGTGCTCCACGAATTATAGCTTCTGTAACTAATTATCCAACTACAGGGAGGAAAACAAATATAGCAATCACCCAAACATATGTAGAAGCCCAGGTTTCTGTGGCTCAGGGCCTCTCCAGATTGCCTCACGGCTTTAGAAGCGAGACGGCAGATGAGAAGTCCAGGATCACAAAGAGAAGTAGCAGCTACTCCAGGTGGCTGCGTCCCAGGAGGCGGGTGGCAGCACTGGGAAAACATCCCTTCCTCATCTCCCAGAAGCCACCACATCACATAAGCAGGGATTCACCTGCCTCGGGATGGGAAAGGGACCCTGACCGTAGCAGCCTCCCCTGGATCCCCCCTGACGTCTCAGATGCAAAGCCCAGGAGCCCTCCCAGAAACTACCCTGGTGTGGTGCTGCCCCCTTGTGGAATGCAGAGCAAACGGATGATTAGCTGTAGAGACAGACAAGCGGGGGAGCCTCACCTAGCCCCCCCAGAGCCTGGGCCCCATCTCTGCCGAGCTGTCCACGGCTTACCTCGGAAGAACTCCACATTCCCCAGAAAGAGTGTGCTGTTTAAAAGGGCAAGGACCCAGCACAGGGGTAGCAGATACAGCATGCAAACCGTGCCCAGAAGAGCCCCATAGAACCTGCATTGACAGAGAGGAACCACAGCATCAGAAATTCCTGCGATTAGAAGGAAACCACTCTGGAGCACAGCCACATGGCAACGGGCACACTTAATAAACATGACATCTGCTAATCAAACAAGTGGGTGAGAGCTTACACGGTGAGTTATGTTTCTACTATTAAAATATTGTTCCCACACCTAAAAGGTGTCTAAACAAAAGCCATACATCCCAGCCCACAAGTTCACGTGCAGGTCTGCACACAAGAGCCTCAGAGGCTCTCCTCCCCTGAGCAAAGCCCTGCAGGGCAGCGGTGGGGAGGACCAGGGGCCACTCACTGCGAGGACGTGGCAGGGTTCTCCCAGCGCAGCACCCGGTAGGCAGCTTCACAGGTGCGGCACAGGCAGCTCAGGAAGGCCTCCAGCTGGATCAGGCTGTGGGCACAGGGGTGGGGGGGCCTTCCGTGAGCCGCACACCCACGGGCCTGCCAGAGCTTGGGGCCACAGAGCCTAGGACTTCACGGGCACAGCTAGCCAGGGACAGCTGGTCTCTTCGAACCCATGGGAGGGGCCGGAGAGCTCAGGAGAACCTGCGTACATTTCAGTCCCCCTTTCAGAACCCCTACAGAGATGCACAGAAGACAAATGTTCCCGCCTGGGTCTCTTCCTAGCTGTTGATGTCGGGCCAGCTGCTTAACTTTCCCAGGGCCAAGGTAAAATGAGGAGCAGGGTAGCCCCCCCTCACAGACACACTGCAGCTGCAGGATAAATGGCAGGATAGAGATCACTGTGTCTTCACCTGGGGTGTAAGGCAGACTCACTTGGAGAGTTTTTTTTAATGGATGCACCCCCAGAAACAATGAATGCATGCTGCACCCAGATCTTGGTTTCTGAAGGGCTCCATGGAGAAATGGCTGATTCCAGAGCGGGAGCAGTGCAAGCATAAGATGAATCTGAATATCATATGCACTCAGAGATGATGGGCGGCTCAGTCGGTTGCCCATCCAACCCTTGATTTTGGCTCAGGTCATGATCTTGGGGTTGTGGGATCAAGCCCCACATCAGGCTCCGTGCTCAGCAGGAAGTCTGCTTAAGATTCTCTCTCCCTCTGCCCCTCCACCCCCACCCTCCCACCCCCATGCGCGTGCGCTCACACACTAATAAATCAATCTTAAAAAAAAAATAATGGGGATATATCAAAAGAACACAGGAGCCAGTTCAAAAGAGCTCCTACTGCCAAACCTAGGACAATGAGATCAAAATAATGACAGTAATGGATTACAACCCATTAAATAAAATTAAGAATCTTGAGTTCATACTGATAAGATGGAAGAGCTCTTTCTTAGAGCAGATGCTAGCTACAATGCCAATTAGAAAATCACCTTCACAACTATCACAGTAATAAAGTGATAAAGATAAGACCCAGCAATGGTCATTTTAGAGTAGAGAAACCTTAATCAAATGATCAAAGTTAGAATCTCCCCTAATGGGACAGACTGACATCATGTACCTCGATATGATACACTGACAACAACACAATGCTTGTCATACTCCTGCAAAAATGCAATCTAATCATAAGGAGACAACCCCAAATTGAGGGAAATTCTACAAATAATAAGCTCATCCTATTTAAAAGTGTCAAGGTCATAAGAAACAAAGACTAAGGAAGTATTCCAGGTTACAGGAGACTAAGAAGTCATAAAAAACTAAGTGTAACATATGACTCGGGACTGGATTCTGGAGGAGGGAAAATTTATATAAAGACCTTGCTAATACCACTGGTAAAATCTGATTATGAACTATATATTAGATAACTGCAGGAATGCTAATGTTAGCCATGTAAAATTTTCTAATTTTGATTATACGATTATGAATATATAAGAGAACATCCTTGTTCTTAGGAAAGAAGTATCTGGGGTAAAAATGCATGATGTTTGCAACTTACTTTCAAATGGTTCAGTAAGAAAAAAAATAACATGCAAGTGAAGAGCAACAGATGAAGCCAATGTGGCAAATGTTAATAATTGTTCTAGCTGGGTAAAGGGCCTATGGGAGTTCCTCTGTATTATTCTTGCAACTCCCATTTGAGTTTAAAGTCATTAAAAAAGGGAGGGGGATACCCAGACCCCACTCCCGAAAACTGAGTCAGACGGGGGCCAGGCTCAGGCCTCCATTTGTAACTTTCTTTTGAAGCTTTGCAGATGCCATGGTTAACGTTATTCAACGGTCTTAATGTGGCTCTTCGGAAGTACCAGCTCTGTCACACTTAGGAAGCTTCTCGATAGTGTAGTGATGGTGACTAACCTTTACTGAACACTTCCTGGGTACCAGACACTCATTCAGTCTTCACAACCACCTATGAGGTAAGTCTACTATTATGCCATTTAACAGGTGAGGAACCTGAGGCACAGGGAGGCTGAGCAACCCACCCAATGCCACAGAGCAAGTAAACGGAGGGCTGGGATTTGAACCCTGGCCGCGGCTCACGTGTGCATGCGCTCGGTCAAGACCCTAAACTGTCTCTCTAGTGGAAAGAACACAAGTTGTGAAATCAGCTAGATCTGGATTCTTATCCCAGCTTGGTCACCTTTCCGCTGTGTAAGCCTTTATCTTCAACCATAAATGGAGGATAATAACAGTAGCTACCTCCCAGAGCTGTTCAAAAGATCAAAGGGAAGAACATCTGTGGTTTCCCTTGTACAACGCCTCACACAAAGCAAGCACTCAGTGTGATGGCCACTATTACTGTGACCATGTCCCACCTCCCTGGCCCCTTCCATACTCACAAGCTCTTCACCTCAGCCACAGCCTCGGGGCGAGACAGGCGAACTTTCTGGAGGTCCTCCTGCCTCACGCTGTGATACTTCCTCCGCATCAACTCAGACTCAGGCAGCCGTGGCCGGCAAACCTCCTGAAGGTAGCCCAGAAGGGCAGGCACTGAAATCATCAGGGCACCCACCGAGTACCATGCACCTATGGGATCAATAACACTGCAGGTAAATGAGGAGCAAGGACCAGGAGCCTCTGCCCACCAGATACCCACATGCTCGCCTCCTCCAGGGCTCTGTCCAAAAGGCCTTCCCTGATCACCTTGGGTGAAAGAGTATCTCCCCTGCTCACTCTCCAACCCTTTAACTCAGCTTTATTTTCTTCTCACAGAATTTACCACATGACTGATTATAGGCATAGTTGTTGTCTCCTCTACAAACATAGGCTCTTGAAGGCTGAAACTTTATCCGTTTGATTACTACTATAGCCCCAGACCCATTTTTTTTTTTTTAATATTAACAAACCTATGCTAGCACATAGTAGGTGGCTCGTGCCTGGAGTCTGGCCGCTAGGAGATCCCCGTGACTGACACTCTGACCTCTGGGCCACTGGAGCAGACTGGAAGCCTTTCCTTTGGCTTTTAGAATACCACAGACAGACCACTGTGAACTGAGAAATGGGGAGGCTGAGAGAAAATCCAAAGGATCTTCTTCCATGTAGCACGGTACCCCCAAAGCAAGCTAACAGAGCACTGGGCACAGATTAAATGCTAGTTAAATATGTCATAGGAGAAACAGAAAATGAGGTCTTATGTGAAAACCGGGTTTATTTTCAACCCACTGAATCCATATCTCTGTAGGAAATAAAGGAGACACTTGAGAAATGCAAGTTTGATAGAAGAATGAATACATGAATAAAGGACCCCACTCCTCAGAACATTCTGTCTCAGGCCTTTCACACATCTCCCCCCAGGGGTTCAGCTTTTTCTGTAGCTACCTGTCAGTTCAAACAGGAAAGGGGCTGGGTCCTGGTATATCTCGTCACAAAAGGTCCCCAGGAGACATCACTACCTAAGATCTCTAGAGCCATCCACCTGTCCACACATCTACCTCAAAGGCTTCATGCCACAGACCCCTCAGAGCTGGTGACTGCCCAGCAGCCCCCTCCAGGCTCACCTGCTGAGCCAGAGAAAATCAACATATGTGGCAAAAATCTCTTAACCATTCACCTTCCTGGCACCTTCACCCCATGTCATGCCCCCACTGACCCCAAAATCAGCTTGGAAATCAAAATGGAAAAAGGTCACACCACCAGTATTCAGTCAAGAAGGAAACTAATGATAGCTACAATACATTGGCTGCTTACTCTATGTCAGGCACCGTGCTAAATGTTATAGACAGGCTACCTCGTTCCTCACAACTACTCTCTGAGGAGAGCACTATTATTATCCTCCCTTTAGAGATGAGGAAAATTAGGCCTTAATAAACAGGTTAAAGAACATGCCACCTCAACAACCCACCCAGGATTCTAGCCCAGAGTGTGTCTCTCCAGAGCCGGTTTTCTGACATCAAGCAGACATGGAGGCCAACTCCATGGCAAGACAAGCGGCCACTTCTGGGAATTCCTTCCCACATCCATTCACAAAAACCCCCCGCCCCTGGAATCAGTTCTTACCCTCATTCAAAGTGAGGAACAAGATGTTGAGGCCCAGGCAGGTCAGCAAGGAACACAAAGGCATCTGCCACCTACAACACAAGAAAGTCCTGGTCACTAAAGATGGCCACTCCTCCAGTTGGGGTTGGGGGAGGAGACAACCATCACAGGTGGATCATCAAAACCAGGACCAAGAGGAGGGGGCCTGGAGTTCAGAGGGTCAAGGAGAAATGAAAAGTGGGCCTCTTACATAGGCAACTGGGAGAGGAGTTAAGGTCACACATTAGGCCCCGGGATAAGAAAAGGTATCCTCTCAGAACTAGACCTGTGGAACTTTCTCCCAGAAGGAGAAGAATTTATAAAATATCTGTTAAGAAACCCAGTTAATACTGTTTAACCATGTTTTGTAAGGTTCTGGTCTCTTTAAGAGGTAACAATGACGAATTTTCTTCTTTAAAATTTTCCCTTATTCTTTTTTACAATTTCACAGGAACATATACTCACTATGCAAGATTCATCTAATACAGAAATCAAGAGAACAAAACGTGAAGGATTTCTATGACCGCATTTGTGACTTTCTCTGATTTCTGAAATTTTGAGACTTTAACATATGTTAATCCAAAAGGAGAAAAAATAATGAAGATTTTGTTTTAATATATCAAAAAAGAAACTAAAACCGGGGTATAGCATTCTTTCAGCAGACATGCCCTAAGTGAACTGGAACAGCCGGAAGCACATGCAGACCCAGCCCCCCCCCCACCACCACCAAATAGCAGCGCAGAGGGCCCCAAAGAGGAAAGAAAGAAGACCAGAGACTTGAGTTGCTGAGGACAATCAAATTCTGCTGGCTTCGTCCCTGATAAAGGACATTTAATAGGGGAAAAGGAGCACAGATGTAACAATGAAGGCATGGACGCCTATAGTCTAAACAGCAGTGTAGGGGCGCCTGGGTGGCTCAGTCATTAAGCGTCTACCTTCAGCTCAGGTCATGATCCCAGAGTCCTAGGATCGAGCCCCGCATCAGGCTCCCTGCTCAGTGGGAAGCCTGCTTCTCCCTCTCCCACTCCCCCTGCTTGTGTTCCCTCTCTTGCTGTCTCTCGCTCTGTAAAATAAATAAAATCTTTAAAATTAAATAAATAAAAAACTTAACAGAATATAGCATCTATAAGGTCAGTCAACTGAGGGAGAGTCAAAGAGAAAAACAGGCAAGCTGCTGGCAAGCAATGTATTCGGAACCTAATGTATTTTAAGATTTTATTTTATTACTTACTTGATAGAGACACAGCAAGAGAGGGAACACAAGCAGGGGGAGTGGGAGAGGGAGAAGCAGGCTTCCCGCTGAGCGGGGAGCCCAATGTGGGGCTCAATCCCAGGACCCTGGGATCATGACCTGAGCCAAAGGCAGATGCCCAAAAATGAGCCACCCAGGTACCCCCAATGTATTTTCTTGTGCTGTGATTGAGGTATTTCAGTTGCTAAATGAAGTTCACTAAATTATGTGCTTTTATTCTTTTGTGGGGAAAGGGGGGGTAGTGGAAGGGCAGAGGGAGAGGGAAAGGGAGAATCTCAAGCAGATGCCCCGCTGAGCACAGAGCCAACACAGGGCTTGATCTCACAACTCTGAGATCATGACCTGAGCTGAAATCAAGAGTCAGACACTTAACCGACTGAGCCATCCAGGTGCCCCTGCTTCTATTTTTTCATGAAAGTTATGAGTAAGGGAATGAAATGACCTGTCTGCTTTTCTCTGAAAACCCAGCATTCCCCACTGTGCCACCCTAATTAGGCCGCAGAACCAGCTAGTGGCAGCTACAAGCGTAAGAGCAAATTAAAAGTCTGGTCTAAGGACAATCCCACTTCAGAAATAAAAACATCATACAGCCACTGAAGTCACTTTCACTGTAAAACCTCCCCATTCTTTCTCATATCTTTACTGACACTTCAGTCATAGAAATCCACCTACTAAGGTAGCTGATCCCAGAAGAGAGGTGTCTTTTAAAAATCTAATGCACCTCTAGGCTTCAGACCTAACAGACAAAGCTCAAGATTAGGTCCCTCTTGAAAGTCAAATCCTCTTTACTAAGAAAAGAACAATCAAAAGCACAAACTAATCTGACAGCCATTTTCACAGACCAGTGCTCTGTCTCCCAGTGGCACAGAACCACAAGCTCCTGGGAGCTCTTTAGGCCAAATGCTGCTCCCCCTCCATCCAGTTTTAGTCAATCCCACCACATCCTCAGATTTCTAATTTCATAAAATGGAAAAACCCTAACATATGAGTGCCAAGAAACACTAAGAGACCAGTGGTGGAAAAGGTGAAAGGCAGGCTACATTTAACTTTTGTGCTTTGCCACAAAAGGGTAAAACACACAAACATATTCACACACCTGCATGTGTGCACAGCAGAAAACCCGAAGACTAAAATTCATTTCAGCTGGATGGTCATGGTGGGATTATAAAACAAGTCCCTCATACCATCATCTCCCCTAACCCTTGCACCAAGGGGACAGTGATCTAATGATAAGAACATTGCTATGGAATACAAACCCACTCACTTCTAGGGCTAATGCCATAAATTAAAGGGGTTCTGAGGTGAACAAGAAAAATTTAAGGCCTTGTTCAGGGAGTAAAAAATAAACCTCCCACTATTTCCAGACTGAGGTAAGAATGAATATTCAATAGCACTCTTAGAGGTTAACCCAACTCCACTTACCCTGCCTCCTGCCTCTCTCAGAGGACTGGAAAGTTTTATGGGAATCTGATGAAAACTAGAAGCTTCCCCCTTAGAAATACACATGCGTGTACATACAAAGGTTTACGTGTAGTTTCAAGAGGTTCAGTGAGCCCTAAAGCCCCACTCACAAGCTCCAGGTTATGAATGTCTGCTCTGTAGGACAACCAGGTTTTACGTGGCTCCCAATATTAGGAACACATGACCTTTGTGGGGGGAGGGAGTTTCACTTGAATTTGATCCAACCTTTAAATCTAATTTCCAATTTGCACCATGAGGAAGCAACCAGACAAATCTAAGTAGGAAATTCTCCAGGACTGTCAGCTCCGTCTCCAGCAAGTCAGTATCATGAAAAAGAAACTATTTTAGATTGAGAAGACTCAAGGGACGTTATAACCAAATAAAATGCACAGTCCTGGATTGCAATCTGATTTGACCAAAACATGACATTCTTGGGACAACTGGGGAAATCTGAATATGAACTGGGTATAAGATGATATCAAGAAATTATTAACTTTGTTAGGTGTGATGTTGCTTTTTCTCATTAAAAAAAAGTCCTTATTATTTAGAAATAAACTGAAGTATTTAGGGAGTGAATAGCATATATCTGTCCTTAAAATTCTTTAAGATAAGAAATAAAGTGACCTGAAAAGGGAAAAAAGAAATTATATGGAGGATGAAAATCAAAGCAAAATAACAAAAAATTTTGAGCTCCATAATCCTAAAAGATTAGTGAAAAGGGTACCTGCTTATTCACAGGTACTTGTATTTAACTTATGTTCAAATTTACATCCTGATTTTAATATTAATTATGCTAATACTGATAGAGAAGGAAAAAAAAAAAACTCCTTTAAAATTTAGAAGGCCCGATGTTCAAGGCTAATTAGCAGTCCTGAGGTATGTATGAGCTTACTGAATGACAAAGAAGAAACTCTGGTGAAAGACCATCTGGTTCCCAAGGCCTAGCTCTCCTGGGGTAGGTCTGGAATAAGCCCAGGGAACCAAAGGACCTCCCAGAACCACTCCTCACGAGGGCAGAAAGGACAGCCCAGCAACTGCCTAAGTGGCCAGCACAACTATGGAGAAGGAAAGCAGAAGGTCTAGCTGGTCAGAGCAACTCTACAAAGTCTGTTACCTGAGCAAGTACCGGACACCGTCACCTGCATCCTTCAGGGGTTCCAGGTAGATCTCCAGCCTCTTGTAGGACAGAACCAAGTTGAAAAGATCAAATGCCGGGGACTTGGTAGGGGCAGGTGGAGACTCCAGGGGAACCTCAGGCATCACGCTGGGGCTCACCTCTGGCCCACTCCCCTCACGCTCTGATATCTGCATCCTGCAACCATAATAATTCCTGACATTTGCATTGCACTTCCAATCCCCAACACACTTCTACTTACATTAGTCTATGTGGTGCCTATAATAAACCTGTGAGGTAGGAAGGGTTACAGGTAGAATACCCATTTCACAGAGGAAAAACGTTCAGCAGGGTGAAGTGAATTGCCCAGATATAAAATCCTGCTCTTCTGACTCTCCAACTAATGTTCTTTTCCCCACAGACCTATCAAGAGTATAAACCATAAAGACCAAGCGCACATGGCTGCTGGGAAGAGGCAGCCTGATGTCTAAAGAGAAATGATGACCTGGAATATTTTTCACCCACTCCTGACCTGGTTAATTCCTACTCATCCTTCAGGTAATGGCTGAAACATTGCTCCCTTGATTTGAGAGGTCTCTGCCAATGCCCCCAGTCTGGAATGGGAGACCCTCCCCAATAATCCCAATGGATCATGTACTTGCCCTAACAGCATTTATCACACCAAAGTAAAACTCCCTGCTTTCTTGCGGGTCTGTGCTTAACTTGGAGCTCCACCAGGTCAAAAACTATGTCTTCCATTTACCACTGCTTCTGCACACAGTGGAAGGTTAATTAATGCTCACTGAAAGAGTGAACGAACTGTCCATCCTCTCGGACTCCCGCCCCGCCACATCTTCTAACGCTTCCTTCTCCTTTCTGTTCCCAACAACTTCCTGGACCATTCCTGCCCATTACCCTCCCTTTTCCCTTGAACCCCACGGGGCAGTCACCTCCTTCCATAAGGCCCCGTTCCCATCTCCCCTCTCCGATGCGGAGACCCTCACCCTCTTCCCTAATTTCAAAGTCCTACCCCAAACCCTAAAAAGAAAAGGAGGGGACAGAAAGGGCGGAATCTTGACGCACAGCAACATAAGCCAGTCCCTCGCAATGGACTGCAACCTGACCTGGGATTGGGGATGGGGATGTGACCAAGGGGCCACCGGGAGCCTGAAATACCGCAGGTGGAACTCGGACTAAAGGGCCCAGGGAGGGTGCAAGGTAAAAAGCCCTGGAGGGGGTAAAGCTGTTCAGCGCCGACAGAGGCCTGGACCACCACCACCTCTGCAGCCCACGGAGCCCCTTAGGGCCCTGCGGCCCAGACCAGGGAAGGCCACGCCCAAAGTCGCTGGGCCAGCAGGTGGCGGCCCCCGCTGCGTCCAGGCGCCCAACTCCACACAGTCGGCAGAGACCCGGAGGTGGGGAGGGGGTGACACCTCACCTACCCGGTCGCTGGGTTGGTGGGGGAGGGGCGGGGACGGCCAGGGAGCACTGGAAGGGCCACTAGGCCCGGGAGCGTTTCCTCAGGGCCGCCCCACCCCGAGGATGCGCTTCTTCCAAGGGCCTCTCTGAAGTCGCAAACCGGAGAGCCTCCCCCGCCTCCCCCGCCGCCGCCGCTTCCGGGACGCGAATTGCTCTGCGGCGGCGTGTCCATGACGTCATCACGCCCTCCCCGCCTTCCGCTCCAGCGCAGGTGAGCGCCCTCGTCAGCACTGCGCCTGCGCATCTTTCCTCGCTTAGCCCCGCCCAGATTCAAGTAGATCCCTGAGTGACCGCTAGTCAGTGAGTATTGCGGAGCCTCCGGGGCAAGAGGTTTACGGTCGTGTATCTCGCCGCTTTGGTCCAAATCCAACCCATTCGTCTAAGCAGGAGTCAAATGTCTGTACCTCTTCTCTGATTCTCCGGGCGGGAAGTTATCATTTACCAGACATTTACCCTCCAAACAGCTGGAACCTAGACAGATCCAAATCCCCACACCGTCCACTAAGCTATATTCAGAAATCCTCATACTTCTCAGAGGAATGGGCCTGGCTTTGTGGCTGGGCCAGGCTTGTCTGCTGGACTCTGCCTCTCCTCCTTTAGGGTGAGTCTAGAAGTATAGAGAAACATTTTTTTCTTTAATATCTTAGCTACCTGAAATTTCCCAGGTAGTTAAGTAAATCAGTAATTTACTCCAAAGGTAAATTTTGGTTTCTTTGCAATTACTCGTTGGGTGGGCCTGGACCACTGGCCTCACACTGGCTGTCGCCAGTAGTATTATTGGTTCTCTCTTCTGGCAGCTCTGCAATTGAGAGATATTATTCAAGAACTAGACATTATTCAGAGGGAACACTGGAGGATATAAGAAGGCTCTAAAGACCAGAAAGGGACAACAGTCACGACCAATATCAATGAACAAAGGCTTCCCCCGGTAACTAGACACTGGTCAACTAGTCTCCGCTTTTGGGAGTCTAACTCTGAATTTTGTATAATGAAGTGTTCCCAGTTCCTTCTTTCCCTTCTCCAGCATTCTGAGTCTTCATTCTTTGCTTCAAATCCTAATGTCACTGGTAAGTGAAAGAGACTGAAGGAGAAAATAAAATAGTAAAAGAGGATAACTAGGGGCACCTGGGTGGCTCAGTCGTTAAGCGTCTGCCTTCGGCTCAGGTCATGATCCCAGGGTCCTGGGATCGAGCGCCGCATCTGGCTTCCTGCTCCGTGGGAAGCCTGCTTCTCCCTCTCCCACTCCCCCCTGCTTGTGTTCCCTCTCTCGCTGTGTCTCTCTCTATCAAATAAATAAAAAATATTTTTAAAAAAAAGAGGATAACTAATAACTTGACATTTTCCAGAGGTTAGTCTTTGCATCTCTAAGCAAGGGTGTGTATGGCCCACATGATTGACTCATAAACCTCACTGTGGCCCTTGGAGAAATACTAGTGGGAAATGCTGGGTAGAAGAAGCTGGAAAATAGGAGTGGGAAGAGGAAAGAATTTCCAAGCACACCTACTTCCACCAGATGGCTCCCTCGCCCACTCTTACACAAACCTTGGGAGAGCTGCCTTTCAACTTGGAATTTTTTGTCTTGTGATCTCTCCTGCCACCATTTCCACCACATACCAGATTTGTCACGCTTCGAGCTGTATTCATTATTTCTTTCTGTGTAACAAATTAGTTCAAAACTTACTGGATTAAAACAATAATAAATTTATATTTTCTCACATTGGTTTTTGGCTTTTGGGGGGTTTTGGACAGGAAATGGAGAGCGGCCTCGTGGGCGTCTTTGGCTCCAACTTTCATGAGATTGCAGTCAGCCATTGGCCACGGCTGCCATCATCTGAAGGTTTAACGGGGCTGGAGGATTGGCTTCCACAGTGGCTTCCTCACACAGCAGACAAATCGATGCTGGTATTCTTATGCTGATAGGCTGGAAGGAGGTTTCCCGTTCCTCACTTGGCACTCACCAGAAGGCACCTCGAGTGTCCTCCTGACATGACGTCTGACTTCCTACAGAGCAAGAAATCCGAGAGGGAGGCACAAGATCTTCTATGATATAGCCTCAGAAGTCACACACCATCATTTTCACAATATCCTATCGTTTTTACAGGTCAGAACTATTCAATATCCCAAAGTATAGTGGGAGGCTTATACAAGAGCATGACTACCAGAGGGTAGTCATTGCGGCAGGCCATCTTGGAGGCTAGCTACTAGGTGCTGCTCTGTGGGCTTAGAATACCCTTCCTCCTCCACCTGACCTCCTCCCACACACCTTTCAACATCCAGCTTGAATGTCAAGTCCTTTGTGAAGCTTTCCCCAAATAATTCCTCATTTCCTCCTCTGTGTTTACAAAAAAACTCTGATCCTATTAAGCACCTATTACCTTGCATTTCAACCTATCTCTAGAATCTCCCTTTGTTCCTGAGAGCAGGGAGACTACAACTTAACAATCTTGGCAGAGCCCCAGTTTCTGCCAAGTATAGAGCTTTGGCATAGTAAATATTCAATGAATGTTTATTTTAAAACAAATGAATAAGTTTATAGCAGCAATGTCCACAATGGCCAAACTATGGAAAAAGCCAAGATGTCCATCAACAGATGAATGGATAAAGAAGATGTGGTATATATATACAATGGAATATTATGCAGCCATCAAAAAATGAAATCTTGCCATTTGCAATGACGTGGATGGAACTAGGGGGTATTATGCTGAGCGAAATAAGTCAATCAGAGAAAGACATGTATCATATGATCTCACTGATATGAGGAATTCTTAATCTCAGGAAACAAACTGAGTGTTGCTGGAGTGGTGGGGGGGGTGGGAGGGATGGGGTGGCTGGGTGATAGACATTGGGGAGGGTATGTGCTATGGTGAGTGCTGTGAATCGTGTAAGAGTGATGAATCACAGACCTGTACCTCTGAAACAAATAATACATTATATGTTTAAAAAAAAATGGGGCACCTGGGTGGCTCAGTCGTTAAGCATCTGCCTTCGGCTCAGGTCATGATCCCAGGATCCTGGGATCAAGCCCCGCATCAGGCTCCCTGCTCAGCGGGAAGCCTGCTTCTCCCTCTCCCACTCCCCCTGCTTGTGTTCCCTCTCTCGCTGTGTCTCTCTCTGTCAAATAAATAAATAAAATCTTTAAAAAAAAAAAAGATAGTAGGAAGGGAAAAATGAAGGGGGGGGAGTCAGAGGGGGAGACGAACCATGAGAGACTATGGACTCTGAGAAACAAACTGAGGGTTCTAGAGGGGAGGGGCTGGGGGGATGGGTTAGCCTGGTGATGGGTATTAAAGAGGGCATGTATTAAATACATGCACACGTTCCTTGAGTGCATATCATTTAGAGCTGAAATCCTTATGGTTAGATGAAACACCAGAAATATGAGGAAAATAACCCTGCCGAGGAATAGCTGAGCCCGAACAGCGGTGATTCCAGCTAATAGATCAGGTGTGGTTTCTTTGCTCCCTTATGTTCTTTGGATGTGATTGTAGCATTTGTGGGCTTGGGGGTCAAGAACTGAAGATAACTGGTGCTGGATAGAGGAGCCTTATTTTTTATTATGGCAGCTTGCTATTTTTGTAACATTGTGATTGAGTTGAACACAATCAAAGTACAGTCACTGATTTCCCCTTTTTCCTGGATGAGTGAGCAGGTGATGAAATATGCTGTCCACATCCTTGGACATGTCCAAATGGACAGGGTTTGACTACTACTTCTGTTTGAAATGATGCTGTGTTTTGGTTGTGGCCCGAAGCTTTGAAGTGCTACTTGGCATCTCCTTTCTTCCACGGAGTTGTCATGTCTTCAAACATGACAGATTGGGTAAAATACTAGTTAGGTTGAGTCTGGCTTGCCTCCACTCGTCATCTTTGTCATCCAATAGGCTTTTGTTTGTTTGTTTTTAATGGTTTTTAACTGACGTTCATCAAGAGCAGTGAATACCTAAAACCATGCCCTTAATGGAGGAAATCCTATCGAAGAAGGTGCATTTCTTTACCAGAGCTGTGTCATACCATCCTTTGGGCCCTCTGCTGGAAAAGTAGAATCAAGTCTCAAATAATGCCTTTTTAATTGTATCCTCTAGTATTATAGATGTAGGACAGTACTGTATCATACCTCTGTGAATGTAAAATATCTTGTACCTGCTTTATGATACGTAATAGTGACCGTGCTTTATCAGAGCTGTTTTTAATGACGTTTTTCTAGAATGTTTTCTTTCCAGATGATGATTGAGAAGCTAATAAAAAAATGGTGCCAGGTGCCACAACAGTAACAGAACTTTGCTGTTTTCTGGGGTTTTGTTTTGTTTTTTACCTTTCCCCCCCCTTTTTTATTAATGGAGTGTGCTGGATGTCTCTATAATTTTGTTCAGATGACTGCAGAACCTGGAAAAGCTGTTGCTGCTATTGATGCATAACATACTGCTATTGGTCTTTTTATATAAATAAATAAATATATATATATACACATAGATATACATATATATATAAATAATTTGAATTTTTGGAAACTTTAGCTGTGCTGTCAACTTTGGAAAAAGTATCCCAGTTGTACCGTGTTGGGTTGGCATTGTACAGAAATTAACAGCCATATTGGTCTAGAAATGTTAAACATAATTTTTTCCATTTGTACAGGGGTAACGCACTGTATTAAATATGTAAGGTCTTATCTACATGGGTTTGATTACAGAAACTAATAAAGTATTCTCTAAATAATGAAAAAAAAAGAGGGCATGTATTAAATGGAGCGCTGGGTGTTATATGCAAACAATGAATCATGGAACACTACATCAAAAACGAATGATATAATGTATGGTGATTAACATAACATAATAAAATAAAATTTAAAAAACTACAATGAAATACCACTTTGCAAAAATAAAATAAATGAATAAAACAGAAAATAGCAAGAGTTGGTGAGGATGTGGAGGGACTGGACCCCTTGTGCACCATTGTTGGGAATATAAATAGTGCCTACTCTATGGGAAACAGTCTGTCATGTCCTCAAAAGATTAAATATAAAATTATTGTATGATCCAGCAATGCCACTTCGGGTATATACCCAAAAGAACTGACAGGGTCTCGAAGAGATATTTATGCATCCATGTTTATAGCAGCATTACTCACAATAGCCAAAAGTGTGGAAGCAACCCAAGTGTCCATTAATGAACAAATGGATAAATAAAATGTGGTATATACATACAATAAACTATCCAGCCTTAAAAAGTAGGAAACTTCTGACACGTGCTACAACGTGAATGAAGCTTGAGGACATGAATGCTGGGTGAAATAAGCCAGTCACAAAACGACAAGTATTGTACCATTCCACTTCGATGAGGCACCTGGAGCACTCACGTTCATAGAGACAGAAAGTGGATGCCAGGGAGCTGGGGGCAGGGGAGAGTGGGGGGTTATTGTTTAAGGGAAACAGATTGTCAATTTTGCAAGATGAGACGTGTTCTGGAAATGGTTGCACAACACTGTGAACATACTTTAATACCACTGAATTGTACACTTAAAAAATGGTTAAGATGGTAAATTTTATGTTGTGTATTTTGCCACAATTAGAAATTTTTTAATGAAAGAATGATGGATAAACAAAGTGTAATATATCCATGTAATGAAATAATCAGCCATAAAAAGGAATGAAGTACTCACACATGCTACAACATGGATAAACTCTGAAAACAATCTGCCACATGAAAGAAATTAACAAAAAAGGCCACATATCGTATGAATTGATTTATATGAAATGTCCAGAATTAGAGACAGGAAGTAGATCAGTGGTTGCCAGGCACTGGGGGGCTGGGGGCTGGGGGGAAGGGCAGGAATTGGGAATGACTTCTAACAGGTACAGGGTTTCTTTTCGGAATGATGGAAACATTCTGGAATCCGATGGTGGCGATGGTTGCACAACTTTGTGACTATACTAAAACCACTGAATTGTACATTTTAAAACTGAGACTTTTTATGTTACATTGTGTTAAAATGTATGTGATGTGAATTATGTTTCCATTAAAAAGTGAATGAATAAATAAGATAAATATTTGACCGGTAAGTATTTTTAGATTGTCTTTAATATTTGCATTTTCTCTAGGATTCACACTTAATATTTGAGTATAGCTTTTGATTAATAGCTCACCACCATTGCTCTGAAAAGAGTTCAATAAATACATCTTTATGTTCTTGTACCTGGGAAAGAAGTCCCCTTGAGTAATGAGTTTCCCAGCTGTGAGACAGTGAGTTGTCGGACAAACACAGCAAGGAAATGGATGTCTGCAGTTACATTCTGACTCAATAGCTCTTGGCAGCCATGAAAACAACTATTCGTCAAACACAGGCACAAAAAAAGCCTCACGGAGCAAAGCAGTGAAAACCTCAGCAATAAAACCTTGTGGCCTCCTGTGAAAGAGACAGTTAACTGTCCACCAAAACGTCTCATCCACTGGTATAGAGTTGCAGCTGGGCAGCAAATGCCCAGCCAGGAACTACATTCCCAGCCCCTTGCATATAGATTGGGTCATGTGACTCACCAAAGGAAGTGAGTGGAAGCGATGAGTATCACTTCTAGACCAAGGCATTTAAAAATCAGAAACCTCCTCCTTCCTCTCTTCTCCCAAATGCCAGCTCAGTGCAGAGGCGATGGCCAGGCCACGAGGTGGAAGGAGACTGAGTCCCTGAATCATCACAGTGGAAAGGCTCCCACTGACCTGGGATATCCACAAAGGACAGTTATATAAGGAAGAAATAGGTTTGTATGTGAATAACAAAGAGATTTTTATTAAATTAGACTACTGAATTCTTGGAGAGTGTTTGTTACAGCAGCTAAACATCAATATTCATTCATTCCACTGAACGACTATTTATCATGGGCCTTTCAGGGGAATACAGAAATGGATAGCCCAGAATTCTTTCCTCAAAAGGTTCTAATTCTAGGAGCATCAGCTGGCTCAGTCAGTAGAACATGCAGCTCTTGATCTCAGGTTTATGAGATTGAGCACCACGTTGGACATAGATGTTACTTTAAAAAAAAAAAAAGCTCTAATTCCAATTAAATTGGAGAATTAGATGGCAGACTAGTTGAATAAATATGCCACCAGTGGACTTCTGTAGGTGACCCACCAAAAAAACCTGAATAGAACAATTACCATTAAAGAAATTGAAAGAATTCACAAACTTCCTCAATGGCATCAGGCCCAGATTCTTTTGTAGTCAATTTTTATCAAACCCATCAATAAAATGATTTGTTAAACTATTCCAAACGAAACAAGATGTCAAACTTCCCAATTTATTCTGTGAGTCCAGAATTAAACCATCACTGGTACAAGAGCCAGGGAATAGCACACACACATACACACATGCCAAGTATCATCTGGAATATAGCCAATTTAAAAATAATAAGGGTACACCCACCACACAACTGAACGCCTCTATTACTAGCTAAATATGCAAGAGAAATGAAAGCATACAACCACACAAAGATTTGTACCTGAATGTTCACACCAGAAACTTGAAGCAATACAAATGTCCATTAACAGGTGAATGGATAAACAAATTACAATCGCATAATACTCCGTGATAGTAATGAACAAATATTATTACCAAAGTAGCACAAATGAATCTCAAAATAATTAAATAAAAGAAGCCAAATACCTCCCCTCACCCCAGAAAAAAAAGCACATATCATACATATATGTTATAATTATAAACTAATATGTAGTCACAGAAAGCAGATCAATGGTTGCTTGGGGGTGGGGGAGATAAGAAGGAATTACCAAGGGGCACAAGGGAGCTTTTGGGCATTATGGATATGTTTACTGTCTTAATTGTGGTGATGGTTTCACGAGTTCATACATATGTCAAAACTTCTCAAAGTGTACATTTAAATTATATGCAGTTTAATGTACACTAAGTATAACCTAATAAATCTGTTTAAAAAAAGAAATATCTAGGGGCGCCTGGGTGACTCAGTCGGTTAAGCGTCTGACTCTTAATTTCAGCTCAGGTCATGATCTCAGGGTCATGAGATGGAGCCCCGCATTGGGCTCCACGCTGGGCAATGAGCCTGCTTAAGATTCTCTCTCTGCCTCTCTCCCCCACCTTGTGAGTACGCGGACTCTCACTCTCTCTAAAAACAAAAAAACACCTAGGCAAACACTTCCCCCTTCTGAGCATCATCTACAAAATGCAGTTATTATCTGAACTGTTCACCAGTTCATATAAGGATGGAATTAACTAGATGTAAAAATATTTCACAAACTGTGAATATAAGATTACAGGGACATTGTGTAATCTTTATTACTATTAATGCCATTATCAACAATATTATTATCATCACTATCATGGTCACTGCAAAAAGACTCCATCCACCTATGTTAAGATCATTGAGGTTAAAAAAAAAATCACTGAGGTAGTTCATCTTTTTTTTTTTAAGATTTTTATTTTTAAGTAACCTCTACACCCAACTTGGAGCTTGAATTTACAACCCCAAGATCAAGAGTCACATGCTCTACCAACTGAGCCAGCCAGGCACCCTGGTAGTTCATCATTTTAATTTAAAAAACAAACCCTGAGGGGCGCCTGGGTGGCTCAGTTGGTTAAGCGACTGCCTGCAGCTCAGGTCATGATCCTGGAGTCCTGGGATCGAGTCCCACATCGGGCTCCCTGCTCAGCAGGGAGTCTGCTTCTCCCTCTGACCCTCTTCCCTCTCGTGCTCTCTCTCTCTCTCATTCTCTCTCTCTCAAATAAATAAATAAAATCTTTAAAAAAAAAAAAACCTGCAAGTTCACTAGTCCCTTGGGATGGCTGGGAGGAGAGGGTGACAAGCTGATAAATACAACGGAGTTTACAGTTTACCAGGGAAGGGAGGAAAGATGTGTTGTGATGCCCAGATACAAAACAGTGAGGGAAGCCAACCACTCAGAAACACCCGCCCCCGCCCCCGTGCCTGGACAAATTTTGATTTGAGTGCAGTCACGGAGGAGCCCGCAAAACATAATGAGGGGAATCTGTGAACATCTCACCACTGACACCTGAGAATCCGCGGTCAGTTCATCTCTCTCTAGATGGGCTGGCACCTCAAGAAACAAAAGGAGAGCAGGACATCCTCCTTCCAGGCTGAAAGGAGGCAGACGGGGGTACTACTGGGAGCACAGAGCAGGCTCCAGGGAATAAAACGGAAGGCAAAGAAGGACCTTGGGCTCTGGAGAAAAGAGGATCCCGACCTTCATGTAGTTAACAGTAACTTTTAACACTTCTGTGCTATCTTTCAAGAAAGCTCAACTCAGACCACGGGAAAGAACAGTGGAGGGATCAATCCGTGGCCAGTGAGATTGTCATTTCTCAGGTGGGAAGAGAGCCAGGGTAGCGTCGGGGAGAAGGAAAGTAACAGTTACAAGCACGTACTGTGGTTCTGCTCTGCACCTTACAAACATCACCTGAGGTCCCCCCAACAACACGACACAGCTGAGAGCTGACCTGCACTGACTAGTTGCCGGACACTCTGTTCTGTGTGCCTCGTCTCAGTAAGCCCTTCCCACGGACCAGGGAGGCAGCTAGTAGCATGAACCCCGTTTAGGGAGCAATGAAACAGATGAAGAGCTTTAGTAAATTGCCTAAGAACAGACAACTAATAAGAGATTGGCCTCGCTTCTGACGTCACAGGCGGAGCTCACCTCAAAATCAGAGCCAGTCATATTAACTGCCTAGGAGACACAGAAGGAGCCAGCACAGAGTACAGAACAAGATTTCGAAAGGCAGAGGGTTCCCTATCCAAGTTTGGGATCAGGTCAGGTGGCCACACGGATGGCACGAGTTCTTAGGAGGAGGGAGGGCTGAGTGGAGGGGCACTCTGAGTCCTTCTTACCTCAGGCAGACAGACAGATGGTCTCCAGGAACCAGGAGAGTGGCTTCAGCACAGTGAGCTGGTTAAACCTAACTTCACTGTAAAACCAGGAAGGGAGTAGCTGACATAATTCAGATTTGTAATGATATCACTTTCTTTACAGTCTTTCCTTCCTGCCTTAGCTCAAAACACAGCTATTAGAAAACCCAGCATAGCTCTCGGTGGGGTCTTTGGCTGGGAAGTCCTCGGAAACCGCAAGGCATGGGAGCACACACTTGAGTTTGAATCTTGTTTCTGTCACGTTAAGTGACCTGGGGAAATCAGTTTACCCTCCTGACCTGTCTCCACGACTAGCAAATGGGGGCATTTAATACTTCATGGGCTTGTGAGGATGACAAGTGATGTTATATAACATCCGACTTGTTCTTGACTCAGCGCAGACACTTCATATAGTTCCCTTTCTCCCCTCTTGCCAAACCTGACTCGGAAATGCTTTACAACTGGGGCATCAGAGCGCCCCCTTCAGGACCCCTGGAGATGGCAGCAAGGAGAACGCGCATCCCACCTCTGGGAGATGGAGAGGAACCTGCGGACGCACTGCCTCTGGGAGCTTGCCCTCACCTCAGTGTTGAGGAAAGAATGTCACAGCCCTGGTGCCAGCAAGATCCCAAATAGCCATCCAGTTCCAAAGGAATGGGGTCATGGAACAGGGAGGGCGAAAGGGCTTTCTGATTAGGAGCCTGACTGGGATTTCCACAGCCTGAAGTTGCTGTGGGTGGTCTGTACCCTTCTGCTGGCTATGTCAGGGGCTCTCCTTTGGGTTCTGGCTACCTCAGCGTACCTCTCCCTTGCCTTACAGGACACAGAGAGCCTCGGGCCCTCCTCACTTCTTTTCAGCTGCCCCCACCAGTCCCTGGCTATGAGGTGGAATACAGCCACCCCAGTGCTCCCTCCGCGCCCTGCTACTCTTGACACAGACCTGGTGAGTCACTTCACTACCCCTCCTAAGCCTCTATTTACTCATCTGCAAAAAAGAACCCACCCCATTTCATGGGTTTTACTAAGATTTCTACAGGAAGCAGCCAAGGGAGTGACAAAGTTAACCAATGTGGGAAAGTTATAAACGTTCCAGAAAGTACACAAAATTCTGGTAGTCCCCGACTATTTATATGGACATTTAGAAAGGGTTAGAACTATATTAGCATTAATTTTAAAAAGCAAGTTGTAAAAGAGTCAGATGTATATATGTGTGTGTGCGTGTGTGTGCACACGCACACACACGTGTCTATGTATGTTCGATTAGTTATAAAAATTAGAGTAGATTTAAGGTGCACCTGGGTGGCTCAGTTGGTTAAGCGTCTGCCTTCAGCTCAGGTCATGATCTCCAGGTCCTGGGACGGAGCCCCACATCTGGCTCCCTGCTCAGCGAGTAGTCTGCTTCTTCCTCTCCCTCTCCCCCCAGTTCATGCTCTCTCTCCCTCTCAAATGAATAAATAAAACCCTTAGAAAAAAGGTGGGGAGAGTTAATAGTTAACAATGGTTTATCTCTAGCATTTGAGATTAGGATGATTGAATGGCTTCTCTTTTTAGTTTGTACCCTTCTGTACAGTTTAATTTTTAATGGGCATATATTGTTATTATATTTTAATGGATATATATAGGTATTTTATTTAACAAATAACTACTGTAACAAATGAGACAATACAAACATGAATAAACAGAGCTAACCAGACCTTTCTCTCTCACATCCCTCTTCCCTTTTATCCCTGCAAAAATGTCGGTTTATTAACTTATTCTCACCCCTGACCACCCCACTCCCATCCTTAGAGAAGCAGGAAAACTAATAGACATAAATGAACAAATCCTTCAGATTCCCCAGACTCAATTATATCCCTGAAGAGCCGTGTCTTATTTCAAAGTGCCCCCAGCATTAAACAGGAAATGTCAGATTAGACCAGGCCTGAACACCTGATCTGCAGGAATGAAAACCAAACTCCACCTAAACCTCAGAGCCTGCCAGAGGACCACAGGGACTTACCAGCTGCTAAGGTGAGTGAGAGAACATCTGCCTTCCAGTCCCAGTCCTGCCGGTAGCCAGCTGTGTGACCACGGACAAGGCCCTTCTCCTCTCTGAGGCTCTATTTCCCCTATTAAATGGGCGTGACAATGCCAACTATTAAGACTGTTAACTGGATCAAAAAAGGTCATGCAAGTAGGAACATATTTTCAGTTGCAAAATTCTCCACAGAGCTACAACAGCAGGAGGCTAACCAGCCTTTGCATAAAGGGAGGCCACTTTTTATTTTGTGCAAAATTCATGAATAGACACAGAGGGAAGAGGGGAATAAGGGGTTGTCCTTGGCATTTTCCTCCACCCTGGAAATCCAAACCATGAAGAGGGTGTGTGTGTGTTTATCGTGCCGGGGAGGGTGATTTGGAAGATAGTGGGTGTGCAACACACCCAGCATCCGATCCCTGCCTGGAGCTGTTCTAAGTGAGTTCTGAGATCTGCCCGTAGAATCCTATGTTCTGGCTGCAGAGTTGAGGTTTGGGCCACAGGAGGGAGGAACTGGCAAGGAAGCCTGCTAACTCTGCTTTCCTGCTCTTTCCAAAGCACCTATTCGTCAGGCTGTAGCTGGAATCTGGGGAAACCAGGTGGGGTGTGTCCAAGAGGCAATACCAGAGGAGGTGCTATGGTCTGCATCAGAGCCTGAGCCCCAGGACACCCCACTCAACCTCCACTCAGCTCTGTGGCACCAGGCAAGGCGCCACTCCTCCCTGGGGCTCATTTCCCTTTCTGCAAAGTAAGGAAGTCAGACTAGAACAGGACCCTTTGGCTCCATAACCATAGTCATTCTGTGCCTGCCCATCAGGGAGTGGAGCTTCCAAAAACAGAGGAGTCATTGAGAGCTGGGCTAGGAGCCTCTGCAATTCCCACCAGCTTTTGTCAGGGGCAGACACAGGCAGTTTTCTTCCCTCTGCTTCCTGTGTCCTGCCCTAATGCACTGAAAACCTGTGAACTCATTTTTCTTCCCCTCCCAGAAGGAAATCAGAAGAGGCTGGAGAGAGGCTGGGAGACGCAGTACATAGGCTTACCGCAGGGGGCCAGGAGAGAAGACATACACACCAACATCAGACAAACCAAACTTTATTCCAAAAAGCAAATTAGTAACCACCACTAAACTATTAAATGAGGCACATCGGTCCCCTCTCGCTACTGGCCCACACCCCTCCCACTGCCACCCTCTCTTTTGGCCTTTGTAGAACAGTGGAAAAATCCTCTCTTGGATCCGCAAGTGGTCCTAGACTTTTGGGCTGGTAGGAGTCCACAGTGGTCTCAAGCTGGACTGAGTCCTGGAGTCTAATGAGGGAGGCCAAGGAGGCTGGCTCCAGTATTCAAAAATTCTGGGCCAGGTCAGGTGGCCATTCCTATGGTACAGGGTCTCAGGGGGAGGAGGGAATGGGTGTGGGGGCTATTTTACATGTCCTTCTCACATCTGGAGAAGCAGCTGGAGGCCAAGCAGGAAGGCACATTTAGAAGAGCCAGTGAGCTCTGGAATGTTTCAGGCACATCTGCATGGATAAGGTACCAGGAAGGCCAAGGAGACGTCTACTCCTGAGTAAGGTCACCTGACCACAGACAGAGCACCATGAGCTGGGGGTCTGGTTCTGAGCTGAGCATGCAACTTCAATGGTGATCTGAAAAAAGAGAAAAGGAACAAAAGCTGTAGCTAAAACCCATTGTTTAGGGCACGGAGGTGCACAGCTCAGTTCCATGTGTCTGGAATCTTGGGCCCAAGTCACAGCACAGGGAGAATCGGAATTTCTCTTGTGTGACGGTAAAATGAATCTTCACGCATCTTGGATCTTCCCCTGGACAATGTTGAAGGGAAGCTGCCGGGCAGAGGTCGTCCACTCTCCCCACTCTGCAGCCCTCTGCTGGCCCAGCCCAGAATGGCGTCCCCTGCCAAGGGAAGCGAGCCCTGGGAGAGGTCGGCCGAACCGCTACGGGAATCTCTGTGGTCTCAGCAACATGCAAACCTGCAACAGAAGAACCAAAGTCACGGGCCATCCGAGGCACCTCCAAGTATCCCGGCCAAGGCCAGCCACACGCTCGGGCCGGCACGAGCGGTGAGGGCTGAGAGAACAGGTGTCCTGCCTGGAGGAAGGCGGCAGGACTCCAGCCTAAATGAGACAGTGAAGGGCTCAGTGTTCTAGGATTTCCCGAAGGAGAGAAAGTAACAGTAGCAACAACAACAAAAATAACCACAGTTGTCACGGATACAGAGTTTCAGTCTTGCAAGATGAAAAATGTTCTGGAGCCCGGCAGTGGTGATAGTTGCACAACACTGTGACCCTACCTAAGGCCACCAAACCGTGCACCAAAAGTGCAAAGGTGCAGACCTTTAAAATGGTCGCATGGTCAATTTTATGCTATGTATGTTTTACCACGATTGTTTTTAAAGTAGCCACATGACCCATCTCTAACATGTATTGACCCCCTACTCTAGAGAGTACAGCCCTGTCTTGAGGAGGCCAAACTGCCAGAGTCCAGACCCTAGCTCTACCCATCACACCGTCTGGGAGGCTCTGGACAAGGGACTTAACCTCTCTGTCACTCCTCTGCCTCCTAGGGAACAAGAACACAACTCACCTCAGTAGGGCCGAAAGAATGAAAGAAATATGTCTAAGTGCTCCAAGCAGTGCCCCGCATAAACGCCTCCATGCTCCGCACTGTGCCGCTCCCAGGTCTTCATAGCTACAACAGAAAAGCCTCACCCTCTCTACCTAAGCTTTAAAAACACGCTCCCCAAAACACATTCTGGCCTCCCCTTATTCTAGTTTCTAATCCAGACAGGGCTGAGCTTTTTCCAAGAGCAGACCTTTGCAGGATGTAGAAAAAAGGCTGCACTGGTACAAGCCTTTGGGCATTGTGGTGGTCACCCCTCCCACTTGCTCCCTGAATAAAAGCCCCTTACCTTTCAGCAAAGGGGGCTCTGTGTTTTTTATTCAAAGGCCTATGACCCCCTCCAGAAAGTCAAGAAGCACCTCACCTTACAGAGGCTGGGCCAGCTGTTCATCCCAACTTTGGAGTTTTCTTCTCTCTTCGCTGAGTGAGACCCACTCCTGCCAGTTGCTCACAGTCAATGCCAGCATCTCTTATAGGCAATGTTCCTTTTGACTGGGAAGCCATCTGGATAACCTTGACTTCATTTTTCAAACAATGTAGAGGAACATTCAGGCCCATCAATTCCCACGTCTCTTGCGGGCCTGGCAGGGACAGCTATCTTCTCCCCCACTGAGGCAAGCCCTCCCTCTGCTAGAGAAATTCCCTGGGAAAGAGAAGGAGCACTCCAGATCTTCAATCATACCATAGCCAATGGGTTGGATCCCTTAGGAATGAATGACAGCCAAGCCAGCACAGGGATGCTTGGAAGTCTTAGGTGGCAAAATCTAATTGGTCCAGGTCCAGAGGCAGGTAACACTGTAAACTAAATTACTTGGGCTTCTTTTATAGCGGGACTTCTGAGAGTCTTTGATATGCTAATGAGCATCGTGAATCTCCAAAAAAGCGAGATAGCACCTTGACAAACCCATTTGGCATTGAAACCCTCTTTTAGAGGGTAGCCCCAGAGCTAGGGTTCCCGGAGACACCCACTGCTTTGATGTAAACAGTCTGGACTGGGAGTATGGGAAGGTGGTTCTAATGGGAAACCGGAAACGGGGATCTAATCTTATTCTGGCTTTCCCAAGAGCAAGGGGTGAGGCTCCCCTTGACACTCCTTTAGGGTCCTGTGGGATCCCTAATGCAAAAAGATATTGGGAGGTGGGGGTGGTGGAGCAGAAGCCCGTGAGAGGAAGTCTGGGAAGGTGAGACCAGAGAAGCTAGTGTGCGTTTGGGCCTGGCCTCCAGGAACCCCGAGGACAAACGCGGAGCAGGCAGAGGCGAGAGAAGACTCCAAAAGTGCAAAGGTGCAGCCCGCAGGCCTTTCCAATCCATCCTCACCTTTGCAGACGGGCCCCACCCAAATCAGAGCGCCGACTGCGCAGGATGCCCTCACAACCCCGAGCTGAAACGAAAACTCTTCGCTCATCCTGAGACCAGTGGAGGCCTGTCCTCAGCTCTGCCCGCGGCTGCGAGACTGCCCTTCACAGCGCTCGAGGCTGAAAGAGGGGCCAGGGAACAGGGGTGCTCTTCCGACAGCGGGGCGGGAGCGAGAGGGCAGTGGCGCAGCCAGAAGGCTGGTTCCAATTGGGAGCCTCCCCCGGATCTACGCGGCGCCTGTCCACGTCTAGCTCTCGGCACGGAAGGGGGCGAGGAAGCGCGAGGTTTCGCCTCGGACAGCCAGGGTGTGTGGGGGCCCGCTCCTCGGAGGCGGCCCTGCCCGGGTCCCAGGAACCGGCGCGGGCGGCGCGGCGGGCCGGACGCTAGGCGGCGGCTCTGCTGTCGGACGGGAACGGCCGGCCAGGGCGCCGGGGCGCGGGCGGGAGCGCAGGGCAACGGGTGGGTGCCGGGGCGCACGGGCGCGGGGCGGCGGCGGCAGGAAGGACGGGGGCGCCGGTCTCGGGAGGGTCCCCGCCCCGCGGCGCGGCGGCTCACGCCACCTCCTGCTCCCCCTGGTAGCGGCGGCAGCAGCCGTAGAGGGCCGAGAGCAGGTAGAGGCCGAGGCAGAGGCCTCCGCAGACGGCGGCCGCCAAGAAGGCGTGGTAGGCGCAGGCCATCTGGTAATCCTTGAGGTTGCAGTAGCTGTGGCTCTGGGTCTGCGCGATCATGATGCCCGTCGCGGCGCCGTAGAGCGCGGCCGCCAGCAGGTCGTGCGCCACGTTGACCACGAGCCAGCGCGAACCCAGCACGGGCACCAGCTCGTGCTTGCCCAGCAGCGTGAGGAAGTAGAGGCCCAGGGTCAGCAGCCAGAAGAGCACGGACACGAAGAGCGCGAAGTGCACGGGGCCCTGGTACCTGCTCGTGGCGATGGTGATCCAGAAGGCGGCGCCGGCCAGCAGCTGCAGCAGCCGCAGCACGCCCAGCGGGCCGCGCAGGAAGGCCCTGTGCAGGCGCACCGCCCCGCGGACCGCGCGCGCCTGGGGCGGGGGCTGGCGCGGGGGCGGCGGGAGCATGGCCCCCGGGCGCGGCGGCGGCGGCGGCGGCGGAGCCCCGAGTAGCGGAATGGCGGCGCCCGGCTCGCGGGGGTGGCCCGGCCGACGTGCCCGCTGCGCCCGCGGCGGCCTCCTCGCGTCCCTCCGAGGCCCCTTCGCGCTTCCTCTCCGCTTCTCCCCACCCTTCCTCCCCTCTCTCCACCCTCCAGCCCTCCTCTCTTTCTCTCTCCCTGTCTCCACCACTCCTACCCGCCCTTTGGCTTCCCCTCCCTGTCTCCACCCCCACTCGCTCTTCCCGGCTTTCTGCCATCTCTTTTGGGCCTCGCTCGCCACTCCGGCCCCCCTTTCCTGCAGGCGCCAGACTCCCAGCTCGGCTTCCTTCCCCCCCCGGGGGCGGCGGGGGGCCCCCCCCCCCCCACCAGCCCCCTCCGGTCCGACCGCCGGCCTTCCGCTCTGGCCGCCCGGGCCAAGTTTGGCACATCTGGGGCCACCCTGCCTCCCCTGCCTCCCTGGCTCGGAGGGGAAAGCTGTCTTCTGGAGCGTTCTCTCGGCCTCTCGCTGGGCCCCTTTCTTTCTACTTTCTCCTGCCCTGGGGTCCACCCGGGCCTCCTGGCCTTTTCCTGGTCCTGGAGGAGAGCAGCACTAGTCTTAAGCTGACATCCATTCTCACCTGGACATCTGGAATATGTCCACCTCACACTTCTCTGGTCCGAAGGCTCTCAGACATCAGAGAAAGGGACCGTCCCCCACCAGAGACCCCACTGCCCCTGGCACACACCACAAAGCCAAGTCCTATCAGTCCATCCTCATTTTTCCAACGTCCTTGCCATCCAGTGTTGCCTCGATTAAAAATGTGCTACCCAACATGGCCAGGGCACAAAGCCCAGAGTAAGAGACAGCAAAGACCATGCCCTTAACTACTAGGCGAAACAGCCTCTAATGGAACCTAATGATGCTTTACCCTGTCCTTTACATGTATGCCCATGTAAGCCTCAAGACAGCCTCAGAGAGAGAATTATTTCCCTCCTTTTACTGAGGAGGAGAAATGAGGTCTAGAGAGGTTAAGCCCATGAAGCTGGTAACTGCAGCTGGTGTCTCTTGTCGCTTCATCCCATTCAACCTTCGTTCACTGTGACATCTTTCTAAAACACAGACCTCTAAAACACAGACCTGGTGTTGCATTGCTTCCTTCATTGACCACAGGATAGAGTTCTATCTCTTCTACGGGCATATTTCACAAACTGGCTCCAACTGACTTTCACTTTTCTTGTTTTCCACTTCCTTTCCTTACCCATGCTCCTACCCCGCATGCTAACCCCACCAAAACTCTCAGATTCCCCCAAATAAGCTCAGAATGCCCTTCATTCCCAGACCCCACTTGGCTGGCAAACTCCTACTTATCCTTCAATGCCCAGTTTAAATGCTCCTCCCTTGGGTCCAGACTCCCAGGCTGTTGATTGCTGGCTCGTTAGGCCCTGTCTGGGAGCATCCAGTAGTTCTGCGGTACTTCTGAGTCTGGTACATTGCAAGTGCCGGCTGTCACCATCTCTGCCTGGCACAGGGGAGACTCAATAGATGTCCACAGAGTGGATGACCAAGTGGCTGTGGGAACAGCAATGAAAATGAGAGGGCCCTCATACCTGGGGACCATGCATGCTTCAGTCCCCCAGCCAACCCGACCTGCAGAACTAGCCCCTCATCTCCTGGTCATGTGATGTGGCCATTGGCCCCCTGGCCTGGCTGAGCAGGTCTCTCTTCCAGCAGCCTGCCCCCCTCCCCTTGTAGGAGAAAGTATATGTGGTTTTCTCAGGGGACTAATGCCTCTCGCTGCACAGCCCCGCCTGCAGGGACCTGAGAAAGCTTGAACGCTTATTTTAAATGAATAAAAGGTGATGTATAACATCCATATCTGTGTAAGATAGCATGGTATTGGGACTCAGGCTGCAAACCGTGGAGGCAGACTGCCTGGCTATGCATCACTGCTTCACCACTCCCTTGTGCTGGGACCTGGGGTGTGTGTGCGCACGCGCACATAACCACTTTGTGCCCCAGTTTCCTCATCTGTGAAAGCCTTTCATTCAGCAAATGGGTATTAAGCAACTGTTAGGCACTGGGCACTATTTTAGGGTCTAGGGATACATAATACATATGTGATCATTATTAATTAAATGCTTACTATGCTCTAGGCACTGTTTTTCATTGTTGTTTTTTTTAAGTAAGCTCTATGCCCAAGGTGGGGCTTGAACTCACCCCAAGATCAAGGGTTACATGCTCTACCGATTGAGCCAGCCAGGCGCCCCTATATTCTAGGCAATGTTATCTCTCATTTGCTGGTGGAGAAGCCAGGACTCAGAGGGTTAAGGAAGGTGACCATGTTCACAGAGCTGATGGGTGACAGTTTAAACAGGAGCCCAGGTGTGGCTGGCTCTAGGTGACATTCAAAGTGCTTATATATAGTTTCCCATATTTTATTCTCAGCTACTGTTACAGGGACCCAGAAAGGTTACATAACTTGCCCAAAGAAACAGAACTGGCAAGGGTCAGTGTAGAGACTCAAACCTAGGTCTTCTGATCCCAGTTCTGGGGCCTTTCTAAACTCAGCATCCCTTAGCAATCAATCCCTGGCGAGACATCCTCGATGTCCTCAGGGTGCCAATCTTGAGAAGGGCTGGAGCTAGGACAGGCACCTGGGGGCTGAATCTGGGTGCTGGGCTGATGACGGGGTTATACTACACAAACTACCTCTGTGAGCCCGGGACCTAACCAAATAAACATTTAGACGGAGAAAAGAGAGTCCCTCTGTCGCCTAAAAAAGGCATCTGGAGACTTAAGGGTAGAGCGCCACCTGGTGGGCGCAAACCTGCAACCTCACAGCTAAGTCCAGCTCCTTACAAGGAAGCAAATGGGGTGGCTTTGGGGAGATATTTTTAGCCTCTGGAATCCTGAAGACATGCCAAGCAGCAGTCCCAGGAGACTCTACAAAAGCATAAGCATGCAAGAAGATCTTGATTCCTCCAACTCAACAAATAAGACCTAAGCACCTACGGGATGCAAACAATCGGGGTGTGGAATGTAGGAATAAGGAGCAAAAGCTCCTGCCCTCACAGTGTTCACACTTTTTCTGGTAGTGGAGGGACAGCTGTGGACACAAAAGAAAGAGGTGGATGCAAGGAAATCCAAAAGGGAGAGTATGTGTGACGGGAGGGATGGGAAAGCTTTCAGACTGAAGTGTCTCTGGAGAGTGGATAGAACTGTGACAAGCAGAGATCGGGGCTAGGCATTGTTGGGCAAGGCAGTCCACCATGGGGCCTGAGCAGCTCTGGCTCTTAGCACTGAGTGTGCTAAGAATGCAGAGCCCTGGTCGCCCATTCGCTTTCCCACCACTTCTCATCGTTGTGTTCTGCAGCCAGCAACGTTGTGGGATAAGGGAACATCTCCCAAAGAGCAGGCTTGCTTGTTGCTTACTATAAAAGTGGTGGGGGTAGGAAGGGACAGGGGTGGGTTCTCCAAGCTCAGTGCTCTGTAGCTGTGACATAAAGCTCCTGCATGGGTAACCCATCTACCTGGACCCCTCTGCTTTGCCCCCATGTAACTAGGGAACAAGGGAAAGAGACATAAGGATGATGCTCACGCTGCGTGCTGTGCCAAGAATGGTAAATCCTTTGAGTCTGACTCAGGAAACCGTGTCTTCTGCCCACATTCATGAAACAACAGCAGGCTAGCTTATTAGCCTGTAAGCGGGGTAAATCGCAGCCCTGACAGGTTCTATAGGCAGACGGAACAGTGTGAGCAAAAGTAGGGCCTCCGTTGCTCAGGGAACAAGAAGTAGTGAAGTAGTGATGATTGCTGGGTACTCTAAGCCCCAAAGCAATGACTTTCACATGCCCAGAAGGGAAGACAGCTTATAACAAGGAGGAATGCGTGGCCACCCTGAGATCCCAGGACCCACCCCTGATGTTCGGTCAGTTCTGTCTTCAGTCTCTGGGCTACTGTAAATTACTGCATATGTGGACTCAACTCACATTGGTTTAATACCTATTATGTGCCAGGCTCTGAGCTGACACTTGACACAAATTAGCTAATAGCAGAGGCAAAACTCACAGTGAGGAAGTAGGTGGGTGTTGGGACCTGCAGAATCTTGCCTTGACTCTTAGAGTTAAATTACTAAATAAACATTTCCTGAACACCTACTATGTACGTACCTGGCATTATGCTACAATCCTATACCTGAGTTGGAAGAGGCCTTAAAGATCATTTGCTCCAGGCTTCTCCTTTTATGAAGGGGTAACTAAAGCCTGGAGAAGGTAAGTGACTTGCCCCAGGTCACACAGCTGGTTGATGATGTGAATGCCAGGTTTAGAACTTAGGTCTCCTAACTCACAATCCAGTGTTCACTTGGGGCAGGGGGCTCTGCACATGAAGTCTCATTTGTCAGCCAAGTGGCTGACACGTCCAGGCCTGTTCCCAAGGCTGTGGGGACAAGGACCTCTGGAATGGTGGGTGGGGTCCCCTCTGGGCTGGAGTTGGGTAGGAACCTGGATGGCTCTTCAGTTTGTTATTGCAGCCTGCAAGGAATACCTAGCCCTCACTGGAGCTATGAAGTGGCCTGGATTCTGGGCCCCTTTGGGCAGACAGAGGCAAGGGACCACAGGCTGGGCATGAAGTGGTAAAGGCGTTTGACTCTGACAAAGCTCAGCCCTCGCTCCCCAGAAGCTGGCCAGGACCAGACCTGAAGCCACAGGTACCCTGTGAGGCTTATCTGTGTGTGAAGCCACCCAGAACACTGGCTGGGAAGGCTGGGTCCCTAATGCTAAATAACCATGGGTGACCAAGGTAGATGCCCATGATACTTCACTATTAATTGGCTGCCCATGAGGTGCTGAAGATGACCTCCTACTGGGACTATGATGGGGATGTGCAGATACCAGCAGACCGTATTCCTGGGGAAAGGAGGGGCCTCACCTATAAAGATGGACACTCTGAGCCAGGATGGACTGAATCAAACACCGCCACTCTGCCAGTCAGCCTCAGATAAAAGTGGTAGTGGCTCAATAGTAGTAACCAACGTTTGCAAAGCATTTACCACATGCCAGGCACCATGCCAGGTGCTTTCCACTCTTGTCTCACTTACTTCCCACAACGGCTCTGTGAGGTAGGGCCATTAAACCCACCTCCACTCTAAAATGAGGAAACTGAGGCACAGAGCGCTTATGTGACTTATCTAATGGCACATATCTAATGGAGAATGAAATTCAAATATTTGATCTCCAAATCCAGGCCTTTAATCAGTGCGTATATCTCAGACTTCAGCCTTGATCTTGGAGGTCACAAGACATCAGAGGACTGCCCCTGAGCAGTGACAAAGAAAATGATCCCCATGCTACAGAGATGGTCAGCATGTAGGGGGCCAGGCAGGGGGCCATGAGAGTGGGTGTGGCTCTCACAGGCCCCAAGATCTGCACTTGGGGGAGCCTGTGTATGCTGTTTCTATTTCTTACCCTGCTATGTGAAGGGTCTCCAGGAAAGGGGGATTTGTCCCCTGAACTCTCTAGCCCACCCACGGCTGGAGCTTTAAAGCAAGAGGAATGAGGTCCAAGGGTTGGCCTAGAGCCGAGAGTCTCCATCAGATGATGCTTTTGTGCTGAGTGTTCACCTGCATCTCCTCCTTGGCCCTTGCAACAACCTTGGGAGATAGGTAATTCATTATCTCCACTTGACAGTTGAGGAAAATAAGATTCAGAAAGATTAAGCTAGGAACTAAATTTAGATTTCTGGACCACTGGAAACACTACAACTGTCTGAGATTCCCTGAGTCTACTTTGACCATGAACTTGCCCCTTAGGTCTAGTCTCACTGGACTCTTTGTAAGACATTATTCACTGAAACCACAGAACAAAAGCAAATGTGGTCTCCCCTCCTCTACCACTTGGTCTCCAACTCCCATTACCCCTGGGGCCTCTTACAGATGTGGCAAATCATGAAGATTTTCTCCAACTCTGGTTTCCTCTCTGCAGCCAAACCTCCCCCCCCCACCAACCAAGACAGTCAGCGAGGGACATGACTGCCATGACTGAAAGGGATCAAAGATCACAGAAACCACTAGAGACCAAGAGACCATGTCCTGACCCATCAGGAAGATGCCAAAATAGCAAACATCATGGCATTCAAGGATCAAGATAAGCAGCAAGAATCTTCGGTGCTTTGGGAGGCTGCCTGCCTCTCCTATGGCGGCCCTCTCCCCGTACCCACAGCCCCTACTGGAGTGGTGGCTCTAGATATAGATGGTATATTTATACTATAAAGCTCTGCCCCTGCTTTCCCATCTCCTCTTCTGACCCAAACTGGGCCTATCAGATTCCTTCTTTTGGAATTTGGCCAAATGGTCGTTCCTAAATGGAGCATGTTCTGGAGTAACCAAAGCCAGTGCATGAGGCAAATTTAGGAGGAGTAGAAAGCCCAAGTTGGCAGAGGAAGTTGATCTGCAGATAAAAGAGCAGTGTGTTAGGGTTGTCTAAAGAAACAGGATGGATAGATATATACATACAGATTTATTGTAAGAAAGTGTAATTATGGCGGCTATTAAGTCCCAAGATGTGCAGTTGGCAAGGTGGAGACCTAGGAGAGCCATGGCATAGTTTAGTCTAAAGGCTGCAGGCTCAAGACCCAGGAAGAGCCAGTGTTTCAGTTAGAGTCCAAAGAAGGGGGGTGGGGGTGATCAATGTCTCAGGGCGCCTGGGTGGCTCAGTTGGTTAAGCTTCTGACTCTTGATTTCAGCTCAGGTCATGATCTCAGGGTTGTGAGATGGAGCCCCATGTCAGGCTATGCGCTGAGCATGGAGCCTGCTTAAGACTCTCCCCCCCACTTGCCCCCATCCCCACTTGCATGCATGCACACATGCTCTCTCTCTCTCTCTCTAAAACACACACACAACAGTGTCTCCACTCAAATAGTTAGCAAAAGGAGGTCCTTCTTACTCATGGGAGGGTCAGCCTTTTTGTACTATATAGGCCTTTAACTGATTAGACAAGGCCCACCTACATTAGGGAGGGCAATCTGTTTTACTCAGTCTACCAATTCAGATGTTAATCTAATCCAAAAACACCCTCACAGACACACCCAGAATAATATCTGAACAAATCTCTGGGCACTCTGTGGCCCAGTCAAACTGACACATAAAATTAACCATCACAGGCAGCTATACTGAGAGAGGATAGCTGCCTGTGACTTGCTTCGGGTTATTCTGATACACTTCATTTCTGTGAACTCACTGGTGCTTTCCAGTAACAACACCCCCGTACTTCTTTACCTGAGCTATCTTAAACAGATTTCTGTTTCTTATAAACACTGGAATGCTTGCATCTATGTCCCCTTCCCCTGAATCTGGGTAAGCTTGTGACTCAGTTATAACAAACAGGCTGGCAGGAACCACACTGTATGACTTCTAAGTTCTGTCCAAAAGACAAAACCACTCCTGCCTTGCTCACTAGAACTCACACTTGCAGCCCTGAGCCACCATGAAAGGTGTCTCTGTTCCAGGTCACATTGAGAAACCACCGAAGCACTCCGGTCAACAGTCTTGGCCTTCAAGTTCTCCCATCCTAGGCACCGGACATAGGAAATGAGCTTTCAAATGATTCCAACCCCCAGCTGTCAAAGCAACCTCTGCATTCAAGACTTCCAGCCGGAGTTCTGACATCAAAGGGCAGAGACAAGCCACTCCCACTGTGCACTATCTCAATTCCTGTGTATCATTCATCCTTTCTATTTTCTGTTGTTTTGTGTTGTTTTGACATCTTGGGACCTTGCAGATCCAGGGAGGGATTGCCCCTCCCAGATTTAGCTAATTCCTAAAGATAGCATATAATGTGAGTGAGTATGCGTTTGGCATGCAAACCAACCAATCCTGAGCCCATACTCCAAACCACCTCCTTTATTTGGGCTCTTACACTCCAGGAGGCAATATTCCCCTCCCCTAATCATCCCAGGGAAAGGTATCAGACAACTGCAGACAGTCCCTATGCCCCAGAGCCTGCTGGAATCATTCAAACTAGCCAATCCTAAACTTGCCTAGCTGCGTACTTTGTTTCACCCATTTCTTCCTACAAAAACTATAATAAAAGCTCATGTCCATAATTTTGCGCCTTCTGCCTCCTGACTGAACCTGGTGCTTCCCAGTGTGGCCATGTGTGGTGTGGCATGTCCCTTCCTCTGGGGAACTGTGAGTAACAAGTTATCTTTTCTTTTCTTTTTTAAAGATTTTATTTTATTTATTTGAGAGAGAGAGTGAGAAAGAGAGAGCACAAGAGGGGGGGAGGGTCAGGGGGAGAAGCAGACTCCCTGCTGAGCAGGGAGCCTGATGCGGGACTCGATCCCAGGACTCCAGGATCATGACCTGAGCCGAAGGCAGAGGCTTAACTGACTGAGCCCCCCAGGCGCCCCCAAGCTATCTTTTCAATGGCAGCCATCACCTGATCTGTTGGCCTCACTATTCCTAAATAAAACCAAAATCCTGACATTTTAAAACATCCTGACCTGGGGCACCTGGGTAACTCAGTCAGTTAAGCCTCCCACTCTTAATTTCAGCTCAGGTCATGATCTCAGGGTCATGAGACCTGAGGTCCCACGTCCAGCTCCGTGCTCAATGTGGAGTCTACTTTAGAGTCCCTCTCCCTCTGCTCCTCCCCCACCAAATAAATAGATAAAATCTCTTAAAAAATAAATAAAACATCCTGACCCACAGAATCCATGAGCATAATAAAATGGTCATTTATGCCACTAAGTTTTGGGGTGATTTGTTATGCGGCAGCTGTAGCTGGAAGACATGTTGATATCGTGCAAGTCTCTAACCTCAGCTTCTTCATTGGCATAATGAGATGAACAGCAATGGCTCAGTATCACTGGGCTGTTTGGAGGATTCAATGAGATGCAAAGTGCCTAGAGCTCATATGTGTTAGCTTTATTATCAACAATGTCTTCTGAAAGAGCTTGGACACCCAGCTCACTGGTTTCAGGGTATCACTGGCTTGCAAGACAAAGCCTGCTCTCACGTGAGTTTTGTTCACCTGAGGTTCTTTATCCTCACCACACTACCAGTCTCGCTATCCTCCACTGGATCAGCCAGAGTCCAATCTCGAGGCAGAAACCACACGGTAATGGGCGCCTGGGTGGCTCAGTCGGTTAAGCGACTGCCTTCAGCTCAGGTCATGATCCTGGAGTCCCGGGATCGAGTCCCGCATCGGGCTCCCCGCTCAGCGGGGAGTCTGCTTCTCCCTCTGATCCTCTTCCCTCTCGTGCTCCTATCTCTCATTCTCCCTCTCTCTCAAATAAATAAATAAAATCTTAAAAAAAAAAAAAAGAAACCACACGGTAATTTGCATAGGGAAACCTCAATATAAGGAATTATTATTTACTCTAATGGAGTGCTGAGGCATTGGCTAACAAGAAGTTAAAGAGAGGGTGCCTGGGTGGCTCAGTCGGTTAAGGCATGACCTGCCTTCGGCTCAGGTCATGATCCTGGAGTCCCAGGATCGAGTCCCGCATCGGGCTCCCTGCTCGGCGGGGAGTCTGCCTCTCCCTCTGACCCTCCCCCCTCTCATGTGCTCTCTCTCTCTCATTCTCTCTCTCAAATAAATAAATAAAATCTTAAAAAAAAAAAAGTTAAAGAGAACTCTAAAGAATATAGGAAAAGAAGACCTAAGCAACAGCCACTACTCCTAGGGCTGAGACAGGCCCTTAAGAAGAGCTCTCCTCCCCCTCCCTCCTACCAGGGCCAAGATTCAGATCTCCTTAGAGAGGAGACATAGCTGTGGCTCAGTAAATGGGGAAGAAGTCAGTGAGGTGCTGTCCTTGTAGAACTTGCCGGAAATCAGCCATCTGGGGTGCTACTGCATGGACATCAAAAGTTATTGCAAAATGGAGCACCTGGGTGGCTCAGTTGGTTAAATGTCCAACTCGGTTTCGACTCAGGTCATGATCTCATGGGTCATGGGATCCTGCCCTGCGTGGGGCTCCGAGCTCAGCAGGGAGTCTGCTTGAAGATTCGCCCCCTCTGCCCCTCCCCACCACTCATGCTCACTGTCTCTCAAATAAATAAATAATCTTTTAAAATCTTTAAAAAAAAAAAAACGTTACTGCAAAGCCACCCAAGGGGCTGAGGGAAGCTACCAGCCCGTGTGTGTTACTGGCTGCCCCGCACTGTAGGACCCAGGCGCTGAACAAGCCACCCACACCGCGGGAGCCTAGACGGGGGGACCTGGCACCTGAGAAGTCACCTGAGCTCCAGCAGCAGGCCCTGGAGAAGCCTGGCAAGCTGCGGGAGCCTGGTGAGAGGACACACCAGAACTAAGGAGAGAAACCCTTCCTCCCACGGTGGCTTGCCGGCTCCCTCCGCTGACAAGGCTGAGCATTGTGCCTGCTGGAAAAGAGAAATATTTGCAGGACTCAGCTCCATTATCACAGAGATAACTGGTACAGTCTACCTCTTTGGAGACTCAACTTCCATATGCAACCCTCTATACACATTTGGACTTCTATACGACAATGAAACAACTCAATATTACCACCTAAGGAGATACAGCTGCTATCTTTCTTGGAGGTGACATTCTCACCCCCCCTCCAAAATAAGGAGATACACAGTCCAATGGTCTGCATTAAATACTGCTCAGAAACAAAAAACAAAAAACAAAAAAACTTCTCAGATTTTGTCAGAGTCCCTTGGAATACACTGTTAAACTAAAGACTAACCTGGTGACATTAACTTCTAACAACTTACATATAAACTTACATATGAAATGAAAACGTGGAGAGAGAGAAAAAGAAAAAGGTTAGTATGTACAAAAAACACCCTGTATATATAACAAACAGAGAAAAAATAAGCAAAGCTACTCCAAGCCTTGTTTTTATAATTGGCCACAGGGCTGTTTTAGTAGCCATTAATGATTTTCTAGCTGCTTCATTCCTTCTACACTTATTGGTTGGTATATTACTATAAGAAAGGCCTTTTTCTTCTCCTCTGTTTGCCTACTTATTCATTTATTTATATTGCTACGGACTTAGGTATTATTTCACCCACTGGGTTATAATCTGTTACTGCTATGATTCATTTTGATGCTCTGCACTTGCTAATGGGAGCCCTTATAAACGGACTCCTAGTCCTTTTGATGTGTTTCCATCATTCTTTGAGTACTTCCTTACTTTCCAGGACAAGATGTTCTAGAATCATCCTGAACTTTCTCAGCCCCAGAGGGGTTGAGATCATTTCTCCAAGGAGCCACGGTTCCTGTTGTGGAGGATGGTACTGAGAACTCGGTATGTGGATTGTAAATGTGCTTATTCCTATTGGGGTATCATCACTTCTAGGCCCTTTCAGAAGACACAGCTGGAGAACACACACACATGTATATACATACACATACACATTTAAACATACGCATACATTTACAACTTATTTATTTCTATATCTACTTATCTGTATGTTAAAAACCATGAGTTCATACTTGCTAGGGACTGAATTGTGTCCCCCAAAATTCACATGTTGAAGCTCTGCCCTCCAATATAACTGTATTTGGAGTAAGGAAGTCATTAAGGTTAAGTGAGAGGTCCATAAGAGCGCAGCCCCGATCTGATAGGATTAGTGCCCTTATAAGAAGAGACACCAGAAAGCTCCCTCTCTTTCTTCACCATATGAGGACACGGTGAGCAGGCGGCCGTCTGCAACCAGGGAAGACAGCTCTCACCAGAAACCGGATGCGCTGCCACCTTGGGCTTGGACTTCTCGCCTGCACAGCTGTGAGAGCACAAATTTCTCTTGTTAAGCCACCCAGCCTGTGCTATTTTGTAGTCTGCCGAGGAGATTACTACAAAATTGACCTTTAATTCTAATGTACACGAGTCAGATTAGGTGTGGGGTTTTTTGTTTTGCGTTGCTTTGTTTTGTAGTGTTTCTATATAATGTACCATTTGTCTGTAGGGCTTTGCTCTTCTCAGCTGCTAGCTACAGTGCAGAGAAGAGGGCTGTAGTAAGTTGTCTTGTGTAATGTCCTAAGCAGAAGGGTGCTTTTTAAAAAGTTTAGAATTACCAAGAGCATTTATCAAGAAAAACAGAGTTGACTCAACAGTCATACTATTGCTTGTCAGCTGAGTGTGAAAGTTCTCTCTGCTCTCCCCAGAACAGGACAGAGAGCAACAACAAACCCACTGGAACAAACCTCAAGTCCACTGGGGAACCATTTGCAAGGGCTGCTTGAGCAATTCCTGCAGGACAGAGATCAAAGGAGTCAAATGCTGGTTTGGTGTCTATAGCAAGGTTTCTTATTGCGCACTATGCCTATAGCACCTCACAGTAACACAGAGAGGTGGGTATGATTATTTCTACTTTATAGATGAGAAACTAGGAAAGCAGAGAGGTTAGATTATTTGCCTAAGGTTGAACAGCTGGAACCCCTCTCCTAGACTCTACTCCCCTAGAAATTAGTACTCTGCTGAGCCACACTGGCGCCCAAGGCAAAAGGAAACAGGTGTACTCCTCTACACACCTATCAAAATATTCTCTGAATTAAATGGAAAAAGTTGATGAAAGTCACACAATCAAAAAACATGACCATACATAAGGCCTTGTGTTGCCCAATAGATTCACACACTATTTTCAGTCGTCATAAAGCTAACTGGCAGGGAGCATAATGGCGACCTATGTGGGAGCCATGGGCTGATAGGAAATGACTATTCCTGTTGCAAAATGACACCAGGTCATAAAACAAACAAGCAGTCTTTATTTTAAGTGTTGATATTTTGTTCACCGTGGATGTTTTACATTAATTTTGATTTTTAAAAAATATTACATTAAAATATTTATCTTGATTACTGGGTTTTTGTTTTTGTTTCTGCTTTTGTTTTGGTGTCCCTTTAAGTATTGCACCCAAGGAGTATTCCTCACTCACCTCACCATAACCTGATCCCTGGTAAAACCAAGTCTTGGCCTGAATTACACCAGGGCTCCATTCCTCAGAGTTGACCTTCTCTTCCAAACAGGGTCCCCCCCGTTGGGGGGTTGATCCCAAATCCTCCACTCCTGCATGATAGAAGTGCCCTGTCTTCTCATCAGACCTATGGAATCATAAAGCTGTAACAACAGAAATGTTTCCATTGTCTGGTAAGCGCATGGTCACACGCCTGCAAAAATGTGGGAAGACATCAGATGTTCTCCACCCAGCCTTAGTCACATCTGACCCAGAAACCACAGGTTCCTAATTCTCACCCTGGTATGCTCATCTGAGCTCGTGGCATCAGAAGTCCTAGGCTCTCCAAGCACTGATAATGCCAAGAGTTTGGCCTTCCTATTTCTGAGACCAGGGAACAGGGTGTCCCTGGTTCAAGCCCAGCCTTCCTGTTTAGGACTCCACAGACTCCTCTTTTGAGCCAAGCAGTTGGCTGAAAGGCTTTGCAGCAATGAGTGCCTTCTATTGGAGACGAACATGGCTGACTTCTTTATTCTTTTTACTATTTCCCTAGGTCTTCAGGAAAAGCAAAGAGAAACCATTGTTAAAACACTTTAAAACAGCAAAGCACTTGCTGATGTTGTTTTTGTGCGGGACGGAAAGAGGAACTAGAGACCATAGGATGAGGAAGAACAGCTCCCAAACATTCCTTCCACCTTGCAGAAAGGGACCCACAAATCCTTATATGCTGGCTTTTACTCTTTCCCCTCGGAACTTTTACAGAGGAGAGATCACACTTAAACGACCATGAAGGTCGGCTCTGAAGTGAAATAGAAGTCAGGGAGACCTAGCTGCCTATTCCCAGGCACCTTCCTGACCATTTTTGAACCTGTGTGCAAACAACTCCTCATCTTCCAAAAAACTAACCAAGCATTTATCAAGAACCTATTGGGGGCACCTGGGTAGCTCAGTCGGTTAAGCATCCGACTACTGATTTTGGCTCATGTCGTGATCTCAGGGTCATGGGATGGAGCCCAGCGTTGGCTCTGCACTCAGCAGGGAGTCTGCTTGAGGTTCTCTCTCTCCCTCTCCTTCTGCCCACTCCCCCCACCAATAAATAAATAAACCTAAAAAAAAAAAGGAGAAGAAGAACCCATTGGCCACTGCATCCACTCCAAACCCTCTAATACAAGTTCCAAGCTGCGACCAAAGTGACCTTCTAAAAACACAAATTTTTCATGAGGATGAAATGAACTAATATTTGTAAAGTGCTGACTGGCATTACTGGCACATGGTAAGTGCTATAAAATATCTGTTACACGATATATATAATGCTATTCCCCTCAGAGAGTGAAATGGAAACTTTCACCGTCCACCTCTGCCTTCTGCTTTCTCACCACTCTGCCCCTTGCTAGCCCTGCCCCGGGTCTCATAGCAAGTCCTCCTTTGTCAAGCTACCTCCTAGACTTCGCACATGCCATTCTTTCTTCCTTAAACACTCTTCCCAGACCCACTCCTCTTCATTTGACCAACTTCAACTTCTCCTTCCTTTCTTAGCTTAAATGTTACTTCTTCTACCTCCCAGGACCTCCTACAGGGAGTTGAGTTTCCTCCTGTTTGACCCTTTTATGTTTATAACTGTAATCACTACTAAATGTTTTCAGCTCTTTAACGTCTGTCTTCCTTACTAGGCTGTAAATTCCCCCAGGGCACAGGCTTATAGAAGTCTCCAGTTCACTGCCTGTTAAGGAACTTGGACAGGATGGGTCCCTAATGGACCACTGTCCAATGAATGTATAAAACCTTCCTAATACTGCTCATTTAGATAACTGGCCCAAGGTTGCATAGACGGCTTAAGATTTGAACCCACGGCATTCTAGCTTTAAAGCCCAAGATATCCACCATCCCTTCCTTCCTTCCTTTCCCTCAAAGCTGGAGCCAGAAGACAAGTGGTCCGTCTGGGAAGTGGATTTAAGGGAACTGCGTATCTATTTGCAGAGGGCCACACGCTGCAAGGCGCGCGGCGCGGTGCGCGCTGGCCTAGGGCCCAGGAGAGGGGGCACGCGTCACGTGTACCCTGCAGGGCCTGCCGCCCCGCACCCCGAGGCTGGAATGCGGCCCCGCCCCGCTCCCGCGCCAGCAAAACCCTGCTCTCCCAGGCCACTGACGTCAATGAAGGGGGCGCCTCCGGGCGCCGCGCTAGGGCGACCGAGGGCGGAGGGAAGGGGCCCCGGCGGACACGCCCCTCGCCGCTGCTCCGCTGCTGATTGGACCCGGGGAATCTTCGCACTCGGGTTTCGAGGCCGGCGGAGGGAAGGGGGCGGAGCCTGGACACGCCCCTCGCCCCTCTGTTGCTGATGATTGGCCCACAGCGTCTCCGCGTTCGATTTTGGAAGGCTCGCGGGGAGCTCTCACCCAGGCTCGGCGGTGGATTGGTTCTTTCCCGGCTGGGGAGCGCTTTCTCCCGGGAGTCGCGGCAGTGACCTAGGTGGCCCGCCTTGGGCAGCGAGGTACGTAGATCGGAGGCCCGGCTCGCGCTGCGGTGGGAGCGGGCGAGCGAGCGGGCGGGCGAGCGAGCGAGCGAGCGGGCGGGCGGGCCGTCAGAGCCCGGGTGCCGCTGGGACCCGAACCCGCAGGTCCACTTAGGGCCCGGCGTTGTGCGAAGCTTCGGCCACGTCTGAGCCCCGGGGGCTGACCTGTGCTGGGGATGTCGCCCTGCGACCTGGGCCAGGATATCCCCTCCCAAGCTCTCGTCCTGTGGGTGAACACTGCCTGGTCCTGGTGAGCACCTTCGCAGCAGGAAGCGCAGAGCTACGCCCGCCCATTCGAAAGGCCGTGAAGGGGTTGGGGTGGGCACATCTTAGCCTGCCCTATCCCGATTTGAGGTCTGTCGGCGCTGCCTTTCAGCGTGGTGAGTAATCTCTCTAACTCCCCGCGGGGCCGTGGAGTGCTGAGCGCGCTGAGGCTGGCTTGGGAGACCTGACTTTCAATCCTTGCGCCTTCCGAAACCCGCAGAAGCAGATAGAAGGCTCCGAGGGGTTTCAGAGCCTACTGGGTTGTTCCTTCCCCTGAAGACCTCGTCAGCCATGTGGCAGAACAAAAATAACACCGGCTGAGAGGCTGGGCGCTGGGGTCATACTACCGGGGTGTATCCAGCCTCACCACCTACCTCCTGTTTGACTTTGGGCAAGTTACTTAACCTTTCTGAGCTCAGCTTTCTCGTCTGTAAAATGGGTATAACCTGTAACTATAGTGCCTCTTCATGGGGTGAGGATTAAAAAGATCAGCTATTTGAAAGTGATGTTCTGTGCTTGACATGGAGCAAGCTGCCTTAGTGGCAGCTGTGTCTTAAAAGTCCACAGGTGAATCCATCTCCCTTTAAACCCCTTTTCCCAAGAGTGAAGGCCCCTTTTAAGGGAGTTTCATGCAAATGACAATGATTCTATACTGCCTCGTTGTTAAACAGCCTTTCCCTAAATCACTCATTCATGCTGCAATGTACTGGGATGGATGCTTTATCTCCCTTATCCCCTTACGGGTTATTTACTCTCACTATTCTATTTTGATGATGAGCAAAATGGGGCAGGGGAGAACAGGAACGTCACCTGGTTTTCAGAGGCACAGCCAGAATTCAGTGTTCTTCAACTCTTAAAAAGAGTTATGCCTACATCTAGAGTTTATTTTCCAGACGTATGTGAGAATTGGTCTGGGGGTAAGGCCCGGTTCCTTTCTCCACTTCCACATTAGCTTTGGAGACTAACGTGTATGCAGTTCTCTCAGGCACTCCTGGCGGAGGCTAGGCCCTGAAGGCCTGGGGGGCTCACACAGCCAAGTGGACTGGGCCTCCCAGTGGAGGAGCCACAGATTTGGGCTCCTGTCCAGGGGCAGGGAAGCAGGCCAGGGCCACAAGTGTTGATTTGGGCCTTGGGCCAGAGCCTCCAGTTCTTCATCCAAGAGGCCCTTTGCCTCCGATTACAGATTATTGCCATCAGCAGGGTTATCTGAAGGAGGGGAGCTGAGTGTGAAAGCGGCCCAGCTCACGCAGATGTGTTCTGCCTCTTGTGGTTACGTGTGCCTCCCTGAGACCACGGTCGGAATAGCTGTGTCTAAACAGAGCTTCATATACTACAAAGGATGCGCAGTTGTGCACTGTATTTATGTATTACAAGTTCATTGCATGGTGAGTCACTTTTTAAATATACTTCTTTGTTAGAGTTCTCCGGTTCATTTATTGCCTATTTCAAAACAAGTTGAACTTTGTCATTTTCCACATTTGGTATTTACTTTGGGGGTTCATTTTAAGCTAGTTTATGGCAAACTGAAGTTTTTTGCAATGAGTTTTTACTCATTTGCTTACAGACCCATGTTTATATTCTTTCATGTCAGCTCTGGAATGAACGATCCATTTGTAATCTTTTAGTATCCCTGTGGTGTCATTTTCCAGTTTAAAAAAGTACCATTGTTCAAGTATACACTGACTCTCTTGGATTCAGGTCTTGTCCAAGAAATTAGGGGGCAAATAACACAATGAATAAGATAGACGTTTCTTCTGGGGAGCCTGGCTGGCTCAGTCGGTGGAGCATGCTACTCTTGATCTCCGGTTGTAAGTTCAAGCTCCTTATTGGGTGTAGAGATTACTTAAAAATAAAATCTTAAAAAAAAAGTTTCTTCTGATAATTAAAGTGTTCTGATTCATTTTCCCAAAGTTTACATGTAATCCTATGTGAAATCCACTGATTTTTATTACCAGTCTTAGTGCTGGCTGAATCCCAGGGTGGCAAGCAAGAGCCGAGAGTGAGGATCCTCAAAATCTGGAGGTGCCAAGGCCCCCCGCCCCAAGGTGCACGGAGGGTATGTTTGAAGCTGGAGGCTTAGACTCCCCAGATGGTTTGTTGGTGTGTTTTAACTCAGACGCTAGAGGCTGGAGGTAGGGCCTTGTAGGGCCTTGTAGCCACGCAGAGGTGGCTGAGAGGATCTGGGAATCGGACTCCAAGCCATCCCTTAGACAGCTGCTGCTACTTAATCCGGTTGCTGTTCTCTCCGAAGGGAGGGTAAGATTGCCTGAATCTGAGAGAAACGATACCACCTCTTCTCCCACCACCCAGACCAGCCTAGGAGTGTGCCCCAGGCTTGGTCGTAGCCAGCCTAGGTCACCGGAGTGCTTTAGAGCAGTGAGTTCTCTGTCTTCTCCCAGACCTTAAACCCCACATCCCACCAGCAAAACAGTGCCTTGTCTCCAGGGAAGATTGAGGAGGGCAGAGAAGAATTACTGGTTGGGGAATTTCCTGGCACCTAATTAGCTAGACCTGTCCACACATGTTGCATCTAGGCCTTGGCAGCCAAGCAAACCCAGTCACTGCTTCCGTACTGACCTAGCCTCGTCAGAGAATCACTGACTGCACACGCCCTCAGAGACCATAAGCATCAACCTGTTCTTACAGATGTAAGGGGGAAGCAGAGGCCCAGGGAGGAGAAGTACCGAAGGCCCCTCAGCCAGTGAGTGGCATGCCTAGGGCTCTGACTCATAAGCCAGTACTGTGTGCACTGGGTTGGGCTGCAGTTCCAGATTTGTTTTGGAAGCTGGGGGATCTTCCTCTTTAGACTGCCGCAGGTTCAAGGCTAGAACAGTGGGTCATGCAGTAAACAGCTTTGACGCTACTGAAAAGATTAAAATAAATTCTACAACCCCGCCCCTGCCTTGTGTGGTTCTTCCTTTTCCACCGGCAGGTTTCCCCCTTGGTGACTTAGGTGACAATAGTGAAATATCCCCCACAGAAATGACGGGCAGCAGCATGCTTTGAGCTGCTCGGCTGTGAAGGCAGCTGAGGTTTTCGGACACAGCTGCAGCCCCTCACACCAGGTCCTGGCCTTGGCTGAGCCCCTGGCATTGAATCTGTGTCTCAGCTCCCTTTGCTCCTCTGGCCTTGGCTGAGCCCCTGGCATTGAGTCTGTGTCTCAGCTTCCTTTGCTTCTCTGAGCTGGGAGGAGGGGGACCGTGCCAGATTCCTAGAATTGTGTTGAGGATGAAATAGCATGCATACTGTCTTATCACCTGATGCAGAGTAAATGACCCAGAGTCAGCTTTTTTATCAGCCTGCAAAGTGTTCCCTGCTGCTGTTTTCTGGCCACAGTATGTTTTTATCATCCAGCTCAGGGGAGTTAATTACCACACATACTAGGTTTTTAACTGGATTCCGTAATAGTGCCAAGGAGAGAGAGATTTTAAATTCCCATGTCCAGATAAAAAGCACAATTTTTATGGAGTTAATCTAGCTGAAAGTCTTCTACAGGCTTATTTATTAAACCTTTTGAAGAGAGTGGGGTTCTTATGAGAGGAGGCCTAGACACTCGGACAGGGTGAGTGTGGAAATTACTGGAGTAAGGAGGGTGGATATTGAGGTGAGGAGGAGGGAGGGCCAGTTCCATTTGCGGAGTCTAAATGGGCTGGAGAGAGGTCTCAAACTCTCAGGAGAACAAAGGCAGGTGAGCGTAAGGGCCACGAAGCTGGGAATGCTTTAGGTGCTTTCCATTCTGTTGGTTACAATGAGCATGGACATTTTGTATTGAAATGTATTTTAATTTTTATTCCCTTTCTAAGCTAGTTTCTGGGTGACAGGTATCTCCATAGCTCACTGGAATGAGCTGAGGTCTGGTGTAGCAGCCTGGCCTTTGCCATCAGGCCTGGGGCTGAGGGGCGCAGGGAGCACAGGCAAGTCCTCAGCTGGCTCAGGCCAGAACAGAGGAACAGGGATCCTATCACACCCCTGACCCAAGTACAAAAGTCAAGGAGGCCAAAAGGGGCGGCGGGGGGGCAGGGGGAGGGTACGAATTCACATTTATTTGGCTCTTACCTGATACCATACCACCCTAGACTTACTCAATCCTTACAGCAATCCTGAGAAGTGGTTATGAGGCTTTACAGCTAAGCAGAGAGGCTCAGAGACGTTGAGTAACTTGCCTAGGGTCACCACTAGGAAGGTGGCAGGTCTGGGATTTTGAGTCCAGTTCTGTGTAATGCCAAGGTCCCTTGGTCTTCCTTGTCTACTCTGCTTTCCAATCTCATAGCGTTTTCAGGCTGTACTGGAGACAAGGATAGGGTGAGTGAGCCTCCTTTTATTATTCAAATTGAACTCTCTAGAACTGAGGAAGATCATTTAATTTTCATTTCCTATTGCGGGGGGGGGGGAGCATTGACATGAGCCTTCCTTTTATTGAACTTTCTTACAGATTTCAGCCTCTGCCCATGGTTGTATATTCTAACCCTGTTGCCGCCTCTTTGCCCGTGTTGCTCTCCATGGCCTTTTGGACTGCAGTTAGATCTATTTCATACTATGTTTGCTAAACTATGTGGACTTGGTCTGTCTCCAGGGTCTTGAAAATAGGTGGGATGACTGTTCTGTGTTACAGATGGGAAAGCAGAATAGAACATCGAGCTCACTGCGACTCTGGGAAGTAGGAATTGGTACAGGAGGCAGCTGAGCTAGACAGTGGTGGAGGTGGCTAGAAGTGGGATTCCAGCCTAGGTAGCCCAAGCCCATAACCTCCCCTCACTTCTGTACTACAGGGCCTGGGCCTTAGCGTCAGAGAGATCTAGATTCTGTTCTTCAGTCTCTTCACTAGTGAAATGAGGATTCACTACCCTCCCTCCCACAGGGCTGCTGTGCAGTTATGTGACTACAAGTCTTAGAGCCATGCCCGATACACTTAAATGTGCCACACAGTGCGGTAGGTGCTGCCAGCACTGTCCTTAGGACCTAGGTATCCTGGGGTCTGCCTGGGCTTTACAGCCAGACAGACCTGGCTTCTACTGCCACTTCTGCACTTACACAAGGCTTTGTGACTGCCAACGGTCATTTCACTGAGTTGCACTTCTTCACCTGTATGGTGGGGATAAGCCATGCTTATGTCACAGGTTGCTGTGACTCTCCAGGGAGATACTACATGTGTTGCACACATAAGCACTTTCTAATCAAGTTTGACTGTCATTATTCATACTATTTCCCCCAGGTGCCCTGGAAGTTAGAGTGACTTTAGGTCAAGACTTAACTGCACACTGGCTCCTGGAGAATAGAAACACCAAGAAGCCTTGTATTGGTCAGGACCCCAGGTTTGGGAAGGGCCTGCTAAGCTGTTGTCTCTCCATGCTTTCCTTCCACAGAGCACCCAGGATGGGCACCCCAGCCTCTGTGGTGAGTGAGCCGCCCCCTTGGCAGGCCCCGGCTGAGGCCCGGAGCCGCAAGCAGGCCTCGGCCAACATCTTCCAGGACGCCGAGCTGCTGCAGATCCAGGGCCTGTTTCAGCGCAGTGGGGACCAGCTGGCCGAGGAGCGGGCACAGATCATCTGGGAGTGTGCAGGAGACCACCGTGTGGCAGAGGCTTTGAGGAGGCTGCGCAGGAAGAGGCCCCCCCGGCCGCAAGCCCTGGGCCACTCACTGCACCACTGCAGCCGGCTCAGGTGGGTTCCTGGAACTGGAGGGCTGAGGGAAGGTGAGCACGAAGGGTGCCCCTGCCCCCATTTCCCGGCGCGGGGACCTGGCGCCACTGACTTGGCCTCACTGTGAAGTACCTGCCACGAGGGTGGTCAGGTCTAGGCAGTGCTAGGATTGCTGTTACTACTGGAGTCATACTGGACCCTGTGAACTTCCATGGGAAGGAGTGCTGGGTCCTAATTTTGCAGTGATTCTCAGCCAGGTGGGAGGGACTGTTGTTTGGGAAAATTTGTTTCCCTATCATAGAACAGGTAAGAATCACAAGTAAGCCTGGTTAAAACCTCGCCTGTGGGATTATAGAGACTATAGCGTAGGAAGGTTCGGTAGAGGTATTGAGGTTTGGAAATTGTTGAGGAACTTGAAACTTCCCCTCGTCATCCCCCTGTGCCTAGGTCACTGACAGCCTGGGAACAGTGAGCCCCACGAGCTCAGGCTGAACCACATGGCCTAGCCAATCACTGTGTGTTCTGCTCTGGGCTCTGTTCTTCCCGCTGCCTTCTCGGGGCCCCCAGTCAGGGCATTAGACCTGAACAGGTCTCCCGAGTCATCAGTTCCAGGGGAAGCAAATCAGGCCCTTGCTCAGATTAACTCCAGTTGACTTGCAGTCCCTGTTTAAAGCACCTTGCTAAGGAGGGTACTTGGTTCCTCGAGTCTCGTGTCACAGCAGACTAAGGATGACTGCCATGAGGACAGCATGAGGAAGCTGGAGAAATGCAGAGTATCACACACCCTGATCTAGTCCAGCTCTCTTTACAGAGAAGAAATCTGAAAGCTTTGCCTCGTCTTTAGCTCTCAGAGGGCAGACGAGACCCGAGCCCGGGTCCCGTTTTACCCCGACCAGTGTGTTTTAATAGTTCATCATGACCACAATCTCTTTAGCCCCCATTCTGCTCTTCCTATTGATGAGGGCCTGCCACACACTTGTTCTCTGCAGAATGCCCGAGCCCTGCACTCCACTGGCCGACCCACAGAGTGGTGCCACGGAGACGGCTTCTGGCGATCAGTATCTGAACTCCAGGAGGACAACTGCCAGGATCCGCCGCAACTGGAAGAAGCCAGGCCCCACAAGCTACCTCCATCAGATCAGACACTGATCCAGGGAAGGGGCTGGGAACGGCAGTATCTTCCCCAGGAACCAGAGGGACTTTTGCCAAAGGGCCCAGGAGCTGAAGAAGGAAGAGAGACCTGAGGCAAGACAGCCCCGCAGGGGTAAATGAAAGACCACCGCCCCTGGCCTGCTCCATTCAGAACAGGACTGGAAACGTCCCGAGCTCTAGGTTATGTGGGACCCATTCCTCACCAGAACGTGGAGAAACAGCGCCTCAGCTCTTCCCATCTAACAGTACACCTGGGCTGCGTGATATTCCCCCGAGAGTCAAGTGATGGGCACTCCGATGGAGCATCTCGCCGCTCCTGCTCCTAACCCTCCTGCTGCTCCTGTAACCCGTGGCCCGGCGGCCTGCCCACACCCCTGCCCCTGTCAGGCTAGCACAAGGAAACTGTGGTTTAAGTGGCAAAATAAAAACATTCACATGAACAACAGTGTGTCTGTCACAGAAAGGGAGGGTCCCCAGATGGCCACTCTGGAGCCAGGGGATGAAAGGTTGCACTTACTCCAGGAAGGAGAAAATAGGACAGCCCCCCGTCCCTGGGAGCCCCCTTCCCTGGGAGCCCCCCTTCCCTGGGAGCCCCCTTCCCTGGGAGCCCCCCGTCCCTGGGAGCCCCCCGTCCCCTAGTGCCCAAGGCTCCTTTTCCAGAGGTTGTCCGATCAGGAGATGGAAGCATCTCTTCAGGGCAGTCCTGATCCACGGGAGAGAGAGGGCTCCTGGACTCTGGCCAGTTCTAGAAGGGGAAAGACTCTTCCCGTCGGCCTTGCATAGTGAGCAGTGAGCCTGCAGTCAACGTCCTGGCTGCCAGCCCTGCAGCTGGTTTCTTCATCCCCGTGGGCCAACCATCCTGAGGTGGGTCCACAGCTGGACCAATCATTCTTAAGCCTCTGGCATTACCTGAGGTTTCCTAGCCTAAAAACCTTTAAGGTGGTGTTATATGCAACTGATTAATCACTGAACTCTACTTCTAAAACTAATAATACACTATATGTTAATTACCTGAATTTAAATTAAAAAAAAAAAGAGTCTGTCTCATTCAAAAAAAAAAAAAAAGCCTTTAAGGTGAGGATTTTTGATTACTCTGCTGGCTTCGCCTCAATAGCATATTATGTGCTCATTAGCATTCAGCTCCGCTCCCCAGGAATCCTATCTGCCCGATCACCCACCACTTAAAGGATTCAAAGTGCTTCAAGCAGGCTACCATGTGCACACATAAAGGGTTGACCTCTTGTAGCCAAGAAGAGACGCTGAGTCCATATTCCTCATCCCAAACCCTTTGGGCTAGATGACTCTGTTATTCAGAATTTTTTCAGCTTTTAGGAAGTAGTCAGTGCAAATACTGCATAATCCCTAGTAGGGAAATATCTCATAACAAAACATTAATATTTCTGCAACAGATATACACACTAAGAGGAAAACATGATGGTTACAAATAGCTTCAATTCATACCAGTGTAGGTTCAGGTGACGTTTTGGTGTCAAATGAGTTAATGAAAATAATAAGCACTGGGACTTTGGAAATGAGGACCTGTATAACTCAGGAGCCATATCTCAGCAACTCCATGGAAACACATGGTTTAAAATTGCATTCTACCTTGTCTTCCTTTCACCCAAGAACACTAGACAAAAAAGGTCAGATTTGGACTTGTTCATACATTTGTATCGACTTAAATACATTACATACAAGCCCTACAGTGCGTTGGAAGAGCAGCACAGGCAGCAGCACTCTCCCAGCCGGGCCTCGCCTCCCTGACACGGGGACCGGGCCTGGGGCTGGCAGAGGGCTGGGCTGTCCCGTGAGTGCCGCCCAGAAGCCCGCCCTGGCAGTTTGGGCCCCCAGCTCTCCCCAAGTCCACATTCAAGGCAACCTGAGTACAGACTTCAAGGAGAATGGAGACATGCCAAGAAAGGATGCCCCACATTCTTGCCTGCCAGGACTGGGACCAGCCCCCTTGTACGCTGGACCCAATTTCCTTCTCATCAGAGAGCTGGTCTGGATGAGGGCAATGTGCAGATGTACTTGGCTGGGGGAAGCAAGCAGCTTCCTCTAAGACTGCTTGGGCTCTCTCAACGCCCAGGTGGGAAGTTTTACCAACAGGTCTGTGTAGAGAGGTCTTTGGAGAGCTAGACACACCTGGGTCCCCTCTGGCCTCTGGGAGCCCTGCTGCTCCTGCAGTCTGGGTGCAGGCACTGTCACAAACATGGTCCCGCCAGGCCAGATTCCAGGGTGGCCGAATGAGATTGTCAGGGCTAAGAGCTGTGTCTTTGTCCACAGGGCATGCATATCCAGCTCCCAGAGACGCTTCCTGTCAGCTGGAGGGAACCCCAGCACAAACTGGCTCCTGGGGGCTGGAATGCAAAGGGGCCAGCTTGGCCCAGCTGACAAGAGGACTGCACATCTCTGCTCTGCCTCCTGGGCAGCGGGAGCTGGGCAAGCAGAGGGCACGCAGCCATAGTCCTCGCTCCCTTTCTTTGGTTGTTTTTCAAACCTTCAAGATTGTTTCTTTCCAAGGCTGATTGACCAATCGCAGGGTGCCAGAATCTTGAAGTGTCCAGTAGCGCAGAACTGCCCCTTAGCCACAGATGGCACCCTCTTCACTCCCTCCTGAGGCCATTCTTTGCTTTGGTGTAGAAAGGGCTCGGACACCTGGCAAGGGGGACAGCTGAGGCGAAAGAGACATGGAAGCAGGAAGATGCACACTGAGCTGGGCAGGCACTGCGGGACAGTTTAAAGGCCTTTCTCCTCTGGGCCCTGCCCTTCTCAAGAAGCCAGCGAAAAACTGGCCTGGAACAAGAAGTCAGGGAGCAAAGGGAAGCTGCCGACTAGGAAGAGAACATGAGTCCCGTTACCTCCACCAAGCAGCAGGTGGTGGCATACAGAGAAGTCCAGGGACCTAATATCCTGTCCTCTCATGAGCTGAGATTCACCTCAGAGACCCACTCCAGAACCCAGAACTGAACCCCTAAGTCAAAAGTGTTGAGAAAAAAAATAGCTAACAACAGAACAAATTAGAGGACCGGGGGGAGTTTATCACCAGGACTCAGGAAGCAAGGCTGGGATAAGTTTACCCACAGACCAATTACAGCTCCCAGCATGCACTTAGGCCAGATGGATCGCTTCTGCATGCTGGGGAGGCCACTTCCTCCCTCTTGCCTTTGCCTAAATGGCAGGTAAACTGCAAGCCTGGACTAGGGAGCCTGCGTCCTTAGCAGGGCAGAGAGCAGAGCCGATCTCTATGATCATATGCAGAACCACTGAGAGTTCCGGAGCAAAAGTGTCCCGACCATGAGAACTGGGCTGGGAGGCTTTTAGTCACCTATTGCACTGGTGGGAGAAGGGGAAGAAAACTTGGCAAAAATCCAAAGGAAAGGTGTGGCTTCTGTCTGTCCCAACTGGTGAGTCACCCAGTGGCTCTCTGAATCACCCAGCCGCATTGGTCCACGGGAGTAAGGAACTGTGAGGCACCTGAGTGTCTGGGTCCATGCAAATTTAGGTCTGGATCAGAGGTTTCTGACCTGAGAGGATCTGGGATTCTGCCTGGGTTTTGCTACTAATATTTAAATTCGTATTTGTGTGCTCATTTTCTGATGCAGAATATAATGAGGAATTGCCACAGAGCAGGGTGTCAGGGAGGGAAGGGGATTTCCCAGCCTGCCCCCAGAGGATGCTGGGAGATGCTCCTTCCGGGGCCTCTGGACTACTCACTTGCATGGAGGCTCCAGCCCTCCCTAGCACTTTGAAGGGCCCAACAGCACATACTGTCCCTCCGATTGTGCTTCTCCCTGTGCTTGGGAAAGCGCTGAGGGGGTGGCAAGCAGAGAAGAAGGGCTCTTAAGGGCACTGCTCTCCACCGGCTTCTCTGGCTTTTCCTGCAACCCACTCCCCAGGCTTCCTCCCAGCCCAAGTCTCAAACAACATGTCTTTGTCTGCCTCTTGGGCTACCACCACGAAAAGAAGGGCTTCCGACTCTGAAAGCTCTGTGTGTAGGACTCGCTAGAAGACCGCTGGTGGGAACGGGCCGTCTCGACAATCACGGGTGGCATCTGGACAAGGTGCAGGGGACTCTTGTTGTCTTTCAGAGCCTGGGTCAGATTTAGGATCTGCGGCAGGAAAAATAAGATCAGTGAGGGAAAGACCAAGGCATCCTGGTCTGCCTCTGAAGGGAGACCTGCTGATAAGAGTACTCCCATAAATCAATACAAAAATAAATAACACATTGATGGAAAATTATACAAATAGGGTATTTCCAAAAGTAGGAATATAAGGGGGCAAAATACAGAAAATGGAAATCTCTCTGGTCATTTAAAAAATGCAAATTAAAACCAAAACCTCCCATTTTTGCCCTTCCCATTAGTAAGGATACAGAAGAAGAAGAAGATGCCTCAGATTTGAGGAAAGTTCAGAGCCAGGCTATGGGGCTGGACCCTGGGCCAGTTTTTCAGAAAGGCTTAAAAGTGAACAGGCCCTCTGACTGAGCAATTCCATTTGTAGGAACTAAAGAAACAATCATGGATACACACGAAACACTTAGTTTCAACTAATACAGTGCAATATTGTTTATAACAGTGAAAATGGTATAAATGCCCAAGAGCATGGGATCAGTTAATAATCTAAGGGATAAGAAATAGCAATTAAAAGATCTATTTTATTGTCATGGAAAGCTAATCCCGACGTCAACAGACAGAAAAGGACAGAGACAGGAGCCAGTATTATAACGTGACTCCACCTTTATTTTCTGAAATTCTATCTTCTTATCTACCTATCTACAGAGAAAAAAAATTCTGGAAGTTGGCAGTAATTATCTCTGAGTCAAGAAATTATAGGTGATTTTTATTTGTTCATTGTTGTTTACCCTTATTTTCTGATTTTCCTACAAAGACCATGTATTTTGAAAAAAGTCAACATTTCACTTGGCTTCTCTCTCAAATGCTATCATTGTTTTTTAGACTTATGGAAAAGTTACAAAGATCGTGCAGAAGTTACTCAGTTTCTCCTAATCTTAAATTTTTACATAACTACAGTACATTTACCAAAACTAAGAAATTAACACTGGAACATTACTATAAACCAAACTCCAGACTTAATTCGGATTTCATTAGATTTTCCAGTACCGTTCTTTTTCTATTTCAGGATCCCATTAGGGATACCACATTGCATTTAGCTCTTTATCAACTTTTGTCCATATTTTACAGATATTTCAGAAATGTGTTCATGGGAGGGGCGCCTGGGTGGTTTAGTCAGTTAAGCATCTGCCTTCAGCTCAGGTCAAGATCCCAGGATCCTGGGATTGAGTCCCACATTGGGCTCCCTGATCAGCAGTGTGTTTGCTTCTCCCTCTCCCTGACTTGTGCTCTCGCATACTCTCTCTCTCAAATAAATAAATAAAATCTTAAAAAAAAAAGAAATGTGTTCATGGGAACATGTTTGTCAAAATTAGAATCACCACCATTTATCTTCTCTGATAGGACAGTACAAAAATGGAAGTTGTCCTATGATAGCCTGCTTGCTTGCTTTTTAAGTTTCTTTTTTTTTTTTAAGGTTTTATTTTTAGGGGCACCTGGGTGGCTCAGTCGTTAAGTGTCTGCCTTCAGCTAAGGTCATGGTCCCAGGGTCCTGGGATCAAGCCCCGCATCAGGCTCCCTACTCAGCAGAAGCCTGCTTCTCCCTCCCCCACTCCCCCTGCTTGTGTTTCCTCTCTCACTGTGTCTCTCTCTGTCAAATAAATAAAAAATTTTTAAAAAAAAGATTTTATTTTTAAGTAATCTCTACACCCAACGTTGAGGCTCAAACTCACAACCCCAAGATCAAGAGTCACATGCTCTACCAACTGAGCCAGACAGGCACCTTCTTTAAACCGCCTGATACTGAAGATTTTCATGGCCAGGCCATAGACACAGGGGAGGATAAGCAGGGCTGCACCCTCAAATCACACAGACACATAGTCCTCAAGCCACAAATATCTTGGGTCTGCAAATGCTGCCCATAAAGAGGCAGAGATACACCTGAAACAGAGGGGGAAGTCAGAAGTGGATCCTATCAGTAATTATATTTTTTACTTAATTGTTTGGTATCTGTCAGCATCCTCCACTGCTTCAAAGACCCTTGAACACAAAACTCAGGGTAGAGAATGAAAAGGAGGTTCAAATAGAATTGGAGTGAATTGTACAGGAGACTACCCAACTTAAGAGACAGGATTTTAAACCTGCCCTGGCTGGTTCTTCCTGTGCTTCCTTTGGTTCTTTGGGCTAGAAGCTGCCTCTCATGCATGCTGAAGTATCTGGAGTAAAATGTCAAATTATCTACAACTTACTTTCAAAAGATTTGGTCAAAAAGAAAATATATCAATCTATCTACCGAGGGAGAGACAAATTTCACAGGTATATTAAAGAGAGAAATTACATGGATATATAGAGATAGACATTATTCTGATAGATAATCTACAGAGATACAAGCAAATAGATATAGAGATAAAGCAAGTGTGGCTAAGTGTAATGATTGGTGAATCTAGGAAAAGATAGTCTTTACTGAGGTTTGAAATTTTTCAAATTAAAAAGTTGACGAAAAAGTGATAGCAGGCCCATAATGCTAAAGAATGAACATTGTCTTTGAATATGCCATTTAAAGAGGCTTTACCTCAGACCCTGCACTCTATCTAACACCTGGTGTGACGTCTTTACAGTGAGTAACAACTTCTGTCACCCAACTCCGTCTCTCTGGAGTTCTTGACTCTTTCTCCTGGCTCAGGGCCCTCATACAGGCACTCTGTGACTAGGCTCAGGTAGGTAAAGGGTTGTGACCTCCTTTCCCTGTGGTAGGTCAGACTTCTGGAAGGCAACGGCTCATTTTGCCCTGACTGGTAAGCTAATAAGGATGTAACTGGTATTGGCCACCTACCTGCTGAAAGGAGCTGGATGCTCATGAAACCTTACGGTGTTTCAGAGGTAGGCACTCTAGGTTGTAAGAGGCCAAAAGGCCCTCAAAAGACATTAAGGGCACAAAACAGAAAGAAAGATAAAATTACACTCCCCCTCCCCTCCCTTTCTGCCACTCTAGATAACATCCCTAACTGGATATGAGAGGAGGGTTGCTATGGTTTTGGCAAGGGACTGAGTTGGAAAGGGATCAGGGAAGATAATACAACAGGGACCGAGGCACGGCCTACATAAACTTGAGAAACAGTTCATTCCTTTATGCTGAGTTCCATAATACCACAGCACATCATATGGTTTTTAAGGCTTCCAAAAATTCTGCCAGCTTAACTGGGCCTTTACACAACTTGAGAAATGTAGGAAGACCGCGTTACTGGTATGCAGGCAGCTATAACCACAGCTCTTAAAACCTCTGTACGTCCCATTTCCAAGGAAACATGGACTCGGTAAGCCCAAGAGTTGCTCTCACCAGAAGCCTTTACCAAAACAGTAGGAAGAGGTAAATGCCTAATTACAACTAGAAAGACCTTCCTATCTTTTAAAGATGTGAAAAGCTGCTTTTTCTATATACAAAATCATAAAACAGCTAATGCATATCGAGAACTTCAATCCATCAAGCACTACTCCAAATCATTTATTTCATAATAACCCTATGAACGTAGGTGCTGTTATTAATCCCATGTTACAAATGGAGAAACTAAAGGAAGGAGAGATTAAGCAGCTTCTCCAAGAACTCACAGCCAATAAATGACAGAGCCAGGATTCAAACACAGGCACCATGACCAGTGTGTGCCCCTTAACCACTGAGCCATCCCGGATCTCTTTAAAGTGATAAGAACGTCAGTGCCCTACAGAGTTTTAATACAATTTTTCAGGCATAGTCTTTACTATACTTTGGAAGATCAACAATTCCCTAGGGGTTTCCTTAGCTCTCTTTGAAGGTGAAGTGGAGAGAGAAGAAATAATACGACTTGTAACCATAACAAAAATTATAACCATAGCCAATTTATGAGTACTAACCACGTGCTAGGTAATTGTCTTTACTAAACATCTGACATGCATTATCTTATGTAATCCTTTGGCCAACTGTGCAAGGTGTTATTATTGTCACATTTTATAAACAAGGAAGCAGAGGCTCTTGCCCAAGGCCTCAGAGCTTGTAAGCAGTGAAGAAGTCTGACTCCAGAGGCTAGCTCATAACCACCAAAGCATATGGCCTGCCTTGAGCAACTTGAGGACAGGGGCCACTGGGTAAATTTACCAATGAACCACCCAGCACAACTGGCACAGAGCTGAGCACATAGTGCCTCACGGAGCACTGGATACCATGGAAGAGGTGGGAGATTTGAAAGGGCTCCCTTTCTTCTCCCATGTGCTAAGACAGAGTCATAAATAAGTATGGCATAGACTCAAAGGGTGTAAAACACAAGCTTTATGCATTTACTCAACATAAGCATATGACCCGCCCAGAGAGATCCCAGGGATGACACCAGGAGGGAGTCCGAGGCTTACCTGTCCCCGCATGACAGCAATCTGCTTATGGAACTGGCCCCTGTCGAAACCAGGATCTTTCTGTAAAAGGGCAGGAGATGGAAACTGCATGAATCCCTCAGAAGAACCCATTTTCTTCCCCCAAATAGAAACTTTCTAATAAAGAAAACTTACATGAGGCTTATGAGGCTTAGTGAAGTTAACTACCACCCTAAGAACTCTGTTTCACAGATGGGGAAAGAGAGAACAAGTAAATATCTTGTCCTGAGTCTCATTATGAACTCTATAAAGAACTCCAGGCTCTAGTGCTCCATTTGCAAAGAAGGGCTCTGTAAACACACTGCAGCCCCATGACATGCAGGATAAACCCACGCTGATTCATCACAGCTGTCAATGTTTTTTTTTCAAACTGCCCCAAACTAGGTCTTGCTGTCCACATGTGGGAATCTTGCTCACTCTTCATTGGCTAACACAAGTCAGAAGAGTGTTAGCCATTCTCTCTTGGCTTGTATCAGAAGCCATTTGAGAAGCCATTAGAAATTCCTTCTTCTATATAGTTATAAGGTTGAGGCTCCCAGGGCTAACCTTGAAGAGTTCATATAGGTCCTCCTCCAAGTCCTTGACGAAGTTAGGGTCCGAAATCTTTGGAAGAATCAGATCTTTGATCTCCTGAGAGAACGGGACTTTTGCCTGAGGCAACCAGGCCCAGTAAAAGGGATCTGAAAAGAAGAAAAGCACAAAGCAACGCTGCCCATCTATGTCCTCCACCTATCAGAGCACAGCAAAAGGCAGAACGCCCCTCTCACATGATATACAACAGGAAAGAAAATTACAAGGGATGTTAATCCTAAAGGCTACAGAGTAAGTGGAGGAATTAGGATTCAAACCCAGGACTGTAGAATCCCAGAGCTGGTGCTCTTTCCCAGACATCACATGACCTTCCAGTGACTTGCCACTGAGATATTCAGATGCTCCTTCTGAGAAGACAGACTGGTACTGCACAGGGGCTAGTGACCCCCTACTTGTATCTCTCTCTCTTTCCAAGAGTTTCTTAGTTAGAACAGGAGCTGACTTCCAGGATGTCAACAAGGAAGACAGAACACTGACAATAGCTTATATTTAGAAACACAAATAGAATAAATAAGATAGTCCTCAGAAAGAACGAAAGAAAATGCGAAAACATGAGAAAACTCAATTGTGTGCTTTTAATAGGAATAACGTAAAGGTAAAAATGATGATAACAGCTCGTGTTCTGCATACTTGCCACGTGCCCGCTACTGTGCTAAATGCATGAGCTGCATTATTCCATGAAGTCTTAGAATAATCCTGTCGTAGAGGCATTATTATCTTCATTGCATAGATGAGAAACTGAGACTGAGCAAGAAAAGAGCCAGACCACAGTGGTCTTAGACTTACATGCCCTCCAGGAGTCAGGATGTTTCAGGGGGAAAGCCAGCCCATTGTCTATGGCAGCCACCTTGATAACAGGCTCCTTCACCACCACCCAGTCTGTGTCCTGAAGAGCAAGGAAAGACTGAATACTTAGGCTCCCAACTGTCTCATGCCCTTCAAAGTAGTAGCAAAGCACCCCACCTCAACCCCCTCAGGCACCAATCCTTAGTCAACCTCTGAACTGGTTTCCATAGTTCCTAAATTTAGTACATTTATGGCACCTCTGACTCGGCCTCTTCAAAGTTCTCAGAGTCCCTTATCTTAGAAAAGGTGCACTTCCCCAGGAGTTGCCACAGCCCTTGGTAAGAAGGAAACTGACAGTAACAAAGGTAACTCTAAGCCTTTCCTCCTTGGGAAAAGCAGTGAGAGTCCTGAGAGTATGAAAAGGAAAAAGGAAAAGCAAGTATCAGCCCGCCAAGGTCCTTTTGTGTGGACCTTGACCAGATGCTACTGCACTGGTGACCACATTTTCCCGTGACATAACAGAACCATGGAAGTAACAGCTGGCTGCTCTTGCACAAGACAGTCTCTTGCCATTTCAGTGATAAGGGAAAAGGACAAGGCTGACTGCAAAGAGTGGGGCAGGCTACCTATGATAGCCTGTCAGACACTCTCATGACTGTCTGTTTGGCCCATACTTCAGGTTCACAGGTGCCATCACAGAAATAGGGTATGTAGGTTGAAGATACCTGCATCGGAATCCCCTAGGATGTCTTATTAAAAGTATGGAATCCTGGGGCGCCTGGGTGGCTCAGTCAGTTAAGCGCTGCCTTCAGCTCAGGTCATGATCCCAGGGTCCTGGGATCGAGTCCCGCATCAGCCTCCCTGCTCAGTGGGAAGCCTGCTTCCCCATCTCCCTCTGCCCCTCCCCCTGCTTGTGCTTATGCTCTCTCTCTGTCAAATAAATGAAAATAACAAAAAGTATGGAATCCTGAGTTTTACCCCAGACCTAGTGGAGGAAAGGCCTGAAGACTCTGACTATTTTTAATAAGCTCTTCATGTACCAAATATGAGAACCACAATTAGAGAAGGAAGTAAAAACACTATGAGAATGTGTTAACTGACCTTATTGTGGTAAACATTTTGCAAAATATACATGCATCAAATCACCACGTTGCACATCTTAAATCTGCACAATGTTATACGTCAATTCTATTTAAATAAAGCTGGACAGAGAAAAACTTATTATAAGGAATAAAAGTCAACCTTACTCTCCTATTCTAGGTAGCATTCCTACTAATTTTTTTAAATGTGCAGACTGAGCAGGAATAGAAAAGCATGGTAGAGGATGAAAGCAATGAGAAAGTAAGGAAAGTTGCAGGAAGCAGCGTTTTCTAATCTGATGTTCTATGGAACGGTCTATTATGAGGAAAGTATTCTAAAAAAGTTTAGAAATCACTGGGCCAAACAAAATTAAAGAGGTTCATTTAATGGACTACTTCTCAAACCTTTACTATGCTACCATGCAATGTGAATCTCCAAGAAAGGCATCAAGTATGTAATATGTTCCAAACATATTTGAACCTTTCTTCATTCTATCTCTATGAACACCATTCAAGAAGATACCACTTAAAAATCAGATTGAGACAAACTCTATCAAATATTAACCTATCAATTTTAAACATATGTGCTATCCTGATTCTTCTGAACCTATGTGACCTAATCTCTGATTATTATGTGTTTCTGTATTATGCATACACACTATCTCATCTTCTTCTTTAAGACACAGATCAATCTCTTACCCGGGAGCTAGAACTATCCATTGGACAGTCATATTTAATCAGCCAGTTGTCATTGCCTCGATCTGTGAACAGAAACATGAAGTTAGAAAAAACTGGGGTGACTTTCACTTTCAGTCATGATGGACTACATATTTTGGGCACTTGGTCCAATCATTCTACTGAGAACACCTATAAAAAATTGATAAAATATTTTTAAATCTCTTGAAGGTATTGGCGATTTTAACAAGACCATTAAGAGTTAAAGTGTTGAGACCTGGGAGAGAAAGGAAATTCAGACAGGGAGTCCATCATCTGTGGCTTATTTTCTCCTAGAGCACCTGCTGGTTGTAGGGCTGGGTGTAAGTTTTTTTAAACTTAAAAATAAATAAATAGGGGCGCCTGGGTGGCTCAGTTGGTTAAGCAACTGCCTTCAGCTCAGGTCATGATCTCAGCCCCGCATCGGGCTCCCTGCTCCGCGGGAAGCCTGCTTCTCCCTCTGACCCTCCCCCTGCTTGTGTTCCCTCTCTCGCTGTCTCTCTCTGTCAATTAAATAAATAAATAAAATCTTTTTTAAAAAATAAATTAAATAAATAAATAAATAAATAAATAAATAAATAAAATAAAGAGAGAATAGCTGAGAATCTTCCAAAACTGACAAAAGGTATCAAACTATTGATTCAAGGGAAACTGTGAATCCCTAACAGGATAATACAAAGAAAACTATACCAAGCATATTGCAGTAAAAATTTTGAAAACCAACTACAGGGAAAATCTCAAAGAAGCCAGAGAAAAAAAGAGATTACCTTCAAAGAAACAACAATAATACAGGAACAACTGGCTTCACAGAAATCATGGGAACAGAAGACAATGGAATGGGTTTTTTTTTAACTATTGAAAGAAAATGACTACCAATCCCAAATTCTACACCCAGCAAACATAGCCTTCAAAAATGAAGGTGAGGAGCGCCTGGGTGGCTCAGTCGTTAAGCGTCTGCCTTAGGCTGAGGTCATTATCCCAGGTCCTGGGATCGAGCCCCGCATCTGGCTCCCTGCTCAGCGGGAAGCCTGCTTCTCCCTCTCCCACTCCCCCTGCTTGTGTTCCCTCTCTTGCTGTGTCTCTATCAAATAAATAAATAAAATCTTTAAAAAAAAACAAAAAACAAAAATGAAGACATTTTCAAACCAACAAAACCAAAATTCATCATCAGCAGACTAGTATTAAAATATTCTCTAAGTCGGGGCACCTGGGTGGCTCAGCCGATTAAGCGTCTGACTTTGACTCAGGTCATGATCCCAGGATCCTGGGATCAGGCCCTGCCTCAGGCTCCCCACTCAGTGGGGAGTCTGCTTGTCCCTCTCCCTCTGCCCCTTCCCCTGCTTGTGCTCTTTCTCTCTCTCTCTCAAATAAATAAATAAAATCTTAAAAACAAAAGTATCTATATTCTCTAAGTCAAAGGAAAATTATCCCAAACAGAAGCTTGGAGATACAGGAAAACTGAAAGAGCAATAAAATGGGTAAACATATTAGTAAATCTAGATAAATATTAGCTTTTTGTGATATAAGTGTTTTTTTTTTAAAGAGTTATCTTTTAGAGGGCGCCTGGGTGGCTCAGTTGGTTAAGCGACTGCCTTCGGCTCAGGTCATGATCCTGGGGTCCCGGGATCGAGTCCCGCATCGGGCTCCCTGCTCAGCGGGGAGTCTGCTTCTCCCTCTGACCCTCTTCCCTCTCGTGCTCTCTCTCATTCTCTCTCTCTCTCTCTCAAATAAATAAATAAAATCTTAAAAAAAAAAAAGAGTTATCTTTTAGAGACACATACTGAAATAATTATGAATAAAATTACATCTGTAATTTGCTTTAAAATAATAAAAGAAGATAAGTAAACGGAAGTGTGAATGGGATAGGATTAGTCATGGACTGATGGTTGTTAAGGCTGGAATGACCAGTGCATGGAGGTTCACTATTCTGCTTTATTTATATAGGCTCAAACGTCTCCATAAGTATTATTAATAACAGTAATAATAACAATATCATCTTATGGTTTTACAGAAAAGTGGTTTTACATATGCACAAACATACAGACACATATACATACATACATGCATATATAATTAAAATGTATGACACTAATAGTACAAAAGTCTGGAGATAGGAAATCAAAGATTCACATGGTAATCTTTAGAGTAACCATCAAGGGAAAAGACAAAGCATATAAACTTCTGAGCTAAAAGAGGGGAGAAATGAAATACTTACAAAATAGTTTAAGATTTTATTTAGAGAGAGAGAAAGCACGTGTGAGCAGAGGGCGGGGCAGAGGGAGAGGGAGAAAGAATCTCAAGCAGAGTCTGTGCTGAGCACAGAGTCTGACATTGGGCTCAATCTCATGACCCTGAGATCATGACCTGAGCCAAAATCAAGAGTCAGACGCTTAACCGAATGAGCCACCCAGGCGCCCCTAATTACAAAATAATTTTAAAAGAAAGCAAGAAAGAAAAGAGATCATAGGGAGAAGGGGAGGAAAAAAAAAAAAGACAAGCACACAAAATAGAAAGGAAATAAGATGGTGGATGAAAATCCAAATATATATGTACATTATAGATAAATAAACCAAATGCTCTAAAACTAAAATATAAGAGTTGTCTCACTGGATGAATAAAATTGATAACCATTGAGCTATTTAGTTTAAGAAAAAAAGAGAGAAGAATGAAATTGCTAAAATCAGAAATGAAAGTAGGGACATTACTACCAATTTTACCAAAATAAAAATAAAAAGGATTGTAAGAGAGTACTATAGGCAATTGTATACCCAGAAACTGGATAACCTAGATGAAATGGCCACATTCCTAGAAACACAAAAGCTAAAGACTAGACCATGCAGGGGCGCCTGGGTGGCTCAGCTGGTTAAGCAGCCAACTCTTGATTTCAGCTCAAGTCATGATCTCAGGGTCATGAGATCAAGCCCCATGTTAACAATAAAAGTCATACATGAAAAACCACAACAAACATCATCCTCAATGGTGAAAGACCAAAAGCTTTTCTCTAAGATCTAGAACAAGGCAAAGATGCCCGCTTTCAACATTTCTATTCAACTTGGTACTGGAAGACCAGAGCAATTATGCATGAGAAAGAAATAAAAGGCATCTAAATTTGAAAGAAAGAAGTAAAATTATCTGTTTACAGATGATATGACTTTATATGTAGAAAACCCTAATGATGCCACACACAAAAAATCAGAATAAACTCAGCAAAGTATCAGAGTACAAAGTCAACACATAAAAATCATTTGTGTTTCTACTTACTAACAACAAACAATCCAAAAAGCAAATTAACAATTCCATTTAGCATCAAAAAGCATAAAATACTTAGGAATTAATTTAACCAAGGAGGTGAAAGATTTGTATAATAAAAACTACAAAACATGGCTGAAAGAAATTAAAGAAGACATAAATAAATGGAAAGACATTCCATACTCACAGACTGGAAGGCTCAATATGGTTAAGATGTCAATACTACTTTGAAGCTATTTAGAGATTTAATGCAATTCCTATCAAAATCCCAATGATGTTTTTTGCAGAAATAGAAAAACCCATCCTAAAATTTATATGCAATCTCAAGGGATACCAAATAGACAAAACAATCCAGAAAGAAAAGAACAAAGCTCGGGGACTCACACTTCCTTCAAATTTCCAAACTTACTATAAAACTATACTTACTATAGGGGCGCCTGGGTGGCTCAGTCTGTTGGGTGTCCAGCTCTTAGTTTCAGCTCAGGTTGTAATCTTGGGGTTGTAAAATCGAGCCCTGGGTCAGGCTCTGCGCTGGGCATGGAGCCTGCTTAGGATTCTCTCTCTCCCTCTGCCCCTCCTCCCCAACTTGTGCGCACATGTGCGCGTACTCTCTCAAACAAACAAAACAAAACTATGCTTATTACAAAACTTAATACAAAGCTATATAAATCAAAATAGTGTGGTAATGGCATAAAGACGGACACATAGACAAATGAAATACCATACAGTCTAGACATAAACCTTTGCATGTATGATCAAATGGTTTTCAACAAGGGTGACAAGACCCTTCAATGATGAAAAGATAGTCTTTTCAACAGATGGTGCTGGGAAAACTGGATATCCACATACAGAAAATGAAGTTAGACCCTTACCTCAGACCATATACAAAAATTAACTCAAAGTGGATCCATGACCTAAATCTAAGACCAAAAATTATAAGACTCTTAAGACAAAAACATAGGGCAAAAGCTTCATGGCATTAGATTTGGCAATAATTTCTTGCATATGACCCCAAAGGCACAGACAATAAACAAAAAAATAGACAAACTGGACTTTGTGAAAATTTAAAAATTAATTGCATCAAAAGATACTATCAACAGAATAAAAAGGCACCCCATGGAATGGTAGGAAATATTTGCAAATCATGTATTTGATAAGGAATTAATATCCAGAATATATTAAAAAAACTCCTACAACTCAACAACAAAACAACGTGATTCAAAGATGGGAAAAGGAGTTGAACAGACATTCCTCCAAAGATATGCAAATGGCCAAAAAGTAGATGAAAAGATGTTCACAACATCACTAATCATTAGGGAAATGCAAAACTACAAGGAGAGACCACATTATACCTATCAGGATGGCTACAAATGAAAAACAAAACAAAACAAAACCCAGAAAATAACAAGTGGTGATGAAAAGGTAGAGAAACTGGAACCCCTGTGCACCACTGGTGGGAATGTAAAAATGGTGCAGCCACTGTGGAAAACAGGATGGCAGCTCCTCAAAAAATTAAACATAGGTCAACCATACTTCAACTAAAAAAAAATTAAAACAGAACTGCCATATTACCCAGCAATTCCACTTCTGGGTATATACTCAAAAGAAATGAAAGTAGTGTCTCAAAGATATTTGTACACCCATGTTCATAGCAACATTATTCACAAGAGCTAAAACATGGAAGCAACCCAAGTGTCCACTGACGGAGAGATAAGCAAAAACAGTATATACATACAATGTATATCCAGCCTTAAAAAGGAAATTCTGATATATGCTGCAACATGAATAAAGCTTAGGGGCATATACTAAGTGAAATAAGCCAGTCACAAAGTGACAAATACTGTATGAGTCCACTAATATGAGGTACTTAAAGACAAAACTGTCCTGTGATAGGTCTTGCTACTATGAGTAACTAGGGATCAAGGGCAAAAGTATTCCTGATGTTGCTTTGGAAGAGCCAGTGTGTCTTCTGTCTGGGACCGGGAAAGAGGTTAAGATAAAACATTAGTAACTACTGGCTCCAGGATTCCCTACCTCTGATAACCGCACATGATGTGCCTGAACAAAGCTTGTCTTGGAAAATTATTTTCAAGGCCCTTCTGACTTAGGAAACCTTCATCCCAAGAAGGCACTCTGGTATGGAGTACCTCACGGTGGTCTAGCACAGGTCCCGGGCTGCCCATAGCTGCTCACCAGTGTTGCGGATGATGTAGTCCAGCACCACCAGCCGCTCAAACTGCAGCAGTAGCTGCCGGTTAGTGTTCTCCGGGAGAGGTTCTGCTTCAAAACGCCGTAGCCAGTAGTCTGCATCTTTGTAGCCTTCAACAAAGAGCTGGAATGAACCAACCTGCAGCCAAAGAGCAGGAATAAAGGTATTTCCCTACAGCTCAAGTCCAGAGAGCCCAGGAGTAAGCCGGGTGGCCCATAATGCCCTATGGAGTTTATATCAGGAAAAGGTCATAAGAGTGACTGCCCATCCAAATTCAAGAAGCGCATCTAAATGGGCCAGAGCAGTAAAGTGAGAAAGTTAGGGGCTCTGTTCTCTGGAGAATTATTCCCCAAACCTTAGACCCTCAGAAATGAGGAAGACGGAAGCCTCAGGGCAGGCTATTCACATGTCTATACGCAAGTCTCTATGCGCCTTGTTTCACCACTTGGATGGCTATGCCACCATACATCATCACCTTTACTAAGCCACATAGGTGCAGTGTATACCTTTGGCGGTAGCCCGATGCGATTAAACCGCTGCCCAACTTTTGGCACTTTCTCTAGCGCAAGCCGCTTGCCCCTGGACTTTACTCGGTCAATGGCACTATAGTTGAAGGTATCACTGGCCAGGTATACTACCTACAGTGGAAAGAGAACAGATACCTAGGTTACAGTTGAGTATAAGGAAATACATCACTATGGCAGGGAATACCTGGATGCTCACCAATACTGTTCCTCTTCCAGGGGATGCAGAAAGAATGTACTTCTCAGCCTTTCTAATATGAGTAGTTCAGGCCAATGGAATGTTGACAAAGTGATGTCCGTATATCACTTCCGGGCCTGTCCCCTTAAATCTCCCATGATCCTTAGTTCACACTCCCCAATCTGTGCAGCTGGAAATGAAGGGCTCAGAGATGAGCCAAAACCACATCATGGAAGGATCTTAGATCTCTTGTCCCTACATGGAGTGATAAGGGATCTGGGAGAACTGCCTAACTGGCATGAATCTATGATGTGAGCGAGATCCATTCAACCACTGAGATTCAGGAGTTGTTATAGCAGCTAGCAGGAATTCCCCTGTCTAATACAGCCATCTCCTGGGTTAGGAGAAGAGGGCCCAGGGCCTATTTTTCTCTCCAGGTAAAAACAAATTGCGATTCACTCTATACCCTTTTATTCCTTTTGAATTCTGTACTATGTGCAATTTATTCACATTTTAAAAATAAACATTAAAAAATAAACATTAGGGGCGCCTGGGTGGCTTAGTTGGTTAAGTGTCTGCCTTCGGCTCAGGTCATGATCCCAGGGTCCTGGGACTGGGCCCCGCATCGGGCTCTCTGCTCAGCGGGGAGTCTGCTTCTCCCTCTCCCTCTATCTACTGCTCTGCCTACTTGTGCTCTGTCAAATAAATAAAACCTTAAAAAAAATTAAAAAATAAACATTAAAATGGCTTTTAATCTTTAGTGAATTGCTATATAACATGCATATCTATGCAGACTTTATCTGGAATATTACACAAGAAACTAGTACCAGAAGCTGCCTCTGAGGAAGGAAATGGAGTGGCTGGAAGGCAGAGGTGGGAGAGAGGCTGAACTGCTCTTCTCTGTTTACCCTCCTGTGCCTTCTGATTTCTACACTAGATGCCCGCATTAACTATTCAAAAAAACATTTTTTTAAAGATTTTATTTCTTTGAGAAAGAGAGACGGAGCATGAGCAGGGTGGAGGGGCAGAGGGAGAGGGAGAAGCAGAAGCAGGAAACAGGCTCCCAGCTCTCTGCCCAGGACCCCAGGATCATGACCTGAGCTAAAGGCAGATGCTTAACCGACTGAGCCACCCAAAAACCCTTCAAAAAAACATGTTTTAATGGGCCATCAGTATTACACTTCATTGGGGCGCCTGAGTGGCTCAGTTGGTTAAGTGTCCAACTCCTGATTTCGGCTCAGGTCATGACCGAGTCCCACGTCAGGCTCCGCACTGGGCATGGAGACTGCTTCAGATTCTCTCTCTCTTCCTCTCCCTCTGTCCCACCCCCCCCAAAAAAAATTACACTTGATTGTCAAATTGTGGTAATAACACTGTAATCCGTATGTATGTCCATTATCACCCTTATCACACCATCTTGTGATTATCCATTTATACATCTAACCTCTCTCTTAAGACTCAAGAGATTTGGGGGGAAAAGTGAACATCTTATTTTATTCATATTAGCATCTTCAGTACCTAACACAGTGGCTGGCACATGCTCATTAAATATTTATTAAGTGAATGCATGAATGAGTTACAAGCTCCTTTCAGAGATAGCAACAAGTGAGTCTCAGCATATAAACAACGAAAATCAAATTTAAAATTCTTTCTTTTCTAAGCCTTGTAAAATTCATTACAAATAACTAATTATTGTGCCTATGAATCTTAGAGAGGGACAAAATCATTCCCTCCCTCCTAGCCATTCATCTGTCCATCCAAAGTTAACAGGAGTATCTACAATGGATGTGCAAGGTACAGTAGGTTGGCAATCTCTGCCCAGGAAACACAAGCACAGAAATTAAGGAGAAAAAAGGCTGTCCTAAGAATACCTTGCCAGTTTCCACAATGAAAACCCTCACTCTCTCAAGCAATAAACCACCCTTTCCCCCCAATCAGACTTATTTTTTTTTTTAAGATTTTATTTATTTATTTGACAGAGAGAGACACAGCGAGAGGGGGAACACAAGCAGGGGGAGTGGGAGAGGGAGAAGCAGGCTTTCCGCAGAGCAGGGAGCCCGATGCAGGGCTCGATCCCAGGACCCTGGGATCATGACCTGAGCCAAAAGCAGATGCTTAATGACTGAGCCACCCAGGCGCCCCTCAGATTTATTTTCAATCACTCTCTGTAACAACCTACTTTTTTCTCTATGACTAATGAAACTATCATAACCCGAAACCTTACAGTAACAGAGAGCAGAAAACAAGCTATCGAGTGAGACCTGGAACCTTACTATTTGAAGCTCCATCATAACATGAGCCCTGTTCCCATAGCAATAGATGCTCTCATTAACTGGATAGAATCCTGTCACAAGGGTGGGGAGGGTGGGAGAGGAGAGACCTCCTCTCACTATTCTCTGGCAGCTGTAGGTTAAGCTTGCAAAGTTCTGTCTCATCTCAGTCTCATGGAAGGCTAGTATTTTGTTGTTGCTGACTTTTTGATGCAGAACATCAAACAGGGAAACATCTAACAGGGAAAGAGGAAGACCAGAGATGGGGAAGAACAGGATCATGGCAGGTGACATTCTATTATGATTAGAATTGTCATAAAAGTACCACAGGCTAAGACATATGGAGTATTTACATTGTGCCAAGGCACTGGGCTACGTGTTTTACATGGATTATCCTGTGTAATCTTAATAGCAGGCCCATAAAGTAGGAACTATTTATATCCTTATTTTTATAGTGAGGAAACTGAGCACACAAAGCGTGTGGGGGTGTCTTAAGTGACTTGCCAAGGGTCACCCAATCAAGAGCTGCAGAGCCAGAATTGGAACTCAAGCCCTGATTTTTAGGCACTACACTCCAGAAACACAGGCAGAACACGCACAGGGCCAGGGGCAGACTGCTATTTACCTAGTAAAGAAAAGGAATTACAGTGATGAGCAAGGAGTATTTAAAAGAATGTTTAGAGTCTAGGAGGGGCCTAGTAGGAGGAATTCAGGTTAGGCAGGAGATCTCTGGAGCATTAATCATCATACAAGATGTTCAACACAACTAAAGCATAAAGGGAAGGAATGAGCTGTACAAGGTCAGGCAGTGAATCAGCTGTCACTGGGAGCTATAAGCAAACACTCTCCCCATAGATCTGAGCTGGGAGATCTCTAGGATTGTCCCTCATGTTTTGACATTCACTCACTGATTCAGCTGGCACTTACCATAAAAACAGGACTTTGCTTGGGGCACCTGGGTGGTTCAGTCGGTTAAGTGTCCGACTCTTGATTTTGGCTCAGATCACTATCTCAGGGTCATGAGACTGTGCTGAGCATGCAGCCTGCTTGAGACTCTCGCTCCCTATCCCTCTGCCGCCCCACGCCCCGCCCTCCAGCTCATGTGCACACTCTCTCAAAACAAAAACACAAACAAAAAAACCCACAGTACTTTGCTAGGTGCTGAGAATAAGAGGAAATTTCAAGAAATGGTCCCTGACTTCCACAAACTTACAAACCAGTTGGCTGATTGTTTGGAGTTTGGCAGCAAAGGAGCAGACAGTTAAACCACCACAACAATCACAATTTCTTCTAAAACACCCTGGGAAAACAGAAAAAATAGGTTTGAAGGGAAGCTCCTGTCTGCTGATCAGTCTCTTTGCCCACAGAGTCTACTATCTAAACCTACAAAGAAAACCTCAAGCAGGGGTCTTTAGTCTATTGGCATGGTCCTTACAAGGTTAATGAATGGACTCCAACTGGTCCATGAACCATCCCAGTGAAATTATATGCAAAACAACAGTTGTAAACATATGAATTTTTTTCTGGGAACGACATCTCTAGCTTTCATCAGATTCTCAGAGGATTAAGGCCGATAGCTACAAAGATGCCCCTGTAGCCTTAGGGCATCATATCAGAGTTCCACCTCAAGTTGTTACTAAACCTCAGGTAGCCACACATACTAAATGGGTGATGATGTGTCCTTGAAAGTTCATATGCTGACCAGCAGGCATTCCTTCCCCTCACAACCCTTGGAAAGTTTCATGGACACCTGTAGTACAGGGGCTCTTCACCCGGCATCAGTAAAATGTATGCAATCAATTCTGTATTTCAGCATACTGAGGGGGTGGCAGGGCTCAGAACCTAAGCTAAGTCTATCACACATATAAGGTGTGTGCAAATTCATTCTAAGTGTGGATTTGCCTGGATCTGGGACCCCGATTTTGTTATGTTCAGATAAGTACCAGTTTCCCATAGCATAAAGATGGATGAGAATTCCATGTCAGTTCCCGTACAGGTTCAAGCCAGATCTTTACTCTAAACCTCAGCCCATCCTAGACTCCTCCTTGCCAGACCTTACCTAAGTGCCTAGCTAACATCAGTTAGTCCGTTTTAGAACATATCTAAATCATGGAACAGCTCGGAAATCTAAGAGAATGAGCTACAAAAGTAGCTAGGTTTCTAACCAGCTTGCAGTTACCTAGGATGGAAAGACCCGGGAAACCCATAAATGTGCATCACAGGGTCAGTGAATTTCCTGAAATTGTATGCAAAAATTTTATGTGTATCCTTCTCAGGATAGCTTCCTTTTTTTTTTTTTTTAAAGGAAGTATAGTTTATTTTTTTTAAAGATTTTATTTATTTATTTGAGAGAGAGAATGAGAGAGAGAGCACATGAGAGGGGGGAGGGTCAGAGAGAGAAGCAGACTCCCTGCTGAGCAGGGAGCCCAATGCGGGACTCGATCCAGGGACTCCAGGATCATGACCCGAGCCGAAGGCAGTCGCTTAACCAACTGAGCCACCCAGGCGCCCTCTCAGGATAGCTTCCATCAGATGATCATATCATGAGCCTAAATCTACCACCTTCCCCCCAAAAAGGCTGAGAGCCCTAGATTCAGGGCATACATAGCCCTCCTTGGTCGTAATGGCTCCATTAACATGTAGCAGGACTTAGGCCCAGGAAAACTCTGGATAGGCAGTAAGGCTCCCTGGAGATAGGTCACTGACCTTCGTACGGGGTACAATGTTGAGTTCCAGTTTTTGGTCCACCAGACTGGCCCCTGCCTCTGAGAGATAGCCCTGGTTGAGGACAAGGCAGTCACGGCCAAAGCAGCAGGGACAGCATAGTTTCTGCAGCCACTTGGTCCACTTAGGATTAAGGTGCCCATATGGCTCTTCGTTCTTGGGTTTGAAGACAGCAGTGATCTTCTACACAGAGAAAAGAAAAATAGGATGTTAAAGGCAAATTGATTAAAGTAGGTCACAGACTCTAGAAAGAAACTGGAAGGCACAGGCAGACAATCCCTAAAGACAGACACTGGCTTCTCCCCAGCTTGTAAGAGGAAGACACAGCTCATATGTGCAGCTAAGAGACCCACTGCCAGAAAGGGCTGTGGCCAAAGAAGATGCCACATCTAGTATACCTGGTAAAACAGACTTTCACACCATCAAACCCCAACTTCCAAGGTAAATTCATACAAACTATTGTTCTGCATCAATTAGGTAAAAGCTCAAAAAAGCACCAACTGAAAGGTAATTAATAAGGTATTATAGTATGAGGTTAAAAAAATTCCAGCAGTGCTTGATTTCCTCTATCAGTCTTAATATCTCACTCCCTGGGTGTTAACAAAACCTTAAAATAAAAAGTTTAGGAATGACAAATTAAGAAAGCAATGGAAGGAAAAACTCACAGTGTGAAAAAGAATCTGCCATCTGATTACAACAGCGTTCTTTTAAGTAACTCTGACAGGCAAGAGATTAGGACATCAGAGCCCACAAAGATTAAAATCCATCTCCTCTTGCAGGTGAGAACTTAATCCTCAGAGGTCCTTAGACATATGGGATGCTGCTGCAACCCCAAAACAATGGGCCTCCCTTCTGGAGTCTTCCTCCCCAGGTCAGGCAGCCCTCCACAGTTATTTCACATTTGTCTCATTCCCTCTAGTCCCCAAACTGGTACTTTCAAAGGAAGAAAAGTAAATATGCTATCCAAGTGATTCATCTTTGTATCATATGACTCTCCCTCTCTCTCACCCCCACAGCCAACTCAAGCTAGTCTGGGTCATAAGACATTTTCCTTTGAGTGTCACCTCCTGACAGGCAGGTCACAGCAGAAAACATAGGCCCATCTGCCTGCATTAAGTATGTACTCATATTAGGAATTGGCTAGATACATGTCTCCAACAATAATTGGTCCATCTTGAGGCTAGTTCTTTCAAGAAGCCTTACAAGAATTTGAGAGGACAAGAAAAATACAGAACTCTCCTCCCTCCAAGGGAATCAATTTATTCTTAAACACAAACAACCTTACTGATTCACTGGGGAAAGTCAAATGCATAAATTCATATCCTAGGTCTTCAGAATTACCTTTTTATCCAAAATGGCTAGCAAAAGGCCTAAGTTAGCAATATTCCTGTCTCTGTCCCCCCGGAACCCTGGGCTCCAAACCACACAGGAGCAGTAACAAGGGGCTCCCTATCACTCAGAGAATGACCAGTGAGTCCATGGTAACTCTCTGGAACCAGACAGTAAAACCACAGGACAGCTTGAGGCACATCCCCCACAACTTAACAGTCAGTTCAACTGAGGTACAATGTGGAGTTCGGCAGGCTGCTTCCCAGCGGAAGGAAGACCAAGACAATCTTATTAGCGAGGCTGAAACATACCAGGACTGAGGCTTAAATACCTCCATTAAAGAAAGCAGAAACTGAAGGCCAAGATCGCAGCAAAGCCCCATTTACAGACTCACCTCTCAAACTTCTCCATTTCCTTCCGACAGGAGAATTGGAAAGCATCTTGAGGACTGTGAAAGCATTAGTGACCATCACTACCTCAGTATCACACAGGTTCATTAAATAATAACGTTTGGACTGGACAAATGGAGGGACAGTAGGGTGAGAAGAATAGATGAACAGAAAGATATTACGCAGGAAGGGAGACAAGGGCCCTTCAGGATTAAGCATGGCCTCAGTTCAATTCAGTTCTGCTAACATGTGTTCAGTCCTTCATTTGTGTAAGACAGTGTGTGAGCGCCGCAGGTTTGCTGGATGATACATGACACAGCCTCAGGCCTAATTTCCAAAGCTGATGTGAACTTCACATTTTCAGCTGTATTCCTGAATACTCAAGAATACTCTAGAACCACTCAAATCAGAAAGGCACCCACCACGGTTTGGTTGAGAAAGAAAATGTCTACTGCCTAATTTTTCTCATTCTCCTCTCTCTTCTTTACTATACTTTCAATTCCTTTCTTACATTTGGTTAGGAGTAAGCTTCAGTTTGATGCCAATTTTTTTTTTTAAGATTTTATTTATTTGACAGAGAGAGACACAGCGAGAGAGGGAACACAAGCAGGGGGAGTGGGGGAGGGAGAAGCAGGCTTCCTGCGGAGCAGAGAGTCCGATGCGGGGCTCAATCCCAGGACCCTGGGACCATGACCTGAGCCAAAGGCAGACGCTTAACCAACTGAGCCACCCAGGGGCCCCGCCAGTATTTTTCAAATGCCTTTCCTTACCACCCACTGACAAACCCTCCTTTAATGAAAGGGCTAAGGTACAGGGAGCTTAAGCAGCAGCAGCAATGGAGCTGGGGATCCAAAGAGAACTGCACAGGAATCAGGAGGCCACTCACTGGCTGATGTCAGAACCCAAACCAAATACTGGGAACTGGAACGCAAAGGGTTTTCTCTATCTATCCAGCAGCCCCAAGGAGGAAGGTATTATGCGACGCTAAAATTTAAGATAGTTCAAGCACATCGCTCATACTGTACAGTGAAGTACACAGAAATAACATCTAATAAAAGTCTTTTTTTTTTTAATTTGGTAAACATGAAGCTGATGATTCTCCAACATTTTGGTCTGAAGATCCCTTTAAACTCTTAATTATTAAAGACCCCCAAAACTTTTGTTTATGTGGGTAAAACCTACATTTGCTGTATTACAAATTAAAACTGAAATGTTAAGACTGTTAATTCACTTAATAAAAATAAACCTATTACATGTTAATATAGGTGCTATGTTTTTGTGAAAAATAACTATTTTCAAAAACAATTTTTAGTGAAAAGGCAGGCACTGTTTCACATTTTTGCAATCTCTCTAGTGTCTGGCTTAATAAAAGGCAACTGTATTTTCACATCTTCCTTAATATTCAATGCTTTGTTATCACACATCATGTAGCCCCTGGGAATCTCCACTGTGCACACACAAGGAAGTGAGAATGAAAATGGCAAATAGTCTTAAAATTGTTATAAAAATAATTTTGACCTGTGCACTCCTAAAAGGATTCCTACAGATGCTTCAGCCTCGGACAACTGCTGTATCCTGTATTAGGAGTCGGATAGAAACAGCACTCCTATTTAGGCAGAGAAGCCTTATTTACATGTTAACTCTCAGAAAAGAGAGGGATGGGCTACTCCAAATATATGAGACCCTGAAAGAAGATGGGATCCAAACAGAATGCCAACAGAAGAGATTCAGACTGTATTTATTTTCCTATCCACTGCCATTGACCCAACCTGTCTCATCCGTTACAACTGGTGGCCTGGGACAGGTCCCTACAATAGACAGTAATGATGCTTAAAAACCTCAAGAACTACATCTAAATATGACAACAAACTTGACTACCTCTTAACATTTTAGAAAAAAAAAAAGTTATTCTGAGGGTGCCTGGGTGGCTCAGTCCGTTAAGCATCTGCCTTCGGCTCAGGTCGTGATCTCAGGGTCCTGGGATCGAGCCCCAAGTCCAGCTCTCTGCTCAGTGGGGAGTCTGCTTCTCCCTCTCCCTCTGTGCTTGCACACACTCTCTCACTCTCGCTCTCAAATAAATAAAAAAGAATTTAAAAAATTATTCTGTTTGAGATCTTTATTCTTTGTTGGGCTATCAGTGTTGCTCTCAACCACGTATAAGGACATCAGAATTTCTTGGGAGGGCACAGGTAGTTGGAAGAAGCACACTCAGGACTATAACATAATTTTATATTTGAAAAATGAAAAAAAAATCTGTACCATTTTCATGACAAGCTCCTGATGGATAAGTATTTTTAAAAGACTGCAAATTAAATATAAGGCCTAGTTCCTAGAAATGTGGGCAGTATCCATAGAATTTTGAAGCAAATACCAATTAACATTATCTAATAAATTACTATTCTCAGTGGTCATAAAATCATCTCAAAATTATACTACTTTTGCTTTATTCAATGCCATGTATCCAAGAAACCCTAATCCAGAGGTCAGTGAGCATTAACTTAACAAAAGGCAAAACACTCGGAGCTCCTGCTACGTACCAGGAACTATGCCAAAGGCTTTCATGTGTAATATCGCATTTAATCTTCTTAATAAACTAATGAATCACATGCTATTCTATGATTCTTGGCAATATGAACATACAGTATTACTAGCCTCACAAAACAGAAAATGCTCAAAAAATATTTTCATAGGTGATTGAGCATTAAGACCAGAAAGCACAAGAATGCAAGTGAGGGTAATATGAGCACTCTCTACCATGCCTTCTAATCTAGCATTTTCCATCTTACTGTTCTCTAGGTCTCCACTTGCTTGCCCTGAGGGAGAAACCATCCTAAATTGGGAAATGAAATCAGGGCTATTATCTTCAAGAACCTTCTAGCCTCTCTAGCTCCAAAATCAGCTCTGGCAGAAACTGCTGGTTCCCCCAATCTCTGTTCCCTCTTCTTCCTTGGACACGGGACTCCGCATATTTAGTGGGGCAAAATAAAGACTACAGTCCCCAGCCACTACTGCAGTTAAGTTCTGAACAATGGAATATAAAAAGAGTCTGGTGCAACTTCTATGAAATATCTTAAAAGGAAGAGGGCATACTCTCCCTCTCCTTTCCTTCTTCCAACTGGTTGAAAAACAGACAAGATGTCTGCAGTCTGAGTAGCTATCTTGGATCATGAAGTGGAAGCCACATGCTAGGAATGGCTCATCAGCTGGATGGAAGGATGCACATTGTTCATATTGCCATGCCAGCCCTGGGCAGCCTAGAGATCTCTTCTATGAGAGTTAATGTATTTTTATTCAAGTCATTATTTTTTTAAATTTTCTGCCACACATAGCCAAATTTAATCCTAACTAATATGGTAGATGAAAAGAGGAAGCAGAAATTCAGATGACTAACTTTGAGACAGCACTGCATAGTGGTTAAGAGCATGAATTCTGCAGCCAGTTGGCCTGGGTCTGAATCCTGCCTCCTACCTTACTAGCTGTTAAGACCCTAAGCAAATTAGTTATACTGTGTGCCTTGATGTCATCATCTGCGGGGATAATAATAGTACCTACTTCCAAGGGTGTTATAAGTGCTAAGTAAATTATTATTTGTAAAGCACTTAAAACAGTACCTAGTATATAGTAAGTGCTATCTACGTACTTGTTAAATAAAATAAACAAACACATTTGGAGCAGGGCCAAAGATGACACGACCAACTACAGTGAACCTGTGGTTCATTTTAACCCACCACAGCATTTAGGAAGTGGTCCTCTGCTCTGAACCACATTTTCCTCAGTGGGAGCAAGATGGTTATATTAATAAGTTTTGTCAGGGCATACGTGTTTTGACTTCCTCTCTAAGAAAGGACAGTGGCCAGGAAATTTTAGACCCTGGGATCCTGCAAATCACCAAGGAACATACCCATAGTCTGTCATTCTCTGTAGCCTATGCACAGAGGTGGCATAATTTTACCTGCCAGGTAGAAGTGAAAGATCTTATTACTCCCACCTGTCAGAGCACCAGATCACTTCTCAGCTGACCTGACACACTTCCAACAAAGCTGTAACAGTGTCATGAAAGAAAAATAAAAACTCCTGTTCCTATACCTATCAAAGATAATTAGTCCCTTCTTACATCAGCCAACAAGCTAAAAAAAAAAAAAAGTAAAATAAAATAAAAAATAAAAACCACACATATAAAAAAATGAAAGTATCTTGCTATTAACATTTAGACCTCAGGACACCCACTGTACTTATATTCTAGAAGTAATGGTTCCCGTCTGAGCTTTCAATTTAACTCAGGGCTCCCTTACTTGAGGGACCTGGAAAGACCTATTATTCTCAAAGTTTTCCCCAACTTCCCCAACTCAGGTTATGTTAATTGCACTGATGGCAGAACTGCTTTCTGGTTCTTGATAATTCAGGGACAACAACATCTGGGAGAATGACCAGATCATTCAATGAACCTAACCAAGGGCTACAAGTCAGAGTCCATCCTGGCCACACGGCACTCCTCTAGGAACAGCATACCACCCACATAAAGAGCTCACCCAGGAGAGACGCAGCAAAAATTTGCAGGAGATTTGACAACCATTATTTTAATAAGTGTAACAGTATATTTTTCCAATACACCATTCTGGCCCATCTGAGAACTCTGACAGGAAAAAGTTAGTATGTTTTGACCCACTGATATTCCAATGATACCTCTGGTTTGATATAAATGCCTTAAAAATTCTTCTGCAGCTATCGAAAGAATAAAGTCACCTCTCAGCTGCCCTGGTCACCCCATGTCCATCCCAACCCATCTCGTCCCCATCCCCCTTTAAACATATGCAAGGGACAAAAAATAAAGGTCAGCACTTTGCCTTATCTAAAAAGCAAACTGCTGATAGTCCTAGGAGAGAAATGAAAGTAAAATGTAGCAGGCAGTCCTGTTGTTTCTAAAACTCCGCATTCTTTACTGAAGAACCATAAAAAAGAATTTGAACAATTTCCCAGAAGTGAGCAATAACCAGGACAGATGAAACTGGTTTAAGTCCACCCACTCCATCACTGACGTCTGCCAGCAAGAGACCTGGGACGGTGGTAGACATCCCCACAACACAGAAGGCTGGAACTGAACCCTCAGAGCCCTTGATGGATCACCCCGTCCTCCTCAGTGAACAGCGACAACGCTGGTTCGGTCCAAAAAGAGGAAATGGACCCAAAGCTCAAATCTGTAGGACAATGGCCGAATAGCAGTCTCCGTAGTTTAAAGCTAAGGAATCTACTAGAAAGTAGCATCTCCCCGCGCGTCTCCGTCGACAGGCCGATTGCCCCACCACACCGCCGGGCCCCTTGCCTGTATCTGGTCAATTTCCTCTTTTTCATTCTCCGCTCACTCCTCCCCCACCAAATAGGTTCTGATTTATTTCTTCAGTCCGCAGAGCTTCTCCATCTCCAGTCCTCAGGGGCATTCCAAAATCTTGCCAAGGGGCTCTGCACTGCGAAGTTTCTCCCTTTTGCAGCCTTTCAACCCCCCTTCTCCCTCTGGCTGTGCGAAGCTGCTAACTCCCCCGGACAGGCCCACCCTCCCCAAAGGCGGCGGCGGCGGCCCCCACCCCGCTCTCACCCCCTGAGGGTCCTTGACGAAGTAGCTTCCGCTGGAGCCCTGGTAGATGCGCTCGGGGAAGATGCAGCGTTCGATGGCCAGCTCGGCCTGCCGCACCACCGCCTCGAACTCGGGGTCCTCCGGGAACTCGTTCCGCTCGCGGTGGGCCTGCGCGGCGTGCGCCGCCGCCGCCGCCTGGGCGGCCAGGGCTTGGGCCTGCGCCGCCACGGTTTGGGTCTGGCCTTGGGCCGCCGCGCCCCGAGCCCGATCCAGCAGTGGCTGCCGCTCCCGGTCGTGGCCTGGCGAGCCCGGCGGAGAGGGGGCCGGGCCAGCCGCCGCCGCCACTCGGACCGCGCCCCCCGGCACCTGCGGAAAGTGAGCGCCCGAGCCGGACGGGAAGGTGTAGTCCGGGGGTTGGGCCCGCTCGGGGGACACCAGTGGGCTCGTTTCGTCCATCCCTCAGGCCGCCGGCTGCGGGTCCCGGTACGCTCCACAGCTGAGCTCCGGGCCGGGACCAATCCGCGAAACCCCCAACCCCCGACTGGCCAACCAGGTCGCGGCACCTCGCTGGCCCCGCCCCCACCTAGCCTGTTTACTTGGCGACGAGTCGGCACGACCCCTCGCGCGCGAACGGTAACCAATCAGAACCAGCGTCTACGTAATCGCGTCCTCCGCATTTTTCGCTCGTCACCGTCTGTGAAAACTGCGCATGTTCCAAGAGCCAAACCCGGGTCAGACACGCCCCCTGCTCTTACCAGCCCAGACCCTCCCTTAGCTTCCAATTGCTGACCTGTCTGTGGGAGCTTTCAGTAAAGTAGCCTACGTAATCAGTCAGTCATTTGGTGAGTGCCTTTTATGAACCAACCAGCTATGAAACTGGAGAAATCTAATCTTCGTATCTACATTCATTCAATCATGCACTAATTCATAAAATATTTATTGAGCACCTACTATGTTCTAAGTGCTAGAAGAGACAAAAATGAAGCAAAGAAACAAAAATCCCTATCTACCTAAATAAAAAGTTTTTTAAAAATCACAGGCCCAGTGCAATTTACAGAGTCTGGCCCTGATGCTCTATGCTTCTTTGTTAATTGAAGAAAGATATGGTCTTATGTGGGGCACCTGGGTGGCTCAGTCGTTAAGTGTTTGCCTTTGGCTCAGGTCTTGATCTCAGAGTCCTGGGATCAAGCCCCACATTGGGTTCCTTGCTCAGCGGGAAGCCTGCATCTCCCTCTCCCACTCCCCCCCTTGTGTTCCTGCTCTCACTGTGTCTCTCTGTCAAATAAATAAATAAAATCTTTAAAAAAGAAAAAGAAAAGATACGGTCTTATAAGACTAGAAAGTCCCATGAGGAAGGAGTACATGACTGTTTTATTCACCACTGTAAAACCTTGGTGTAGACATGATAGGGACTCTATATTTTTTATTAGTGGGAAAGAGAAGGAAGAACTGTCCTTGCCCTCAAGAGGAAGACATATAGCTCTCTGAGGCGGCAGGAGAAAAGGAGCCAAGAATGAAAACTGAAAACTCAGAAGTTCAGCAACTTGGGGGTAGGCTAGAAAGTCAGCAAAGGCCTTAAAGGGGGCATGTGCTATGAGCTAAGTCTTAAAGGAAGAATGTAATTAGATTACTGGGGGGAAAAGGGAGAAAAGAGGGAATCAGAATCATTTGAGTTTGAACCCCATCTCTACACTTAAGCCTCTGTTTTCTCACCTGTAAAATGGGAATTATCATCCCCTCCTCAATTAAATAAGAATTAAGATAATGTCTGTAGAACACTGATATAGTGCTTGGTACATAAACAATTATCCCTCCCTTAATTAAATAAGAAGATAATGTATGTAAAACAGCACAATGGGTAGTACACTCAACAAATGGTACCACCTTTTTTTATCGTTGATGTTGTTTTTGTTTTTGTGCTTAAAATCACCAAGATTAGAGCCATGTGTTTTCACAAGAGATAATCAGCCCTATTGTAACCAATATTTCATAGTCATTCTTTCTTGAATCAAATTATTGTCACAGTACTAGAAATACTAGAAATACTGAACTGAACTGAATTGAATTGAAACAACTATTGTTTAATTTTATGTGTGAGAATGTCTTAAACATTTTTTGCCACGTAAACCATTTTAGGCAAAGATCCATACAGTTTCCTCTTCCAGTTAGAAGACATGTATTTCGCTTTCCTATCCAGACATCGAATAATTCATTAATACTTGCCTCTTGCATCCCAGGGATCACATCCACAGAGATGATCTCTTGGAATTATTCTTCTCATTTAGCCCGTAAGCTTCAAATTATTGTCAAGGAAAGCTGCAAGATTTAGAGTTCTCCCTTAAGAACTCTATGGAAGATTCTCAGAATTTATTTTTGATTCTACCCCTTAGCACTTGATTTTCCTTCTACTGAAAAAAAAGTGTCAATACATTCCCTATTACCTATGAAGAGCTAGCACTCACCAAATACTAAGCACGTGCCAGACATTGTTTCATGTCAAGTACACGGATATAACAGGATTACGTGTAAATGGCATTACAGGTCTTATGATGTTGGAAACTGAGTAAAGTAACTTGCCTATGGTCATGCAGCTGGTAAGTGGCAGGGCTGGATCCAAATCCAGGCAGACCAGCTCAATGCTTTTAACACTATATTGCCTCTTACTAAATATCTCTATAAGATGTGTTTTATATGTGATGTGGGAAGCAAAGGCAAAAGAAAAATTAAATTTCCTTACTACTTACAGCCCACTGACAAGTCCTTAAAACAGGCAAAATGACATTCCTCTAGGAACTCAGCTGTCCCAACGTTAATATTTTGCTAAGGGCAAAAGGCTTAGCTTAACATTATCCCGACAACGCCCCCCCACCCCCCGCCATCCTATAAGTTTACTTTAACATATAAACATTCCTTTAGAAACTTCCTTTATCTCTACCCCCCAAGATATCAGTTGGCAATCATCCCCCAAGCATATGACCTACCAATATACATCTGAAGGGTCTCATGACTAAGGTTTTATTAAACGGTGATAAATGACCTTTTCCTAACAACAGCTAAACCCCCTCAAAGTCTTGGAAACCCTGCTTCCATAATTCCTTAGAGATTCACGCTACCCCTTGAAAGTACATCACCGGCCGTTGCTCAGGAGCCCGGTGCCGCTCTCTCTGCCCACGGGCCCTGTCCCTGTGCTCTGTGCCCGTGCTTTAATAAAACCACCTTTTTGCACTCAATATAGCTCAGAAATTCTTTCTTGGCCATTGCCTCTGAACCCCAACATCTTTCCTAAATCGGCGTGTACCCTCTTCCTTTCCATTTTCACTGATGCCACATTACTTTTGAGACTCTCAATATGTCTTAGCTACATTATTAAAATAGCTTGTGAGTTTGTTCCTCTGCTTCCAATCTCTCTGGTTATCTCTGAGCATCACTACCAGATTAATTTTCTTAAAACGCTGGTTTCCTGGTGTCACTGCTCTGATTAAGAAACTACATTTTATATTGCAGTAAAAATGCATATTTATCATTTTAACCATTCCCAAGTGTACAGGTCAGTAACATTAAATACATTCACAATGTTGCATAACCATCACCACTGCCTATACCCAAAACATTTTAATCATCCCAACAAAAACTCTGTATCCATTAAACAATAACTTCCTCTTTCTCTAGCTCCTGGTAACTTCTACTTCTTGTGTCTATGAATTTGCCCATTCAAAACACTACATTTTGCAAACCATATCTTCCCCCTAATTTTTCAGGTTTCTCCATAACTTAACCACAGTCTATTTAACCTTATTTCATCAAATTTTCTAATATACTTTCTCTAATCTAATAAGATCTGTTTTCTTGACATGCCATTCTCTCAACAACCGTATTTATATTTATAGTCACTAGCACACAGTTTAGCATGCTTAACCATTGAGCGTCAGAGCTGGTTGAATCTTACAGGTCTGCTAGTCCAATCTCATTTTATAGGCTGGAGAACTTAATAACTTGCTTGAAGTCACACACACTTGGTGGCAGACATGGGATCTGAACACAGAATCCAAGTCCTTTTAAAACCATGTAAACTGCTGCTTATGGAGCACTTACAATGTCACAGACACAGTACTGAGCATTTTACACTGTAGTCTCACACAAGTGCTGGGGAGTCTTTATCATTATTATTATTTTCATCTTCTATTCCACAGATGAGGAAACGCCCAAATCAGAGAAGCAGTTTGTTTACTCTCTTCATGCACTTGCCTTCTTTTAATAATTAAATATAGTCTTGAATTTTTCCATGGGCATGAATCTTTTCTCCACATCTAGGCAGTAAGTCCCATGAGGGCAGCGATCATGTCTTTTCTAGCTGCATTCACATTGGCCAGTAAATAAACATGTGGTTAAAAGGAATGGCGTGCACGATATTTGGAGAATTTGCTCCAATCTTGACACTATATTTTAAACACAAAAGATCTGAGTAATGACAACAACACAAATCCTTACAATGAGTGAATGCAGAAGTGTCCGGGTATCACAGCGCTGGCATGGGGCTGACATTCATTAAACTGCGGCTGCCTGGTCCGGCATGTTACAAGTCACAAAGCTGAAACTCAAAAGCCAGGTTTGGGTTCTGTCCTTAAACTCCAGGGTGGAGCCATTTACAACTCCGCGCAGGATCCGAGCCGCTTGAGTTGGTGGTCACTGTTGTTTCTGACCCAGGTTTTGTTTTGGTTTTGTCGACATTTAGGCTAGGCTGTCTCTGAGTAGACGAGACCTAAGGTCTCTCTCTATCGGATGGCCGAGGTAGGACCGTTGGTTCAGCCCCACCCCTCTCTCCGATGTTTGACCCGAGCTCTTGAGACACTCTGCCCCGCACAAAGATGGCGCAGAGTCCGACTGGGCCAATGGAAAGTGGCGTTGCTCCCGGTTGCCTAGGTTACAGCCAATGGGCAGCGGGAATTGCGCCCAGTGCGGCCGCCCGGGATGGCGGCGTCAAGTGGGGCAGGCGTTGGTGGAGGTGTTGGGAGAGGCTGGTGGCAGGGGCGAGCCCGGCGGAGGCGCCGTCCCGGCCGCTGGAGCCCCGCGTCTGGGCGTGATTGTCATCCCGAAAGGCGGAGCTCAGGTTGGCCGGCAGCGCAGGAGGGAGGGGGCCAGGAGGGTGTGGTTGGTGAGGAAGGGACTGAGGAGCCCATCCCGAGATGACTGGCTGGGGATCGTGACTCCATCCAGGACGCGCTGACCAGAGGGCGGGGCCGGTGGGGTGCCGAGCCCGGGCCTCCGGTCTCTACCGCTGGGGCCGAGGCCAGGGAGAGCCCACGGTACCCGCTTGACGAGCGGGTGGGTGGGGGCTGCGTCCAGAAGGGATGGCAGACCAGTGTGAGCAGAGACCTGGCCCAGGCGGTAGAGCGGAGCTTGGGTAGAGGGAAAGATCGGTGCTGGGATGCAAGAACGGGGTGAGAGATCGACTAGGAAATGTTAGTTGGTCTAGGGCTTTGTTTGGCCTGGGCCCGCCTCTCACACTCTGGTGGAGCGACGTCCCACACAACGAGGCTTGGGGAATGGGATGCCTCAATTAGTGGATGGTGGCACGCCTCCTGGGTAGCATCTCCAAACTGCATAGGTATCCGCAGGAGTAGCTCGGCTTTATTAGAACTCGGTCCAGGCATTTACTTTTTCATGAAATAGGATGGCAGTCCTCAGCACCCTCAAGTCTTTTTTTTTTTTTTTTTAATCTTCTTTCTGGTGTCAGGATTTTCTTCCCACTTTCCCTAAAGTCCCATAGTCTTCCTAAATAAGACCAGTCTTCCTAAATAAGACCTTTATCTAGTAGCAAAACATTTTTTTTTTTACTTTTCGAGTTCAAGGAAGACTTATAGTAAAAAGACTTGTAGACTTATAAGAAAAACAGTTATTTCAAGCTCATTTAAAACACTTTAAAAGGAATGTGTGACTTTTTGTTCTAGGTTTCTTACAAGCCTAATTTTTGTTCACCAAAGTCTTCCTTTTCTTCTCTTTAGGATTCTAAAAGCCTAAGACTGCTTTCTTTATAATTAAGAAAACTTTGACAAGACGTTCATACTCTGGGGAGGCTTTGGAGGAACAATGTAAAGGTATATGTAGGGAAAGCTGGCTGCCTCAAAGCAATATTCTTAAAGTGAAAATCTGTTCCTCTTTATGTTAGCTTTTTTGTTGTTGTTGTTTTTAATCCTCTGAATTTGAACAGAAGACATCTTGAATGCATAAATATTTTGTAGCAAGTTTGATTTCTAAACTCTAAAAAAAGACAAATGGAATGGAAACAAAAGTTAACATTCCTGTCTCCAAGTTCTATTTGGAAATGTCTGGGTGAGGAGAAAATAAAGAGGGCAGGGATGTAGTCTGTTGTGCCGACCAATAGTATATTCAGTTCCGGGACAAAAGTAATTTTCTTTTAGATAAGTGTTTGGATTGATCCTTTGCAACCCATCTATCAAAAGAGCAGAAAGGGTGGGTATCTGTTTAAAAGCCTGAATCTTCTTGGTTTTGTGACTAGATTCCATATGTATAGCTGAAGCCTAAATTCCTAGGCTACGTGTTCTCTTTAAGAAGATTTTTTGGGTAACTGATATAAATACTGATTTGCATCCTTCTTAAAGTGTTGGGTTTTCAGTCTTCATCAGCGCCGGCTATCCTGTATTAAACTAGACTTGTCTCAATGACCATGATTTCTTTTTGGGTCAGTGGCTGTACAGCTGACAATTACTTAGCAGGCTAATTATAGAAGTCATAAATGAAAATCACTGTCCCAGGTGGTAACAGTACCAATTATTTGGACATAGGTAGAAGTTTCTAGTCAAATGTGTTCAACCATGGCCTGAGACCCATAGAGTCCACGTGTGTCCTTTAGTTAGCACTTCCGATTGTTTTCTTGGGAATGGACATCATGTTGACCAGCAACTATTGAAGGGAGTTTGCTCTGTCTCCCTAGATAAAAAAAGGAATGGAAATGGACTTTTGGAAAAACAAATGAGAGAGGAGGTGGCGGGGTTAGGTGGAGAGATGATGTTCCAGTTACTATAGCTGTATAACATTATACCCCAACCTCAGCTGCTTAAAACAACCGAGTGATGCTCACAGATTCTGTGAATCAGGAATTTGTAGAGGGCATCATGGGGATGACCTCGCTCAGCTCCATGCTACCTTAGATGGGATGCCGACTCAGTGGCTGGGAGCTAGAATCATCTGAAGGCTCCTTTGCTCACAGCTGGTGCCTGGGGTAGGCTGATTCAAAGATGAGAATTGCCAACCGGTGCACCAACACATGTGGCTCTTTGTGGCTCAACTTCCTCATAGCACAGTAGCCCCACTGTAGTTAAGGCTTCTTCTGTGGTGGCTCAGGTCTCCAAGCGCAAGCGTACCAGTGAGCAAGAGGGAAGATGCATCACCTTTTCTGATCTGACCTCAGAACACATCATCTATTCCATCGTGTTCTATCGGTTGAAGCAATCACAAGCCTGCCCCGATTCAAAGAAGAGGAGTTAGACTCCACCTTTTGATGGGGCAGTGGCAAGGTCAAATTATAGAACGCGTAATACAGGAGATACTACTGCAAGTGTCTTTGGAAATTACAATCTGCCACATTTGGTAATTAGAGGATGATCTTTTCAGGTTCATTGACATCTTTAAAAACTTTAGGATCTATTCCCTCAGAGCTAACAGCATACCAAGAGTGGCTAGTTTTACAATTTGAGGGGCCGAATAGTACTTTGTCCAAAGATAGTCTTCAAACTGGAGAAACGCCATTCCCTTTCTTTCAGGGACCTTCTGTTGCTCCCTCTGAAACAAGTGGGATGCCACTATGTGGAAGTTTCACATAGCCTTAAGAAAAAGTAAACAGATGCTGGAGTCTGCTGCCCCTGAGCCCCTGGGCAGTCAGACTGACTCCTCACGAGGCACCGCAGTAACTCCTTCCAGACCTCGGAGTGAAGACAAGTTTACAGCTGCCAGACATCAAAAGGAAATGCCCTTATCTTATCATCTCCCTGCATAAATCATGATTCTGTATTTATGTTTCGGAATCGTTGTTTAGTGATAAGATTTATTATAAGATACGGCCTTTAAGATTCTGACTTGTTTTGAAGGAATGAAATATTTCAGATTTGTTCCATAAGCTGACTTTTAGTATGCCGACTTCATTAGTTCTGGAAAGAGCTGAAGACGGCCTATAGTTGTCAAAGCCTTTCTGGACTGGAAAGAGTTTTCCTCTGCAGTTTCGATGGAAAACTGCTTCTCTTCCCCTCATTAATGTTGTATTTGCAGTGGAGTCATGCTGACCTCTACCCCAGGCACACTGATCCTGGGCTGACAACAAGAGGCTTGAGCCTGAACTTGGATGCTGACCTTGTGGAACATTGGTGGAGCAGAGATGGCACACCAGGTACCAGCGTCTCCCATCAGAGAACACAGCCCCAGAGCTTTCCAGGGGCTTTAAGACAAGAAGAAAATGATCCCTGCCTCGGGACATCTTCTGCTATGTGAGAGAGCCTGGGCATGGAGCTCCCGAGTAGCAACAGCGAGAAAATCCCTGGTGGAGCTGTGGGAGGGGCTCCCAGACATCACTGGAAGAGCTTCCCAAGCTGGCCTCATTATGGGGGTAGAAATGAATGTTGCTCCCTGTTTGGGTGAGAGCCAGGGATTCTCAGGACTCATCTGTCCTCATAGCTGGGAGGAAATGAGAGCTTTGAGACAGGGCCAGGACCCAGAAGATGTGATTGAGCCCCGCTCTGTTCAGGCCCAGATGTTTGCACATCAGATCATTTCTGGGCTCACGGCATCTATATCCAAAAGCATCATGACATAGGCCAAAATTAAAATATTCCATGGGATGGCCATAAAAAACAGACAAGTGGCAATTGTAGTTTACTTTCTCTCACCTTAGAATTTACCTCAGGCAAAATTGCTGATTTTTTTTCCAAATGTTATTTGAATCATATTGGTAGCATTTTTATACTGAGACTTTAGAGAAATTTCCATTACAGTAAGTGAATGTGTGAGTTGAGGTGTCTATTTTGGAAGGAGGAAAAGAATAATATTTAAGGGACAGGGCCTGGTGGTGTTCTAGGTACTTTCATGTACTTATTTAATTTATTTTTTAAGATTTTATTTATTTATCTGAGAGAGAGAACAAGCAGAGGGAGAGGGAGAAGCAGGCTTCCCACTGAACAGGGAGCCCGAAGTGGGGCTTGATCCCAGGACCCTGAGATCATGACCAGAGCCAAGGCAGACACTTAACCGACTGAGCGATCCAGGCACCCCAGTGTATCTTATTTAATTTAAACCATGCCAATTCTCTGAAGTAGGTATATTTTCTGCACTTTACAGGGCAGGAGACCAAGATTTAGAGGCATTTAAGTAACCTTCCCGAAGTTACACAGTGCACCGGGATGGGAGCCTCGGTGTTGGCGCTCCTGGGCCCACATGCCACTGTATTACACTGGGAGGCACGTGGGATAGGAAGACAGGATGGGGTTTAGGAGCATGGGCCCCAGAGGCCGACCCCCAAGTCTCTGCTTCTAACTTGCACATGTTAGCTAGGGTACCTTGGCGAACTTACTTACCCTCTCTACCCCTCAGTTCCCTCATCCGTAAAGTGGAAATGATAGTACTACCCACCTCATAAAGTTGTGAGCTGAAATTAGATTACGTATTTCAAAAGCACTGATAGCACACAGGAAGGAGTCCATTCCTGTTAGTTGCTGTTGTAAAGATATTTCAAATAGCTTCTCTGGGGTTAGCTCAGTTGATTCCAGAGGGTTGTGTTGGCTGACCTGGAGTATAAATAACCCAGCCCCGTCTACCATCACAATTTGGAGAATACAAACTAATGTACATCTTGTTTTAGTTGAACATTTAAAGCATCATTTTAGTATCAAATGTGCCAGATCCCTCTTGTACCAAGGAACCTACTCTCTGTAAGCCCATCTTGATGTTCCATAATGGAAACAGCAATACAACCGTTAACACTGTGTGTGATTTGGGCTTCTCTGGGACTTGAAGAAAGCTGGCTGTTGGCATCAGGCCGCAGGGATTTAAAAATCCACTCCTGTTTGGTCCTCCAGGCCTGGCCCCCATGCTCTGAAGAAGAGGTGCACTTGTCCTATTGGAACTCAATCAGATGCTTGAGGGTTAGACTCTAGGTTCATTTTTTTTAAAGGTTTTATTTATTTATTTGAGAGAGAGAGAGTGCACAAGGGAGTGGGGAGGGGCAGAGGGAGAGGGAGAAGCAGACTCCCGGATGAGCAGGGAGCCCAGATGCAGGGTTCCATCCCAGGACCCTGGGATCATGACCTGAGCCAAAAGCAGACACTTAACCGACTGAGCCACCTAGTCACCCCTCTAGGTTCATTTTTTTTTAAAGATTTTAGTTACTTGGGGTGCCTGGGTGACTCAGTCGTTAAGCATCTGCCTTTGGCTCAGGTCATGATCCTGGGGTCCTGGGATCGAGCCCCACATTGGGCTCCCTGCTCAGCAGGAAGCCTGCTTCTCCCTCTCCCACTCCCCCTGCTTGTGTCCCCTCTCTCGCTGTGTCTCTCTCTGTCAAATAAATAAAAAATCTTTTAGAAATAGTGATAGAGAGAGAGAGTGAGTGAGCGGATGAGCAGGGGGGAGGGGAGAGAAGCAGGCTCCCTGCTGCAGGGAGCCCGATGCGGGGCTCGATCCCGGGACCCTGGGATCATGACCTGAGCTGAAGGCAGATGTTTAACCCACTGAGCCACCCAGGCGCCCCCCTTTAGGTTCATTATTAATAACAGGGGACCTTTCAATAGTGATTTATAGATCAGAGAACTTTCACACATAGTTTATCTGTTTATTGGAGTAGTAGCCCCCACACTTTCAAATGTGTAGCAATCCAACGATGTGCTTTTTAAAACTGCAGATTCCCCGGCTCTAACTTACAGAATCTGATTCAGTAGATCTGGGTGTGGGCCTAGGACTCTGCATTGTCACAGTCACTTGCAAAAATGTATTGCTTAGATCTGGGAAAGATGAAGAGATGAGTAAACAGACCTGGAAATTAAATAAGAAGTAGGGATTGCACTTGTAAAAATATGTCAAATGCTTGTTTGTCTCTGTTCATATTTAATGATATTTTAGGTATCTTAACCCCCTTCTTATAGGATATCTTTTTTTTTTATTAAAGATTTTATTTATTTGACAGAGAGACACAGCGAGAGAGGGAACACAAGCAGGGGGAGTGGGAGAGGGAGAAGCAGGCTTCCCGCTGAGCAGGGGCCCCGATGCGGGGCTCGATCCCAGGACCCTGGGATCATGACCTGAGCCGAAGGCAGACGCTTAACGACTGAGCCACCCAGGCACCCCTAGGATATCTTTGAATACAAGCATTCTTTTACTGCACACGTGAAGCCATACCTAGCCAGTCTCCAAATGTTACTGGGTTGTTTGTTTTTCTATAATATCTCTGTCACAGCCACTCCTTCCTTCTGCTCCCATTACACTGTTATCCCCTTAGTTCAGGCCTTACGATCTCGTACCTGGGTCTGTCAGTTAGCTTTTGCTGGGTAATAACACACCACCTCAAAACAAAGTGGCTTAAAACAACCACCATGTATTTAGTCCGTCATTCTGTGTGTCAGTAATTTGGACCTGGGCTCAGGAGCAGCTCTGCTGGTCATACCGGAGCTCACCCATGCATCTGTGGGCAGTTGGGAGAGCAGCTCTACATGACCCCTTGTCACCAGCCAACTCGCCCGGGCTTGTCCACATGGGGGCAGGATAGTTCCAAGTGCAGTGAGAGGGCAAGCCCCGTGTGGACGAGCACTTTCCAAACCTCTACCCACCCAGACCGAGTGGGTGGAGGAATAAAGTGCCTGTTAATGGAGGTGTTGCCATGTCACATCACAAGGGCACAAGCAGAGGGAGAGCAATTTGTGCTCATTTTCACAGTCTCCTGAATGATCACATCTCCTGCCTTGCAAGCTTTTCTGGCTGTGGGCTCTGCTGCTCCAAAGCATCCTGTTTCCTGCTGCCACGTTCATTTCCCGTAAGCACTGCTTTCATATTTTGTGCCTGTTCATAAGCTCCCAGAGCTTTCGTCTTTCCCCTGCCTTATTAGCTGTAAACTCTTCTGCCTAGCTTTCCAAGGTCTCCTTAGAGTAGCCGGACCTGAAAAGCAGAGCGTGCAATACAAGAGAAAAAGAACTAGCAGCAGTCAGAGGAGGCTGGGACACTAGTCCAGCCCGGCCACAGACTAGCTCTTCACTTCTCTTTCTCCATCTATGAAATGACGGAGTTTGGATTTAAATCTGAGAGGTCTTTTTTCAGATTTCAGATTTCCTCTGAGTACCTAGACAAACTTAATTCCTATTACTCCTTAAATAAACCTTCCACTGCAGTAAAACCCAGCTTATTAGTTTCCCACTGAACATCCAGCTTACATAGCTCTTTGTGCTTTCATTCCCCAGGTTTTCTCCATGGGCAACTGCCCTTTGCTTTCTTGGCTGCTTGTTTTCAGTTGTGCCCAGCCCTTGTCTCTCCGTTCATCTCTGCCATCCAGTTTGGCACTTAATGACATTATCTCTCATATTGTTCTGTTTCAGTTATTAGTCTTACCAGCTAGACTGTAAACTCATTGAAGGAAGAGACTGTATTTTATACATCAACTAAACACATAGTAGCTATCAAGCAAATTTATTTGTAGATTAATCCTCAATTTCTATCCCAGGTCATAGATAATAGGAACTAGCTGATAACTTTTTTTTTAAGATTTTATTTATTTATTTGAGAGAGATAGAAACAACATGAGTTGCGGGGGGGCGGGCAGAGGGAGAGAGAGAATCCCAAGCAGACTCTGTGCTGAGCGATCACAAGACCCTGAGATCACGACCTGGGCTAAAACCAAGAGTCGGACACTTAACCGACTGTGCCACCCAGGTACCCCAGGCTGATAACTTTTAAAACCAGTAGGAGGATAAGACTGCTTGAGCAGAGGTGGTGATGATGAGGGTGGGGGTGGGGGGAGAAGTGGGTATGTTTGTTAAATGTATCCAAGGTACTATATACTTACTGGGCCGGTTAGTTGATAGAATGTATCTGCAAAATTGGTTTGCAAGCCTTTCCTCCAGCCATCCTGTGACTCTGGTTCTCACCCCTGTTTCCTGCAGTCATTATCCTTTTCTTCCGTACGCTGTCACCATGACCCTGACAAAAGGTTCCTTCACCTACTCCAGTGGGGAAGAATATCGAGGCGAGTGGAAGGAAGGTGAGAGCATCCCTCCCTCCCCCCCCCCGGGGATCAAGTGATGAACACTTCATTTGGCTGTAGGACAGATACATCAGGCTATAGAAGTCAACTGGATGAGTCTTCATGTCTAATTCCAGGATTTAATCTGAATAGTAATAGTGCCTTTCCTTTTCTTTGATTTTAGGATTAAATAAAGGAATTAGAAAATGCCATTGGTTGCCCAGTCTCCAGCAATGAGTTAAATCTTTCTGCTTCGGAATATAAAGTGTCTTAACATCTTTTTATCCTTTTGTGTTATTATTTGGGAATTGTTTTTATAAATACTCATGTACCAGGGAGAGTAAAATGAATTATTTTGAGTGCCTACAAACTAGAAAGTACAGAATTCATTGCAATGACTTGGTTCCGATGAATTTAAAAAGTTAAGGAAGATCTGGAAATTAGGACAGATAGGTACTCAAGAGCAAATGACAGTCATTGCCTTGAATTTCCTGTGACAGCTCATTGCATTTGGAAGTATCTAGTCACAGGATTGGTGAAATTCTTCAGAGCCTGAGAAACACAGTCTGACCACTTAAAAGCCTCGTGGGGCCAATCCTAGCAAGCCACAAACTGCCCCGAGGAGCCTTGACTTCCTACCGTTGTGCCAGTGAAGAGAAGTTTAGACCATTTCGACATTCACCCCATTCTTTTCACGTTAGATCCCTACAGCTCATGAATTCTTGAGCCCTGAGAGGAGAAACTGGGCAGATGGGATATGACCTTGCTCGGTACCTCCCCTGCCTTTCTCCTGCCTCCCCAACACCTGCTGTCCCCTCAAATCTGGCCCATTAGAGGTGCCATTCTGCCAGGCGGTCTCTATCCCCGGGAAGAACTCCCTCATACTCTGTTAGAAAGATGTGATTGCTCCTCCCGCATCTTGCTGTTTTCTGGTCAGTTCAATGGGTAAGCACAGCCCTACTGATGGAACAAAGCCCGAATCAGTGTTGACAGTCAGCCGGTTAGGTTTGCTCCCTAGCTTCACAGTGCCGTGTAGCACTGTTTTCTCGCAGAGAGGCAACAGAAGTAAGTGGTGAGGGCTGTCCGGCCAGGATGCCTGCTGCATTTTTCATTCTTGCTCTGCCATTCAACAGCTCTGTGGTCGTGAGTAAGTGATTTAGCTTCTCCTAGCCTTGCTTTCTGCATCTGTGAAATGGGAATAATAATAGTACTGTGCCTACCTCTTAACGTCATGAGGATTAGATAGGATGATAAATACTGTGCTCAGAAGAGTGCCTAACACATAGTGAAGGCGCTCTGGTAGCTAGTGTTATTTTTCAGCGCTCTCTTACTCATACCAAGAGAGACCTGCTCCACATCTGATGCTTGTGACAAGGTGGGAAGGTCCCAGGAGCCAGATTTTCCTGGTGCCTGACTCTGGGTAGTAGTTCTCTGCCCAGCTAACATCACTGCTTCTCTTCTTTGCTTTGTGCATCAGGTGACGAAAGACAAGGGATGTTAGGCAGCGGGGGGTCCCTGAAGCTGCCCCATCCCAACCTGACAACCGTCTCTCTCTTTGCTCAGGCCGCAGACATGGTTTTGGTCAACTGTTGTTTGCAGATGGTGGCATCTACCTGGGTCATTTTGAGAATGGGCTCTTTAATGGCTTCGGGGTACTGACCTTCTCCGATGGCTCAAGGTAAGTCCTGGGTCATTCCTTTCTCAGCTTTGATAGTGATTAAATAGCTGGTCAGACCTGAGCTTGGCCCAGGCCCTCTGAAAACAGGCAAGAAGTAAGCAGTTCTTTTATTAGTTACTTTATAAATAGTTCTAAAATTTGAAATGGCAAGGAGCCGAGTGACCTTCCACCCGACTGCCATTCTCTTGTGTTACCTCCTTGAGATTAGAGCCCCATATCACACATGCTCTCTGGCCCTCCTCTGCCAGTTGGGAATGGAGTGTATGGGGGCAGGGATTCTGACACAAGCAGAATCCGCTCAGCGCCTTGGCGTTAATAAGTAACACTCACTGGTAGCTGCTTCACAGTGAATCTCCATAGCTCACTACCCACCCTGCCTCTCCCATCTCATGTTTCTGCAGGTATGAGGGGGAGTTCGCCCAGGGCAAGTTTAACGGCGTCGGAGTCTTCATTCGACATGACAACATGACATTTGAAGGGGAATTTAAAAATGGCCGAGTAGACGGTTTTGGTAAGTCACGGCCCCGCAGGACGGGCGACCGGGGGGAGCATACTGCGGGGGGAGTACACCTGGTTAGCTTGGATGCTTTCGGGGATGTCTACCAATCCCTAGCGACCAGGCTCTGACGCTGGTCTGTTGAACTTACCCGTCCAGTGCTCCCGCTCTCAGGAGTAAAGCTGCAGGTTTTCCTTCCTGCCGCTCCGTGGTACCAAGCTGCTTTCTGAGTCACGCACGCCCTTGTCAGTCCCATATTTCCTCTGTCCCCCTCAAAGGCCTGCTGACCTTCCCTGATGGTTCTCATGGAATACCCCGCAACGAAGGTCTGTTTGAGAACAACAAGCTGCTGCGGCGTGAGAAGTGCTCCGCGGTCGTGCAGCGGGCCCAGAGTGCCTCCAAGTCGGCCAGAAATCTCACTGCCTGACGGGCATCGTGCACCCGCTCCCAGGCACAGGCCAAAGCGCAGGCCCCGTGACGCCCTCGAGGCGAATCCATGAACCAGATGGGAGAGGAGATGAGAATGCCAACGGAGCAGAGGCCCGGAGACATGCCCCCTCACCTGCCCGGTGGGGATTCAGTGACGAAAGTCGTGAGGATTCTGGCCCCCCGGCCCACAGCAGGGTCACCAGTTCTGTCTCTGCCTCTCTCCCTAGTTGGTATTCTGTGTCCCTAACGCCTCGGGTCGCCCAGTGCAGACCTGCTTCTACTCGATTTCCTGCCGACGGAGGCAGAATCTCTTCATTCTGCCTGTACTGGGGGCAGATGATCCTGGTCCCACGTTAGGGCTAGTGCTTTGTGCTACCCTGGAGAAACAAGGAGAAACATAGGGGTGGCTTAGACAGCTCCGCAGTCCTGTGAAAGTCAAAGCCAGAGCGTTTCCTTGTGTCACCCCCTCATTGGCTGCTGGTTGGCTTCATGGCTCCAGGCCTTCCACTTTGTCCCCCCAAGCTGGTATTTGTGTCTGCTTGTCCCCCTGTGAAGGGTACGGTAAGAGTGCGATTTCCCTCTCCCCTGACTGTACAAGCTGTCTTCCTTACCTGAGTTCCAGCAGCTAATTTGTGCCCCTTTTGTGCCTCTCTCCTTCCTTAGACACGGGACAGGATCCCTTTTGGGGAACAGTCAAGAAACTGAGACGAGGAGTCATCTCATAACGTGTATTTGTTACTTACTCTGGGGCAGAGGACAGGCATCTCTGGGCCACTTAAGGCCCTACCGTGGAGTAATTGAATTCTTAGGGGTGGCTTGGGCTGACACAGCCCCTTCCCAGCAGACCTGTAGGTCAGACCCACCTTAACCCCTTGGAGCTTGGGGAGAATTGGACCCATCCTAGGACCGAAGTGAACCAAAAGAGAGTTTGGCTTCTTACATTTGGTTTCCTATTAACTCTTCCACCACAAGCTTAGCCTTCAGGCCTGGGGGTCAGATCTGGACGGTTAGGATCCCTGCATAGTTCATCATGGAGGCCTCCAGTTATCCCAGAACCCAGACATGCCCACTCCACTCCCAGCCCCTTATCCTCACACTGAATGTCTCCTCAACAGCAGATTGTGGTGGAGATTATAGCCGTGTGCCTCTGTTCTCTGAGTTGTACTGTAGAAACAAGTGTTTATGGGGAATAAACAAATCACCAGAACTGCCTATACTTCGTTGACTCTTGCTCTGCATCCTCATCATGGATCAACCCATTTGGTGTTTCCAAAAGTTCATCACAGATGGGGGCTTGGAACTGACACTGCACACTTTACTACATAGTACCTAATTCTCAAAACCTCTGTAAGGCAGGAGTTTTTTTTTCTTTTAAATCAGACAGGCTCAGGTTGCCCAAACTAGGAAGTGGCAGAGTTGGGTGGGATTTGTATCCTGGTTTTTCTGATTCCAAATCACTTGCCACTGTACTTCTTTTGTCCTGAGTGTCCAGAGTGCCCACATCCTGAGACCAGTTATTGTCACACCTGCTAGGTAACCTTGGGCAAGTCAACTCCTGCCTGGGTTTCCCTTTTTCTGCAACAGTACCTCCCCAACTGAGTTAATGTGCAGTGTTCACCTGCCACGCTAACCCCTTCACATGCGTGATCTTATGGAGCCCTGAGAGAAAGGAACTGTTACTATCCCCAAATTACAGATTGGATCGGGCACTTAAGTAGTGCCCAAGGTCCCATCGTCCCTAAGGGGCAGATCTAAGAACTTAAACCCAGGCCTGCTTAATTTAAGCCCAGAGGCTGAGTACTTGACCAGTACACTGACCAGCCTCCCGAGCCCTAAATTCTGCCCCGTCACTAAGCTGGATTCTCCTCTGAGCCCAGATCTGGACGTTGCCTTGTGAGAAGAGCCCAAGTGCTAAGCCCCAAGATTCAGTACCATCCAGATGGCCAATTTCAGTTGAAGATTGATACCTTTTATAGTCTCTCCTCTAGGCTTTGCCCTAAACAAGGATCTCTTTACCTTTCTTTTTAGCCAGAGTAATTTTTAAAACATTCATCTCTGGTTTACTGCCACTAGTCAAGTATCACTGAATAAGGTTAAACATTTTTTGAGAAAGCAGCCTTTTTGGTTAATGTGCTGAAGTGTTTCTAAATATCTCAGTTGAAACTTTTTGCCTCCTACCTCCCATTCGGAACTTCAACAAGCCTTTCCCCTAGGCCACCACTGATCTAATACCTCGTTTGCTGTGGACTCTTAGGGCCTCCCAGAGCTAGGAGAAAGCAGACCTTGAAGGTTAAATTGCCTCTAGGAAGGTTCTTGACATCTAGGCAGGAAACCTGAGACCTACATGGCAACGAGGTGTCAATTTGTACATGGCCACACCGTTTTCACTTATTCAACTTTATTGCAAGAACAAAGTATTATTTTTAACAATGAAAGCACAGTGCCTAAGGCAAGAGGATGGCCCGGTCTTAGACCAAGTCTCCTTCCCTAATGTTTCAGACCTAGGTTGGCTAGAAGTCTCCTAGAATGTAACATTTATCCACCAGGGGTCATTATTTACCAACTCTGGCAAGCCCCTGGGTCAGCTCGTGCTCTCTACGGTTGAGGTCAACGCAAGAGATGAGAATATGAGAGGATCAAAATGGATTTAGGAAAGGGCACTGTGTCTGGAATGCAGCTTGGGGGCCTTTCAGAGGCCAGTGACACTTCTGATTAGGTTTCCGAACCCACCACTTTCCCTGGAAGGAGTCAGGTTCTTAAGAATAGCTCTGGCTCCCCGCTGCACTGTGCTGGGCTCAGGTGTGTCCAGCCAAGTCTAAGCAGCCGTCCCATCAGTAAAATACATGATGTTACTTGTGCCCAGTACGCCCCTGCTCTTGCCCTCTGGTTCCTGGTCACGTCCCAGGGCACAGGAAGGCACAGTGGAAGGACAAGCAATTGCTCCTTCCCAGACTGAGGGTCTCTAGAGAGCAGAGTTTAGGGTACAAATGCCAGCAGTCATGGGGCTGTGAGACTAGGAAATGAGGATGCATGGCAGAGCCTGGAAGAGGCCACCTAGAGGACTCAAGTAGGGAAACAGGCTTTGAAGGCTCGTACCCCCATGTGCCTCTTTAGCTGCAGGCACAAGGCAGGAAGCAGAGATGGGCACGGGTCCTCCCCTTGCCCTCAGAGCCAGCCATTACTGCTGAAATCCATACGCAGCGCCTCCTCGTCTGTGGGGCTAAGCTCCTGCAAGGGGGCTCGGCAGGGGCCTCCATAGTAGCCAAACCAGTCCATGGTCTTCTTCAGCCCGGGGATCCCAAAGCGCCGGGTCACCTGTGAAGCAGGGCCTGTTAGAAGAAACTGGGGAACCCCTGCATACACATGACTGGGACACAGGTGTCACTTTCAGAAAGTTAGGGTTCCTCCCCGCCTCCCCTGGTAGAGTAACTTTACCACATCGGTGACACCACGGTCAATTGGAAATTCAGACTGAGAGACCAGAAGGCAGGTCAGCAGTAGAGAATACCATGCCAACAACTCAGATTAAGGAAGGAAGTCACCTCCTTGGATTTTAGGAGAAAAATCCACCCCATTGAGGAGAAAAGTGGCATTCAGTCATCAAGCTGGGATGGGAGAAGATAGCAATGCTGTGGGTCTGCAGCCCAGTTCACAGGGACCTAGGGCCAGGGCATACCAGGCCTAAAGCTATTGTGATAACTTAAAATCATGCATGGGGTTTTATAGAAAATGAAGCATCAAGTTTCTTTGTCTTCGGCATAGCAACTGGTTATTTCATGCTGATCAGAAGTGTTAGATGAATCTTTGACTACCTAAAAACTAGGAATGTAATCATTACTTAATAAAGTTTTATTTGGAGGGAAGATAAAACCTTAGAAGTATGGGCTTCATGAAGGGTGAAATAAAAAAAGAGGTTGGTTGGGGTAAAAAAGTTGCAAGCCACTGATGAATGATTGACGACCAACTATTTACCACTAGTGGCCGGGGAATTTTTTCCTGGAATGAGTGATACGCCATCCGCCTCCTAGGCCTGGCCCCAGCCATGATGTTCTAATAACCTGGGCTTTTCACCCAAAACCAGAGTGGGGTATGAAAGACCTAGGGGAGAGGGCGCCTGGGTGGCTCAGATGGTTGGGCGTCTGCCTTCGGCTCGGGTCATGATCCCGGGGTCTTGGGATCGAGTCCCGCATCGGGCTTCCTGCTCCTTGGGAGCCTGCTTCTCCCTCTGCCTCTCTCTCTCTCTCTCTGTCTGTCTCTCATGAATAAATAAATAAAATCTAAAAAAAAAAAATCCATATGAAATCAAATTTAAAAAAAAAAAGAAAGACCTAGGGGAGAGGATGGGAATAAGAAGTACCTAGAGAACAGCCGCCTTCCACCTTAGGTGTGTGGGAACTCTGAGTTGCCCCCTCCCCAGACCCACAGAAATAATTGAATGCTTTTTGCGGTAAAGACCATGGAAAGTCCTAAATATAGCCAGGGCAGGAGGCCAGCTGGGTGGGAAGGCAGAGGAAGGACATTGTGTTCGAGCAGGGCAGGGCAATAGGGTGACATCAAGCTGCTCCTGGGGTGGCTGAGCTGACAGCCCAGGCAGCAGAAAGGTGTTCCAGGAATTCCTGAATGTGTGCCCAGAGTTGGCATATGAGGAGGCACTGAGTCAAGAGTAAGGCAGGATGGCATGCGGGGAACTAGCATGGCAGCGAGCATCCTCTCCTCCCAAGGGGCAGCCCACAGCTTCATCTGTAAAATGAGGAGATGACAACACCTACCCCATGTCACAAGAATCAAATGAGAAAAATACCACTATAAGACCAGACCCCAAGAGACCTAAAAGCTGCTCCTTTTCCTGTCCTGGTGGTATGTTTGTTCTGGAACCTTCTCTCTGCAGGTGGGTGGGCGTAGAGAGCAGAGGCCCCACCCCGGTGCGGAGGCCGGTACATACCAGACAGGCTGTGCCCTGGTGGGGCTCAGCTGAGTGGCCCTCACTTCTGCCGTTCTTGCATCCTATTAACAGGGCATCCTATCCCAGGAGAACCTCCACATCCAGGGGGACTCGTGCTTGCCTCCTCAGCTGTCCTTTCTCTAAAGCTGAGTTAATCTGCCCCTTTGAGGTAAAGATACAAGCTGTAAGAGCGATCTAGAGCCCACCACTTTACCCAAACAAAACATTACTGCTTAGCCTGGGACTATCAGCTCAGATGCAAAATTTGAGGGGATGCCAAAAAAATCAGTCATCCAGGTAAGTAATATTTAGTGCCATATTTTTTTAAAAAAATCGAAATCAATGCAAAAAAAAATCCATGATGAACAAAGTGTTAATGTTTTTAATAAAGACAGGATCTGACAGGGGCACCTGAGTGGCTCAGTCAGTTAAGCGTCTGACTTGGGCTCAGGTCATGATCCCAGGGTCCTGGGATGGGGCCCCGCGTCGGGCTCCCTGCTTGGTGGGGAACCTGCTTCTCCCTCTCCCCCTGCTGCTCTCCCTGCTTGTACTCATTCTCTCTCTCTCTCTCTCTGTCAAATAAGTAAATCTTAAAAAAAAAAAAAGACAGGATCCGACGGAACCGTGCCTTGCCGTATTATGGCCCAGAAGCAAAAGTAAGTGTGTGCCCCTATATCCATGTTCTGTGTGTTTTTTATTGGTTCATTTTTGTTTTTCTAGGAGTAGATGCAGGAAAAAATTTTTTGATGAGGTTGTTTCTATTCAAGCCAGGGAAGTAAAATTATAATAAATTATGTTTTTAATGTAGATAAGATATTTAAAACTAAAAGAATGCTGTTTTAATATACCTACTTTTTAATTTTCTAATATATTTTTTCAAATAGTTTAATGTTCTATGGGGGGCAAAAATCACCATTTAGAAAAATACTTAGAGGGGCACCTGGCTGGCTCAGTTGGTAGAGACTGCAACTCCTTTTTTTTTTTTTTTTAAGATTTCATTTATTTATTTGACAGAGAGAGAGCACAAGCAGGCGGAGCAGCAGGCAGAGGAAGAGGGAAAAGCAGGCTCCCTGCAGAGCAGGGAACCTGACCTCCCCACTGAGCAGGGAACCTGATGCGGGGCTAGATCCCAGGACCCTGGGATCAGGACCTGAGCTGAAGGCAGACGCTTAACCACTTAACCGACTGAGCCACCCAGGCGCCCCAAGCCTGCAACTCTTAATCTTGAGGTTGGAAAAAGAAAGAAAGGAAGGGAGGGAAGGAGGAAAAATACTTAGAGTTTCCACTTCCAGGAAGATGGAATGGATGTACTTTTCCCTATTCCTCCCAACAAATATAGCTAAAAATCCTTGGACATTATATAAAAACAAACATAAGGGGGCGCCTGGGTGGCTCAGTCAGTTAAGCGGCTGCCTTCGGCTCAGGTCATGATCCCAGAGTCCCAGGATCGAGCCCCACATCGGGCTCCCTGCTCAGTGGGGAGTCTGCTTCTCCCTCTGCCCTTTACCCTGCTCGTGCATGTTCTCTCTCTGTCTCAAATAAATAAATAAAATCTTAACAAACAAACAAACCTAAGACTCTGAAAGGTTGAGAGAAGGAAGACAAACTAGGGACTTCAGGACCCAAGGAACACAGCGGTGAGTTCCCTGGCCTCAACTTGAAGCTTAAGAAGCCAGCAACCTCAAAATGCCAATGGGTACAGATAATACAAGCCCCCAACAAAAGCCTGTTAACTCAAGCCAAGGACCAGGAAGGAGCAGCCTAGCAAAAATGGAAAACTTTAAGACAATCACCACTCTACTCCAGCCAGGCACCCCAGCAAAAGCTGTGGCCCCATCCCCACCCAGGCCAGCAAAGGTTGAATTGGGAGCCAGAACTTCTACACCACCCCCACACTCTAGCAGTAAAGAGTGCCCTTCACCCGCAACAATGGATGGTCTCAGCAGAGGCCCAGTGAGGAAGATCAGAGCTTACACGTCACTGCCCACACCGAAGGAGGTCACCCCCCTCCAGACATATTTGTAATGTCAGTGGTGGCCACGTGGGAAGCAGTAAGGAGGCATTCCTACCCCTTCCAGTCAGGGAGGTGTCACTAGAGGTTGGGGGCAGAGCTGTAATTTATTTTTTTATTTTAAGATTTTATTTATTTATTTGACAGACAGAGATATAGCGAGAGAGGGAACATAAGCAGAGGGAGTGAGAGAGGGAGAAGCAGACTCCTGGCTAAGCAGGGAGCCCAATGTGGGGCTCGATCCCAGGACCCTGGGACCATGACCTGAGCCGAAGGCAGACGCTTAACGATTGAGCCACCCAGGTGCCCCGAGCTGTAATTTAAAAAAACCCTCCCCAAAAGAAATCTCCAGGCCCAAATGATCTCACTGGAGAATTCTAAAAAATGGTTAAAAAATATTTAACACCAATTCTACACAGTCTCTTCCAGAAAATAGAGGAGGGAATACTTCCCAGTCAACTGATGAAGCTATTATTACCCTAAGACCAAAATCAGACAAAGGCAGCGCCAAAAAAAGGGGAAAGCTATATACTACTATCTCCTATGAATATAGACAGAAAAATCTTCAACTAAGTATTCGCAAATGGAACTCAGCAATATTGGAAAAGAGTTACACATCATGACTAAGTGGGATTTAGTCCAGGGATGCAAGTCTAGTTCAATATTAGAAAACTATCCATATAACTCAGCATATTAGCAGGCTAAAGAGGGAAAAAAAATCACACGATCATATCAATCAAGGCAGAAAAGCATTTGACAAAATACCTTCTGCAATCCCACACAGACTTGATTATTGTAGGTATATAATAAATCTTAAAACCAGGTAGACTAATTCCTCCCACTTTGTTATTTTTTTCCAAAATTGTTTTAGCTAGTTTAATTCCTTTGCCTTTCCATATAAACTTTAGAATAATTTGGTGTGGTTTTGCAGATAGACACACAGATGATGGGAGCAACAGAGAATCCAGAAATAGACCCACACAAATATGCCCAACTGATTTTTGACAAAGGTGCAAAAGTAATTCAGTGGAAGAAAGATCATCTTTTCAACAAATGGTGGGGGAGCACGTGGATATCCAGAAGCGAAAAAAAATGAACCTCCACCTAAGTCTCACACTTCATACAAAAATGCACTCAAAATAGGTCACTGACTTGTAAAACGTAAAACTAGGGGCGCCTGGGTGGTTCAGTCGTTAAGCATCTGCCTTCAGCTCAGGTCATGATCCCAGGGTCCTAGGATGGAGGCCCACATCGGGCTCCCTGCTTGGCGGAGAGCCTGCTTCTTCCTCTCCCACTCCCCCTACTTATGTTTCCTCTCTCACTGTCTCTCTCTCTCTCTGTCCAAAAAAAAAAAAAAACAAAAACAAAAACTTAAAAAAAATTTTTTTACATTAAAAAAATGTAAAACTATAAAACTTTTAGGAAAAAAAATAGGAGAAAATCCTCACAATCTAGTGCCAGGAAAAAGCCTTCTTCCACTTGATATTAAAAGCATAAATATAAATGTAAATGAAAATATTGATGAATTGGACGTCATCAAAATTAAAAACTTTTGTTCTGCAAAAGACCTGTTCAGAGAATGACAAGACAAGCTACAGATGGGGAGAAAATATTTGCAAACCACATATCTCACAAAGGACTGGTATCTAAAAGATATAAAGAATTTCCAAAACTCAAGGGTAAAAAGAAAAAATCCGGGGCCCCTGGGTGGCTCAGTTGGTTAAGCAACCTTTGGCTCAGGTCATGATCCCAGGGTCCTGGGATTGAGCCCCGCATCGGGCTCCCTGCTCAGCGGGGAATCTGCTTCTGCCTCTGCCTGCCGCTCCCCTGCTTGTGTGTTCTCTCTCTCTGACAAATGAATAAATAAAATCTTTTAAAAAATCCAGTTATAAAATAGCCAAGAGACATACACAGACATTTCATTTAAGAAGATATACATATGGCAAATAAACACAAGAAAAGACGTCCAATAGCATTAGTCATCAGAGAAATGCAAGCTAAAACCACAATGAAATGTTTCTACACACCTATCAGAATGGCTAAAATAAAAAATAGTCACAATGCCTAAAGCTGGTGAGGAGGCAGAGAATGGGTCAATCATACATTTACACTGATGTAAATGCAAAACGGCATAGCCACTCTGGAAAACAGTTGGGCAGTTTCTTAAAAAACTAAACATGCAATCATCATATGACCTACGAATTATGTATTTATCCCAGAAAAATGAAAACTTACAGTCACGAAAAAACCTGTACATGAATGTTCAGAGCAGCTTTTCATAGCCCCGAACTGGAAACGACCCAGCTGTCCTCCCACCGGTGAATGGTTACACACAGTGTGGCACGGCCACACCGTGAAACACTATTCATCAATAAAAAGAAACGGGCTATTGCTGCATGCAACAGCTCGGATGAATCTGCACAGAATTCTGCAGAGTGAAAGCAAGCCAATTTCAAAGGTTAGAGACCCAATGATCCCATTCACATAGCAGTCTTGAACTGACACAAGTATAAAAATGGTGAACAGATGTGCGGTTGCCGGAGTTAAGGAGGGGGTGGGGGCAGGAGGTGAGTAGGTGTAGTCATGAAAGCATAACATGAAGGATCCTTCTGGTGATAAAAATACTCTATATCTGGACTGTATCAAAGTCCAAATCCTGGTTGTGATATTGTACTGTAATTTTGTAGGATGTTCCCATTGGGGGAAACTGGGGAATGGGTACATGGACTCTCTCTGTATTCTTTCTTTTTTTTTTTATTTTAAGATTTTTATTTATTTATTTGAGAGAGAGAGAAAGAGAGAGTGGGAGGGCACACGCAGGGGGAGTGGCAGAAGCAGTCTCCCTGAGATCATGACCCGAGCCAAAGGCAGACGCTTAACCGGCTGAGCCACCCAGGTGCCCCTGGATTATTTTTTACAACCTCATCTGAATCTACAGTTATCTCAAAATTAAAAGTTTAATTTAAAATACACATACAGGGCGCCTGAGTGGCTCAGTTGGTTAAGCGACTGCCTTCGGCTCAGGTCATGATCCTGGAGTCCCGGGATCGAGTCCCGCATCGGACTCCCTGCTCAGCAGGGAGTCTGCTTCTCCCTCGGACCCTCCCCCCTCTCATGCTCTCTCTCTATCTCATTCTCTCTCTCAAATAAATAAATAAAATCTTTTAAAAAAATTAAAATAAAATAAAATACACATACAAATGTGTCTCTAAGAACACACATTTTCCTTCCTGCCTCAGACCCCAATATGGCTCTGCACAGCACTGCTGGGCTCTTGACAGGCATTCCATCTCGGCTCTTCTCCTTGACTTGCTCAATACAGAATTGGGGTACACCACCTGACTGCAGAAAAGATTATTAAAGACAAAACTCTCCTGGGAAGTCTGGGCTCTGAATACATCCAACCTTCTAACTCCTCCTTTATTCCCAATCATTCTGTTTTCCGGGATCTGACTCCTTATAAAGCTGATGGAAAGACCCATGATTCACTCTCCCCAGGCAGTGCATCTCTAGGTAAGGTCCCGGGATTACTTATGTCACCACAATCAGCCAGGTTGTTTGTCTCAACGCTTATTCCTGGGTCTAGAGGATTAGAATTTTAACTGGCTCCCTAAATGAATTCCAATACAACCAACAGGGCTCAACTTTGTCTGAAGTCGTGATTGGAGTTCCCACACTGGGAGGTTCTCTAAAAGGACTTTCTGAAAGGGAAGAGGCTATGTGGGGACCCCTGTGCCTGCCCTGGCTCCTGCCCCAATGAGGACACAGACACCCCCCCTCCACACACACACATGCCTTGGGGTCATTGGCTGGGAGCTCACCGCAGTGTTTGGCTCAATGAGGCGGTGCTGCAGTTTCTGGGCATCTTCCCATTGCCCCGTGAGGCAGAGTCGCTCCAGCTGGCACACCTGGGCCCCCAGGACATTGGCCAGGGCACACACGCCCCCCACAGCTCCTGCCCCAGAGTAAGATGCAGAACATCAGCCAGAGCCTCTTCTCTCGGGCAGTTCCAAAGCCTGCGCCCCCGCACCTCTTATTCTGGGGAGAGAGGATGTGGATTTCTATGCCACTGGTTGGCCATATCCAAGGCATGCTCTGTGAGTCCAGAGTAGAGATTTCCAGAGAGAAAAGCTGCCAGCATATTTGAAGTAGAATCCCACAGGCTGAAGGTCAGGGAACAGAGCCTGAAGGCTAACTTAAGGACAGTTCCTTCCCTGCACCCCCAAACACACCTCCCAGAGTAAAGTCCCACCTGCCAGTTGACACTTCCACGATCCCCTAATAGCCCCCTGACTCATCAGTCCGGGAAGGGGGTGGAGTGAGCAGGAAGACCTTGTTCTTCTGAAATCTTATCTCCCCCCGCCTCCTGGTGAATTTGGCCTGGGACGGCGCTGGCAGGGGGGGTGGAAAGAGCCCTGGACACAGTCGGGAGACCAGACATTTCCTCCCACTGGCAGCGTGAACTTGCCCAAGCCCTAGACCTCCCGGTCCTCTTTGTTCTCATCTGGGCAATGAAAACGGGCTGGCTGTGATCTTGGGGGGCCTTGCCACTCTGCCAGCCTATGATGTGATTCTAAGGCTAGTTAGGGGTGACCCTAAGCACAGTGGCCTCAAGATGGAGAGTGGGAAATTTGGAATGAGCTAATATAGCTGCCATTTATGGATCCCCACTCTGTGCCAGGAACTAGCAGACAACATGGCCACATTCTCACACGTTCTCACAACACCTCCCTGCTTTACAGAGTAGAAGCTCAGGCCCAGCGAGGTTGAATACCCTGCCTGGCAGTAAGTACTCCCCACTCCCCCGCCCCACCTCCAGAGCCTGTGCTCTTTCCACCTGCCCCACCCTCGGGAACAAGGCTTCAGTGGGTCCCCTCTTCTACCCTTGCACTTTAGAGACTGTGACGTGGCAGAGGAGAGATGTGCAAGGACCCAGGCAGCAAGCCGAAGTCTGTGGACACCAGAGGCCAGGAACCAGCATTGCCCCCTCAGCACCGGACAAGTAACGCAGATCTGGCCTTGCTGCGGCTTCAGCCAAAGGGAGCAGATGCTTCCCCTCTTCCCCGATCCAGGGCTCAAATCCAACCTGAACCCAAGGAGCCCGACACACAACAGACCGGCATGGTTGGTTTAACGGTGATGTTCCTAGGATCCTAGACTGGAACAGAATCAGGCAGCTGAAGCTCCCTGGTCCAACCCTATAGGTCTGACAGTTCCTTCTGGCCTGGCACCAGGAGGAGGGGAAAACAGACTCCTGGACCAGAAGGAAGGCCCCAAGGCCTCTATCCTCAGAGAATGATTTACAGGGTGAGACTAGAGGGGCTAAATTTGTTAACCAAGCAGGGAGCTCGGGACTTAGAACAAACTTCGGGCATCCCTGCTACAGCCCAAGGATTATACACAGCCACCCTCTTCTGCCCGGAAAGGTCACTTGGAAGCACCCAGCATTCAGACAAGCGAGCAGCGTGCTGCACTCTGAGGTTTCCAAGCAGGCAGGCTGGCAAAAGGACCCTGCAGACCGGGCCCCAGCCCTCAGCGGGGGGCGCCTGGCTGTACCACCCACGACAGCGTGAGTGCAGCAGGAGGCCTACCCACGGCGTAGCTGGCCAGCAGGAAGCCAGCCGATCCAGCCAACACCTGGAAATCCTGCCTCCGGGTCTTGTGAACCATCAGCCCCATCCTGGTCACCTGCAACAGCAAACCTGCGTGAGAACCGTGCCCAGAGCTCCAACACCAAGCGAGATGGGGGCTGGGGAGGGCGGGGATGAGCGCCCCAGCCCCAGAGAGCCCACACAACAGCAAGACCCCAAGAGGAGCCCAGGACTGAAGCGGGTCCCAGAGCCACCCCGAAGTTGATGGCCCGGGGCACGAGGAAGGAGCCCCAGCCGGGAGCCGCTGCCACTCACGTCACCGCCACTGTCCTTGATGCCCACGATGTTCGGGTGCTGGGAGAGCGTGACCACTGCATCCACGGGCAGGGCTAGCCCCGTGTTGGCTGGGACGCTGTAGAGCACCACAGGGACTGGGGAAAGGTCAGCGACCTGAGGGAGGCAGAGAAGAGAGGAGAGGCAGTGGGGCCCCATGGAGTGTGAGGCACTGCCCACCACCGCCAGCTCTGGGCCTGGGGCCCTGGCGCCGCCTGGACACGCCCACCTCCTGCACTAGGGGGTCACAGTGCCATGTTCCCTGCTTGTAAGCGATAATAATAATATTTCATGAGCACTTTCTATGTGCCAGGCTCAGCTCTAAGTCCTCTGCATTTCAATGGAACTCGGTCCTCACAAGGACCCCGTGAGGAAGACCGGGTCATTCCTCCCATCCGAGAGGTGAGGAAACGGCCACACAGTGTGGTTGGCCAGTGGCCCAGCGGCAGCCCTCCCTGTCCCCACGGCTGCCATTCACGGGAAGGAAGCTCCGCCCTCGACCCCCAGCTGCCCTGTCTCTCTCCCCAGGCAGCCTCCTCTCGGTCCCAGGCCCCAACCCCATGCCCACACCCCATACCCACCTTGGTGTAGTGGTGAATGAGGGCCGCACTGCTCATGCGGCCACGATAGTAGCAAGGGGTCACCACGATGGCGGCGTCTGCCCCAACCTGGGCCATGCTCACAGTCATCTCCACAGTGGCTTGCGTGGCTATAGGAGGAAAGAGGGAGTCTTCCCTACGGGCCACGGTGGGTGAGGGCAGGAGGCCGAAGGGCAGTGCAAGCAAGGGGTTCAGAAGAGACAGAACCGGGGGACTGAACCAGCCCCAGGGCCAAGGAGCCTGGCTCCCCACTCCGAGGCCCCCCCAAGCACCCCCAGAGCCCAGAGCACTGTGGCCTCACACTCGCAGCCAGAGCCGGCTAGCAGGAGTTTGTCCTTGGGCATGGCCTGGCGGACTCGGCTCACCACCTCCAGCCGCTCGCTGCTGGTCAGGAAGGGGAACTCGCCGTTGGAGCCCTGGACCACGAAGCCTGCAAGAGAGGTCCCATCACAGCCAACGCCTTCCCATCCTCTAACAACAACCGGGACATTGCTGTTACGCGTACCCAGGTCCCTACTGCCCCAACATCATAGTTTTTCACACATTTCCTTCCCGTCTTTGTCCTGATGCAGGCAGAATGTTTTACCCAGTTGTGACGGCAGTGTCCACACCATTTTTCTTTGTGTTAATGAAATATTTTAGCTATACCCAAAAGAATCGATAATGATAGAATCCACAGGTGTGTACCCAGCACCCACAGCAACCCTCCCCTGATCACCTTTTTCTTCCTCTTCTAGCTGTCCCGACTCGGGTGTCATTGTTCCCGTTCATGTCTTTATACCCTTAAGGCATACATATTGACCCATAAACAAGATATAAGACTTTTTTTTGCCATTTTAAGCTTTATAGAAATGGAATCAAGCTCATACAAACGTCTGCGGTTTGCTATTTTTGCTCAAGATTATGTTGTGAGCTTTGTCCATAGCAGTACACAGTTCTGATTCATTTTAATTGCTATATTATATTCCATTGTGAAGTTAGACTACAATTTACTTTTCATTCTCCTTTTGGGGACATTTAGAATGTTTCCTTAGTTTTGCTCTTACAAATAATGCTGAAACAAACACATCCTATAAGGTCTTCTGTGCCCATGTCTGAGCTTCTCTACAGTCTACTTGGGTGTGTAATTGCTGAGCCCCATCCATGTGTATCTTCACGTGCCAAACGTCTGCCTCATTAACCAGTTCGTACCACATGGAAGGGTCTGTTAGTGTTCATCCATGCTAATGCTGGGTATTGTCAGAATTAATTTTTGCCAATTTTCTGGGTAAAAAGTGACATCCCATTATTTTATTTTGCATTTTCCTGTTTGACCGATCATTTGAGAGGTTTCTAACACCACCGGGTAAGGTGTCAACCCTTTTATATCACAGAATTGATGCTCTTTGGCTGAATCTGAAGGGAATGTTAGAGTAAAACCATTTTCCTCTCTGCTTCTTTTATTTCACTTTCTCTTTCCTCTTCTTCCTCCTCTCTACTCCATCCCATTCCAAAAACATTGTTCTGAAATAGTTGACAAATACAGCCTATGACACAACAAGATTATTAATAAATAGGAGACCTCTTGGGAGAAAGCAAAGCAAAGAAAGCTCGGGGGTGATACTGATGTACAAAATCCCTGCCACGCAGTTGTGAGAGATGGGCCATCACTTTGATTTGGAGCTTCCTGACAGTCAAAGCTAAAAGGGAAATGTGATCAGCTGACAGATACGCAGAACTCAAGATAAAAGCAAAGCAGCTGCACCAGAGACACACAGAGTTTCCTGGCATTGGGACCAAGAGAGACTGTTCCAGTGAGTCATCCTTAGGGGACACAGTGTGATGGAGAGTCAACTTTTCACCACAAACCTTTTTCCATGCTGTTCACGACACCACCAGATTCCATGGAGTGGATTGCCAGAATGGCTCCCTGGATACTTAGCAGTTTTCCCCCCACTGTTTTGCCTTGGTAACATTGCAGGGAGCATCTTAAGGCAAATAGTTTTTGGCTTCTGTTGTGTTGCCTCCTCAGGATCCATTTCTCCATGTCAGGCCAGGAGCCTCCTTCTGTCTTGTTACAAAAGGTGCCGGTGATTTGCCAGTGTGAGTGCCCCCATGGATGAGTCGCCAACCCCGGAGAGGACTGGACCAGCATCCTCTGCTGAGAGGTCAAGGATTCTGAGATGGAACTTTTGCCACTGCCTCTATGGAAATGCCTCCAAAGACATCTCCTTCCCTCCACAACCCTGGCTGCCACCACCGCCCTGGAAGGGGGCCAGGCCGGTTCCTGCACCAGCCACTCCTTAGCCGTGTTCACTCATCCCCAAGACCCCCTTCATTCTGGGGGCCAGTTCCAGGGGCTCCTGAGCAGCAGGACAGCTGGGTCTTGCACTCTCTGAGGGGAGGCAGGCCCCTGTGCTCAAGACTCCTGGTGGCCTCTCCGTTGTCTCAGAAAGGAGCATGTGACCCAGGCCGGAGGAAGGCAGGCCAGGCTGGGGAGGAGGGAATATCACAGAGTCGGGAAGCGGTCAGACCCAGCTCCCCTTTTGAGCAAATTACATCATGTTTCTGAGTCCCCATTTCCTTTTCTATGGGATGATAATAAAAACATTTCAATCCTACCTCATAAGGCTACTTTAAAGGCCCAAACAAGAAAATTGTGCAAGAAAGCACCTTGAAATCTGTGAACTGATGCTGCAAAGAGCCCCCTCTCTCTCCCGGGTGGGATGTCCAGTTTTAGGCCTGCTGTGCCTCCCCTGGTGTAGAGAGGGGACTAGACTAGGGAGGGGGGGCCAGGGCCCCGGACGGGTCAGGGAGTGAAGACAGCGGGCGATGGAGGAGCAGGTGGGTGGAGTGGTCGGATGCGCAGGCTCTGAACTCAGAGGAGCCTGCGTGAAACTCGGTGCAGGCCCTTATCAGCTATGAGATCTTGGGCAAATGGCTTCACCAAGCCTCAGTTTCCTCACATGAAAAATGGGGATATTAGTGTCCTCCTTAAAGAGTTGTGAGGCTTGGGGCGCCTGGGTGGCTCAGTCGTTAAGCGTCTGCCTTTGGCTCAGGTCATGGTCCCAGGGTCCTGGGATCGCGTCCCACATCAGGCTCCCTGCTCCGCAGGAAGCCTGCTTCTCCCTCCTCCACTTCCCCTGCTTGTGTTCCCTCTTTCACTGTGTCTCTCTCTGTCAAATAAATAAATAAAATCTTAAAAAAAAAAAAAAAAAAGAGTTGTGAGGCTTAAACGAGATACTACTTATAAAGTGCTTAGATTAGAACCTAGCAGTGTTAGCTGTAATTATGACAGAGTCCGGAGAAAGTGCTCAAGCCTTAAATCAGGAGGGTGGCAGCTTTCCATCTGAGGCGTAGGAGGCTGGCTGCTGTGGGAGGGGAGCCTGCTCTCAGGAACTTCTCCTGCCCCCTCCAGCTGCAAGACAACACGGCTCATCACAGAAGCTACTCTCCCTCGGCCCCACAGTTATGCTGACTGCTCTGGGGAGCCAGAGTGGCCTGGGGGAGAGGAGTGGGTCTTCAGGGCTGGGCATGCACAAGGAACATGGTGACTGACTGTGGCCCAAAGGAATCACAGTCTCTTACTGTTATGCCCCTTGACCCATCATCCTTGCCACCTCCCCTCAGAAGTCTTCCCGGGATCCCTCCACCGGACATCTCTCCTCTGAACTTCCATCTCCTGTTCCTTGTCCTTCCCTGTGGCCTACCCAAAAATATACAGAGGTTCTCCAGAACCCTTCCATCTCCCCCACCTCCACGTGCAGGATTAGGCAAAATTTCGCAAACTGGTCTCTGTTGTAAAATGAGTTAGTTGGACTGGATGCTCTTCTACGTCCTTCTGGGCTCTAAGCTTCAGAGTCATGTTTCTGGCTTTTCCTACTACCTTTCGCGCATCTCTAAATGTTTCCCTTCAGCCAAACTGTCAAGGTCCCCCAGACACAGTGTCACTACCCTGCCTCTACACCTTTGCACATGCTGTTCCCTTCTGCCTGGACCACCTTCCTCCCTGAGCTGCAGCCCCGGAGAGCCTTTCCTCACTCCCCCTGGCTTCTGCCCCTCATGGTATTTTGTCCCCCTCGCACAGCACATGGCCCTACTTTGCCAAGAATCATCAAGATCATGGACATCCCCTCCTGTTGGCCTCCTCCACGACACCCAGTATGAAGTATTTGAAATTTAAAGTGTATATATGCACACACACATGCACACACACACACACACACACACACACACACACACATTAACATTGTATAAAGTCACTTATTAGTAATTTTAAAATATATTCAAATACTGGGGAGCCTGCCTGGCTCAGTCGGTGGAGCATGTGACTCTTGATCTCAGGGTTGTGAGTTCGGGCCCCACGTTGGGTGTATAGATTACTTAAAATCTTTACAATAGATAGATGAATTCAAATACTTCCAATTATGCCCCATAAAATCAATCAACAACATTTAGGGTGTTTGTAGATTTATCCATCCTTTGGAAGGATTCTGGGCGCCTTCTCCTGGGAGGTTTGAGGCCCACAGGCTGGGAAACACTGGTAAGTTCATCACAGATGCCAATGGTACATTTCTATGTAAAGGAGCCACTGGGGGTTAGACAGTGCGGTGTAGCTGACTTCTCTCAACTTTCATGGGAGAGAAAGCTGCCTCCCTTTAACCCCCTTACTGGAGGTCCCCCCTTGCCCCAGAAACGGCTTCTTGGGACCCAGGAAGAGGCGGCAGGGGAAGTCCTGGGCTTGAGGGAGGGCACAGAGAGTCAGGACATGGGGTAAGAGGGCAGAGGTAAGCATGAGAGAGGGAGGCCCCTGGAGGGCCACTGCTAGGGGGCAGCACAAGGCAGGGACTTGGGGTCTGAGCATTGGAGTCAGCCAGAGCAGGGCTCTAACTCCACCACTTACTGTCCATGCCCTGTCCGGTGAATTACAGCTCTGAGCCTCAAGTGTCTCATCCGCAGAACGGAGGTAACGCAATACTGTCCCCATGGGACTGTGCTGTAACACTTAACACAGAACATGGCACCTACTAAAAACTGAAAAGGAAAAAAAAAAAAAAAAGACGGAGCTACTGGTCGTACTAGTAATACTACTAATTCGTAGTACCAGCAGCAGCCCCAGCCACAGTAACATAAACAGGAAGAGAGAGTATACGGCACAACAGCTCTGAAGGTAGGTGGGGAGGCATTAATGGGGATCCCAGCGGCCCCGGAAAGCAGGGGCAGGGAGAGAGCACTGCAGTGCAGGAGGCCTCACGACTCGAGCAGCAGGCGGAAGGGTGAAGATGACCCAGGAGGACAGGAGACCCGCACCCCACCTTGCTTACTAGCTTCTGAAAGCCCGTCTCTCCCCCCACCTCCCGACAACTGGCTGCTTCCTCCTTCCCTGGCCAACAGCGGGTTGGTGGGTGCTGAGCTCCCAGGAGACATCCCATCCCCAGAACCTGAGACGCAGGGAAGCTGATTTATGGAGTCTTCAATCAGCCCAGCGAAAAGCCCAAGCCAAGGGCCACACGAAGAGGACTGTGGGAGCAGGAACCCTCTCCCCGTATCCTCGCCCAGTCCTGAGGCTGGCAACAGCCCCCCAGACTCAGAATGAGGGTATACAAGGCTTTATTGGCTCAGTTCCAGGCATTTGGCGTCAGTCCGGGGCTCTCAGCTACTCCTGGGATCTGCCTCGTCTGTCTTCTCTTGGTGGGTCTTCAGGGGCCCGCGCGTGTGTCTCGGCTGCTTCCCTTCCTTCCACCTGCCCCTCCATCGGGAGCCATTCTCCGTGGCAGACCCTACTCACAGACTCAAAGGGGCCCAGGAACCCCGTGGGGGGCTGAGGAAGAAGGGTTTTGGGCGGCAGCCTCTCACCCTGGGCCACACGGGTTGCCCCACAGGAAAGAAAACAGGCCTGCACTTGTGTGCCAGCCCTGTCGGGGGAAGGGGCGTCTCCATCCATGGTTAGGTGGTGGCTTCAAAGGGGTGGTAGGTGTGTTGGCTGCGGTTGGGCAGACTGTAGCTCTGGTGGCTCAGGTGGCTCGGATAACCCTGGTGGCCGTGGTGACCGTGGCCATGGAAGGTGTGCGCGTGGTTCATGCCAGCTACCGCGGTTTCTCGCTGAGTGAGGAAATTCCCCTTCAGCTTCAACTCCACCTCCTCGAGGGCCTTCAGCTCCTCCTGGTTGATGTCTTTGGACTCCAGGTGGCCTGAGTTCTGGTAAATCGTGGCGCGCTGCAACATGGAATTAGCCAGCTGCTGTCCCAGGTTGTCAATCTCCTTGGTACAGGTAGCCACAGTGGCCCACACGGCCACATCAGTGGACGAGGATTCTCCAGACTCCCTCTGGGTCTCTTTGGTCAGCGAGGAGCCAGACAACCTCTGCTTGCTGGTGAAGGACTGCCCGTGCAGAGCTGCGCCCACCTCTCCTTGCCTGGTGGTGAAGGTCTCCGTGCGCACCGTGGTGCTGGCCTCCCCACTGCCACTCTCGGGGGCAGGGGGGGTGCTGTTGCTGGCGGCCAGCTTCTCTTCGGAAAGGCAGCTAAAGTGAGATTTAATCCAGTTCTCATTCTTTGCTTGGTGACCTTTGGGTGGCCCCTGCTCCTCCTGGGCAGGAGCAGGGGATGTCTTCCTTCTCCTCCTCCTCTGAATCCACAGCATGAGGCCTCCACCGCCGAGTAAGAGGGCAGCCCCCAGCACCACCTTGCATGATGGTTGCTGGATGAGCTCCAAGAAGGCCTCCAGGACCCTAAGCCAGGCAGGCAGAGCTAAGAGCACACTGGGAGTGGGGGAGCCCGGATGGTATGGTTCATGCTTGAAAGGGCAGGTTCCCCGAGGCTGTCTGGCTGGCAGGCCCCCAGCTGGACCCTTCCTAGGATGCCCCTCCCACCTCAGCAATGAACCCCATTGTGAGGAAGGTGGCTAGGGGGGCGGGGTGGGGAGAGGCCACAGCATCCCTCATGTCCAACCTGGCAGGCCATTTCCTGAGGCCCAAGTCCCGTCTCCCACCCTGACAGCTGTCCCCGAGGTCAGTGGAAAAGCAGCTTCCCCAATTCTGAGTCCCTTCTGCCTTCTGCTTGTGACCCATTCTGCAACCAATCTTTCTTCTTTTCCAATCTTTGGTTTCTCTCCCACTCCATCCGGTGGCCCCCAGGCGGCAGGTGCTGCCAACCACGGCTGAAAGGGGTCCCTCCATTCCAGGCATCCATTCCAGGCTGCCTGATGTCGGTGTCTCCTTTCATTCAGGGCCCACCCCTGCTGCCAGCTTGGCACATTTGCAGCCCCAACCCCTTTACGGAGCAGGGTCCAGAAGGGAAGGAGCTCATTCTAGAATGACATGAGGTCACAACTGAGAGGAGACAACAGTGGGCTGAGAAGGCAGAGCAGATAGGATAGGGGTCTTCACCAGATCCCAGATCGCAGAGGCCATTTCAGGATGGGGGCTGCTACCTCTTGCCTTAGTGACACACCTGCAAACCCAGAATTTTCCCCCCTCCCACTGAGCCCTGGTTAAATGGGCACAGTTTAGATGGTGAGCAGGTGAGCCACCTGGCCAGGCTCTCTGTAGGTACAGACAATGGAGAGCCTGGCCCACAATTCCAAATTATATCCAGAGCCTCTCAGGGTAGAAACAGGCCTGGGCCCCTCATTTTTCTCCCAGAGGCCTCTAACACATTTTTTAGAAAACACATTTCACTTTTTAAAAGTGAATGCCAAAGTAAATGCCAAAACAGGGTTGTAAAAATTGTGATTTTTTAAAATTTTTTTTATTTTTATTTTTTTAAAGATTTTATTTATTTAATTGACAGAGAGAGACAGAGAGAGAGGGAACACAAGCAGGAGGAGTGGGAGAGGGAGAAGCAGGCTTCCCGCCGAGCAGGGAGCCCGATGCGGGGCTCGATCCCAGGACCCTGGGACCATGACCGGAGCTGAAGGCAGTTGCTTAACCAACTGAGCCACCCAGGCGCCCTGTGATTTTTTTTAAACAAAATATTTTTATTTAACAAAGTAATGGCTTTAATATACACTATAATATCTTAGTCTACGTACTAAGGGAATAAGATACAAGCTCAAAGTTTTATGGGGAACATCATCTCCCTAGTCCTGCTGAAGTAGCTCTGTGGTCGTCCACTGAACTCATTTGGAAATAACAACTCAAAGTTCATCTTGGAGGTTGTTTGTGGGAGCGAGTTCAGGGCCAAATGGCCCCTCTGCAACAGTTTTACCCTCCGGTCTCTAGTTACAACTTTCATTTAAAAATGATACTCTTTATACAAATAATCAGCAAAAATTAACAATTCAAAAATAAGAAATAAAGAGAGCTACACAGTTTCAGACAATACCTTCCAGAAGAATCTCTAACTGTTCACTGATTCATCAAAGGCAGGTTCCCACCTCCTCTTTGGAGGCCCTTTAACTTATTGCAGGAGGCCGTGGCAATGTGGTATGTGATGGCTTCCTCCTCTGCCTCCGAGCGTTGGGCAGCAAAGTCAAAGCTGGGGGCCAGGATGGGGCCAGAGAAACATTGTCTGTAGAGCAAAAGTTGCTCACGGCTCCTTTCCCGGGCATTCTGGCTGTGTCCTGGGAGCAGTGACAGGACCCTATGGCTCTATTCTTTGTGCCAGGGCCTCACACTTGAGCTGCTTGGGAGGAATGCATTAACCCTGTGGCTCAATTCCATTCTAAAACGAGGAAGTCAGATTAGAGAGGTTCAGGGATTTCTCCAAGGTCGCCATAACTGGCAGAACCAGGATTCTTACCCAGCCTTCTAACTCGGGATGCTGAGCTCTTTCTACTCAGCCCACTGCCTCCCTGGTGTGTGGGTAAGAGAGACATGAGGCGGGAGGAGGACCCTGTGTGGGTCAGTGGGCACCCGTGGCCCGTGGCCTGCCAAATCCACAGCAGCCTGTGATCCCGGGCACCCCCATGTGCTCTGCAGGAGTGAATGAGCAGCTAGGAGGGAAGGAAAGGTCCAGAGAAGAGCCTGGGGGTGTTTGTGGATTCTCTGGGTGGCAGGCAGGCACTGGACGCAGAGTTCACCCTCCCCACCCCCTGCACCAGGGTGTCACTGAACCTGGAGGGTGAAGCCAAGTCTTCCTTTCTCTTAAGATTCAAGGAGCAAGGGGCGCCTGGCTGGCTCAGTCAGTGGAGCATGCGACTCTTGATCTTGCAGTCATGAGTTCAAACCCCATGCTGGGCATAGAGATTACTTAAAAAAAATTTTTTTTCATAAATAAGAATTCAAGGAGCTTCTCACTTTGCTTCAAGAGACGCAGGCCTCCGTGCAGACTCTCAGCTCCCAGCAAGCTGAGCCCGAAGAGAAATTTACTTAGAGTTTGTGTCACTGCTCACCATGGGCATCCACAGGGCATTCACTGAGCCCTAGGAAAGGGTCCCATCACCTCAACCCTGAGACGTGGATGGGGTTTGGTCAGGTCAGTAGTCAGTCACAAAGCTCTATGGCACTGTGGTCCTAGTGATTGTGACCACTGGATCCGTAACTTCTAGGGTACATCACCCTTTTCTATTCACAGCGTGCTTTCATTTGCCCTCTCTTGGATTTCTCTCCCAGCCATCGTATGATGTGGGCATCATTACTCCCAGGTGTCAGATGGGGAGACTGAGGCTCAGAGAGATGATCTCACAGCTAGGTCAGTGGCAGAGCTGTGATCTGAATCCAGAGTCCATGTTCTCAACTGCTCCACTGCCCCCCCTCAGTCAGAACCTCTCCACTCCCAGAGCTGGTGCCAACCAGACTTTGTTGAAACAGTCTGGTCTAGCAATTCAGCGGTTAGTGCTGTGGAGTGAAACCAAGCATAGCCCTGCAGTCAGACCTGGGTTCAAATCCCAGCTCAGCCATGTATTAGCAATGACCTTGGGCAAGCAACTGTGTCACTCTGAGCCCCAGCGCCCCATCTGTGAAATGGGGCTAGTGAGATTACCGCCTCGGGGAGTTGTCACAGGTGACAGACGAGGGTGGGCAGGATGGGAGGGACTGACCACTTCTTCTTCCCTCCATTTATTGTGCCTGTGGCTGTGTTGCATGTTGTCCGGTCCCTGACCTCAGCGAGGGGAGACCCATGTGTAAAGAGGGAAATGACTCAGAGGATCCAGGGAGGCTTGGCTCAGAAGAGAGTGTGCAAACAGGGCTTGTAGGGAGATGAGCCCACTGGCTGGGTTGCCACGTGACACCCCCAGCTGCCTTCACAACCGCACAGTGTTTAGCTGACAAGGACTTTCATACCCATTACCTAGGGCCTAAGAAGGCCCTCTGGTAGTTTACAGCTGGGGAAACCGAGGCCGGTGAGACTCAGTCAAGGTTGCACGCCAGCAAGGAGCTTCCTGCCTCTTGACCCCAAAGCAGTGCCCCCTGCTCCTCTCCCATAATAAAACGACTCCTGGGGTACCCAATGTCTCTGAGCAGCTCACTGGCCGAGGAGACTGGGGTCATTCACATCTCCCCCGACTCCCCGAGAGGACAGACCCCACTTACCTCGGAAGGGGAAGGTACCCAGTTTGTGCAGGTTCTCTTCCAGTTTCCCATAGTCCACCTCTGCCGTGGCAGTGAAGGGGGTGGTCACAGGGGGGTAGATACCTGCAATGTCCACCTTCCTCCCCTCCCCTGAGGCCCAGCCCCCCACATTCCTGGACAAGCCCCTGCTCAGCCCCTGCCTCACGGAGGACCAGACTCCACGGCCCAACATCTCTGCAAGAGGCCCAAGGCCCAGCTGGTCTCTGCCCCTGAGTGAGGCTGAGTTTGAACTCCTTCCTACCCTGTTAATGATCAGTGTGTCTAGTTAAAAATTTGCTGCCCCTTGACTATTGGTGCTGGGGCAGGCCTGGGCTGAGCGTCCCCAGGGTCAGAGGCTAAGCCTATAGGCCCCATGGCCTCGCTCCCCTGAGGGAACAGCTGGACAAACGCCACAACCTAGTGTCCCTCGGGCCAGGCGGGGTGGGGGGCGCGGGTTCCTGGAGTACCGACCCTACAAGGCTTCTCCACTGGGGCCCGGGCCCTCCTCCCACAATTCCCGGCCCCAAGGCCCGGAAGGCAGGCCGCGGCTGGCGGAGCCGATTGGCTGAGCCGGCCCCGCCCTGCGGGAGGGAGGCGTGGTTGTTGAGCCGCCGCGGGGAACGGCGGCCCTGCGCCCGCGCTCCGCTGCCCCGGATCCCGGGCCAGGCTCCCCCTGCGCGGGCGGGCCGCCGCGTGACCAGCCTGTGCTGGCCGCACACAGCCCTGTGGGACGGCGGTCACCAGGACGGGGGGAGGGGCAGGAGGGGTGCGCGGAGCAGCTGACCCACGCTGGTAATTTGGGAAGAGGGCTGGCAGGAAAGAAGAAGACACCTCGGTAGGAAAAGCCACAGGGCTGGGGCCAAAGGGCTCCAGGCTCCCCTCTTCCCTGAACCTACCCTGGCTCCGTTTTCCTTCTCTCCTAAACATTTCAAACACAAATAGAAACAAACATCACCAGTAGCAAAAACGACTTTTTTATTGCAGTTAGCTTGTGGGTGTCCCGGATCGTACGCAGAGGAATGGCAGGGTCCTCAGCCCTGGGGGCCGTTCTTATGACCCTCCGGCTGCATGCAGGGGACAGCCCCCGGGTGCCCAGCTGGCCTGAGGCCGGTGTTTACTGCGCTGGCACAGGCTGGGGGGGCTCCTGGCCACTCTCGGCAGGACCCTCCGGCCCGTTCTGCTCTGACCCTGGCTCGGGCTCAGGGTGCTCCAGAGCCTGCCGGGTGTCAGCTTGCCACAGCTGCACCAGGTCCGTGGGAGTCTTTCCTGCCTGGGGGAACCAAGCGGAGATCTGGTCACTGTTCAGAAGTTTGTACCAGGAGGTTCCCTCATCTAGACCAGGGGTTGCCACGAGGGGCAATTGGCAACGTCTAGAATGTTTGTGGTTGTCACAATCAGGGAGGTGGGAACTACTGGCATTTGGTGAATAGAGGCCAAGGATGCTGCTTTAACATCCTATAATGCCCAGGACAGTTCCCTCACACCAATTATCCAGCCCAAAATGTCAATAATGTCCTGGTTGAGAAACCCCCACCCACTGCCTCCCCATATCTTCCTGACTTTCCCATTATCCCCTTAGTCTTTCTCGAGTCAGGGGTGCCCTCCCATTACCCCCTCTTTCGCGATTGCTCCAGACCCCAGAGAAGAGCTCCGACTAGGGCACGTAGGACCCTGAGAGAACTCCAGGCCCACACAGTGTGCTAGGGGTGGTGGTGCCAACAAAGCACTCAGGTTCTTTCCAGCTGTGTTCCTCCATGATTTTGGCCTCCCTGGGCCTAGACATTAGGACCCCCTTTGATCTATTTGGGGGCCTTTGGGAAGCCCTCTTACTGTCCTTTCTGGCCCTTTCTCTGCACTTGCACTCTGGACAGAGATAAGCATAGAGAGAGCTGGGAAGGTGGGTGGGCCCCAAATTCCCAGGGGTCCAGAGAGACCCTCCACGGTGAGTGTGCTCCGAGGGCAGGCTGAGTCTTGCTCAGTTCTGTATTTCCTCTGAGTGCCCTAGCACAGAGCCTGGGTGAGTGGTGCCCACTAATTACTGAATCAGGGAAGCAATGAACTTACTAGGTTCTTGGTCATCATGTCAGCCCCATGCAGGAGCAGCAGTTTGATGATTTTGTAGCGGTTGAGCCTCACAGCATCATGCAGGGCACTGTCCCCTTCCTAGAGCAAATGTGACACTCAGTATGGCCCACGGGGGCATATGGGAGCCCTCAGGCTTCCTGCACCCCCAGGATGGGGCTGAACAGAAGGGAAGCTGGACACTCACTCTGTCTTTGGCATTGATGTCCAGGCCCAGGGATAGAAAGTGCTGCACAATCTCCACGTGCCCTGTCCGGACTGCCACATGCAGGGGGGTACTCAGCAGCTGTGTGGGAAGGAAGCAGGAACTGCTGGCTGAAGGGGTCTGGACTGTGGTGCCTCCGGGAGGGAGGCTGTCCTAACTCCAGCCTAATCCCTTCCCCAAGTCCTAGTGCCAAGGCCTGAGCCCCGCAACGACTGGGAATGCTACAATTTCCACCATCCTATCCAATGGTCTACCTCGGAAGCATTAGGTGCCTCGTCCTCTGGGAGGCCTTCTGTGGTTTCCCTCTCACCCACTGTTCACTCCTTTGCCCTTCTTTTAATAATTATAATAGATGCCATTTACTGAGAGGTAACTATGTGACAGGCATGGCAAAAGCTTATAAAACATCAGCCTTATGCTGAAAAAATAATTTACATACATTTCCCCCATCTAATTATATAGGACTTCTGTAAGACATGTGACAGATAAGCCACAGAGGCTCACTAGTTCAAGGTTACACACAAAGGAATGAATGAATAGAAAAATGGTGGACGAATAAACAAGCCAACAGATGAATAAATGAATGGTTGGATGGATGGACAGATAGATAAAGGATGATGGAGGATGGCACGGATGAACAAATCCCACATCTTTTGGGTGATCCCAAAGCCCCCTAAATAGTGGATTTCTTCTCCTCCCCTCTCCTCTGTCCTTTCTGCTCCCATCCCCAGATGCTGGTCCCCAAGGACCTACAGGTGATGGCCAAGACCCCTCCCTGGGCTCTGCAGCCCCTCTAGAAACCAGACCAGCTCACTATCCTCCTGCTTCCTGGGCTTGTCTATTCTCTGCCCCTTGCCCTCCCTCCCCAGCCACCTAATACCTATGAGCATTATTGCCTCACCTTGTCCCTCATGTTGGTGTCTGCTCCTCGGCTTTGCAGGAGCTCTACCACCTCCAAGTGGCCGCCGCGGCAGGCCCAGTGCATGGCTGTGCAGTCCAGCTGGAAGGGAAAGATGGGGCTGTAAGGGAGAAAATGCCCTGGGGGAAAGGACCCCGGCCAAGAGGGCAGGAGGAATCAAAGGAAAGGGGGCAGGGAAGGGGCAGGGGCATGCCTGTGCCTGGGCAATGGACTGAGCAGAGCAGGGGACCCCTCAGGTCCAAGTCAGGTTTACAGAGGATGGCCCCAGGCCATACAACCCACTGGAGGTGGGGCCTGGCCCCAGAGGAAGCCTGTTTGTCTCCCAGCTTGGCACAGGTTTGCACGGAGAGGGAGTCTATTGGTGCTGGGCCCACCTCCTACCTCCCACCCAATAGGTATCTCTTGCTCACCCGATCCTGGAAGTCCACAGTGGCCCCACGGTCTAGAAGCTTCTCCAGGATCTCCATGTGACCTTCCAGGGAAGCTCGATGAAGTGCTGTCCGGTGGAACTGTCCCCAGAGAGACTGTCAGGGCCTGATCTCTCTCAGGCTGAGACCAGGCCTTACCCCATTTCGATTCTGAGCCCTGTGCTGGGTCCCCATAGCTTCCATGTTCTGGCAGCTCCTTCATGTTCTATCCAGACCAGCCTTGGAGCCCTCTTATGCCCTGGGAACTCTGACCTTCTCACTGTCCCCCACCCCCAAGCACATCAAGCTAGGCCTTGACACAGGCTGTTCCCTCTGCCAGCAATGCCCATTTTTGCCCTTACTTTCTGTGAGTGCTTGATCAATTCTTGCTACTCCTTCAAGAGGCAGGGCAGCTCAAGTGCCATTATCTTGAAACCTCTAGGCCAGAGCTGCCCCCAGGGGACCCAGAGAAACAGTGAGAGGGGAATGGAAGGCAGGCCAAGTCTTACTAGACCCTGTTTCCCCTGAGTCCCTAGCCCAGGGCCAGAAGGGGCAGGTGCGCACCCATGACTGATTCAAGGAAGAAATGAAATTTAGCATTTTGCTTTGGTCTCTTGAAACACTCACGCCATGAGGCATATCTTCCCACAGTCAAGATCTGGCTATGTGCCAGTCTCCCTCTACTCTCAACTCTGGTCTTTCCTTTTTTGCACTCCCAGCACCTGGCACAGTGCTCAGAGGTAGGAGGGGTTTGGATAGACCGAGAGGATTGAGACTCCCGAGTCTCATGGAACGGAAGGACCGTGTAGTCTACGCCCACAATGATGCAGGCTGCAGAGGGTGACCATTAAGTTGCTTAATCCCGGGAGATGAAGATGAAAGAGCGCTCTGCCAATGTGAAAGAGGCAGTTTCAGGGAAAACAGGAAAGTATGAAGGGTGCTGGGAACGTTTTGAAAACCATGGTGACGGTTGCACAGCATGGTAAATATAATTAATGCCACTGAACTGTACACTTAGAATGACTAAAGCGGCATATTTCATGTTATATGTATTTTGCCACAATACAATAATAAGTTTTAAAAGGAAGCGTGTTATACAATGCAACACAAAAATATCATATCCTAGCATGTGCTTTATAGTTTTTTCCTTCAGTCCGTAAATACTAGTCGAGGCATTAATATTCCATTTGATCCCCATGACATGCTCTGAGGGAAGGAGGCCATTTTACAGAGGAGGAAACTGAGACACAGAGCTAGCTGAAGGTCGCATGGTTAGGGAGTGATAGAGATGGGATTTGAGCCCCAAATTCTTGGTTTGGGCTCTTTTTTACTTAATTCCATTCCTCTTTTTTCCCTAAAAGACCACATGACATTTGTTACTCTGGAGGTAGTTCAAGTTGCAAAGGGCTTAAGGACTTAGGTAAATTCCTGCATGGGCAAGGTGGCATCCCAAATCTTCTAAGGGCCCCCTTCCCAAAGGACACCCAATGCCTGTTCTCAAACAGGCCCACCAGTGGGCGGAGTGGGGGTGGCAACTCTGAAAGGGAGGCAGGCCCAGGTGCAGGTAGAACATCACCTGATCACAGGTGTCCGGGGAACCCCCATCGGCCAGGAACTTCTCAATGACCTTCATTTTCCCCTCCACGGCCGCTTTCAGGAATGTCTCCTCTTCCACAGGGCCAGTCTGGAAGGCATGAAACCAGTAATGGAAGGCTGCCCTGCAGTGATCAGAGGCCCTCCTGGGCTCCCCATGCCCCCTGCCGACACAGGTGCCTCCCCAAGACCCTTACGATCTCCTCGGGCTCTGGAGGTGGCTCCTGGGAGGCCATCAGTGCTTCCCGCTTCTTCTGCTTGCGTTTTTTCCGCAGTTCGATGAGGTTCTGGATCCCACCCACGTCGATGATCTCCCGCCGAAGATCTAGGGATGTCTTGCGCACACGCTCTTGGCCCTGCATGGAGGTGGCTCATCAAACCCCATGCTGGGGCCTTGGGGTCCCTGAGCTACGCTGGGGGAGGAGGATAGAGAGAGCTTCTCAGGAGAGAGAGAATCCAGGTCTAGCTCTCCTGCCCAGGACTAGGAGAAGCAGATGAGACCAGGACACGGGGGGGGGGACCAGGGGACAAGGAGAGACCTGAGGGGACTGCGTAGAAGCTGCCAGCTTTGAGCCTTCATGTAGGTGAAGGGTAGGAGGAGGGAATCTCAGAGGTAACCCTCCGCCCAGGCCTTCAGAATGCAATCTGAATCCTCAGCTTTCCATGCAGTTTCATTTGTGTGTGTGTGAGATCATACAAGTAATATAGAAACAGGGGCGCCTGGGTGGCTCGGTCAGTTAAACTTGTGCCTTCAGCTCAGGTCATGATCCTGGGGTCCTGGGGTGGAACCCCGCATTGGGCTCCCTGCTCAGCGGGGAGCCTGCTTCTCTCGCTCCCTCTGCCCCTTCCCCCGCTTGTGCTCTCTCTCTCTCTCAAATCAATTTTTTAAAAATTAAAAAAAAAGCAATACAGAAACATAAAAGGTATGAAGAGAAAGCCCTTCCCTCCCAGAGGTAACTTCTATTATGGCTTGGTTGATGCCCTTCAAATAGCATCCTATGGGATCATCTTCCACAATAGTGCTCTGGAAACCCTGGTTTCCTTGTACCAGCACCGAGGTCTCTCCAGTCAGCACCCTTAACATGGGCATGGTGCCCTGCTGTATTGCTACCCAGTCAGCTGGGGCTTCCGATAGGGGCTTCCAAAATGAGTCCATCCCCTGGGACCTTGTACACATGCAGATTCTGACTCAGCAGGTCTGGGGTGGGGCCGGGAGATTTGGCATTGCGAGCGTGATCCTGGGGAGGGGCAGCTGAGATAATGGTTTGCATACCTCACCAGGGGGAGCAAAGCCATAACTGCCTGTCCTGTCCCCTGAGCGTGGAGCCTGGGTTCTCCTCACACATTACCTTAACCTTCTGTAAGGCCGGACTCTGAGCCCCGTGGTGCTTCTCATCCTCCAACACCAGCATGTCCATGGGCAGCTTCTGCTGGGCAGTTCCTCGGAGTTTCTGGTGAGCCAAGGAGAGGATGTGCTCCAGGACCTGCCCACAGCACCCAGGGAGGCAGGTAGCCTCTCCCCCAACCCACTCCAAGGAAACCCCAAAGACCTCCTACTGTGTGACCTCAGAGCCCTTCTGAGCCCCACTCCTGACGGGTCCTGGAGAGCCCCTGGCCAGAGCCAAGCTCCCCATAGTTCCCCAATTCCATCCCTACCCCAAGCTCAGCTCAAACACCTGTCCACTGACGGTCGTGTGTCCTTAGCAAAAGAAGTTCAGGGGCCACTGGAATGAGTTTTCATGAAGTTAAATATATTCCCCTTTCAAAGCACTGAGATGATGATGGTGGTGGTGGTGGTGATTTCTTTGTTGCCATTAAAAATTCGCATTGATGAAATGATTGTGGTAAGAATTGAGTTATTTTTCAAATAGATTCATGTGTCCATACAAAAATTTGGCAACTCTCAGATACCAACTTTTTTTCTCAGATTTTACTGCTCCATGAAATCCTGGGGCTGGAAACTTGTTGTCAGGGAACCTGAGGGCGGGAGCCACAGCTACATAGCCTTCAGTCTGAAGGGGCTCCTAGCATTGCCCTTGTTCTCATTGTAATTAGATGGGTGCAACTCCTTCCAAGTCTCCTCTCCATTTGTAGTTTTGACTTGCCTGGACTGCTTCCTCGTGGGCTCCTCCTCGGTTTTAAGGAAGCCACTTTTTGTGAAGTGCTGGCACCCCATCTCTGTGGGGGGTCCAGATGACGGCTGGGGAGGAATGGCCACCCTTACAGAGCTCTCAGCTGCCTTGTTCCTTTCCCACTGAGCTCCGGTGGTATACTCCTCCAGGGCTGATTTCCCAGGCTGCTCCCTTCCGCGTTGGGCTTACATGGTTTGAGGTGTCCCTAGTGTTGGCCTCACCTGAAACACTGCATCTTCCTCCAAGAACAAGGGATGACCTTGGGCTGCAGCTACTACCGCATGTGGGACCCTGGCTGGGTTCCTCATGGAGCATCCAGAGGGTGGGCTTGGGTCATAATCATTTTGGTAACCCTAGCAGCTATGACAAGGTCTAGCATATAGCAGGTGCTCAGTGAATGTTGGAGAATAAATGAATGAATGAGTGAATGGATCATGACAGGGGGTGCCCGGCATCTCTGCCCACCCTTAAGTCCTCAGTGATGACCTGACCTAGTTTGCGCCCATGACAGAGCCCCAGCTCAGGGGCTTCCAGACTCTCCTTCGCCTCCCACACCAAGAAGGGGGAGCAGGCAGGACAGAGGCTCTCCTCTGAGAACCTTGATGGGCTAGGACCTGCTGGGAACACCTAGAGACTCTTGGTCTCACTAGACTCTCTAGTCCTTTGCGGCAGATTTGTCTTTGGGGGCTGACATACAATGAGAACTCAATGTTTACTGAACTGGGTGCTAGTGGGTGAAACACAAAGAAACAAACTCCCACCTTACTTTGTAGATCGTTGTACAGATTAAATGGAAGGATGCCTGTACAGAGCTTAGCATGGTGCCGGACACGTAGGAGGTATTTGGTGGGAAGGCTGGCTCTGTGGGCACCCAGTGTCCCAACAGCCCTGCTGCTATATTTGTTGGGTGAATGAATGGATGAGGACTGCTCTGTGTCCCCTTGCTGAAGGTCTCTGTGTCCAGCGGCAGCACTCCAGAAATGGCCCAGCAGCATGACTCACCTACCTGGCCCCAGGGGGGAAGTGGCATTCCTAGAGATCCAGGGGTGCCCCAGCCCGGCCTCAGCGGGTTCAGCCCAAGCTCTTCCCCCACAAACCTGCCCCCCTCCCCCGCCCCTAGTCTTCATCTCTTCTTCCACCAGAGCCCCGGTCCTTCCCTCTTCCTCACCCCCATTCAGTCACTCTTTTTTTGAACGGAGCCTACCTCCAAACTGATTTATCTCCTCCCTCCCATTCCTGTTAGGGCCAGTCTTTCCCCTCCAACGTGTCCTTCTCAGGCTGTCCGAGCTGCCTTCCTAAAATAGGTCAGATGGCACGACTCACCCTCACTCAGCAACACTTAGTGTCTCCCCACTGCCCAAAGAATAAATATCTTTCCCACGGCCCTCGCTGGTTTGTGCCCAGCCTTAGCCCCTACCTACTATCAGACTTTCTCACAACAGTCCCACCATCACTCACCCAAACTTCAGTGCCTTGTCCTTTCCTTAGCCTGGAATTCCCTCCCTTCCTGATCTCCACTCACTAGCCTTGAAGGCCCCACTCAAATGCCGTCCCGTTCCCAAGAGTCCTTGAGCACCCACAGTCAGAGCGACTCACCTACCCTTGGTGCCCTTCCCTGCTGACTTAACAGCTCTATTTCACCATTGCTTCACTCTGCCCGTTTCTCTGTGGACTTGCCCCCGACGGATGCTGGCTAGAATGACTGTAGGGCTGGTAAGGAGGCAGGGGCTGGCCCTACTGACCCTCTTATTCCTCACAGCACCTGGCACTTGGCAGAGCAGACTCTAAGTGAAATACCAGTTTAAATAAGAATGAAGAGTGGACAAGCCTGCACCTCCCCCTCCCCCGACTTCTTTATCCCAGAGAAAATGCAATCGCCCAGAGCTGCATGCTCCAAAGGCCTCCCCAAATGCAGCTGGTAGTCCTGGGAAAACCCATGCTTCCTTTCCCAGCACCCCTTCCTTGCTCTGCTCCCAGTCTTTATTCTTCTTCAGGGACCAAATGCTGAAGTTTCTCTCGTCTCAGCACCCCCCACTCCCGCTGAGCAGCTGGGAGATCTCAGGGCCCCACACTCCCACCTTCTCAGGCAGCACCCCAGCTGTCCTGCTCTGTGCAGCCAGGCCCGCCTCCTCGAGGCCCAGTTGGGTGGCAGGATCTCAGGAGCCCAGCTCGGCTCGCCCACCCCACTGTCTCTCAGTTCTTGGGGTTGAAGCCTCAGTCTCCCACTTCCAGCAGCCCCCTCTACCAGGAGCACCCTGGAGCTGGAATGATGCCATTGGGTCCCTGGGGACCCCTGCCCTCCTTCCCACTACAGATGTGTCAGCCAGGCTCTTACCTCCCTTGATAGTAGAGCTGGATCTCCTTAGAATCCCCTGGGGTCCCCACACCCGTGCCCATACCTCATTCTCTTCCTCCTGTGCCAGGCGCTCCTCAATAAGCGCCGTGGCCCTCTGCACCGCCTCAGAGCCCTCCATGGTGCCGTCTATAACCAGCCTCTGCAGGCCACAGGGCCTCGGGGGCTTTATAAGCCAGGCCACCCACCCCCACCCTGCTGGGCGCCTTTGCCATGAGCTCACCGGCCCAATTCTCCACCTGCCTCCCCCACCTGTCACCTTCACCCCGGGCAGCCCCAGGGAGCTGGGGGAAGCAGGGACGGTTTGCCCCCTCCCCCTCTCTGGCCTATTGGAACTGAAGAGCCCAGTGCCCCAAGAGTAGGGCTGCAGGAAGGAGCCCGCCTAGCCTCCGTCCTGAGTGCTTGGGTCCAGCTGAGTCTTAGCCACGGCAGCCGGGCTGCACGAAGGACCCACTGGCTGCCCCTAAGCCTGATGACAGTGCCACCTGCTGGACGCCTGGAAACTGCCCAACAAGTGCCAGTGAGGGGAACTGAAAGCCAACAGTGGGGACCCAAATACAGGCCTGTGTCCCCAGCTGTCCTGTGAACAGGATCTGCTCGCTCTGTGGTGGGGCAGACTCTGCTATGTCTGGGCTGGAGTGCCAGGGTGCTGGGCAGGAGTCAGGGCAGGTGCCTCCCTCTTTGCCCACAGCGCATGCGGGCCTTCGCCTCTCCGGGGTCCCACAGCGCCCCCTAGTGAGGCATCACTGTATGTGGCTGCATGTCCCTTAGCCTCTGACAAACAACCTTGACCATCTATCTGACTGTCTCACAAGGCCTCTGCAAAACTTAAAAGGTCTGGCTTCAAAAAGAGTGTCAGGAAGCCACCCTAAAAGGGCCAGAGTGCAGTGCCGAGTCCGGGTGACGACCAGCTCCTTCTGATCATCCTTTCCTCCTGGTTTCCTTGTCAGGCCACCCCGACCGGGGTCGCTGAGAAGGAAAATCCTCTCAGTGGAGAAAAAGCAGGCCTGAACTTGCTCAGCTCCACACCTAGAACTGTGGGAGTGAGCCCCGGGCTGCCATGACCCAGCTTTAACCTGCCAGTGAGCACAGACGCCATAGCTCTGGAGTTCCAGAACGCTCACGTGGCTCGCCCTTAGCTAAACCACCTCATCAGAGGTCCCCCTCGGACGATACGCACACTTTCCCCGAAGGAAGGCCAGGCATTGGCTCCTTTTTCTCTCTGGTTCCCTTGCTGGTAAGCTGACACCTGCTCGCAATCTAAATCCAAGATTTTGCTTTCACATCCCCAAGGGTGCAGTGCAGCATCTTCAGGATTTGGGCGCATACCTCAGCCCGGAGGGCCCGGCTCGGAGGCTGCAGCAGGCGACCAGCACCCTACAGGAGCAGACGAGCAGATTACTAATGCCACCTTCCTGAGACGCGGACTCTGCTTTCAAAGCACGTTCACATCTGCTATCCCATTTAATCTTCCCAGCAACTGAGGGAAGAGGTAGGGCGAGAGGCATCTCCTCCACATTAAGAATAAGCAAAGTGAGGGGCGCCCTGGTGGCTCAGTCGTTAAGCGTCTGCCTTCGGCTCAGGTCATGGTCCCAGGGTCCTGGGATCGAGCCCTGCATTGGGCTCCCTGCTCTGCGGGAAGCCTGCTTCTCCCTCTCCCACTCCCCCTGCTTTGTTCCCTCTCTCGCTGTGTCTCTCTCTGTCAAATAAATAAAATCTTAAAAAAAAAGAATGAGCCAAGTGGGCTCAGAGGTTAAGGGTTTGTCCCGAGGACCCATGAGAACACAGGGCCTGGAATACTAGGAATTCGAAGCTCCCTACTGTCCGCTGCCACACCAGAACTGGTTCCACAGCGGGGCTGGGGAGCCCACAGGCAAAGCTAGGCGAGAGAGAAGGAAGGAGCAAAAGGCTTTATTGATAAATATGCAGATATGTCTGTACACAGGGACCTGTGGTGGGCCATGGCCAGGCTGCAGACCCCCCCCCCCCACCGCTTGGGTTACAGCCAGGAGATGGCCCCGTGCAGACCCCTGCCTCAACAGCACAGCCGTCCAGCCACCCGCCCGCTCCACCTCTGCCAATTGTGCTGAGGGGCAGGGAGAGGCAGAGGCCGGCCTCAGGCTCCATGCCCCTGGGGCTCACGGGCCATCCCCTCCCCTCCAGGGGACCGGCACTGGGCCCAGGGCAAAGTCAGGGAGTGGGGGCAGGGGAAGGGGACAGCAGCTGCTTCAGACCCTGAGCAGAAAACCGGAGTGAGCACAGCCGGCAGCACCAGAGGACAGATCTGGGCTCCAGGGGCCTCCGGGCTGGCGCTCGTGGCTCGAACCTGCTGCGGGAGAGAGGCAGGGTGGAAGGCCCCCGCTCGCCTTTTCTCCAACAAGGCTGGCAAAGCCTGTGTGTGGCAGCACTGCTTCCTGGGTGCAGGGCACCGGGGGCTCCAGGGGCCGGGGCGCCTGGGAGGCAGGGCCCCTTCACGGCTGGCCCAGCAGCCACGCGGCCGGAGGCGCCCCTGAAGAAAGCGACAGCACGTGGAGGCAGGGTGGGGGCACCCAGTGCTCAGCCGGCGGGGGGGCCTCTTCACCCCGAAGAAGCCTCCACGGCCTCTCTTCCCAGGGGTCCGCGGGCTCCTCAGTCCTGGGGCGGCGGGGGCTGGTTGATGATGACCTGGATGACAAAATCTTTCTGGATCTTGGTTTCCTGGAGTCGCGTGCGGTCTGTGAGCAGCTTCCCGGAGAAGAACCACCGCTGCCAGGACGGCTCGATGCCCTCCTGGGTGTGCAGCTGCCTCTTCAGCTGCCCCACCGTGTCGGGCAGGCTGGCGCTGAGCCTCACGTCCTTGCCCGTGGAGAGGCGCACCTTCAGGGGGAACTCGCGGCGCACCCCGGGCGTGGGCTCAGGTGGCTCCAGGCTCTCCTCCTCCGTGTGCTCCAGCAGGAGGTTCACGGGCGGCGACAGGCAGTAGATGGGCAGCTGGTAGCGATTGCCCAGCTCATCATAGCATTCACAGAGGGTGCCTGGGTGAAAAGCGGGGCAGTCAGAGTCTGCTTGGGGAGCCCCACAGTTCCCGCGAGGAAACCCTGACCCCCAATGTCACTGTAATTTGGAGACGGGGCCCATATGGGAGTCACCAAGGTTAAATGAGGTCACCTGGGTGGGGCACCGATCCAACAGGATTACTGTCTTTCTAAGAAGAGACGGTGGGGCAGTATGTACGTGAGGACATAGCAGGCAGGTGGCCATCTACAAGCCAAGAAGAGAGCCCTCACCAAAAACCGAATCAGCTGGCACCTAGGTCTCAAGCTTCCCAGCCTCCAGAACTATGAGAAAGAAATTTCTGTTGTACAATAAGCTACCCAATCTGTGGTGTTTTGTTAGAGCAGCCCGAGCAAACTAATACACCTGTTCTGGCCACTCCACAGTCCCCGAACCCACCCTACAGTCAGTTGTCTCTGGGACAGGCAGCTGGGAGGAGTTCAAGGTAGAATCAGGAAGATGTGGGCCGGCATCTTGGCTCTACTAGGTACTGGCTGGTTCAATGCTGGCAAACTATGTAACTTTCCATGTGCTCATTCAACAACTCTTTCCTGAGCATATGTGCTGGGTGCTGGGGTTACCAGGGTGAATGAGAAAGCACGGGCCCTACTCTTCATGGCTTATAGCCTGGTGGGCCCCAGTTTCCTTCCTGCACTATGTATTGCACACAGTAATATATTTGTTACATCTTGAGCACCTACTAAGTCCCGGGACTGGACTAAAGGCTGTTCTGCATATCTTGCTGAGTCCTAACAACCATCCTATGAGGTGGGGTATCCCCACTTTACAGTTGTAAGTTCCTGAGACTTTAAAATGCAGAAGCTCCCTGCTCAGGGACACACTACCAAAAACAGAGACATTTGTTTAAACCCAGGTCTGTGACTCTACTGTTCACTGTGACCCTCTACATTGCCCCATAAGGCTGTTATGAACTTAAATGAGATACTACAGTAGAAGCTTCTAGCTCAGTGCCCAGCACATAATAACTCACAACAGAAGGTTAGTGCCTCAGATGTTCTGTGATCCCAAAGTACCCTGAGCAACGCTAGCTGCTCTCATCACACTGCTCTGAGGTCAGTCGGTGCCCTTCTATCCCTTCATTAGACGAGCGAGGATTGTGTCTCACTTTAGTTTTTGTCCCCACTCCTGGTGCATGCTCAGTAAGGGCCGCGTGAATCAACAAGCACATGGCTACCCTGGCCACCTAGCAGCTGGGATAAAAACTCCCAATGTGTGGCCGGCCGCCAGCTCTCTTCTAGCCGAAGCAGCCTGACGGCCCCCAGCCCAACGGGGAGAAAGCCCGGCCCTGCCTGCTCACCATGAGGCAGGGTGATGCTGGCTCCATCCAGGATGGCCTGAGCCAGCTCATGGTCGTTGGCCTCGGCTGCATAGGCGGCGGCCTTGAGGGCGTCCCAGATCTCCTTGCGGCCCTCAAAGGCAGGTGCCGTGTCCCAGAACTCATCCCGTTTGCTCCGCAGCTGCCCGTCAGTCATGGGGTAGTCACTCTTCCACTTCAGCCGCTCCTTCTTCAGGGGCTCATTGCGCCCTGGGCAGGACGGGAGGGACAGGCTGAGTGCCTCTGAAGCCAGGCTGCGGCCCGCTCTCTCTCCCGCCCCTCCCCTGCCAGCACCCTCCCACCCCTCTCCTCCCCAGGAATGGCTCCGAAGTATTCCGGTCTCAGGGCCCTTTCCTGGCAGCGTCAGGGAAGTCTGGAAACTGCATACACCCAACCTGGGGATGTAAACAATTTTTGTCAGCACAGCATGGATCACCTCTTTCTTTGATTATAAAGGAGTACATGTTCAGTAGTCTTAAAAACCTGGCAAGAATGTCAGTGTGTGAGAGTAACGGTGGCCATTTAGGGGGCAGGGCGAGCGCTTTAAACCCACTGCTCATCTGGTCCGCAAAACCCAGCAGATGGGCCCACTGAGACCAGGAGAGCCCATCATTTGCCTGAGGCCACATGGGTACAGATTTCACACAAGACATTCTGAGTGCTGAGGCCACCCTCCGTCTGCGCCATGCTGCCACCGGGGAAGAAACAACTGCAGAATTCCACTATGCAGAAATAACCATCGTTGACACCTAAACATATTTTCTTTCCCCCCATTTCTCTCAATATAGTTGAGTTGATATTATTTTTTTAAAAGACTTAGAGAGAGATCAGAGAGTGAGCGCGCGTGCATGAGCAGGGGTGGGGGTTTGTGGCAGGGCAAGGGAGACAAAGTTCCAGGCAGACCCCCTGCTGAGCACAAAGCCCAAAGTGGGGCTCCATCTCACGACCCTGAGCCGAAATCAAGCGTCGGGACGTTTTATTGACTGAACCACCCAGGTGCCCCAGTGGAGTTGATACTACTAATTTTATTTTTTTCTATTCCTTGTTACAGAAAGGACTTCACATTTTTTCATGCCAATATACAACTTTATTTTACAGTTACATTACCGTCAATGTGTCAATGTATATTCCCATCATTAAAAATGATAAACTGCAACGTCTATATGTTATTAATGTCCTACCATGTAGTTACAAAATACATTTTTTGAAAAAACCATAACCAACCAACCAAAAAAACCCTGCAGCATCTGAAGAGGAAAACAATTCTGTTAAATGTCATTTTTCTTGTTACCTGGCCCCAAGTGACTTCCAAGACAAGTCGAGACTGAGGGCAGAAGCATCTCTCAAAGGCTCTAGGAGGCTCAGTCCTTTCAGAGTTGAAGGCAGAATAATCCACAGGAGGAAGGTCTAAAGCCTGCGGCTCCCACTCTAACTCGGATCCTCCAGGCAAGGGGCCGAACCCAGGCCGGGGTCTGCCAACCAGGCTGCCTGGTCTGGCTGGGGCAGGAGAGGGGGCTCCTCAGGGGAACACGACGCATCCTACCCCTACGAACTGTGTGAAAGAACCCCCTGCAAGCACTGTATTTATATATATTACCCCGGTTCAGCTTCGCAGCAGCCTTAGGCATTAAGGGTTTATAGCTTCTTCACAGAGGATGGGACAGGCAGAGAGATCCAGTGACTTGCCTGAGGTCACGCAGTAAGTGAGAGAGCATATATGGCTCAGGTCAGACTGAATCCACAGACGGCCCTCCTGCGGGTTTGCCGCTGAGGTGCAGGCAGAAAACTCTCAAAGCCAGACATTTAATTTAAAGAGCTCCTGGGTTAGCAGAAAGAAACGCAAATCCTCTTTGTGGGAAAACAACTTTAAAGCAGGCCTCAAAGAACTCCCAGGATAAAGTTCCAAGGAAAAGAGATGATAGGGTCATAGTTTTTTGTTGTTGTTGTTGTTTTTTTATCACAACATACAAGGAAACAAGGCAATAGAAGCCAGAGCCAGCAAAAACGGCAGATGGAAGAATCAGACCGACAAAGATTTCAGATATGGGATTTATCAGACACAGATTATGAAATACCAAGTTTAAGAAATAAGTGAGTCTTAACCATATGAACAAGGAAAAAGAGATTACAGAGAATGACCAAGCAGAAATTAAAGGAACCATACAGGACTTCTAGAAATGAAAAACAATATTGATATTTAAGGGTCTAACATTTTAAGTCAGAATTTCCAGAAGGATACAACAGGAAGAATGGGAATGAAACAATATTCAAAGAGATCATAAAAATGTCCATTTTCTAAACTGTCCCATAAATTCAATGCAATTCCACTAAGATTCCTAACTGGAAAGCCCCCTCTGGCCCTGCCGCCGCCCCACCAGGAACTCGAGAAACTGATTCTAAAGTTGATATAGAAGAACAAAGCCACCCCTAGGGTAGAATGAGGTGGGAGAACCTGTGCTACCATTACCTACACTAATTATAAAGCTATGGTGAGAGGGCAGTACTGGAACAGGGACAGACAAATGGGCCGATGGGACAGAACAGAGAGCCCAGAAATAGACCCAGCATATATGGAAATGTGATTAAAATGAGAAGGAACACTGCAGATGGTGTGTGTGCAAGAAGGATGTGAAATAAATATATATATTCATTATATGTATTATATATTTATATATATGTATGTTTCTGCCCCTGGTTTCTGGTAATATTTGGTCTTTGACCTGGTTCTTGATATATAGCTCCTAAAACCCTTAAAATTTCCTGAGTGATAGGAATGTCTGATACAGAGCTCCTAAATCCCTTGGAATTTCCTGGGTGATACAAGTGTCTTTTGTTCTAATGAAGTGGCTCTTGGTGGGCTCTATGATAAGCTTGGAACTTTCAGCCCTATTCCCCATTCTCTGGTGAGGAGAGAAGGGCTGTACATTGAGTTAACAGTTGGTCATACCTATGTGATGACGCCTCCACAAAAATCCCAAAAACATGGGATTGGAGAGCTTCCAGGTTGGTAAACATATCCATGTGCTGGAAGGGTGGTGCACCCCAAGTCTGGGACAAAAGCTCTTGTGCTCAGGACACTTCCAGACCTCCCCTCATGTATCTCTTCATCTGGCTATTCATTTGTTTTTATTTTATTTTATTTTATTTATTTGACAGAGAGAGACACAGAGAGAGGGGGGGAACACAAGCAGGGTGAGTGGGAGAGGGAGTAGAGAGCCTGACGTAGGGCTCGATCCAAGGACCCCGGGATCATGACCTGAGCCGAAGGCAGACGCTTAACGACTGAGCCACCCAGGCGCCCCCTAGCTATTCATTCGTATCCTTTAAAATGTCCTTTCTAATAAATCAGCAGTAGTAAGTAAACTATTTTCCTGGGTTCTGTTGAGCCGCTCTACCAAATTACTGAACCCAAGGAGAGGGTCATGGGAACCTCTGATTTGTAGCCAACTTGGACAGAAGTTGTGGGTAACCTGGGAACCCACTACTTGAAACTGGAAGCTGGGGGCAGTCTTGACAGGTAAGCCCTTAACATGTGGGGTCTGCACTCACTCCAGGTAGTGTCAGAATTGAACAGAATTGTAGGACACCAGTTGGCATCCAGAGAAAATTGGAGAATTGCTTGGTGTGGGAAAAACACCCATTCATCTGGCATCAGAAGTATTCTGTGTGATCAGTAAAGGAGAAACACAGGAGATTTTTCTTTATGATGAACTACTGATAAATGGTGTTAGGGCTATAGGTTCTCCTATATAGGAAAACATGAAACAGAATCCCTACCTCACACCAGCCACAAACATCAAAACCAGAACAGGGACTTAAAAGTGTGGAAGAGAAAGGATGCACTGGAAAGACAGAAGATTACAGTTTTGTCCAAATGTTTTTTGTGAAAGTTTGGCTTGGATGTGTTTTTGCTTGGATCAAAGAAATAGCTCTGCTTCATGATTTCTCTGGTCCTTTAGCAAGAACTCTGATCAACCAGGGTTCACAGTCATCTGGTGACACTCTCAAGGACTTCTGGGTGGTGTGGGGCTTCTGCCCCTCCACTCTCTGACCTAATCATCTTTTTAATTTCTTGAGCTGATTTCTATAGTTTTCCTGTCTCCTTCCTCTTGGCCAGATGTCACTTTTTTTTTTTTTAAGATTTTATTTATTGGGGCGCCTGGGTGGCTCAGTCGTTAAGCGTCTGCCTTCGGATCCTGGGATCGAGCCCCGCATCAGGCTCCCTGCTTGGCGGGAAGCCTGCTTCTCCCTCTCCCACTCTCCCTGCTTGTGTTCCCTCTCTCGCTGTGTCTCTGAGAAGGCAGACGCTTAACGACTGAGCCACCCAGGAGCCCCCAGATGTCACTTCTTACTGGTCCCTGTCTAGCTGTGGCTCCTATGGGTAGAGGTCAGGCCCAGCTAATGGGCTCCTAATCTGCTGAGGGTTAAGAAAGCTTGTCAGTACTTTCGAAATCGAGAGCATCCGGTTTTAAGAAAAAGGCTTCCTAAAGAAGAAAGAGACTAGGCTTCAGGACATCTGTTGTTCCTGCTCAGATCCCCGCAACCCCTGCCCCATCAAATGGGGTTTGGCTCTGTTCCTGACAATTGAGGATACCTGAGGTATAAGCATGTACACACGCCTCTCATTGTCTTCATAAGATAAAAATAGCCCCATGGTGTCCCCTTTCAAAGTCATCACCTGAAGGATGCTTTGCTCACATACCTGGCTTTCAGAGTCCCCTCCCCTGCATGTGGACAGTAGAATGCTTTCCAACTATCAAAGACCCACCCACAGAAGGGACACAGTGCAAGTGCACATCTGCAAGTATTAACAGTATCTGCCGTCACCCAGGATACAATGGTGTAAAAATTCCTTATCCTGGGTGTCTGCCTTCGGCTCAGGTCATGATCCCAGAGTCCTGGGATCGAGTCCCACATCGGGCTCCTTGATCAGCAGGGAGCCTGCTTCTCCCTCTGCCTGCTGCATCCTCTGCTTGTGCTCGCCCTCTCTCAATCTTTCTCTCTGACAAATAAATACAATCTTTAAAAAGCAAAATAAAATAAAAACAAATGGTATTAATGCCCTACTTAAAATAAAATTCCTTATCCTGTATGCTGGTCCTTTCAGACGGAAAACACTAGAAAGTATTAGAATGGAGTGGGGGGGTGGCGGTGGGAACAGGGAGGGTTGATGTCAGGAAAAGGCAGCCCGAGCAGCTGTGATGGCACCTCAGAGCCAGCAGGGGGCAGACGCAGCACCTCTGGGCCAGGTGCTGGCTCCCTCCAACAGTGAGTCAAATACAGCGTAAAAATACCCAGCAAAATTCTCTGGGCCCAAGGCAAGCCTGTGTGAGAGACATGCCAAGATGTCTGGATCCCTACATTCTGATGCTTACAAGTTAGGCAAAGATACAGACGAAAACCGAAAAGGAAGGTTTTAATCCAAACATAAAAGCAAATTGATGAATATTTTTAATTTCAGCTACTTAAAAAAAACACAATGGTTTATAGTTAGTTGAGTCAAAAACACTGGGCAGTCGAAAGGGTGTGAACACTCTCATATGCTGCACAAATTCGTACAAACTTTCTGGAGGGCATCTGGTATGGTACCAAAAAACTCAAAAATGTGCATCCTTTTGGCTCAGATATTTGAATTTCCAAGAATGTATGCTAAGAAAATAATTGCAAGTATGTGGCGAAGGTTCATCTATGAAGCTGTTTAACTCAACACGGTTTTAAACAGGGAAAGCTAGAAACAAACTAAATGTACGCCAGCAGGAGAAAGGCTAAATAAAATCTGTGCATCCATGGCAGCCACTCTGCAATGCTGACTAATGTGGAAAAATGTCCACAAAACAGCGAAAAAAGGTTATAGAACAGCAAGTGCTCTGTGCTCCAGCTTCTGTTTCTAAAAAAGTATGTGAAATTACATATATTAAAAAGAATGGAAGGATTTACACCAAAATGGTAACAGTGGTTATAGCCGATTGGCAGTTACCAGTGAAAAAAAATTTTTTTTGCTTCTATTTTCCAAGTTTTCTACAACAGGCATTTATGACTTCAGCAATAAGAATAATAAAATAAAAGTTGTTAACAAAGTAAAGGGGTACATAAAGTTCCAGAGAGTGGCCACAGAGAAGTAGGGAAGAGTTTGGGGAGCTGAGTGAGAAGCCTTGGGGGGGTTGGTGAGCTGTGAAGCCAAGGGCCACGGCCTCTGAGACTTCAGTTACTGGCGGCTCTGGGTAACTCTGTCCAGGGGCAGGGCAGGTGCTGCTGGTTTCTACAGGAGCACCTAGTAGCTTCTACTTAAGTCTCTACCTGTCCTAAATACGCTCCAGGTCAAAGACAGAGTAAAACAAATGGTCCTTATCCTTAATGAAGTGGAGAGAAGAGAGATTTAAAACACAACAGGAGATCATTCTGTAGTCAAGGTCCACACTTGCCTGGGGAAGTACAAAATGCCCATGCAAACGACAGGTCTCTGTGATTATGGCAGACACAGGGCGCAGCGAGAGAGCCGTGGCTGAGCAGAGAATGTAGGTTTCTGAGTTCAGAGTCAAAGCTGGAGTCTCCAAGGGTTGTCCACCATACCACCTGTGTTAGGATCTCCTGAGGTGCTGGTTAGAAAGGCAGACCCCAGTGCCCTCCTTGGACCCACTGAATCAGAATCATGGGGGCTGCCTAGCTTCTCTCTCATGCAGACCCTTCCCTGGGCTGGGCTATGTACTTGATTCCGACAGAAGAATTCCACTTGTAAACACAGCAAAATAGACGTGGAAATGGCATGCTCATCCACACCTTAAAGCAAGTGAGTTCAGTGGATCCCCTCCAAAGTTGCTGCGGAGAGCCGACGTGGAGAGGAAAGAGGGAGAAGAGCAGGAGGGCACAAGGACTGGGTTGGGGGAGGATAATGATGGTGGACGCTGTGGTCTGGTCTCCATAATGAATGGTGTCTTGTTGATACCACCCCCAAGGGAGGGCACTGCAAAGAGTGGGAGCGAACACTAAAGGTCCTTTCCAGTTTACCTGCAGCTGGTGTCTCTGAGCCTGTGTGTGTGTGCACACTAATACCACCTGCTTCGCCCTGCTTAATTCAGAGAGACGCCGCCGAGGAGAAGATTCTCAAGAACCTATGGAAGGAAAACAGGCCCTGGCTACTTCCCTCTTCCCTCCCATGACCTCATAGCATGCTGGCCTGGTGCAGGTTCTCAACACGTATCTGCTGAGCTGAAAATGGAGCCAATGAACACCCAGTGAATGGGGTGGGGAGCCTGGTGGAGGAATCATGGCTGAGAGCAGCTGTGGGCAGGCGGGGGACGTAGGGGAAAGGTCTGCATGAGAGAGAAGCTAGGCAGTCCTTTTGCCTTTTTTTTTTTTACGATTTTATTTATTTATTTGACAGAGAGAGACACAGCAAGAGAAGAAACACAAGCAAGGGGAGTGGGAGAGGGAGAAGCAGGCTTCCCGCTGAGCAGGGAGCCCGACACCGGGGCTCGATCTCAGGACCCTGGGATCATGACCCGAGCCGAAGGCAGACACTTAACGACTGAGCCACCCAGCACCCCAGTCCCTTTGCTTCTTGATAGCACATCTCAAGAGGTCCTTATTGTAGCTTTGGGGACTGGTACAACTGAGCCACTGGGAAGTGACACCAAGTCTGAAGCCAGCCAAGGGAACCAGAGATTTCCCAGGACAGTCAGTCCACCCAAGCCAGGAGATGGCCCTATTTATACCTTCAGCAATCCCCAAGCTCTGTTTCCACACTTGGTTACCGAGCTCCATCCCCAGGCCCCTACTCCAGGGATGGAGCCAACACTGTCCTCCTCAGGAGTCCTGATTATGTGGCAAGTCTGGGCTTGCTCTGGCTGGTGTGAGAAATGAGAGGCTCCGGGCAGAAGGCAGGGACAAGGGCCTCCCTGTCCCAACATCTTGGGCTGCAAGGGCCCTTTGGTCAAGATGCAGACTTGACTATCTCCTCTTCCCCTCCCATCCCGATAGTCACAGCTGGGACGCAGGGAGCTGGTGCAATGGGGCTGAAGTATGGCACCTGGTGGAGGGGGTAATAGGTCAGAAAGAACATCAGACTCCGGGAGGATCAGCCCAGCTGGGGAAGGGTGCAGGCAGGGGAAGTGGAGCCCAGGTAATCCCTTCAGGAAGCGTGGTATTTATAGTTAGACTTAGCCCAGGATGACCCTCAGAGCCGGTAACCTTTGAAGGGAAAGTGCTGGCCCAGCTCTGCTAGCTGGGGCCTCCCCAGCGTGGGCCCTTCTTCCCCATTCACTCCCTCAGGCCCAGCTCCAGGGTCCAGGGAGGGGAGGGGGTGGAGCCAGTTGCTAAGTGACAAGCCAGGCTTCCTAAACTGTATCACCACCTGGGTCACGTCGGTCCCAGGTGGTCCTGGGCAGGGCTGAAGAATCAAGGCTCCTCTGGGAGCCCTGTACCAGGCTCTGTGGCAACGGCTGCCCCTGCCGTTCTCCGTGATGATCCTGTCCGTCCCCCAGAGGCTGGGACCACCTCCAGTTCATCTCTGGGGTCCTGGGGCAGGCCCGGGGTCTGGCACGCAGCAGGTCTCAGTAACCGTTCACCCAGTGAGTGAGTGAAATGAAGTGAGCAGGCAGTTTAGGAAAAGTGGGGGGGGCGGGGGAAGCTGGAGAGGGGAGAGGCAAGATCTGAGTTCGGAGAGCAGATGGAGCGGTCTGGAAGAAACTCCTATAAGCAAGAGACTTAGTTGGGAAGAAAGGGGGTGGCAGAGAGGAAGTCCAGGAGAGAACAAACCAGTTCCTGAGGTGCACAGGGAGGAAACCCGTTGGAGGAAGAGGGGCTGGATGTCAGAAACCAGGCCCAGTGAAGGCCTGGAACCTTCTTGGCAATTGGAAAGACGAAAGTGCAGCCAAGAAAAATAAACCTGCCCAGAGGCCCCCTGCTTGGGCAGTGGGTGTGCACAAGGGGGCACATACATAACTGCAGAGACAGTACGTGCTTTCACTGCGCTTGCACACAATGGACACATTTACTGGGGTGAGCTTAGGGGGAGCAGGGCCCTTATCTACTCCGCCTTGTGCCTCCAGCCTAGGACCCCCCTCCATATGTGGCCAGGCAGGGTGAAAGGTGGCCTCCCAGGGCCAGGCACTGACCAACTCTTCCCCCGACCTGCGCTGACTTCCCCCAGCCACCCTCCTGTCCCATTCCCTGGTGGAAAACTCCTGGGCTATCTGATCTCAAATACAAACAGAACCCCCAAATCCTCAGGGTCTGCTCTGGGATCTAACCTGCCACACAACCAACAGCTCCTTTTCTGAGGCTGGCTGGGATTCACAAGTAGAGTTAAACATTGAATATTTGGGAAATCACTGTACCTCTCCTTGTTTTAGGTTCATATGAATTTAAAACAACAACCACCGCCCCCGCCACCCCAGCCAATTCCTTTCGAATATATTCCTGTCTTCATCGTGTACTGATGTTTGTTTCAGGTGCACCAAAGTCCTGGCCTGAACGTGAATGGTTCCACTGCTACCAGCTCTAGAAGGAAACTTGATTACATGTGCTTTCTGGAAACCTAGATTACAGATAATTATGAGGTAAGAGACACATTCACAAACCTTCTCTCTCCAATGTGGCTACGCCCTCACAAACGGGCTTCAGATATGGGGGTGGGGGTGTTGCTCCAGCGACTGGCCACCTGTGTGAGCACGGGAGGACCTCCTCACCCTTCTAACCTCGGCGTTCCCATCTGTAAAGAGGACATAACCTCCATCTCGTGGGACTGCTGCAAGGATCACAGACACCACTCAGCCCGATGCTTAAAAGGCAGTACTATTGTAATTAGCAATCATGCCAAGCCAATAATGCCTATTACCACTGTGCAATTAAGAGAATGAAAGGTCACTATCCTTTTTTCTCCCATCACGTTGCTGTGATTTTGAAAACTTTGAAAACTCTTGCTGTTGTGAACTCCTGGTCTCTCCTTCATGGTGCAGGAGGACGGAAGGGCTAAATGAGATGACATCTGACAGGGACACAGAGCGGGTTCAATGTCTACCTGTTTCCTGGGCAGCTGCACAGCAGAGGGTCAGCACTTTTCCTGGGGCAGAAGAGGGAGGACGGTGGCTAATAAATAAAACAGAAACTCTCCAGAGGTTGCTAGAAAGGTCTCTGGTATCTGGCCAGCTCCCCTGGCTACCTCGGGACTCCAGGGAAGAGAGGTCATCTCTGCCACTGTGCTTTCCACAGCCCTGCTGGCAAGGAGGGTTCCCACGGGCTTGGTGGCCAGGTGCCTGGAGGCCGAATGGCACAGCCTGACTTCTGACACTGGAGACTCCCTCTCACCGGGTGTCAAGTGCCACCAGCCCTCTACTCGGACGTGCGTTGCGCCATCAGGACAGGTGCCCCAGAGCGTGGCGGGATCCTGAAGCCAGGAGTGACCTTAAAGTCAGTCAGCCCAGCCCCTTCATTTCATAGACGAGGAGACAGGCTCTGAGAGGTGTTGCGAACAGTCCCGCACCACACAGCTCTTGTCCATGTGTGCGCATGCTCGCGCGCACGCACACGTGTGTGTGTGTGTGTGTGTGTGTGAGCGCGGGTGTGTGTGTGTGTACACAGTGGGGGTGGGAAGCAGATTCTTCCTCTCAAACCACTCCACTGCCAGTGGAAGCAGAATTATAACTAGAATATTAAAATGTCAGGAGTTTGAGAGATGACAAATATGCCAACGGGAAAGCAGCAAGCAGAACACACATCAGAGCAAGTGTGGAGGAGTTAGGAGTCTGCCCCACCCTCTAGCTCCCACTAGAGATGAACAGAATCTAAGGGCCGGGCCCTCCCAGGACACAGTGGCCTAACTGTGCACCCGGGTCTCTAGAAACACAGACTCTAATTCTGCATGGCTGGTTGGGGGCTCAGTGATAGAGACCAACCTCCTACCCCACATAACACTCTTGCTGGGGGCAATTCACTTCTAGTGACAAGGTGCTCACGGTACCAAGGGGAAGCCTACTGCTTTGTGAGAACGGCCAAAAGGTGAGAAAGTTAATAATCTTACAGTCACCCTTCACTGAGCACTAGCTATGTAGCAGGCAGCAGAACAGAAACGCAGAGGCTGAAGGTCCCGAGTTTGGAGTCAGAACTGGGTTTGAACATCAGCTCCATCATAAATTAGTGAAGTGACTCTGGGTAAATGACTTCAGCGGTCTAGTCTCCTCTCCTGGGAAGCAGGGAGTGGTAACATCCTACTTCTTAGGGAGGTCGCGAGGATTAAACATATATACATATATATTAAATTAACTAACAGAGCCAAGAAGATTATATGTAATAAATCGACTACTGGAACACTTCCAGTGTGGTCTCCCTAGCACCCAGCCCCACCAGACTCTTGTTTCCTCAACGGAGGACACACACATACCCCAACACCATACTTGCCACAGAGCAGGCACTTATTATGGTCACTGAAATTGTTTTTGCCATTATTATTATTAACATTGTTCTTTTGACCCGAAATCCATCGGCTCTGTTCTCTGCAGCGACACAGAACAAGTCATAACCTCTTCCACGGGGCTGATAGCCTCCTCCTCCCCAGAATGACGATCCTTTTTCCTCCTCTGTGGTTTCTCTCGTTGTGGGTTCTCTGCCATTCTGTTCACCCCCCCTCAACCAACCTAACCTACTGGCCCAAGTGAGGTCTGCCCAGTGCCAAGGCCCTCTGGGCTTGTGCTTTCCTCGATCTGAGCAGCAACCCCACTGCCTCCACGGCAAACACGGTAACAAGTTCGCCCAGGACTGTTAAAGCTGGAGCCAGAAAAGACCCCATCATCCTCTTCCTGGTTGTGGTTCTACATTCTCTCAAACCCGGTGTTCACTCACAGTCCAGCTTACCCCGGGGAGCTGGGCCGAAGTTACTGTGGGTCTTTTAGGTGTGTATCTCTAGTGGGGTGAACCTGGAGTCAGAAGACCTGGGTCTTTTCTATGGTGATCCATGCTGTGTGAGCCAGGGCGTGGCACTTAACCTCTCTGAGCACACCTGCCAAATGTGAATACCTCTCATCTTTGCACCTTACAGAACCACTGAAATGCTCCAGCAAGTTTCTGTGCAAAGTGCTGTGGTCAAGTACGACATGCACACAGATGCCTGACATCCCTGAGATCTGCAACCCCATCTTTTTAAGGCTCACTCCCTTCTTCACGTGGCACAGCTCAAGACCCACAACACTCTGTGGATCAACAGAGAACTCGTCGGAGCACGTTCACTCTCCCAAGCCGGGCTCAGGCCTTGCATGCAGCTGTGCCTGACTCACTCTTCCCTCTTCCTCCCCTACAGCCCATGAATCACCAGCCCCGTCAGGCCAGTGTCCTCCCTGGTTTCCTTCCCGAGCACTGCGCCTGGTTGCGACCTCCATCCCTCAGGACGCAGGAGGCCAGCCCTTTTCCCACCAGGGCCCACGGGCTCCTCTCCCCTGACCCCGTGGCACGTGAGCATCCAACAGCAGCTCTAAGTCACACGCCATCTCCCATGCGTGTTCCCCGTGCACAGTGCTGCCCCTGCGACTCTCAGTGGCTGGAGGGCAGGCTCTCGAGAGGCAAAATGCAGGGCGGTATATGGAAAACAAAGTTGCCTGGGACCCACCCCCCAGGACTCTGATTTGACTGCACTGGGGTATGGCTTGAGCATCAGAGGGGTTTTGAAGCTCTCCCAGTGACTCTGATATATGGCTGGGGCTGAAAAAGCACTGATCTGGAACCAGGTTGCCCAGCCTGGCTGGGTGCTCCGATTGTTTAATTAAGCCTCCGAGAGGGCCTGGCAGGGGGTTGCTCAGGGAGAACCCCAGGCCCGCCTGAGGCTGACCATCTGGACAGTCCTTTCAAGGCCTGGAGCCAGACTGGTCATAAGGCAAAAAGTGAGTAGCTCAGGGGACCCTGCACTCGGGGAAACCCAGCTGCACCGTCCAGAGGATATGGCTTAAGCCCTTGCTTGCCGAAGGGACAGGGTAAGCCACAAGAGGACTAGCTTGGACTAGATATCTTACTCTCCTTATTAACAAGGAGGGCCCTGCCCCTCCTGACTCAACTCAGTCTGAAGCCTGGTCTCTCATGCCTGTATGGCCAGCACCCAGACACCCTCTTTGGTAGACCTAGGCCTCTTCCTCCGGGGCTGAGCCACAGACTTCTGGATAGAAAATGTGCAGCTCCAAGGCAAGGGGGACAGTGTGAGAGCAGAAGGAGGGAGGTCCTATTTCCTAAGAAAATCTCCCACCCCCTCCCCAGCTGCTCTGGGCAAGAAGAAAGGAAAAATCTGACTCATCATGCTGTGTGACTCACAGGCCGACGAAACTTACTTGCCAGACTGGCAGGGAGGAGAGCCTGCTGCTCCCACCACAACCAGGGGCCATGGGCAGGTGAAGCCCATCCCTTGGTCCCTGCTCACCACCAGCTCCAGGCCTGGGTGGCTGGCCTGGCAGGAGTGCCTTGCTCAGTGGTGCCCCGACAGCCACACCCTCCCACGGTTGGTTTAGTAACTTGCTACACCAAGGGGCAGGGCTGGGAAGAATAGAGAACTCAGGTTTGGAACACAGAGAGGTGGCTTTGGAATCAGAGAGGACATGAGTCTGACTCTTAACTCTGTGCCCTCATAGGTGGGAGCCTCTTGACCTCAGTTTCCACATCCATAAAATGGGAGCAATAAGTCTTGAAGGACTACTGAGGATTAAACAAGACATTATCTGTAATCTCCTAGTACTGTGTGAGGCACAAAGTAGGAGCTCAAAAGTGGTAGTGATTATTACTAGGTGTATAAGTACCAGATTTAGGATTATAAAAAGGTTTTTTGTTTACATCATTTCACTTAATCTTTACAACAACCTTGTAAGGCAAATACTACTACTCTCATTTTCCAGATGAGACAATGAGGTTCAGGGACCCTGGGGCCATGGCAAGAATCCAGGGAGTGGTTTCAGATCCTCATTCCCGGCCCAGTGCTTGTCTCGGACCCCGTCCGACATGCCACCTCCCCTGGGCAATGCGAAGGACCCCGTGGCTGTGACAACGCACACAGCTGACAGGCACAGAAGCAGCTCTGCCTCCAGCCCAGGTTGGAAGGCCTGGCTGGCGACACCACTGACCGGTTCTGCATCCAGAATGGCATTGCCACCAGTCCTGCCCTGCCTCCCACCCAGTCTGGCTTGACTCTAGCCCACGTGGCGTGTCCGGAAATTCACTCACTATGGCCTGTGTGCGCGTCAGCCTCCACCCCAGGCTGTGAGCTACTCGAGGCAGCACCTGGTCTTGTCAGTGTTGGCATGTGAACACCCGGCCCCTAGCCTAGAACCGGATAAGCAGGCAGTCGGGCTGCCAAAAGCCTCCGATTCCAGACCTGAGATGCGAGGCCACGTACTTGTAGGACTTGGGCATGTTATTTACCTCTGAGAACCTCAGTCGCCTCCTCTGGAAAATGGGGATAATAAGTCACTGCCTTACAGTTACTGAGAACTATGGTAATAACCACGGTAATAAACAGTGATAACTATGGTAATAACAATCATGGCTAATATTTATTAAGTTCTTACGCCAGACATTGTTCTAAGATCTTTCTACGAATCAAATTGCCTCGCCCAAAGGTCACACAGCTAGATGGCGGGCTGGTTCTGACACCCCCACAAGATACCACTGCTTCTGAGTGTCAAGTGCCTGGTATGTCCTAAGTGCTCAGAAGTTAGAAGCTAGTCTAGCGGATGCTTCGGAAGCATTTCTAAGATGAATCAATGAATGAACTTCTTTTGGTCTAATTTCATTTCCATGCACAAGCATATATTATTGAGCCCTCATCTGCATACAGACTGTTATTTGAAGTTCTGTGAAACATAAAGTTAAAAAAGAACAAATTAAAAAAAAAAATAGAAAGCAAGGCCTCCTCACCCCACTGCAGGAGGGTAACAGGATCCAGACTGCTGGGGCAAGAGCCAGGGATCCCAACCCTGCAAGTTCCATGCCCCTCCCCCTTCCTCAGAGAAGGTTCCAGATGGGATTCAGGAGAAGGAGGGGGAGGAAACGGCCAACGATGCTGGCTGTGCCTGGCCTTCCGAGGTGCCACTGGGGGTGCTTGTGTGGAAGGGAGGGCCTCAGAGCTGCCCAGGCACCTCGTCCACAGCTGCTAATGTTGGCAATGCCGCCGGCGAGGGGCTGGTTAGAGGGCAGGGAGCTCACAGTGCTGAGTAGCCTCGAGGAGCTGGCCCTGATGTCCATATGGGGGGCAGGGAGAGGCAGGGGGCCCCCAAGTCCTCCCACACAGCACCACCCTCCAGCCAGGCCACAAGGGCAGGCCCCCAAACTAGACAAGGAGAGGGCCTCCTCAGCCAGCTGCAGGGGAGCTCTTTTCTAAGCAGCAAAACCCCTGTTTCAAAGAAAATAGTGAATGGCTTTCAGAGAAGCCCACTTACCATGTGAGGCAGAGAAAGGGGATCTGTTGTGGGGGGCAGGGGGTAACACCAACATGCCCTTCCGTCCCGGCACCTCCCTGACAGCTCCGCCAAACCCCAGGCCCCCAGCTTCACGCCCCCCCAGGCCCCTCAGGGACAGGTGCCCGTCCCCTCCAGGGCAGCTCTCTCTGTGCGGCTGCATAGCTCAGCTCCCATGACCTGGGACAGCCCCTCACCTGGGCCCCTATCTGTAAAATGAGCAGGCTGGACTAAGGGATTCAGGAAGCCTTTTAGCTCGAAGACTAAACTCAAATCTGCCCCGTGGAAAGGCCTGTGTGGGGCTCCTGAGGGGCACAAAGACGGCTAAGGCAAGACTCTTGCCCTCCAAAAACTCACAGCCCCTGCAGAAAACTGCAAGGCAGACCACATGTATGATAATGTAAGCACACAAGCACACAAATGCATGTGCATGCACACACACAAACACAAACACACACATGGAAGACCTACAGGATTCTTTGTGCAAAATGCTGCAAGAGTCGGAGGGGAGACTCTCGAAAACCCATGGGGAACCCATGGAAACTGCTTGGTCTCTCCCAGTCGTCTACCAGTGCCAGATACTGTGGACACGCAGATGAGCATGACAAGTCCCTGACCAGACGGGCTCAAATGATGCACAGCGATCCACTTTGGTTTTGTGATACATTATGTTCATGCTCACTACTTTGAAAACACTCGAATGCATAATTTAGGAAACACTTGTAATCTGTTACTCGGTGGTACGTTAAAAAAAATAAACAAATGCATAATAAACAAGTGATACATGCAAATTCTGTTCAAAGAACCCCTACCCCCCCACCCACACCCAAGCAGGCAAACTGCTGCACACTAGAGCAGAGGTATGTGGAAAGCATATTGGGAGCCCACACCCTGACTGACCGGGCCTCTTAAGCATCTGCCAAAGGGGTGGGCGGGAGCTGGGCTACATCCTCTCCGCAGCTTCCAGCTCTGACCATGTATGACACGGACTCTGGAAATAAGCAGACTCCAGCTGGCTGGGGGAAGGCTGGGGGCAAGCCTCACCCTCACTGCCGCATTTCTGACTTCCCACCTCCGCCCTCTGCACACAGTGAACCGCCCCACTTTGACCTCTGCTGCTGCTATAGAGGCGGCAGGTTCCAAGCTCTGGGCCTCAGTTTCCCTCTGGGATAATGGCGGTGGCAGGGGATGTGAAGCATCCCTGATGGAGGGTCCACATACAAGAGGACCAGCATATGCAGAGCCTCCAGGATGTCTGTGGAGCCTTCAGCCCTGGTCTCTATCTCTCTCCTGCACCTGATGCTGATGGGTTTGGCCTGGAAGCAGCCCTGCTGACCGGCACCCAAGTACACAGGACCCTGCCACCCCACCCCCAAGGTAACCCAATTCTTCCCGGTCAAATGACAGCTGGAGGTGGGAGGGAGGGAGCCCAAAGCGGGAAGGGCAATGATAACTGGCTCACAGGGTGGTGAGGCCCAGACAAAAGGGTCATGGCCCAGATTCCTTTCAACACAATTCCTGAGCACCCACTGCATTCAAGATCCTGCTCGGCACTCAAGGGACCTGAGAAAATGAGGATGACACTTTAATTACCTTAAGCATGTCTCAAGGTTTAAACAGCATCTCCTCAGAGAGGCCTTCCCTGATAATCTAACGAAAGTGGGCTCCCCTGTTCCCCGTCCCAGTCTCCACTCTTCTCAGTAGTGTCTATCCCAATTCTGCCATGGTTTGTCTACTCATTGCTCTGTCTCCCCATTAGTACTTCAGCTGCTTAAAGACAGGGCCCTGGTCTCTCCCCACCCTGCGCCTCTTGCACCCAGCACCTCATACAGAGTAGGTCCTCAGTGTTAGGTGAGTGAAGGAATGCATGGACAAATGAATGACTAGACCACCAGACGAGAAGGAAAGAACATAAACAACAATTCAGAAGTCTGTGGGGACGCAAAGGAGGGAACGGGCACATCTCTGAGGCTCCGTGGAGGAGATATCACAAACCCTGCGAGCGTGGCCTGCATAAAGGGTGAGGGAGGAGGAATCCCAGGTGGAAGGTAGGGAAGCAGCACTGACCTGGAGCCATAGGGCAGCAAGACGGGCTGAGGCCCAGTGAGTCCGCCTGGACCCTGACGGGTGCCCTGCTCCCAGCCCCACTGGCCTCTGACTAATCACTGGGGTCCACTCTTCACTGACAGAGCCAGGACCACATAAATATCTGAGTACAGCTCTGCAGCGTGGTGAGCAGGGCTCATTTCTAATCAGGCAAACACTATCGGTGGCACCCATCAGACCACCCGCCTTCTTGTCTAGTTTCCTTCGCCCCTGGCTGACTGGTTCTGGTTCTGAACATCTGTGCCACCACTAGGCGCCATCCCCCACTAGGGGACTGAAGGGTAACTCGACCTTGTCATGAAGAGACGTTTTATTACCCCTCCCCCCATCCCAGGTCTCAAAAGAATTTCTAACGACATTTAGATTACATTTTTTAAAATGGAAATGCTAAGACATACCTGTCAATTTAAGCCTCTGGTCAGCATATAAAAACCAGAGGTTCACACTGAGCTGACAGAATGCCAGAAAAGGTGTTCTGCTTAATCTGGAAGGTTATGATGTCTCTGTGAGTCAGTTTCTCAAGGCCAAGGGATGGGGCAAGAATGAAGATAAGAGATATAGCCAGAGGGAGGAAGAATGAGTGGGAAAACCCAGAGTTCCCCAATCCGTAGATCCAGGTGAGATTTCCTACACTGCACAGTCCTGCTCCTCCTCAAGGGAAGAAGAGCCTCGCAGTGGAAGAGGGGGACAGCCCCATCCTGGCCAACAGGAGCTTTCCATACAGCATTTTAGATGTTGACTGGGAGTGACTTTGTGGGGGCAGGGGGGAGGGGTGGCTGTCAAGGAGGCCTGGGAGCTTAACACCACTTCTGTTCTGGGCAGAAGTCTAGGTCTAGAGAAAATGCCAGGGGTCAGATGGTGGCCCCGAGAGGCTATGTGCTTCTCAGGAAAACCTGCAGCTGGAAATGAGCCCAAATTTATACAGACAGCATTAGCAACTGCAAAGGAACAATCTGGGGAAATGCACACCAGCCTTTCCATGGGAGGGGTGGGGTGATGGGTGTTTTACTTTCAAGGGTATGGCATTCTCGCCCAGCATCTCTGCCATAGACATCTTTGCAGTGTTTTTGCCACAAATATTTTCACCACATAACTAATTGGCTATAAGGCCATTCTGCCATACAAGATAAAATAATGAAAACTAAAAGAGGGGCATTAAAAAGGACATAATGAAACATGAAAAAAATTAATAAAATTGCCATCAGGCAATTTTGCTGTAAAAGATAAAGTCATGAAAAGTTTTAAAAAGGAAAATTCATTAAAAAGGACATAATGGAACACGAAAAATGAATAACAAAATTAAAAAGACTTTACTGTGAAATATTTTTCATATGTTGAAATATTTTCATACGTTTAAAATGTGTGTAGAGGGGCGCCTGGGTGGCTCAGTCAGTTAAGCGTCTGCCTTTGGCTCAGGTCATGATCCCAGGGTCCTGGGATCGAGCCCCGCATCGGGCTCCTTGATCAGCGGAGAGCCTGCTTCTCCCTCTCCCTCTACCTGCTGTTCTGCCTACTTGTGCTCTCTATCTCTCCATCAAATAAATAAATAAAATCTTAAAAAAATGTGTGTAGATTCATGGCAATACTATGCCAATAACTGGTTTTATATTATGGATTCTATCTAAGCACTTGTCTTCAAAGTCTTTAGTTCATAGTATTATGTTGTTTTTTTTTTTAACTACAGTTTCTTCCTTCATTAAGAGAGGTATCAAGGTCCAAACACAGTTGACCCTTGAACAACATGGGTTTGAACTGCACAGGTCCACTTATATGCAGGGTTTTTTTTTCGATATATACAGTACAGTATTGTAAATGGATTTTCTCTTCCTTATGATTTTTTTTAAGTTCTTTTTTTTTACGAAGATTTTATTTATTTGAGAGAGTGAGAGAGAGAGAGAGAGCATAGCTGGGTGGAGGGGCAGAGGGAGAGGGCGAGGCAGACTCTCCACTGAGCAGGGAGCCTGATGTGGGACTTGATCCCAGGACCCCAAGATCGCGACCAGAGCCGAAGGCAGACGCTTAACCAACTCAGTCACCCAGGTGCCCTTAAGTTCTTATTTTAATTCCAGTTAGTGAACACAGAGTGTTACATTAGTTTCAGGTATACAATATAATGATTCAACACTTCCACATATCACACTGTGCTCTTCCTTATGACTTTTTTTTTTAATATTTTATTTATTTGAGAGAGAGAGCGAGAGAGAGCATGAGCAGGGTGAGGGGCAGAGAGAGAAGCAGGCTCCCCACTGAGCAAGGAGCAAGACGTGGGAATCGATCCCAGGACCCTGGGATCATGACCTGAGACGAAGGCGGACGTTAACGGACTGAGCCACCCAGGCGCCCCCTTATGCCTTTCTTAACACTGTCTTTTCTCTAACTTATTTTATTGTAAGAACACAGTATATAATACATATAATAGACAAAATATGTGTTAATCGACTATTTATGTTGCCAGTAAAGCTTCTGGTGAACAGCAGCTATGATTAGTAGTTAAGTTTTTGGGAAGTCAAGAGTTATGCATGGATTATTGACTGTGCAGGGGGTCAGCATCCCTAACCCCCACATTGTTCCAGGGTCAACTGTACTAGGATGCATATTTGTAACAGAGCTTTGTATTGTGTTGTGAAAGCCTTCCCCACCGCTGTTTGTTCTTGGCAGATTGTCCCACATCTGCTGATAGACGTTCCAAAGTTCTATGGAAAACGTGGAAGAAACACTAACGCTATAACGCTGATGCATTTGTAACTGAGCTTCGGTCACTGTAACTGATGTGTTCCCATTTCCTGGGTCGTCTGGTGTGTAGCCTGGCTCCACACTCTAGTCCACACTTCCAGCAAGGTTTATCACCGAACTTTCTAGCAGGTCCATATACGGAGTTGTCATCATCCACTATTTTAAGACCCTATCTCGTCTACTTGTCACTGCATAGACCACTAGGAGGGCTAGCTGAGGTTTATATAATATAAAAATGAGAGTTTTAGGGGCGCCTGGGTGGCTCAGTTGGTTAGGCGACTGCCTTCGGCTCAGGTCATGATCCTGGAGTCCCGGGATCGAGTCCCGCATCGGGCTCCCTGCTCAGCAGGGAGTCTGCTTCTCCCTCTGACCCTCTTCCCTCTCGTGCTCTCTATCTCTCATTCTCTCTCAAATAAATAAATAAAATATTTTAAAAAAATGAGAGTTTTATCAATGAAGAAATGAAATCAAACTGACAACTAGCTTCAATAGATTAACTCTACTGAAGGCAGCTGATTCATCAACGAAGAAAGGAGACTGTCAATCGGTTATTTTATCTTTTACAGCAAAACTGCCTTATAGTCAATTAGTTACGTGACGAGAATGTTTGCTCTGAAAATGCTGAAAACAAAGAGGTCTATGGCAAAACTATCTAGAACCATATATTTGTGTATGCACTAACTTTTAAAAAAAATTGTGTGTGTGTGTATGTGTGTGTGTTCCTTAAGCTTTGCTTCAATGTGGTTTGGTGGAAAACTTCATTGAGCCTTACGGGGAAAGGCAATAAAAGATCCTTGTCATGACAAGGTTGAAATGGCTCAGCCAGGACTGTGGGTGCCTTCTACCCACAAGGCACCTCTAAAGACTCTTTCGAGCCATCCTGGATCCAATAAAGCTCCCATGTAAGCCATTTTGAGTGAGCTGTACCGCAAATAAGCTATAAGGGCAGGGCTGGGCTTACCCATCTCAGGAGCCCCAGGGCTCAAGCCAGTGCCTGGCACACACGAGGTGCTCCATGAAGGCTGAGACACCGACCAGGGAACGGATTACATGGGGGAATGGGTCACGTGTGGGGTGACCAGAGCTGAGGTCTCCTGGGACAGGATGAGGGCAAGAATGGAAAAGGGAGGCAACTGAAGGAAGCTGCCAGGCCGAAAGCAACAGACTTCCTGGTGGAGCCGTCCTTAGGCCCTTGTGTCAGGGGAAGGCAAGCAGCTGGGTGGCCAGGAAAGGTTGCAGCTGGCCCTGCCTGCAGGGTTCCCCAGAGTAGAAGGCAGCAGGCCTGCCCCATCTGGGACAGCTGAGCCATGGCCCATATCACCTGCCCTCCCCGAGACCAGTCTGACTAGGGCTTAAGATCTGTGTCAAACAAGAGCTGAGTCAGGCTTGGGGGGGGGCGGGGAAGACAGGTCAGGCCTCATCCTCTCAGATGGGCTCCACCAGAGAAGCCAGGCAGAAGCAGCCTCCTCATCCTCCACCCCTACTCCCAGGGCTTGAGAGAAAGGCAGGCTCCCAAGGTGCCAAAACCCAGGAGAAAGGAAGGCCCCAGGAAGGCTCCTTCACAGCCAGGAGACAGCTGATAAATGTGTTAGGAGGAGACCACCTGTTTCACCCCAAACCTCCCCCCGCCCCCGCCATGGATCCATGCAGACAGGCTCTGGCCAGGGTGGGGAGGCGGAGGCGGCGGACCAGAGGCAGCAGGAGTTAGCTGTTTTCAGCACCGCCACCAAAGGGACAGGGAGGGAGCCCCGTGGGCTCAGCTCCCGCTGCTGGAAAAGGCATCCTCTCAGTTTCAACTCAGCTGGAGGTCAAGAACTGCGGAGGCTGGCAGCCCAGCCGGGGATCCTGTTTGCTTGCAAGGGAGCATCTCGTCGCCGTGGTGACCCAGGGCGCACCAGCCAGGAGCCAGCCACAAGGCCAGGAGCAGAGCCCTCCCTGCTCTAGCACTGGCCTTGACCTTTCCAGCTGGGAAAGCTGATGCAAAACAGTCCACTGCCTTCCCTGGACCTGACCATGGCCCGTGTAGACTGCAAAGATGCACAAGACCCTGTCCTGTCCTTGGGAGGGCCCAGGACATGCCCAGAAAGAAGACCAAATCAGAAAGTGATGAAGGCCACAAGAGGCATGAACAAGGACTAACATGGCTTTAAAGGAGAAAGGGCTCACCTTGATGGGGAACATAAAGGGAAAAAGACTCATAAAAGCTCCTGGGGGAAAAGATGGCATTAAGCAAAGAGGCAAACACATATCCTCCTGTGGACAACTCCAACTCCACAAACGAAGAGCACCTTGGTTTGGGGTCCTCCCTCAGGCTAGCTGCTTTCCCTGATCCAGTCAGTCCCCTGCTGCCGGTATCACAATGCCCCTTCTGGCCTTGTCCCCACCTCAGCTCAGCTTTTCTGTTCTGGACCCATCTGGATACTCCCTTGTGGTGGCAAATCCTTACCAAAATCCCATCACATTCCTCCCCTGGGGGCCTGGAAACCACAAGGCCGTCTGCTTCATGCCTGGGAATAGTCCATAGTCATTTCCAAGGTCCCCAGTCACTGGATGGTTTCTGGGAACACCAGAATGCTGGGTGTGCAGAAAGGGCCAAAGGGTCAGGTTCTGGAGCTGGTGCCAAATCAGCGCTAGGAGGCAGCTGAAGGCTGCAGCCCAGGGACTGGCCCCAGGACCCACAACACCACAGTCAGGGCTCCCCGGTCCAACGGCCCTTCTTGTCACTTTTTATGTGGTTGAAAAGGTGACAGATGCTAAGTGTGTGTGGGGGGGGGAAGTATATAATAGAAACATAAAAAGAAAAAGATTTAAGTCTCCCAAATCCCATCATCCAACAAAAACTGGCAATAACATGTCAAGAGATTTCCGTTCCGTTTTTCTCAGTGCGCACACACACACCGCTGGGACCACAGAGGGAATACAGTCCACACTGCCACCATTAGTGTGTCCTTGGTCCCATCCTATTTTTATTTTCATCTGATGCCAGCTGCCACCCAGTGGTTTCCAACCCTTGCTGCTCATCAGATTTACCTGTGGAAGTTCCATGAAAATGCAGATGTCCAGGTTCCACCCCTGGAGATCAACTCAGGAAATAAAGGAAATCCAGAATAATAAGATACTTCAAAAATTCTGTTGTTTTGTTTCATGTAGAAACATTCAATAAACACTCATTGAGCACTCACTATTTGCTGGGCACTATAAGATACGTTTCTTCCTAACAGAAAGCTGTGTCATTCATTCATTCATTCAAGAATCATGAGTGGAGCTTCTCCTATGCACCAGACCCCAACATGGGGAACAGGGACACAAAGTCAATGAGACAGGCTCTCAAGGTCAGAGCTACCGAGAGAGAGACGTAAGGAGATAAGAGAAACCAATGCACAAATGCAAGGGCTGAACTCTACACAGAATCGTGGGGACACAGGAGATGGGTCTCACCCAGCCTGTGGCAGGTCCTGAAGTCTACTCTGAATCGAAGGCACAAGCAGGGCTGAGCCAGGCAGAGGAAACAATATGAGCAAGGCCTCAGAGGTGAGCAGGGTCTGGGAACCACAAACAGTGCCATCAGAATGCACCATGCAAGGTGGGAAGTGGGCAGCTCACGGAGAGCCATTAGGCCAGTGAAACAATGTGGATATTACTCCCTAAGAGATGGGAGGCCCATAAAAAGATGAAGCAGAAGTTGTGACAGCTCACTCTGGAATGTGTGCATAGGATGGGCCTAGACTGGAGGCAGGAGGGCCAATTAGGAGGGTGCTACGTTAGCAGAGGAGAGAAAATAAGGACCTGTACTTGGACTTTGTTGAGTGTCTCCTATGTAGCAGACAGAGTTGAGGGATAGATTTGAAAGGTAGTTGAGTTACATATTTAGGTTATTTCAATTTTTTCATACTAGGATGAACGTCTGTACACATACAGCTTTGCACATACTTCAGCTCACTTCCCCATGATAAAGTCCTCGTGGGAGAATTTCTAGGTCAAAGGTAGGGATATTTTTAAGGTTCTTGGTGCCCTTTGCCAAACTGCTTTCCAGAAAGACTATATCAATTTTCATGTCCTCTAGCAGTATACAACAGTGCTTGTTAGACCCTCTCTGGCCCCCAAAAAGAAAGGCAGAGGTCAGCTCACATCCACCCCATTGCTATGGACTAAATCTTCTGCTTGGCCCACACAAAATGACTATGTCCAGGAATAGGCTTTAAGACTGCACAAACAGGGGCGCCTGCGTGGCTCAGTCGGTTAAGTGTCTGCCTTCGGCTCAGGTCATGATCCCACGGTCCTGGGATCGAGCCCTGCATCGGGCTCCCCGCTCCGTGGGAAGCCTGCTTCTCCCTCTCCCACTTCCCCTGCTTGTGTTCCCTCTCTCTCTGTGTCTCTCTCTGTCGAATAAAGAAATAAAAAAATCTCATTAAAAAAAAAAAGACTGCACAAACTGGACATCAGGCTGAAGTGTGTGCTGCTCTGGCGCTGGGCTAGGCCAGGAAAGAGGCACTCTCTCCCTGCTCCAACCTAAGTTCCTGCTGTTGTCAGTAACCTTCTCAGCAGAGATCGTGTCATCTCCCTGCTCAAGAACTTTCCATAGCTCCCCACTACAAAATAAAAGCCAAACTCCTTAGTGTGGAATTCAAGGTTTCCCAAAAATAGGATCTGCAATACACCTTTCTATATACTCATTTATTCATTCAACAAATATTTGAGTACCTGCTATTTACTAGGCACTGTACAAAAAGTCCTTGCTCTCATGGAGCTTGCACTCCAGTGGGAGAGACAAATGATGCACAGGTCAATAAAGATACACCAGGGGCTTATTTATTTATTTGAGAGAGAGCATGACTGAGCGAGTGTGCTCAAGTGGGGGGAAGGGTGGAGGGACGAGAGAATCCTGAAGCAGACTCCCTGCTGAGCCTGGAGCCTGACGTGGGGCTTGATCCCAGGACCCTGAGTCGAGATCAACAGCCGCTCCTCAACCAACTGAGCCACCCAGGCACCCCTATACCAAGTATTTATATGTTATACTAAATAAAGCAAGAAAATTAAGTGCCAAGGAACACACAATTGTAGGAAGGGTGGCCAGGGAAGGCAGGTGCCAGGAGACAGTGCAGAGGCCAGGATGGAGTGAGAAGTGAGCCATGTAGATCTCTCCCAGTATATTCAGACCACCCCAGAGCCATTGACCTTGTATGAACTTCCAAGTCTCCATGCCTTTGCTCTTGGTCTTCTCTCCTGAAGATTCCCCTCCTGTTGACGGGGAAGCCCTTCTGCGCCCAGCTCAAACATCACCTCTTCTGTGAAGCCCTCCTGACTCCACAAACCAAACCTGCTCCCAGCACTCCACCACTTCCATCTCCTAGTCTGCACAACTGCAAGCATCTCGAGGCCATGGGTGGCCTTTTAGCTCTCTATCTGCCGTACCTCACACACAAGAACAAGGGATCTCTATGTTGGCACTTAGAGACGGTCTGGTCTCCACGCATGCCCCCTCCAGACCACACTGAGCTGCTCAAAGGCAGGAAGGAACTGCCTCACTCAGCTTCTGGTGCCCCCAGTTTGTATAGCCTAGAGCCTGGTGTACAGATGTTTGCCAAAGAGGGAAGCATGTGTACAGTTATCAGAGAGAGAGGGTACGTTACTGGCAGAGAAACATTCTTCCCTCAGCACACGCAAATGAAAATACTCTCCACCTTTGTGGTGAGATTTTTAGTTGTCTACCCAAACCCATTCTCCCCGCCGCCTCGGCAAGCGGCATTCAGCCAGACTACACTTCCCAGCCTCCCCTGCAGTCAGGGTGGCCACATGATTACATCCTTGCCGACAGAACGTGAGCTGTAGGGACAGGAGCCAAGCTGTAGAGGACCTGGGCCCAAGGACAGTGGGCATGCCTCGTCCGCCTTTTCTTTTCCCTTCCTCTGGTTGGGACCCAAGTGTGCTGGCAACCCAGCTTCAACCATGCAGATGACATCCTGTGATGGGGTGACAATCCAAAGGGACTGGGTACCAGAAATACCACAAGCAGCAGAGCTGCCCCTCACCTGGTCTGCTCAGGTTGGGGATGTCAGGGCCATTACATGAGCCAGAAAAATCAATTTCTCATTCTTTAAGCCACTGCATCATTAGGCCCCTTTTCACAGCAATATGCAGTCTTACATTACTGAATGCACTCCTGCACAGCAATGGGACGTAAGTCTGCATCATCCTCAAACACTTTTCTCAGGGCCCACCGGGGAATGGGCAGTCCTGACTTCCGGCCAACCCACTAAGATCCAGCAGGGTGAGGAGAGGAGGTGAGATGAAGCCATTGTACAAATCAGGGCAAAAGTTCTGTAAGGAACATGTAAGAACCCACAAACGGGTAGAAGAGCACCGTGATGAGAGCAGGAAAAGGCAGCAGCAGAGCCCATGAGAGGGACATGAAAGACAAAGCTGGTCCTGGAGGTCTGAAAGCCTGAGTCCTCGTGGCTCCCTGCTTCTCCCTCTCTCTCTGCCCTTCCCCCTGCTCATGCTGTCTCCTTCTCTCTGTCAAATAAACAAATAAAATCTTAAAAAAAAAAAAAAGGCTGACTCCTGTGGGTAAGAAAGGGCTTAAGGGATGCAAGGCCAAATGCACACACACGGTTGTTCTAGCCTCTCTTTGGGTTTCCTCACACCCATCCAGCTGGCTGTCACCAGGCGGAAGAGAAGAAGGAATGAGAGAAATGGGGAAGGAACTGGCCCAGGGGTGGGGGCATCATCTACCAACACCACCTCCCACCAAGGAACCAAGGAACCAGGGAAGCTGTGTCTTTGTCAGCCTCGAGGGCCCCCACAGATCAACAGTCCTGCCATAATTCTGGGGCTGCTACACCCAGCACCGCCTTGCCTTCATTCCACTTCTGGATAGCCACCAACTCACACCCAACCAGAAGGTACAAGGGCGGAAGACAGCCACTGCCTTCCCCCAGCACCCCCAGGTCCCCGAATCATCTGCCCAGCCATCCCAGCTCTGCTGGGCTCGACAAGGCCCTGACAGCTCAACCCCACTTCATACAACCATCACCAGTGAAGAAACAGTGAAGAACAGAGAGGACCTGCGGAGGGCCAGCACAGACCAGGGGGAGGAGCTCAGGTTCAAGAGCCAAGCAGAGGATTCTCATGCTGACCCCACCCATTAACCTGCCTTGTGACTCTAAGCAAGCTTTAGTTCTCAAATCTGTACAACAGATGATGCCACCTCACAGGGCTGCTGCAAGGAGAAACGACAGGATGTACGTGGAAGGTACTCCACAAACGCCAATTTCCTGCTATTACCCCCAGATGTCCTCCTTGCTGGCCTGCCACGGTGTATAAGATTCCTACCGCTAGACTTGTCCTTCAGGATTAAGGTACTGTCGTGAAATGTCCCTGTGCCGTAACATGTCACCCACCACAAGGGCCAATTACATGTTCTGGGCAGGCCAGCAGGCAGGTATCTGGAGTGTCTGTTTGGGGCTCTGATGTTAAAGCTCCCAGGTGCAGGCAGGCGTTGCTCTGAAGTGGCAGGTATGGTTGCCGAGCCCTGAAGGAGAAGACGTTTTAAAGAAAGATGATGTGTCAAGGACGCTAAAGCTTCAGATCTGGGAATCTCCAGGTGGGCAGAGCTGGAAGGCAGAACAGCTCAGGGGTGCCTCACAAGAAGAAAAACAGGAAAAGCAGAAAAAGGAAAGAGACAGGGAGGTGAAAGTCCTCTAAAGGAGAATTAGGAAGGAGTCACCGGGGTGAACCCAGCCCCTGGCAGCAGAGGCACTAAGCCATCATCCCCTGATCCCCCTCCAGATCCCTCCTCTGAGCTGTTCTGTCCCATTCCTGGCACCATATGGCTCCTGTGTGTCCATCCCCACCCAACCCTACCAGCCAGGTATGTTCTAAAGAAGACGGAAGCCAAAAGCTTTGACCTTGCTGTTTGGAAAGCACTCGCACAATCTTGTTGTAAAACATGCGTGCGGTCAGGAAAGAGGCAGAATGCACCCAAGCAGTGAAGGACAAGACTGAGCATCTCTGGGGTTGTGTTTCCCGTCTGGCCACACATTTGGGAAGACCAGGGCAAGGCCCACGCACCTCTTTGACCTTCACCACACTGTAAGAAGGGTCACCAATGCTCATCAATGACTCAGATCCCAGCAACAGAAACAGGAAAGCTTCACCAAAGGGCAGCAGACCTGCTCCTGCAGAACCAGCAGGTGGGAGGCACAAAAGAGGCCCGGCTGGCCTCACTGAGCTCACTGAGTGCAGACGTCCCTCATGAGGCCACCACGAGGGGCAGCGAGGCAGCACACAGGAACTGGCTTTGTAGAGGGCCAGGCCCACGCAAGGAAGGACTGTTTCTCCATGAGCGCCATCAAAAGCTAGCCTTGCTCAAGGAAAACCTGGCCGAGCCCCCGCAGGGTGCTGAGTGGAGCAACCCCACACTGGTAGGCAGCCAGACCCCACCTTTCCGGCTCTCCCAGCGCTAACGTCCTGACATGTGCTCTGGCACTGATGGGCCATCCCATCGATGTCCTCCAGGGCTCAACTCCAGTCAGCTGTCAGGCCTGCTCTGACCGTTGAGGGCCTTCTGCGGTTTACAAAAGGGCTTCCACCCACATCAACTCATGTGATGCTGTGACAGGGGCTCTAGAACCCTACAGCACCACACCACCCCCCGAGCCAGCCGTGGGGCCACGGGAAGTCAGTGAGGCAAAGCAAGAATCAAAGGACAATCAGTACGGCTTTGCAAACCTCTGTAGCCCCACGTAGCCCAGAGTAAGCGCATCCACCCCAGTCTGCCCTCTCCTGAAACCCGTCTGAGTGCCAGCCTCCAGGCCAGGCTCCAGAGACCTGGTTGGGTGGGTTATGCGGCCCATTCCAAGGGGGGCCAGGCAACGCTGCTGCCCAGCTCCTCATGGAGGAAAGCTGGACCTAGGCCTGTTGCTGGGGCTTCAGGGAGATCAAGGAAACAGGATGCAAAAGATCTGGGCCAGGATGATCCAGGAAATGTGGATGCCTCTGCCTGTGCTTGGCTGTGCATGGACCGCCCCCACCAGGCTAGGGCAGGGCAGCTTCGACTTCTGCACCCACCAGATCCCACTGGGGCCAGGGGGTCCTACAGTAGGAGCTGGGCTCTCCAAGGGCAGCCCCTTCTAATTTCAGACTGCTCTCCTTTAGGAAGAGAAATCACCCTTATGGGGAACAGAAAAACTGCCTCCTGGAACTTCGACCCTTGAGTGCTGGCTCTATCTCCTGAATTACATGATAAGAGCTCCAGGCAACACTGTACGATAGTTAAAATATCTCCGGTTATGAGTTTGGGAGCCAGAGGGACCCACTCCAAATCCCAGGTAGGTGATCTTGGCTGGATCATCTGATCTAAACCCCAGTTCCCTCCTTTATTAAATAGAGATGATTCTCCCCTATGGATTACTGTGCAGACCAAATGAGATCATGTATGTGAAGCCCCCAGCACATACCTGGCACATAGGAGAGGCTCAGTAAATGGTAATAATATCATAACCACAATTCTTTGGGGATTTAAAGACCACCTTCCTGACCTTCCTATGCCTTGTGTTTTCTTGCTAAGGAGTCCCTGCTCCTCAAGACATGATTTCAAGTTCCCCAAACACCCCTTAGTTGCTCTGTCACTAGGCTGCTGTGGCACAATGGCAGGCCCTGTGCAACAGGACAGAAAACCTGGGTTAGAATTCAGACAGCCTTCCTGGAGAGATGCTGGAGGGGACCGTTCTGCCTCCAAATCCGGCTGAGCACCTACGATGAGTGAGGCATCATGCTAAGCATTGCAGACTCACCACTCAACAAGATATGATCCCTCCCTCCAAGAGCTGAGAGTTCTGTTTACTCCACATATTAATGGTCCACACATGTCTAGAACTGAACTTGAATGCCACTTCCACAAGCATGCCCCACTACCCTCCCCAAGGCGAGCAGAGCCCCCCGCCACCAGCAGAGTCTCCCTTTACTAGCCATGATTTGCATGTGAGTCCAGTATCCCTACCTGTGGAATGCAAGGTTGTGTGTCTCAGGTGAGAAGACAAAGAAGAAGGTGAAAAGTCCATGATGTTCCAAATTTACAAGATTAGCACAGAATTCGGCACAAAGTAGGCACTTGTCTTGGGGAGACCGAATGGAAGCTGGCAGGACCTGGGCCTTGATCTCTGGCCCAGCTTCCCCAGAACTCCCTCCTAACGGTTCTTCCTTCTCTCTTCCTGGGCCACCGCAGAAGGGACACGTACAATGGAAAAGTCAGAGCAGACACTTAAGAGCTATAGCCCCAAAGAAGCCAGATCACGAGGACTTGCTGGGCAGCCTAGCAGCTCCGGGCAGTGCTCCGGACATGGCCTCCCTCTCCTTTCTCCTTACGGGGGAGAGAAACGGAGGTGGCCGTTCCTGCCTTCAGTGGCTTTTCTCCTTTCTTGGAAGACCTCAAGCTCTTTTCTGCCCAAGGGCCTCACACATGCAGTTCCCTTTCCTCAGCTTATGGAAGGCCCCCATCTTGGGCTCTGCTGAGCACATGTGCACCAGGACCAGGGGCCAGTGGAGGCTGAGACCTAGCCCGTGTTCACTCAGCAGCGGTGGGTCCTGGCAGGGCTGCCTCTGCCCGGGGCAGGCATCTTTTCCTGACTCACCTACAAGTGTCACATGGGCAGCAAACAGCTCTGGCTAAGGGTGGGGCCACTTGAGACCCACACGGCTATTTCAGTCTCACTCAGCCCTCAGGGCAGATTAGGTAGCTTTCTCAGGGAAGTCTTTTCGATCCTATATCCCAAAATAATCCATTCCTCCTACCTCATAATTCTCTCCCAGCACCCTCTTCTCTCCTTCATAGCACGTGTTACACTTTTATTCTTTGAGCACAATCTACTTGCCTACTACTCTGTGGGTCCCATGAGCAAGGGCCACATCTGTTTTATGCAGCTGCGTACCCTGGGCCAAGCATGGGGCCTGGCATATAGAAACTCAATGCACATCTGAGCTTTTTGGCACTATGTGCTTCAGATTAGCCTTGACCTCTCCAGGACTAGGCCTCTACACTACGTATCACGTTCATCTGGCATATTGCAGGAAGTGAGTGGCGAGGCCATTGGGTAGGCCACCCAGAGCCCTGAGAGGGTTTGATTCAACTCAGACAAGACAGGCAGGATCCCCCCATATAGTGCACATCATCCTGAGAGCCCTCCAGTAAGTACCAACAGGACCGTAGGACACAGAAAGACAGGATACTACGGTCTCCTATTGGAAGACCGTGTTTCTCAGCCTTTTTAAGCACACTCCCCCTTTTGATAAATACACAGTCTTCATATACACACCCCTACCCAAAACTGTGCCATCTCCCACTTGAGAATTACTATCACATCAGGCAAGTGTTTTGTCAAACTCCACTTTCAATAGCTTACATTTTAAAAACACTATATTTCTGCTAAACCTAAAATGTGATTATGATACTGAATATGCTTTTTCAAACTTCATATTTACCCTAATCCCCAGAGATTTTGATTCTTTTTCTCGCTCTCTTTTCCATTGACAATCACCTCTCATGGACAAGAATAGAACACAAAGGGCCTACCGCAAAGAGTAGAAATGTTCTAAGTCAATAAAGAATGTGTAGAAGAGGAAACTTTGGGGCATATTTCTAGCACTCTCAGAATAGAATGGCAACAGGATCTAAGTGGAAAGAGCATCAGATGGAAAGTCGAGAGATTAGGCTATTATTTACTTCTAGTTTTGAAGCTCCTTGATTAGGACGATGTCCAATTAAGACTAGGAAGACATTTTCCCAGCTATAAAATGGGACATTGGTCTGGGGGAGTCCACAGTAAAGAGATATACTAGGACCCCTACCATCTGAAGGTCTTTCATGGTTTGGGGTATGGAGAAAAGAAAAACAAAGCACAGACACCACAAGGGTTCCTTCTGTGGACTAGTTACCAGTTGCAACAGGCAACTGGAGGAAAGAAGAACCTGAAGCGGGCTGTGGGGGTCCCTGGCTGCGTGGCACCTCTCCCCCTCCAGTCGGAGGCAGATACATCGCCACAGTAAAGACATGGGCCTGGGTGTCAGACCCGCATGAATTCTGGCTCGTGATGTCAGATTTTCCTTAGCTGTGAGAGGGTTGACAATTCAACTCACCTCACCAGGTCAGGATGAAGATTAAATGAGATAATATGTGTAAAATGTCTGGCACAGCATCTGGAAAATGATAAGTGAACACAGAATGTATTTATAAATGTGAGCTTTACTATTTGGATTACTAGTATTGTTTCCCAGCAGGAATGCAGGCAGCTGGAAGGGCAGCCCAGAGGCACCTGGCAGCCCTCTCATTCTTGTTTCCTATTTATTGTCACAAATGACATGACCTCTGTGGTCAAGGACAAGAACAGCGGGCAGGCCAGCAAAATGCACAGCTGCTGCGTTTTAAGAAAAGTAATACTCCAAGGGGCCTGGACTGGAACGGAGCTGGCAGCGCACTACAGAGTTGGCTTGGGTAGGGAGGGGGAGGGCAGGCGACTCCAGCAGGGGCTCCGTGGGAGGGAAATGACCGGAAACAGCCAAAGGGGCTGGAGGGGGAGGAAGAGAAAGTATGGGGTGAAAAACCCAAATCAAAGACGGGTGGGCACAGGAAGCTCCCTTCCCGGAGACTGGAAGCTGCAGATGAGCCAGAAGGAAGCCAGGAAGACCACAGGATGTGGGCAGAAGGGGAAGCTGGGTCAATCCTGACGGAGGGGCAGCTGGGAAGAAAGAACCAGGCTGCTGGGCACTAATGGGAGAAGAAAGGTTGGGACACAACAGGAAGGCCACAGGCTCTGTCCCGGGTTGACCTCGGATCCCCTCCTCAAGCTCTCTCTGTTCCCCCAACTCCACAGGCCCCAGGATTTCAACCAGTTAGGTTACTGCCACCATCAACCTTCGCCATCTGGGTCCTCTTCGCTAGGCTGGCGGCAAAACAGGATGCAGGTTTCATTTCCCCTTTTCCTGGGAACTCTGAAACAAGTGCTCCATGGCTTTCCCTATAGGGAAGAGGCCCAGAAGGCCCACCCAGGGGAGAAATCCCCTTACAGTTCCACTCTGAAATGTGCAGGGGTTAAGTCTGCCCAGAGCCGCCCCCTTCCCCACTGCCTCTTCTCTCTCTCTCTGAAGGGAGGGTTCAGCCTCAGGCCTGCCCGTTGGGCTTAGGCTCTACACACACACAGCACCCATCAGGGGAACGCTGGAAGTCAGTGGGGGTGAGTGAACTCATCCTAGCCCTAACCAGTCATTCAGGTACCCCCGGACTCAAGTTCCAGAAAGGGGGGGCTGCTCTCGACACTACCCCAGGTGATTTGGAGTCAGGGAGTCTGAGCTGGCTATGGGAGCTCGGATCAGGTCACGTCGTCCCAGGTCCAGGAAGGAAGGCTCCCTGACCCCCCAGGGGGGGTCACCGTGCAGGCTGTCACACAAGCAGCAATCGTAACAAGGCTGCCTGCAACTATGTGAGCCTTTCCTGAGCACAAAGCATGGTCATGTACATAACCTTGGACATTCCCTACAAAACTAGGAGGGGCCTGGGCAGATACTGTTCCCATTTTGAAGATGAGGAAGCTGAGGCAACGTGGGCAGGGTCTTAGTTCCTGAGAAGCAGAGCTGGTGGGCCTGGGACCCATTCTCCAGAAGTCTCCTCCTCTACCCTGGGACTTCCCTTTCTGCTTTAAATATCCTCAGTTCTTCCAACCTAAACAATAAGCACTCCAGCAGTGTTGCTGCATAAGGCTAACAACCTCTCCTTCAAAGAGCTTGCCCTCCCCAATGCCCCCACCCCCTGCCTGCGCCTCTTGGGCCCTCCCTCTGCTTCAGCCAACCTGTCCCCCATAAGCTCTTTCTTCAAAGGGGCTTCCGTATCCCTGGCACTTCCACTGCCAACATGCCTTCCCTCCTGCCTGAGCACTGCCAGCCTCCTAGTGGGCTTCTGTCTTCTGTCCTGCCCCATCCCTTCCCTAGCCATCCTCTTCAGCCTCTGATCCAGAGTAGAGTACCCTCTCAAGACCCCAACATCCCTCTGGTCACGCATTCTCAGGGTCTCCCCATCACCTCCACACCCCTGCCCCATGGCTCAGCTTCGAAGGGGCCTCTCAGGCCTTACCTCTTACGGCCCCCTCCCCGGAGCACACACCTGCCCCCAGCCCCTCCCTGCATCTTTGCTTGAGCTTACGCTGGTCTGCCTTGCCAAGCCCCTCCTCTCTTCCATCTTCAAGGCTCCACTCTCCAGTGTCCATAAGCGTCCCCTGACTGCAGGAGACTGTTTTTTTTTTTTTTAAAGATTTTGTTTATTTATTTGACAGAGAGAGACACAGCGAGAAAGGGAACACAAGCAGGGGGAGTGGGAGAGGGAGAAGCAGGCTTCCCGCGGAGCAGGGAGCCTGATGCGGGGCTCGATCCCAGGACTCCGGGATCATGACCTGAGCCGAAGGCAGACGCTTAACGACTGGGCCACCCAGGCGCCCCTGCAGGAGACTGTTTCTTAATGCCCGTCCCACCCAAAGCCCTGAAAGGGGCAGGCTCAAATCCTGTGTGATCAGGCCCTGCACCTGCGGCCTGTACCTGGGTGGCCCCGTGACCCAGAGAATCAAATCCACAGGCTGCCAGAACTCAGCACTAGTGTGCTCAGTCATGGAACAAGCAGATGAGTAAGAGGAGAAGGCTGGGTCTACAGAGAGGGAAGCCAAGAGCAGATGCTCAGATGAAAGCAGAGAGGCCACCAGCCCCCAAAAGACAGAGCTGCCTCCATTCCTGACTGCTCTCCAGCCCAAGCTCCCTTGAGGCCAGCTGCCTTGCCGTGATCCTGCCAGCAAACCCTTCTTCCCTGAGCTAACCTGGAGGGGCCTCTGCTCTGTGTGTCTGTCCATACCAGCTTGGGGAGCACTGTCCCCTCCTGACAGCCCCAACTGGAGGAGCGATATACTCGGCAACAAGCAGGCTCTGCCAAGGATCACCTCTTTGTCTCCTGGATGGCTAGTAGGTGTTCCACATACGCCTGCTTCCCTCCCTGGACCAGAGCTCCTCACCAAGGCCTGGAAGAACCAACAGCTTCAGAGCTATGGATGCAGCTCAGAAGCTCCCCTCTTCGGATTATGTTAAGCGAAATAAGTCAAGCGGAGAAAGACAATTATCAAATGGTTTCACTCATATGTGGAACATAAGCAATAGCATTGAGGACCGTAGGGGAAGGGAGGGAAATCCAAAGGGGGAGAAATCAGAGAGGGAGATGAACCATGAGAGACTATGGACCCCGAGAAACAATCTGGGGGTTTCAGAGGGGAGGAGGGTGGGGGGAGGGGGTAACAGGGTGATGGGTATTGAGGAGGGCATGTGCTGTGATGAGCACTGGGTATTATACTTTTTATACTTAACTAATGAATCATTGAACACTACATCAAAAACTATGTACTATTCAGGGGCTAACTGAACATAATAAAAAAAAAGAGAATGCTATATATTCATTTTATACGGTGATTTGCAAATGGAAGGTACATATATGTAGAATGTAGTACTGGATGAAAAATATTAAAATTGAAAATGACAATCTAAAAAAAAAAAGAAATTCCCCTCTTCTGGAGCTGCCTTGAGTCTACAAGGGGTCAGGAATGGCCCCTCCCAGATAGGTTTTGTCACATGTGACCCCCATCCCCCGGCTGGAGTTCAGTGGACCAAGCTGGGCCAACTGGACATGCTCCCCTGGGAATCTGGACTTGGGGCTGGGATAGTTGAGTCCCTCTGAGTATGGCTGGGACTGTTACAGGAACACTTGAGGCTGTATGGGCTGTGGAGAGAGGAAGCCAAAGAGACATGGAGTTGAGAGAAGAAGATCCTAAAGAGGTTTTTCCAATTCCTGCTTAAGGCCAGGCAGCAATCCTGCTGTGGGGTCCTGAGCACTGCCCCCCCTGAAACCCTATAATAAATCACCTTTTTTGTTTAAGCTAGATTCCGCTGGTTTCTGTTACTTGCAATCAAGGGGTCCTACAACAGCTGGGATCTCCTTTATGCTTCTCCAGGAACGCAAAGTAGGCGCTCGACAAACAAACTTGCTGAATGAAGGAAAACTGGCTCCAGATCCTGGCTTTCTGATTTCCACCAGGGGCACCTCGGTACTCTACAAATACTCCACATATAAAATGTGAAACTCAGCCCCAGGCAACTTAAATTAAATGCACTTTCCTTGCCTGAAGTGCATTTTAACTTCATTTTCATCTCTTCTTTGGGACAAACCATCACTGAAAGGAAAGGCAGGTGGGAGCAGGCCAGAGAAACAGCCTACGGCAGCGCAGGCCAGCAAGTCAGACTGGATCCACAAACTCTGTGCTATCCCCATCTGCCCCACTGGAAACAACTCTCCCCGACATTTCTGTCCCTCTACCATGCCCCCAGTCCACCCCTGATAACCATCAGAATCTCCAAGAGGTCACAAAGTTTGCACCCCTACTGATGGCTTATTGATGCCAGAGACCATCACAAGGTCGGACCCGTGGAAGAAACCCCAGAGGGTGGTCCTGCCTAGTGGTTTTCAAACTGTGTGCTCTGCAGGACCCCACGACTTCAATGGAACCTCTTGGGGCCCCAGTCTCCCTGGCGTCAACCAGCGTAGCACCTATTTGTTATATATACCAAGCTGAGCACCAAGAGGCAGAGCTGGGAGGGAGCTCTGGCCCCCGGACTCTTCCCATTGCCCCTCTCTCAAGGCCGCTCCCTTAAAGGCTCTTGGGCTTGAGGAGGCCCAGCACTTGGTCCTGTGTGGTTGAGCACTGGCCAAGGAACACGGAGGGAGCACTAAAGACACAACCTGGTGCCCACTAGCTGGCGCGGAGTCTGAGGTCACCCTGGCTAGATGGGCGGAAGGGCAATACGAAGCAGTCCGAACAGTATGGAGCTGTCCTGATACTAGTCCTCTGCTATATATAGTTTCTCCCCTGAAATGACCTCACGCAGCAGCAAGGCTTTGTGGTGTGGCAAAACTGGCTACGCATCCCCAACTCCAGGGAAGAGAGCTCTGCTGAAGAAACTGGATGGGAAATAGGAAAAAGAGGAGTCTGTGGCCTGGGGGGTGGGGGGCGGGAGCAAGCCTTCCAGAAGGAGAAATTCTTTCCCTTGACCCCCAGGAGCAAACAGGAGACTCCTGTGCAGTGGGTGATGAAACTAAGTCCCAAGTCCGGGGTGGGGGGAGCCCCTGCTTCATCGGAGGCTTCCATCCCGCCTGCTCACAGATGGCAGGCACCCGAAGCCCGTCATTCATCTGCACCCCACGTGCGGGGACCAGCAGAGGCCCCCTCTGATCTAAACTCCCTGTTCACTATTCGAGACCTTCCCTAACCTTGGGGTACACAGCCCTTTGATTCTGCTGCCTAAAATAAATACAAAAGCAAGCAAGGATGAACACCAAATGGGAATGGGGACTCTCACAGGGTGGTGGGAGTGTGCAGATTTTCTTCTGTGGGCTTTCTGGTGTTGTTCACACTTTTTACATAAACACAACTTCCACAATAAGGCAAATCACATTACTTGCTTCTCTCCAACATGCACTCCTTACTCAAATCACTAACCCTTCAATAACTTTCCTCACTTACCCTTAATTACTGCCCTATCCCATCTGAACTCTTTCTAAAATGTCTACACATTGCCTTTGTCTCTGCGTGTCTACACTGTATGTCTTGCTTAAAATGGTACCATATCTCAATTTGTCTTTGCTGCCTCCCGAGACTGACCAGAAGCTGTCATGGATGACGAGACATGTATGTATAATGTGGACACAGGTGTGAAGCAAGAGGGAAAGAAAAAGACATGAGAAACGGAATCAGATTTCCTGGGTGTGATACCAGCTCCACCTCTGACTGCACAGGACAGACCACAGACCAGTGGCTTGACCTCCCTGAACCAGTTTCTCCAGCTGAATTCCTTATTAGTGCCAATTCTCTTCTAAAAGGAAGGAAAGATTCTGAGCACGTCTACCAACCCCATAGCTTTTGAAAAAGAGATCATTTCATCTCTAAAACTGAGAGGCCCCAGACCCAGCCTATAGAAGAGGTCCCTATCCATCCATACCTAAAATAGCACTGGACTATGGAGAACAGGGACAGTAGGCTGAAATCTCTCCTTAGACACTTCCTATGGGCCAGGGACCCTGGCATAGACAAATGCCCGAGGGGTGGTGCAGTCAAAAGTGGCAGGCTGAGCACCTCTGCCTAAGGCTGCAATAAAAGTACTTGATGGTCAGTAATAAACCAGACATCCAGGCCCTGGATCTTCCATGGGACACATGTTACAGAGGACAGAGCTAGGCTCAGCTTCAAACAGGAGGGGTCAGCAGCAGATGAACGGGCCCAGTGTAGCTCTCCTTTTGCCATTGACTCCAAAGACTGCCCATCCTGTTCCTCAGGGAGAGGGCCCAGATAACACTGCATGCACCATGTGAATGTTTAAAAAAAAATCATTTGGGGCCTTATAAAAAGCCATAGTAACAGTAAGTTCCCAGCCAAGTAAGGCCTCCCTTCTCCTCTGCAGCCAGTCTTGGGCCAGGCCACACACAGGAATAACACACTGGCAAGACCCAGGTGAGCTTGGTTCCATGAACCTGATGTGACAGCAGAGAGGGAAGAAGGACAAAGAGCAAATAGAGACATCTGGGACATAAACCCCGCTGTGCAGAGCATCACCAGCTCCCCATGGACCCTTGGCACTGTGTGTTATGGATCTTCCCACTTGGGTGTGGCCAGAAAGAAACAAGTTTGGAAAAAAGGGAACCCAATCGCAGAAGCTCCAGTATTACTGAGTCCATCACACCGTGAGCTCCTTGAGGAAAGGAACCAACTCTTCCTGCTGTGCTTGGCACCTAACCCAGGGCCTGGGACAAGTACTGAATATTTGGAGGCAGTTTCCCATAGTGCTTAAGGTATAGGTCCCTGGGATACAACTACTAGGATTCAAATAACCGTTCCTCCACTTCCATGGGCAAGGGTCTTAAACCTCCCTGAGCCTCAGTTTCCTCCTCTGGAAAAGGGAGGTAATTACGCCCACCTTACAAGGCTGATGTGAAAATGGAAGATGCTGGTGTCAAAGACCTGGTAGGATACTGAATGCATGCATGGTAGGTTAATAAATGGTACTGATTTCAATAATGATAATGGTACTGAGTCAGTGATGTGAGGTCTTGAGAAATGAAAACGCCCGTGCCACGTGACAGTCTATTTTGGGGGAACACAGTACTTTCGCTAAGTAAATAAATCAGTGCCATGTGTGATATCCCATCTTACAGAGGACAGTGTGGTCTGTTTCGCAGACACTGCATGGGGCGGGAGAGAGGGGGCAGGGGGGACAAACACATGAAGGTTTGGCTGTCCCCTGAAGTATACTTTCTGGCACATTCAGGATGTGTAGTGTAAGAACTGGCAGAAGCAGACTATTTGCTACTCATGGGTGGCAATGACGTCAATAAACCAGCTATACCTGTTTAGGGCCCAGTGAGCCCTTGGCTGAAATTGACAATGAGCTAGGTACCTCATGGGAGGCACGCTGAGCTGGGAATCTAAAACAGTGGCCTGGAATCCAAAATCTTCCATTGCTCACTGTGTGACCCTGTATACAACTGTTAATATCACTGAGCCTCTCCCCTAAAATGAGGACAACCTCCCAGTGAATTATCAGGGAGACTAGATGAGACGCATGTTAAATACCTATGGCAGTGCCTGCCACACAGTTGGTGCTTAATAAAGAATAGTATATAATAACTATAAAACAACTTTTTTTTTAATTGAGTTGCAGGGACCTGTTTATCAAGTGCAGAAAAGTGGCTCTGCTGTGGATGCTGATCACTTTCCAAGAAAGTTCACGAAGGAGGTGTCTGCAGTTGACAATGCATATTAGAGAAATGTGCTGGGCTCCAGGAAGGAAGCCCCAGTGGACCCAGAGATGTTCTGCCAAGGCAAAAATGAGCCACAGCACACTGAGGGCACTCCCCAGCCTTGACCTACCAAGCAAGAAATGTTTGTATCTGTTTTGAGACAGCCCAGAAAAGCAGCCATTGGGTGTTGCTAGAATCAGCCAGAGTATGTGGGGGGGGGGGGGGAGGGGTAGAGGCAAGAGATCTGTAACTAACAAGAGTTCTCAAGTTTTTGTGAAAGGTTCACATTTTTAAAAATGAAGCTAGATTAAAGGCTATCTCTATAATAATATCACTCTTGCACAACTTGCTTCCGATTTGCTTTCCTGAATAAATGAGTGGAATTACAAGAATGGTAGATAACCAGGGTACACAGAGGAAGCTAGGTCTTGTGTAGGAACCTCACTGGCCTTGCATCTCAACTTGGGGCGGGGGGGAAGAGGAAGGTTGGGGACAGCCAGCTTACAGTGCCAAGCATGGTGATAATAGTAACTGCCATTTACTGAGTATTTTCATATGTCCCAGGCACCATTCTAAGCATGTTATGTGCATTAACTCATTTAATCCTCATGACAACTCCACAGAGTAGGTACTGTTATCTTCATTTTACAGATGAGGAAAGTGAGGCCCAAAAATCCAAATAACTTGCCCAAGGTTACATAGTTAATGAACTGGAAGAGTTGGAATTATAAAATCAAATGGATATTAAATGAACAAAATACTTGTCATATTGTCCTAATTATCTGCTACCAAAAGAAAAATGGTATCTTATAAATGTCCTGTTCGGAAGATCCTAGATTTTGCAAATCAAAAGAAATTCATGGTCTGGGGGCACCCGGGTGGCTCAGTCAGTTAAATAGTCAACTCTTGGTTTTCGGCTCAGGTCACAGTCTCAGGGTTATGAGATGGCTCCCTGCTTAGCAGGGAGTCTGCTTGGGATTCTCGCCCTCTGCCCGTCCCCCCACTCACGTGCATGCATCTGTGCGTGCGTGTGCTCTCTCTCTCTAAAATAAAGAAATCTTTAAAAAAAGAGAGAGAGAAATTCATGGTCAGCCCTTGCTATACACTCTGACTCTCGGAAATCTGAAAAAGCAGATTTCCGAGGTGGGGGCAGGGGAGGCTACATTCTGCTCTTCCCAACACTCTGGGCTGACCAAAAGTTACTAGAATACATGTCCCCAAAGTAACCACGAACTTGGTTTTGGTTATTGCCATTAACAACTCACTGCCATTTGCTAGGTGTGGGCACAGTGCTCATCACTTCACACACATCACCACTTGTGTGATGGAGCCCTTGACTACCCTAAATGACCCCACTCTTGTCCCCATTTTACAGATGTGGAAACTGAGGCTTTGACCTGAGGCTTTCTCACCACAGGGAGAAAGTAGTGGAGCCATCGCCTCCCATGGCTCCTCCCTCTCTACCACTTACTTGTCAATAATCTTGGGCAGCTTAGCAACCTCACTGAATCTCAGTGTCCTCACCCATAAAATGGGAAAAATGATCTCTGCCCTGCCTACCTAAGAGGATGGCTATGGGGGAACAAATCATATATACTACTTGTGAAAACACTTTAAAAAAAAACTGCAAAATGCTGAACAAAGCAAGAAATCATTAGTCTTATTAATTACAAAGGGTGACACCTGATCCAGCAAGCACTTTGCTAACAGGACTCCAGTGCCTCTTTTCCCTTGGGAATTTGGGACTAATTCAAAGTCTGCAGAGCCGGGGCATTCTTTTCTTCAAGTCTCTGGCATCTGGGAGTTAGAAAGTAGAAGTTCATTCTGGGGGGCACCTGGGTGGCTCAGTTGGTTAAGCGACTGCCTTTGGCTCAGGTCATGATCCCAGGGTCCTGGGATCGAGCCCCGTATCGGGCTCCCTGCTCGGCCAGAAGCCTGCTTCTCGCCCCCCCCACTCCCCCCACTTGTGTTCCCTCTCACGCTGTCTCTCTCTCTCTCTCTGTCAATTAAATAAATAAATAAAATATTTTTTTAAAAAAGTTCATTCTGGGAGAAGGAGGAAACAATGGTATTTGCATTCTACTCGTATTTCTCTTTAGGAATGCAATCTTGGCTGAGATTCTACTGCTTCCAGCACACTCAACCCTCAAACAATGTTCAACAAAAATTTACTGAGCATCTACTAAGTGCCAAGCACTTGTTCCAGGACAATGCATTCATGTGGCTCCGGGGTGTATAGGCTGTAGTTTGGGGGCTGGGAAATTAAAGGAGGAGGGAACAGCAAAGAGAAGGGAGCAGAGTGGCTACAGTCCTTGGAGCTTTGCAGGCTTTATAGCAGACTTCAGGCTCCTTTTCATGAGGTGGGGGAAGGCAGCACAAGAGAATGAGCTCTGAGCACTAGAATTTGAATCAAACTACGTAACCTGAGCTCTAGCACTGCCTCTCCTCAGCCTCAGGACCCCCAGCAATCAATTTACTTTCCTGACCATCAGCTTTCCCATAGGTAAAATGGCTAGAAATGTTCCCATAGGTAAAATGAGTACAATCAAATGAGATGATTGCCTGAAGGGGCCTAGCAAGGTGCCTAAAGATGCTAAAATTCAAAACTCACTTTAAATACGAAAACCATGTGTTCTCTTCCTCCTGCCCAGCGAAGATAAACTATACAAGAGCCAAAAGCTCAGGCTCTGAGATCAGACCGCTTGGGTTCCAGTCCTGGCTTGGCTGTTTACAACCTGCATGGCGTCAGGCAGGAGATGTTACCTTTCTAGGGCTCAATTTCTTCATCTGTAAAAAGGTGATAATAGTGTCCACCCATAGGATGGTTGTAGGGATTAGCCAAGATACTGCACGTGATGCTCGTGGCACACGGTAAACACCAAGCAAAGGTGAGCTGCTGCCAAGTGTATCTCTTCCAGCCCTAAAAACAACAAAACTCTGAGTCCTCTAAGATCTAGGCTGCTTGGTGACTGGCTGGCTGCCTAGGTTGGACTCTGGTGCCAGCCTCCCTGAGAAGACAGGTACAAATGAGGAGCCAGCCTCATCCCCCCACCCCATACCCAGCAGAAGATGCTCCAGCCTGACAATGAGTGACAGGAGTTGAGGGGCTGGGGACAGTCAGAGAGGTACGGATGCACACTGAGCTCGTTCCCTCTTCCCTGTGAGCTCAGTAAGCAGGGAGATCTTGTCCCCAACAGAGAGAAGCACATGGCTTTGTGTAGCAAATTCACCATGTTACCATGTCACCGTCACTCCCTTTTACTCAACCCTACATGCTCCCATCTGAACCACTGTCCTACATCTCTCAAATGCAAAAGGGGGCTAAAAAAAAAATTGGTGCTCACCCCAAGTAAGACAGTGCTAACATTTTCTGGGAGCCAGATGAATTGTAACAACACAGACCTGCTTCGCTTAATTGGAAGCCCCATCCATCCATCCCTCCATCCAACCCAGCCATCGACCACCTAATTAGAAACCCAGAAGCAAGCCAAATTCTGACTGACCAGACAAGATGTCACAGAATCCACCCACACAAGCTCCTGTGCTTCCCTCCCTGGAGGGCCCCTCAGGCTTCACTATGAGCTCATCTACTTTTGCTCTAGGTGCGATTCTAAAAATCCCAGCCTTCTGTTTCCCCAGGAAATGGGAGGGGCTGCTATCTGAGCCCCATAGATGGAATGTCAAGAAGTGACCACTACGATCAGGTATCACTTCACACCCAATAGGATGGCTATTATCAAAAACAAGCAGAGGCGCCTGGGTGGCTCAGTCTGTTAAGCATCTGCCTTCAGCTCAGGTCATGACCTCGGGGTCCTGGGATCGGGCCTCTCGTTGGGCTCCCTGCTTAGTGGGGAGTCTGCTTCTCCCTCTCCCTCTGCCCCTTCCCTTGCTTGTGTTCTTGTTCTTTCTCTCACTCAAATAAATAAATAAAATCTTTTTAAAAAAACAAACAGCGGCGCCTGGGTGGCTCAGTTGGTTAAGCGACTGCCTTCGGCTCAGGTCATGATCCTGGAGTCCTGGGATCGAGTCCCACATCAGGCTCCCTGCTCAGCAGGGAGTCTGCTTCTCCCTCTGACCCTCCCTCCTCTCGTGCTCTCTATTTCTCATTCTCTCTCTCTCAAATAAATAAATAAAATCTTTAAAAAAAAAAAACCCAGAAAATAACAAGCATTATTGGTGAGGATGTGAAGAAACTGGAACCCTTGTCCATTGCTGGGGGCGAATGTACAATGGTACAGCCGCTGAGGAAAACAGTAGGGCAATTCCTCAAAAAATTACATCTAGAGTGAACATATGATCCAGCAATTCCGCTTCTGGATATATACACAAAAGAACTGAAAGCAGGCACTCAAACCAATTTGTACACCCATGTTCACAGGAGCATTATTCACAGTAGCCAAAAGGTGGAAGCAGCCCAAGTGTCCACTGACAGATGAATGAACAAAATGTGGTATAGACATACAATGGAAAGTTATTCAGCCTTAAAAAGGGAATTCTGACACATGCTACATCATGGAAGAACCTTGAAGCTATTACGCTAAGTGAAATAAGCCTAACACAAACGTTCAAATATTGCTTCATTCCACTTACATGAGGTGCCTCAGAGTGGTCAGATTCATAGAGACAGGAAGCAAAATGGCAGCTGCCAGGGGCTGGGGGAGGGAAGAATGAGGAGTCTGTGTTTAATGGGGACAGAGTTTCCACTGGGGAGGATGAAAAAGTTGTAGGGATGGATGGTGGTGATGGCTGCACGGCAGTGTGATTGTACTTACTGTATAGAACTATATACCTGAGCATATATTATGTATATCTAAGCACATTTTCTTTAAGTGGGGAAAGGAAAAAAAGAAGTGACTGCTACCAGGGAGAAGACAGATCATAGGTGGAACGTGAACCCCGAAAAGCACAGCAGCCGGACACCATTTAGTTTGGGGCCCACTGCCCTGCAGTCTCAGAAACCCAGAGGCCTCACACTGTCATAAGCACAGTTACTGATCAGACAGACGCCGTTCTCATTCAGAGCCCAGAACAGGAATCAAGAGCCTCCCCACCCTGATGCTGCTTGGGACCCTGAGGCAGGCCACTGTGGAATGGGCTCTCCCTCAGCAATTTCCTTGTTTGCCACCAGTTCACCCCACTTCTTTCAGAAATAAAGGCTTTTGACAGAAAGAAGCTTGTGTGGGCCCCACCTCCACCAAGCAGGTGCTTTGTACATACAGGTCTGAACTCAATACCCCTGAGTCGCAAAGAGGAAGTTATTCATGCTCAGTATATTTTGCTTAGAAGCATATCATCCGTTTCAGAAAGATTCCCAACCAAAAATAGTTTTTAAACACTTCTTTTATAGTTTTGCTCTTTAAAAAAAAGAGTAAGCTTCAATGATCTGGTGAGGAAAATCACTGGCTATGGTTTTTGTGTGTAAAAATCCTGTGGCTAGGGTAATAGAAACTTTATGAGTTCACAAAATCTCCTTTTATCCAGGATCTCACTTGATTCTTAAAACCTCTCTGGGAGGTGGGCAGGGTAGCAGTCATCCCACTGTACGAACCGGGAAACTGAGGCTCAGATAGATCAAAGTCACACACACAATTAAGAAAAAGCGGAGAACCAAGGCCTTATTTCCCATCAATGCCAGATGAGGATCTGGGTTGGGACCTCACATGTGAGCAACCACGCAGTCATGAAAGTAATTTTAAAAACAGTGTTAGTTTAGGGGCGCCTGGATGGCTCAGTCGTTAAGCGTCTGCCTTCAGCTCAGGTCATGATCCCGGGGTCCTGGGATTGAGCCCCACATCGGGCTCCCTGCTCAGCAGGAAGCCTGCTTCTCCCTCTCCCACTCCCCCTGCTTGTGTTCCCTCTCTCGCTGTGTCTCTCTCTGTCAAATAAATAAATAAAATCTTTAAAAAAATAAAAAATAAGTAAAAACAGTGTTAGTTTATTTTATCCCCATAACATCTTTCTGAAGTAAACTGGAAATATTATCTTTTTTAAAATAGAGGATCAACCGAGCACAAAACAAATGACTTGCCCAAGATCACCACTCAAGAAGGGGCAGAGAGACTAGACCTCTTCCCTTTTGAATACACTTGACCTTGAGCACTTCCCTATAATGTCTTGACCCCAACGCACTCAAAACTTAAAGGAGCCCATGCAGGTTTTATATAGGTTGCACCACATTTCTGTGAACTTGGCAGGGAGTAGATATACCTTTATTCTCTTTTTAATAGCTGGAAAAGAAAAAGAGGTTAAAGAAAACTTTAAGTTCCTTTCAGCTCTAAAATGCTATGATTCTAAAAATTCCTCAGCAAGTTGCTCAGTAGAGAGAGGCCTGAAATCCACAGCATCCACCTTCCTGCTTCCCAGTCTGTTAGACCACCCCATCTCCATGACTACAAATACCATGTGTATCTGGGAGAGGGGTCCCCTCTCAGATGCATTAAATGACATAAAATGTCAAGAAAGTGCCACTGCCCGGTTAGGACCCTAATAGGGGACTTGACTTTGCTCTGTTGCTATAGCCCGGGGTCTCCTAGTAAGAGGCTCCCAAACTGGAGGGAATTCTATCCCAGATATTTGAGACCTGACCCAGGCCTGGGGTGAGAGAGACCGCCAGTCTCAGGAACAGTAAGCACTGTGAAGTTGCAGCTTAAGGTCCTTACTTAGATGCGTGCCCTAACACTCACTGGACATGAGAGAGCAATCGGGTCTGCTCATTCCTGCTTTCCTATAGACCTTCCCAACTCTGTTAGACACAGTAGCTTCATCCAACAAAGACTTATTAAGCACCTACTGTATGCGAGGCACTGCTCTATGTATCAGGGAGCAAACCAAAATCTCTGACCGCACATGCAGCAGGGGAGGCCGCCAATGCCAGAGGATGGTAACTGCCATGGAGAAAAACAAAACGGGGAAGGGGGTAGATAATGCTGACAGCAAGGAGTATAGGGAAGGGGACCCAGTTTTCTTTCTTTTTTTTTTTTTAAGATTTTTATTTATTTATTTATTTATTTGAGAGAGAGGGTGAGAGAGAGAGAGCACATGAGAGGGGGGATGGTCAGAGGGAGAAGCAGACTCCCCGCTGAGCAGGGAGCCCCATGCGGGACTCGAGGATCATGACCTGAGCCGAAGGCAGTCGCCCAACCAACTGAGCCACCCAGGCACCCGGGAGCCAGTTTTCAAAGGATGGCCTGGGAGGGCTTGACTGAGGAGGAATGTTTGAGGGAATGTGGAGGAGGAGGGGGAGGAAGGGACCCATTAAGGCATCAGAGGGTGGAACAGGGGATGAAGAGCATCAGACAGCTTAAAGGTAAGCTGGTGAAATCATACCGTGTCTTATAGGCCAACAAAAGGACTCTGGATGAGAGGGGGAACAAAGGAGTAACAAAATCTGACTTCCAGTTTGCAGCAACACTCTGGCTGCCGTGATGAAAACAGTCCATCGGGAGACAAGGGAGGAAGCAGGAAGGTCAGGTACGAGGCCCATGGCAGCTGAGACCAGGGCTAAAGTGGTGAAGATGATGGACTCAGTTCTGGATATATTTAGGGCAAAGCCAATAGGATCTATTGATTAAATGGATGTGGGATTGAGAGAAAGGGGAGTTGTCAGGGATGACTAGAGTTTTGGGGGCCTGGGCAAATGGAAGAACGAAATCACCATTAACAGACGGGAAGACTTTGGGAGGAGCAGGGGTGGGGGGGTGCGGGTTCCTTTTGTTTTGGACATGCTAAACTGAGAAGCCCTTTAGACGTCAAATGTGGTGAGTACCAGCAGAACATACAAGGCTAGAGCTGAAGAGGATGGGCTGAAATTATAAATGTGGGAGTCACCAGCTGTATAGCAAAACATAATTGCATGTATTATCATACAGGATTTTCATGTATGATCACACGTAATTTGCATGAATATATGTTTATTATCTGCCCCCACCCCTAAACTGTAAGCTCCATGTGGCCAAGGACCATGTCTGTTCACAGCCAGCAAGGTACCTGGCATTCAGTAAATATTTACTGGGCAAATGGAGAAGTTGCCCAATTACTCCCTCAAGAATAGCCACAGCAGCCCATACTATGAGAAGCAGACTCTCTTGCAACCACAGTGCCAAGCCCAACCAGCTCAAAACAGGGCCCTGGGTCTGTCCACACCGGGCTTGAGATTCCAGAACGTAAGTGGATACGCCTGGTACATCACAGAGTCAGATATTTCGGTTTCAGCCCTGCCACATTCTCAATGGGTGGAGCTAGGCCAGAGCCTTGCCTGTTCTACCACCTCGCTTTCTCCCTGGGGTGGCTGGGGGAGGGGCTGCCTTATCCACAGCAGGGGTGGAGATACTGATCTACTCAGGGTATATGTACCAGGTGGTGGGAGCCCCCCACATGATAAATCCCCAAGTATTCTCTGAAACACATAAGGACCACCTGGCACCTGAAGGGGAAACACAATCCTTCTGGGGATGCATTACGAGTAACAGTTAAAAAATAAAAAAGAATGATAATCACAAACCTTCTAGCTAAAGCAAGATGGCCTGACCAATGGGTGTCATGTCTCTGCTTTACCTGCCAAGTGACTAGGAAGACAGAACTAAGGCCAAAGGGTGACATAACAAGGCATAAGATTTCAACTCAATAACTTTGCAGTTTTGAACAGTTGTCTTTATGAAGATGAGATGATGAAACAGCTCTGGTGATCTTGTACAACCTGGTCCCTTTCTGAGATACTGAAAGTGAGACCCGAGAGAGGTTTTACGACTTGCCCAGGGTCACCCAGCTATAGGCCAGGGACTAGAACTCAGGTTCTAGCTCTCTATTGATGGTTTCTTCCCATTACACCAGTGGCAAAGGGAAGGTAAGAGTTACCAAGGTAGCTAGGGAGTTTTAGGCATTAGTGTTACAACATCAAACTATGTCTTTGTCAAAGGGTAAGCTGCAGATGTTACAGGAATGCCAGGTGCACGCTGTGAAGTTAAGAAGGATTCCTTCCCTCATACCAAACTTGTCATCCTACAGAGTTCCCCTTGGCTTTGGACTTTATGAATAAAGCTATTCATGGGGGGCCTACAGAATTGAAAAAATGATACACTAGCAGGTAAAAAAAATGCAGATATATACTTCAGTAAAATGTTTACATGAAAAATTCAGATGCTAGGATATAGTTGGGTTAACATTCTAAAATCAACAAATATTGAGTGTTTCCTCTGTACAAGTCATGGTGGTAAGTGCTGAGTGTGTGTGTGTGTACATGAGCATGTGTGTATGTGTATGGCTATATGAGCGAGTTTGAGAGACACACAGGGATAAGACAGAACCCAGGTCTTCACGGTTTGCAGGGTAGTTGCTGATACAAGACTATAAACATCAAAGAAATGACTAATAATACGGGGTGTGTAATTGTTAAGTAAGTGGCATAATGTGTCTACAGGAGTTCTCAGAAGGGGGGAGTTGGAATTGTCAGGCAAGGTGCTTCTAGAAAGATACGGGATTTGAGGCGAACCTTGAAAGGAAGAAAGGCTATTGAAAAGAATGGGGAAATGGCAATGAGCAAACACTGGTGGCCTTAATTCAAGGAAGATAAAGAAATCACGCCTTAAAAAAGGACTAGACCAAACTGAACAGCCTTGAAAGTTAAAGTTCTGGGACGCCTGGATGGCTCAGTCGGTTAAGCAGCTGCCTTCGGCTCACGTCATGATCCCAGGGTCCTGGGATTGAGCCCCAGCTCCTTGCTCAGCAGGGAGCCTGCTTCTCCCTCTGCCTGCAGCTCCCCCTGCTTATGCTCTCGCTCACTCTCTCTCGCCTATGCTCTCTCTCTCTCTAGCAAATAAATAAATAAAATCTAAAAAACAAAAAGTTAAAATTCTTACAGAAGTGGAGAGGTGCCAAAAGATTTCTAAACAGGGGAACGTGGCTGGCTCAGTCAGTAGAGCATGCAACTATTGATCTTGCAGTTATGAGTTCGAGCCCCACGCTGGGTATAGAATTTACTTTAAAAAGTACTTTCTGTAAAAAAAAAAAAAAGAGTTCCTAAACATAGAATTATCAGGTTCAAAACAGGTTAATTTAACAAACATCTTCTGGAGGCAGGGCACAGTGTGCAGGCGTCGGATGAATGACCGAAGATGAACTTGCATTTGGTGGGGAACTAACTTCAGCCTGGGAGGTGGGTTGGACTTGAGATGACTAGGGAGTGAAGCAGAGTGGAAGGGGCAGGTTTGTACAACTTCCCAAGGAAGAACCAGGTCCCAGTGGCTGACTGGCTGGGAGGCAGAGAAAGTCAGCAGAGAGACATCTCCAAAGTATGAAGTCAGGCAGCTGCAAGAATGGAAGAGTTAAGGGAAGCTGGCTGACAGGAGAGATGAAGAGCTTGGTTTTAGAAGTGTTGAATCTAAGGATAACTACATCAGTGTGTCCAGTGGGCGTTTACTGATACGAGTCTGGAGTCTGACAGGTAATAGTTGAAGATACAGTATACGGGTCTTCCCAGGGGACAGAGTTGTGGGACTGAGTATAATTTCTCTGGGAGGGAGTATGAGAGAAAAAAAAAAGGTCAAACTGAACATGGGTGTGTCCACACCTAGGAGGTGATGTGATAGTGAGCAGCAGTGATCAGAGGAGAAAAAAACAGGATAATCTAACTTGGAGAAGGGAAGGGGGGGATAGTTTCAAGTATGAGAGGGTTGTCACCAGTGAAAAATGCTACAAAATCAATCATGTGGACTGAGCACATAAATAATAAATATTCGCTGAATAAATGAATGAATGAAAGAAAGAAAGCCCTTGGGTTTGAGAATCAACTTTCCTCAGTCAGAATGGCCAGGGTTGCCAAAAGTTTTTCAATGTTAAATTTACCTCGTCCCTCCACCCCCAGAAAAACATGTTTCTTCTTCCACAAGTCATCCTGTCCACCACACAGACATCCTTCTCTGCTTCCCCCACGTTTCCCCTCATCTTCCTTCCCAGTTTCCACAACCCAAGCAACACACCTTCGGTGTCAAAGGACACAGGAAATTCCAACTAGTTTCCACTTCATTAACAACTATGCCTGTGGCTCCTCATACATAAAGGGATCGGTAGCGATTGGGTGGAAGAGGATGCTGCGCTCTAGTCCCCAGCTGCACTACTAACTAGCTGTGTGGCTTTGGGCAAGTTGTTCAACCTCTCTGGATCTGGGCTTCTACACAGACAGGAGGAGTTAGGTCTATCTAGACTCCAGACAAGTTTTGAAGGTCCCTTTCAACTCTAAAGTATACGATTTTTATCATTGTCAGAAGGTCCTTGCAACACCCTCAGAGAAGGAAGTGAGTACAAGACCCGGGGAAATGAACGCCAGACCTCTTCCCAGGGCGAAGCGCCAGTGTAGGAGTGTACCAAGAAAGTAAGAAGGCGCTGCCCGGCCCTCGCGGATCACCAGGGAACAGATCCTATCCCCAAGGCTGGGAAGGATCCCAACAAACCCGAGCGCGATTCCCACCCCACACCCCACCTTTTCTAGACTCCAGACAGCCGGGAGGCTCTAAAAAGCCCTGCGGGGAAAAGAAAGATTTCTTTCCCAGAGTCCTGCGCTGCTTTTGCCAGTTGGATTCCGGCAGACACGATCTGCAGCCCGATAATGACACAGGCAGTCTCTGGGAGAGCGACAGTTCTCGCTCGCTCCGAGTTCTGGGGACGACTGGCCGCCCGCGTCGTGCCCCGACGGGCCAGTCTCCGACCCCGACCCGGCTGCCAGGCCAGCGGCGCCCCCGTCCCGGGCCCCCTCCCCTCAACCGGCCCCACTGCGGTCTGCAAACATTTCCTGCCCCCACCCCCACCCCCATTCGGAGCTTCCCAGTTGGAGCGAGTTGGGCTCGCAGCCGGGTCAGCGCTCGCAGTTGCCCCAACTCGGCTCCCCCGGCCACTAGGGCTGGAGAGCGGGCCCCCGTCTGGCTCCGGAACAGCCATCTGGGAAACCCAGGCGCCAGGAGCCGTGGGAGGTCGCTTGGGAAGCCTAGCGCTCGGGCGAGGAGGGGGACAACTGGCGAGGCGCCCGTGGCCCTGCTCCCTTCCTCGTCGTTACCTGCTCGCTTGCGGGGGTGTCCCGGGGCGGCCGGCCTCTCCCGGCGCTGTCTCCCCACGCAGTTGCCCATGCTGGCTCTTCAGCCGGGCCCCATGCACCGGAGGCGGCGGGCTTGGCGGCTGCTCCGTGCTTCTGCCCCGGACGGCGACGTCCCGGGTCAACGGCTCCTGCCTCCCCGCATCGGGCGCTCCTCGATCTCCCCCCGGGGGCGCGCTCTGCCCGGGCGCCGGCTTCGCCACAAACTTTGCGGGCGAGGGGAGCGAGGGAGGTGGCCGATTCCCCAGCACAGTCCCAGGTGGCCGGGCCAGGGGGGCCCGCGACGGTGCCCGGCCGGAGACCAGCTCCGCGGGAGGGGCGGAGAGAGGGGGCGGGCACCTTCGCAGCTACTCCCTGATCGCCCGGGGCTCCCAGCTGGGGCCGGCCCCCCGGAGCCTGTCACTCACCTGCCTAACCCCGCCCCAGCCCGGCCCAGCTCCCTGCCGCCGGCTCGCGGTGCCCGCGCCTCCGCCACCGCCCGCCCCAGGTGCGCATGTGACCGACGGCACCGCCCCCTCGGGCCGGGCCTGATTTTCTCATTGGCTTCCCCCAGGGTGTGTACCGCCCCTTGGCCCCACCCAGCCAGGTGTCCGCCCCGCCACCCGTCTCCCCGGGAGCCGAGTCGGGAATTATTCGCCCTCAATGGCCCCGGCTGCGTGCTCAGCGGCCGCCTTCCCTGCCCGCGCCACCGCCCCGACTCCAAGCCCCGCCCCTCAGGGAGGGACCGTCCCATCCCTCCCAGGAGCCGGCAGGCACGTGATCCAGGGAGCGCCCCGTCTCTTTAACCTTCGCCAGGCAATTGGCTCAGGAGGCGCGTGCGCTTAGAGGCCCGTCCCGTGCCACCGCCCACTTCCCCTCCCACGGTCTCTGGTTCGCGTCATGGCCGCCGCCGCCGCTCTGGAGGCGGTGGCGCCTACGGGCGCACTGTGGGGCCTCGTGCACGACTTCGTCATGGGTCAGCAGGAGGGCCCCGCTGACCAAGTGGTTGCAGGTACGGCAGACGGCGCCGCGCGGCTTCCGCATGGGGCCGACAAGAGGGAGCGGCCTCAGTACAGCCGCCGGGCGGGAAGGGAGTGAGGGGACAGCGGTGACTTTGAGAGATTGGTCTGGGGCTGGTTGTGAGCACTGCGTGATTAAGAGCCGTAACAAATTGAGAGTCGCTTGCGTCTTCCTTAAAGCGCCTTCACGCCCCTCATCTTAGTAGATAGTCTCTCCCAGAGACTCTGTGCTCCAGCTGGGGTTAGAGAATCATTACCGAGTCACAGATGAGGAAACTGAAGCCCGGAGAGGGCAGGAGACTCGCACACTAGGCAGAGGGGGGGCAGCTGGGACTCAGACCCAGGTCCTCCAGTCCAAAATCTGGTACTCCCGCCGCGAAACCACGTTGTTTGGCGGAGGCTGACGTGAGAAGCGGCATCTTCGGCGTCCTCAGCTCTAGTCGCGTGGCATGTTGGGAGTGGCCGAGCGGCGCGATCTCTGACTGGCTGTCATAGGAGAGAGGAGGGGAGAAGCCGGGAGCGGGGGGAGGGGGGGAGTTTGAGATGTTCTGGTATGCTCCTTAAGACTTTCCCTCCGTGTCTTGGTACAGTTCTTGATTAATTTGCTTCATGATTTTTTTTATGTGGTGTTTGTTTTTATATTTTCCGCAGATCTCCAGTTTCTTGCTCTTGACCAGTTCAGGGATCTCTTCTCTAAGATCAGCTTAATCAAAATTTGAATAAAACAAATTCCAGATTTCCTTAGGAGTCAGAGACTTCACTGTTTTAGGAAAAAAAAATCTAAGAAGTTGAGTGTTAGGGGGCCTTCAGACTTAAGTAATAGAATACCAAATTACCTCGTCAATACAAATGAGCCGTGTCTATTTTTGGAAATTTTGCGTGCTTGGGAAAAAGTAAAAGATATTTTTCTTAAAAATTGAACATATTTTATTTATTTATTTATTTTAATTTTATTTACTTATTTGACAAAGAGAGACACACAGCGAGAGAGGGAACACAAGCAGGGGGAGTGGGGGAGGGAGAAGCAGGCTTCCTGCGGAGCAGGGAGCCCGATGCGGGGCTCGATCCCAGGACCCTGGGATCATGACCTGAGCCGAAGGCAGATGCTTAACGACTGAGCCACGCAGGCGCCCCTGAACATATTTTAGAATATGTGAGAAGTGGATAAGGTGAATCTGTGAGAAAGTATAATACTTTGGTCCTTAGCAGTTCCGCTTTCATTCAGTCATCCCACCATTATTGAGCACATGTTATTCTCCAAACAGGATACAAAGCAATAGGAATATAAATACAGATTAGTTTACATCTGTGCCCACCAGGAACTTATACTGTGGTGGGAAAGACAGCCATGCAAACAGATAGTATTACCACACCTTAAAAGGACCACCCCCTATATGGGGTATGTGCAAGGTGGCAAGGAAGCATCAAAGAGCAAAAGCCTGATGCTGTCATTCGTCCAAATTTTAACTTCTTACAGCTTTATAAAGTATAGTATGTTATCAATGCCGTTTTCCCCAGTGTTTTCTTATGAAAAATTTCAAACATACAGCAGAGAATTTCATAACAGGAACACCCACACACACCACCTAAACTACCATTAACATTTATTTATTTTTGTCATTAACATTTTAATATAACTTGCTTTATCGGTTATCTTTCCATCTATTTAAATTGCAGATATCAGTACACTTCCTCCTAAATACTTTGGTAGGCATGTTATTAACTAGAAGTTGTTTATAGTTTATTTTGGTGTACAATTTATATTGAATGAAGTGTACAGTCTTAAGTGTAATGTTCACTGATTTTGAAAAATGCATATGCCTACCCCCTGCTGTTACAGCAGTGCCATTTGTAACTGTTCTTTCACATTTATACATCATGAACACAATAATTTTGGATTTTTCAAATTCAAAACACACTTGAGAACACAGCATGGATAAGGACGGCCAAGTTCTGATAAATACCTGTGTAAAATTTATATTTTTTATGCTTGAAAAAATGGCCTAAACTATTGTCTAGTTTAAATTTAACTCAGCTCGACTAAGACTGTAACACTAGCCCTGTTGTAATTTAGCCCTCCTGACTAGGAAAGGGGGTTGGTAGAAACATAAAGTTAGAAAAGAAAAGGTTTGGTGGGGTTGGATTATGCATAACCTTGATTCCAGGCAGAGGGATTTGAATGACCTATTGTAGGTAATAGAAATCATTGTAGATCCTTGAGCAAGAGAGTCACATAATGAAAGTGAATTTGAGGATTAAATTGATATTCTCAATCTGAGATGACAGCCCTAGTTAAAATTTTGAAGGCTGACAGAGTTTTGAAGCATTCCCAGAATAAGATGTGCTTTCTAATCTAGCCTGAAGTCTAGTTTTGTTAGCACTAAAGGGGCCAGCTTTCTATTCAGCCACTCACAGCAGCAGCCTGTCCTACAAATTGTAAATGCAGAAGGAACACCTTGTAATCACAGGCAGCTATGACCAACTTTGTTTTGTACCTTTGCACTGGAGTTCCTGAAGAAAGTAGGTGTCAGATGTAAAGGTACAAATGACGGAAGAGAAATGACCCGGTAGGCTAAGGGTTAAAGTTTTTTTTAAGTTTTATTTGACAGTGCGCAGAAGCAGGTGGAGTGGCAGGCTGAGGGGGAAGGAGAAACAGGCTTCCCGCTGAGCAGGGAGCCTGATGCGGGGCTCGATCCTAGGACTCTGGGATCATGACTTGGGCTGAAGGCAGATGCTTGAACAACTGAGCCACCCAGGTGCTCCCTTTTTTTTTTAAGATTTTATTTAGGGGCGCCTGCCTCTCCCTCTGCCATTCCCCCTCACCCCCCACTTGTGCTCTCTGGCTCTCTATCAAATAAATAAATAAAATATTAAAAAAAAAAGATTTTATTTATTCCAGAGAGAGTAGGGGGAGGGGCAGAGGGAGAGAGACAAAAAGACTCTGCACTGAGCGCGGAGCCCCAATCCCAGGACCCTGGGATCCTGACCTCAGACAAAACAGAGAGACGCTTAACTGGCTGAGCCATCCAGGCACCCCAGGGTTAAAGACTTTTCATCCTAGCATTCAAAGGTTGCCACTACCTGGCCCAGCCCTTATTCTTACTAGTCCCCTCCTGGACCTTTAGTGGCAGGCGGCTGCCTGGATTTGCTATTTCCTGAGTGCTTTCCTTCCCAGTTCCTTTCACTAGCTCCATCTCGTCAAAGTTAGACCTCGAATCCAAGGCCCAGCTTAAGTGCTTACTGCCTGCCCCCCAAGTGTTTCCTGATTGCTCCAGCCAGACATCATCTCCCACTTCAAAATCTTTGTGGTATTTATTTCTCAACCACTCATTTATTAGCACTTATTAAGCAGACTTGTTCATAACCCCTCACTTATTAGAAGACTTGTGTCGTAGCTATTTCTATGTATCTCTCCACCTCCTGTCCTAGGCCTACCACCCGAGTCTCCTGGAGACTAGCATAAGTAAGTATACAGTAAAAAACTATGTAAGTGAATGGAATGAGAGATGTTAAAGGAAGAATCTGTGGAATTCGGGGCCTAACTAGTTACAGGGCTTGAAGGAGAAGGAGGACTCCAAGATGACCCCGAGCTTTTGAGACTGAGGATGAGCAAAAGAGAAGTTTCTTTGTCCAAAAATGGAGGTTGGGAAGGAACTGATTTTGAAGAGTGTGAGGTTTGGACATGTTGATGGATATAAATTTTCTTCCTTTCATGGATTTTCCTTCGTTTTGGTCTTTATTGTATTGTCCCACGTTAGTGGGAAACCACTATTCCTGAAACCGAAAGATTGTTAAACAACAATAAAACAGTTCTGTGAAATGTCTGTGGCATCCTCGGCAGAAAAGGCATTTTGAGAGCTTGATTAGAACGGAGTCCTGTTTGGGATTTTTCTCTTTCCTGCTCCTTCACGTCCTTCGCCCTTCCTCCATTGGCTGCTCCTCCAGATTCTCAAGAGGCTGCAACTCGGTCAGACAGAGGTCTGATTGTGCATTCTGCCAGTCTCATATAAATACTTCTTTGATGACTCCTCAGTGTTCCACATGAACTGGTGCCCTGCTGAGGGAAGTGTGGGTAGTTAGGAGGTGCTGGTAGGTCCATTTTTAGAGAGTAAATCTTGGACACGCTGGAAAAACTTAGGTCTACTTATGTAGGGAAAGGAACTTAACGCTTGTTTTTCCTTAATGCCAGTGAGACTACCTTTAGGAGAATTAACTCCTTATTAGCTTCTTTCATCCCAGGAGTCCAAGTGCATAAGTAACTGTACTTCCAGATATTCAGGTATTTATTGTTTGGGAGAACTTATAGTGTTAAGAGAATGAATCACTTAAAGTTAGTGATGGATGGTTCATAAACCCAGGAATTTTACTCCTTTCTTATGCTAAGTCTCTGTTTATATCACTATGGTAACACTGAGTTTGTTAACGCTGTGATTATTTTTTAAAGATTTTATTTATTTATTTAATTGACAGAGAGAGAGAGAGAGAGAGAGAGACAGACAGTGGGGGAGGGAGAAGCAGGCTTCCTGCCGAGCAGGGAGCCCGATGCGGGGCTCCATCCCAGGACGCTGGGATCATGACCTGAGCAGAAGGCAGTCGCTTAACCAACTGAGCCACCCAGGCGCCCCGCTGTGATTGTTTTAAATGTCTTTCTGCCCCAACAGACGGGGCTCCTTAGAGCTCCCTGTCTATAGTTCTGTCTCCAGGCCTAACCCAATACCTGATTTATAATAGGTGCTTAATAAATGTTGGATGAATAAATAAAAACAAATACACATGACGATTTTGTTAAAGAATTAGGGAGAAACACAGAAGGGGGTAATTTGATTTTGGGAATCAGGGAGGGCTTCACAAAAGAGTTGACATTTGAGCTGGGTCTTGAAGAATTGAATTTTGACAAGGGCAGGAAGGAGGCATTTCAAACCGAGCGAACATTTACAGGAGTAACAATATGGAAGAGCTTGATATGTTGGGACTTGACTGAATGATAGGAATCATGATGAAAGGTGAGGCTAGAGGTGATTTGGGGACTAAATTGTAAGGACATCAAGCCAAGGAGTCAGGTCTTAGGCAGTAAGGAGCAAAAGGAGATTGGTGGGCAGAGAAGTACTTGTGTATTTTAGGGAGGTAATTCTAGATAGAATGTCGATGAATTAAAAGGCCTTTTTAAAAAACTGAGGAAAAATTCACTTTAACCATTTTAAGTGTACAGTTAATTGGCTTTTAACATTCATGATGTTCCACGACCATCACCACTATCTAAAAATTCCAGAACATTTTTTTAGCACACCAAAAAGCAGAGGACTCTTGCTATATAGTCTGATTATAGGGATGAAAAGGAAGAGTCATTTAAAAGACATTTCTGAGGCACCTGGGTGGTTCAGTCAGTTAAGTGTCTGACTCTGTTTCGGCTCAGGTCCTGATCTCAGGTCATGAGATTGAGTCCCACCTTGAGCTCTGTGCTCAGTGCAGTCAGCTTGAGATTCTCTTTCCCTCTCCCTTTGCCCCTCCCCCCTGCACAAACACATGCGTGCTCTCTCTCAAATAAATCTTTTAAAAAAAGAATAAAACATTTCTGAGGTAGATTCAACAGAACTAGAATAAAATATTAGATTTAGTTACCTTTGTGAAAACATCCTCAAAATACTAGTTTTTTTGCCACCGTACTCACCATTTTCTTTCTCTCGTTTATTATTGTGTGACAGCTATACAGCTAATATAAATAACGTTTCCTAATTTTGTATTACTTTTATATTTCACTTTGTCTTTTATGTTTGAGCTGCATTAATTCAAGATAGGATCCTTGTGAAAAGTATGCAGACCAAAAAGGCTCTGCCAGGAGGATTCACCCATACACAGGGATTCAAGGAATCACATGCAAATGGGTGTTTATTGTAATTATAAAGCAGCCAGTTTCATAATACTGTATGCTTCATGGTGAAGAAGTCTTTTTCATTTATCAAATTTGAGGCAACCTGTAGGAGAGGGAATTGACTAGTAAGGGGAATGGCCTAGTAATTTTGTCCAGTGATGGAAATAGTTCACATCCTGATTGGGGTGTTGATTACCCAGGGTATACATTTGCTAAAACTCATCAAGTTGTACTGTTAATATCTGTGCATTTCACTGTATGTAAATTATATGAAATTTTTAAAGATTTTATTTATTTGTCAGAGAGAGAGAGAGAGCACAAACAGAGGGAGATGCAGGCTCCCTGCTGAGCAGGGAGCCCGAGACGGGGCCGATCCCAGGACCGTGGGATCATGACCTGAGCCGAAGGCAGATGCTTAACAACTGAGCCACCCAGGCGCCCCAGAAATGGAGTGTTTAGATAGGGTTTTCAGCAGAGTTTCCTGGACTTTGGCCAAGAGGTTCCAAAAAGGCACACTTTTCCACCTTCCCAAATTGTGCAATACTCTTTTATAGTGTATAACCCAGAAATGAGTATCTCCGTTCACTTCAGTGTTGCCATTAAGGAATTGGGTACAGAGCCCAAAACTGTCAGTTCCTTGGTTTGCCCTGTTAGTCTGGCTGTTTTCCCTTCCCCCACCCTACAGCCTGCACATTTTTTCCCTTGGCTCTTTCTCAGGAGCAGGGACAGCAGCTGGGCCTTCCACACCCTGGCACGAGCAGGGCTAAGAGTGCCTGATGTCTAAATTGGTGCCAGTCACTAGCTATGAATCCTGACTAGAGCACTCCTTTTCCCAGTCGATTTGCACTTATTCTAGTACCAGCGTGAGCCTCTACCCAGTTCTGCTCACAGCTTTGTTCTGAGACCACAGGCTTAAGGGGAACAGGAAGGTTAGGAGTTTTCTCAAGCCTCTTTCACTCTAGCCAAAGTCTTGTGTTGGTGAGAGCTAACATATTAGGTCTAGCATTTAGATTTAGGTGGGTTGGGGACCCAGAACAGGCTGCTGGAAGTAATTCCCTGATTGCCACACCTTATTGAGCTAGAACTCCTCTATGTTAGTCAAGCCCTTAGGAAGATTGCTAACCTTTTACTCTCTGTTTCCTCCTTGAGAATATATCCCAAGGTGGTCCTGATAGATCTATATGAATTACTGTTGTGTTAAAAATGTATTTTAAAGGGGTGCCTGGGTAGCTCAGTTGGTTAAGCGTCTGACTCTTGATCTCAGCTCAGGTCTTGATCTCAGGGTCGTGAGTTCAAGCCCCACATTGGGCTCCACACCGGGCATGGAGCCTACTTAAGAAAAAAATGTATTTTGCGGTGCCTGAGTGGCTCAGTCGTTAAACGTCTGCTTTCAGCTCAGGTCATGATCCCAGGGTCTGGGATCGAGCCCACATTGGGCTCCCTGCTCAGCGGGAAGCCTGCTTCTCCCTCTCACACTCCCCCTGCTTGTGTTCCCTCTCTCACTGTCTCTGTCAAATAAATAAATAAAATCTTTTTTAAAACTGTATTTTAGGGGCGCCTGGGTGGCTCAGTTGGTTAAGCGACTGCCTTCGGCTCAGATCATGATCCCAGGGTCCTGGGATCGAGCCCCGCATCGGGCTCCCTTCTTGGCCAGAAGCCTGCTTCTCCCTCTCCCACTCCCCCTGCTTGTGTTCCCTCTCATGCTGTCTCTCTCTCTCTCTCTCTGTCAAGTAAATAAATAAAATTTTTTTAAAAATGTATTTTAAAAAATAAGTAATATGGGGCACCTGGGTGGCTCCGTTGGTTAAGCGTTTGCCTTCAGCTCAGGTCATGATCCTGGGGTCCTGGGATCGGGCCTGCATCAGGCTCCCTGCTCATGCTCTCTCTCACTTTCTTGCTCGCATGTTCTCTCTCTTTCTCGAATAAATAAATAAAATCTTTAAAAAAATAAGTAATATATTTACATGGTACAATATTTAAAAGGTACAAAAAGATACACAGAAAAGTCTCCCTTCTATCTCAGTGTGGAATGCAGACTGTGACAAATGCATCTACTGTATTACTAGTATATGATGTGTCCTCACTAAAGGCGTGGGGAGAGCTGATCTAAGTGACTCGCTAAAACAGTATTTTGGAAACTGTAAGTCTAAAGGCAAATGCTGCAGCACTCTTACTTCTAAATCTGTTTCTCACAGAGATTGACAATTCTGAAAGTAATTTATAGCTATACTAGGGTTGAAAAACTAATAAATGGTAGATAATAGGAACCAGATTTCTCACTGTCAGAAACAAATTACAAATAAGAAAAAAAAAAAACAGGGAGGCTAGAATGGACCCTGTGGTCCAGGATTAGAGCTGGAGACTTTAATATTTTATGTTTATTATAATATATATGGATAGAAAAATAATGAAAGATATGTATGTAAACGTAGGTTAATACATACATATATTTCCCAGCTCTCTCTGCCAAGGAAGGCCTAGGAGCAGTGGTACCCCAATAGCAACAAGCACAGTCACACCCAGATCTTGGTTTGTAATACCATTCTTCAATAAAAGGAACCTAGGCTTCTTGGAGAAAAGGCAAATTCTACAGCTGGGACAAAGAAATTACAGGATGAGACAGTAGTATTTTGTAGTGCTAAAAAAGTAAGAAACTACCTAAAAAATAAAATGATGGGGCGCCTGGCTGGCTCAATTGGTAGAGCATGTGACTCTTGATCTCGGGGTTGTGAGTTCAAGCCCCACACTAGGTGCAGAGATTACTTAAAAAACAAAGAAACAATAATGGGCTGGCTGTGTTCCAATAAAACTTTTTTTTTAAAGATTTTATTCATTTGAGAGAGCGAGAAAGAGAGAGAGAGAGCACACGAGAGAGGGGAGGGTCAGAGGGAGAAGCAGACTCCCCGCTGAGCAGGGAGCCCGATGCGGGACTCAATCCCTGGACCCCAGGATCATGACCTGAGCCAAAGACAGTCACTCAACCAACTGAGCCACCCAGGCGCCCCCAATAAAACTTTATAAAAATAATAAAAGGATGGGACAAGAGACAACCTAAAAAAGCTCCCCATGGCCAAAGATAGAACAATTTGAACAGCAAAATAACCTCGTATTGGATTATAACCTGATGTGTAAAATAAATATACATGAATCTATTCTGATGTAAAATAAATGACTGAATAAATGAGGAGAAGAAATGAATCTTCCTTACAGAATAATTCCACATAATATAGGTAGGTATATAGATACTCCTCTTTTTAGGAAGTGGAGTTTAACTTCTCCTTCCCCCTTGAGTATAAGTGGGGCTGAGTGACTCTCTTCCAAAGAAGAGAGTATGAGAAAGAAAAAATAGTAACTATATAGTGCAGAGACCCGGATGACACTACCTTGACCAAGTAATCAGAGTAAAAATCACCAATAAAAAGTAAGTCCTATTGATACCTTGTACCCCTGGTGTATGGTATGATATGATAAGATGAGAAGGGCACTTCACCTCTGTTATTCTCAAAACCCATGTCTCTAGTCTAAACATAAGGAAAACATCCAACACACCCAAATTGAGGGACATTCTATAAAGTACTTCTTTGAGATATCAAGGTAATAAAAAACAATACTGAGAAACTTTCACAGACCAGAGGAGACCAAGGATTCACAGTGGCTAATTGCAATGCGGTATCCTTAACTGGATCCTGAGACAGAAAAATGACATTAGTGGAAAAACTGGTAAAATCTAAATACAGCCTAGAGTTTAATAGTCATATACCAATGCTAATCTCGAACTCTAAAATCATTCCAAAATAAAACATCTGTTTTTTAAAAAGCTTACCTCAGTCCCCTACTTATCCAGTGTCCCTCCTTGGAGACAACCAATATTACTAGTTCCTTTTATCTTCTAAATAGATAAGATAGATAGGTAAATAGATCATCCATCCATCCATTAAAAACAATGCTGTGCACTTAGTAGTATATATGCTATTTATGTACACTGCCCTACTTTTAGATCATGTCCCATTATCAGTGTGTACGCACACACACATTTAGTCTTGTACATTTTTTTTTCTAAGTGGCTGCAGAGAATTCCATTGTATGGATATACTGTAATTTATTTAACTGGTTTTGTTTCTTTCTTTCAAGATTATTTATTTATTTATTTATTTGAGAGCGTGAGTGAGTGGGAACACAAGCAAGGTGAGGGGCAGAGGGAGAAGCAGACTCCCCGCTGAGCAGGGAACCCAATGTGGGGCTCAATCCTGGGACTCCAGGATCATGACCTGTGCTGAAGGTAGATGCTCAACCAACTGAGCCACCCAAGCACCCCTATTTAACTGGTTTCTTATTGATGGCCATTTGTTATCGAAAGTCATTTGTTATAAATAACTCTGTAATGAATAACCTTGTACATGCATTATTTTGCACTTTTTACAAGTATATGGGGTAAATTTTGAGAAGATTCCCTGGATTAAAGCATATGTACACTTGTAATTTTTACTAAAGACATTGTCAAATTGCCCTCCATAAAGGGGTTGTGCCAATTTATACTCCACCTACAATGTATAAGAGTGCCTGTTTCTGCATACCATCACTAAACATAGGTGTATTACAAAGTTTTTTTTAATCTCTGCCAATCTAGTATATTAAAAACAAAGTTTTTTTATAGTTTAATCTGCATTTCTATGGTGAATATGGGTATCTTCTGTAAAATGCCTGTTCATTTTTTGGTTTTGTTCGTTTTTAAATTCCTTGTTGACCTTTTTTTAAATATTAAATTTAATTTCAGTTAATTAACATATAGTGTGTTCTTAGTTTCAGAGGTAGAGTTCAGTGATTCATATTCACTGGGTATATAACACCCAGTGGTCATTATATCACATGCCCTCCCTAATACCCGTCACCAAGTTACCCCATCCCCCCACCCCTCTCCCCTCCAGCAACCCTCAGTTGGTTTCCTTTTTTTTTAATTAAGATTTTATTTATTTGTTTGAGATAGAGCATGAGCTGGGGAGAGGGGCAGAGGGAGAGGGACAAGCACACTCCCCACTGAGCAGGGAGCCCAACAAGGGGCTCAATTCCAGGACCCTGGGATCATGACCTGAGCAGAAGGCAGATGCTTAACTGACTGAGCCACCGAGGTCCCCTCTCTCAGTTTGTTTCCTATGATTAAGAGTCTCTTATGGTTTATCTCCTTCTCTGATTTCGTCTTGTTTTATTTTTCCCACCCTTTCCCTATGCTCCTCTGTTTTGTTTCTTAAACTTCACAGATAAGTGAAATCATAAAATTGTCTTTCTCTGATTGACTTATTTTGCTTAGCATAATACCCTCTAGTTGCATCCACGTCGTTGCAAATGGCAAGATTTCATTTTTTTGGTGGCTGAGTAATGTTCCATTGTGTGTGTGTGTGTGTGTGTGTGTGTGTGTGTACACCACGTCTTTATTCATTCATCTCCTTATTGATCTTTTTCTCATTGATTTGTGGGAGCTCTTTATATGTTGTCAGAAAAGCCCTTTGTTGCGCGCCTGGGTGGCTCCGTTGGTTAAGCGACTGCCTTCGGCTCAGGTCATGATCCTGGGGTCCCGGGATCAAGTCCCGCATCGGGCTCTCTGCTCAGGGGGGAGTCTGCTGCTCCCTCTGACCCTCCCCCCTCTCATGTACTCTCTCTCTCAAATAAATAAATAAATCTTTAAAAAAAAAAAAGAGTCCTTTGTTATAAGAATCGCAAATATGTTTTCCCAGTTGGTCTTATGATGTATTTTTGTTTGTTTTTTTTCCTGCAGAAAATGTACTTTTTTTAATGTAGCTGATTTTAACCAGTCTTTTTTTTTATGGCTTTTGAGTTTTATGTTAAGTATACTTAGGAATTTTCTCATATCTTTTTAATCCATTTGAAAAGCTTACTTTGATGAATGATTCAGAGCCAAGACTTTTTTTCCAAATATTTACCCAATCATTTCAGCACCATTTATTGAATAGTCTATGTTTTTCCTATTAATTGAAATACGATTGAATAGAATTCTCATACGCATTTGTATCCCTTTCTGGACTTTCTGTTCTATTTCTATACCATTGATTTCTTTGTTTAAATATGAGCTCATATTATCCTGGTTGTTTTTTTTACTTTTATTCTAGAAACTTCAAGTATTTTCAGAAGTACACACACACAAAAGTACACACTAATTTAGTTATTGTGACTTTATAACAATTTTTTCATATCTGGAGGGTCCACTTTCCCTCCTGCCCCCATTACTCTTTTTCAGAATTTGCCTAATTATCTGTTATTTTTTGCACTTTAGAGTAAGCTTATCTAGTTCCCCCCAAAATAAAACTTCTGGTATTTTTGCAGAGATTATCTTAAAATTATTTGGGGAGGCATGTCATCTTGGAGTGTTTCACAAATATGACATGCCTTTCTATTTGTTCGAATTTTCTTTTGTGAATCCTCACTGGTGCTTTTAAGTTTTCACTATTCAGATCTTCATTTTTTTTTGTTAAATTTATATCCAGGTATCCCCCCCACACCCCTCCCTTTTTTTTCTTCTATCGCATATAGGATCTTTTTTCCTTTAGATCATTTTACAGGGTATTTTGTGTATATATGTATATGTGAGGGTTCTTCATTTCATAATATTAATTTTGTACCTAGCCACCCTATTGAATCATTTTACGTGTAGTATTCCTTCAGTTATTTCTCTTGGATTTTCAAAGTGTACAGCCATATTTACAAATGATATGTTTATTTCCTTTTCAGTTTTTACAGTTGAAGTGGCGTGTTTGAAGTGTTATAGTAATACCTCTCATGTAGAAGGGACTCTTGGTGAGCATAGTGGGCCCCAAGGTACAAACCCTAGGATAGGTGGAAACACTGGTAATTAGAGCCTTTGAACCCTAGGACTGAGTTTTGTTTTTTCATGTTTTTTTTTCTTTTGTTCCCTCTAGATGTGAAATCTGGGAGCTATACCGTGTTACAAGTGGTAGAAGCCCTTGGGTAAGAGCCTCTGTTGTTGAGCGCCCTTCTCTAACCCTGCCTGTGCACTCTGAAAAGGTTATTTTGTACACTGCTGCTTTCCTGGAGCTAACTGGTCCTGAATTTCTCCTACTGTAGCCCAACACCCCCTTTTTGTATCAGTATCTCCGTCTAAGCCTGTGTTTGTCCTGAAATAAGTTTCACGCCACCTGACTAAAGTTCCTAAGGGAGTGTAGGAAGTGCCTGGATCAGCCCACAGGTGTGGGGTGAAATGGGTGGTTGAAGGCCATCAACTGTTCATTAGAACTGGGATTCCTCCTGTGCTTCTTAAAGACCCATGTGCCCCCATGGGATTCTGGTCAGCCTGGATCTGACTCACACCTGCTCGTGGGCTCTGCCTGGGGAGTTGCCAGGAAGCTGACCTTGCACCAGTTCCTCACTATAGGAAACTTGGGGAAACAGCTGGAAAATCAGTATTAAAAGCAGATCTCTAAGCACCAGAGGAGGTATGTGCTTATACTCTGATGCCTGCTTTTCTCCTGTTTTATACTTGGTAGACCACCTAAATTGACAAGTCTTGTTTGCAAAGGTTGTTAACTGTCACAGCCAGCTTATCTTCTGAAGCAGAAAGGTAGAAAATTGGGAGGGTGGGGTGGAATGTAGGTCACTATTATGCATCTCTCCCACGTAAGAGACCATTTGGCCTTTCTACACATGTGGCCTTTGTCCATTTAAAAAAAAAATCACAGCTCTCTCTCTCTCTCTCTATATATATATATGTTATATGTAATTCAGATATGTAATTCATATCAATTTTTATATATGATATATATAATTCATGTATCAAAGTTCATCATATTTTGTGTATTCACAGATTTCTGCAAACCTTACTTTAATCAATTTTAGAACATTTTCATTACCTCAAAAAAAAAAAAAAACAAAACCCATGCCCATTAGCAGCCACTATTCCCTCCTCTTCTCAGCCCCTGGCAACCACTAATTTACTTTCTACCTCTGTGGATTTGCCAGTTTTGGAAATTTCATATAAACAGAATCATACAACATGTAACCTTTGTGACTGGCTACTTAGCATAATGTTTTCAGTTTATCCCTGTTGTAGCTCTTGTCAGTACTTCATTTCTCGCTGAAAAATAATCTGTTATATGAACATACCACATTTTCAACAATTCATCAGGTGGTGGTTATGGGTTGTTTCCAAATTTGGAGTATTCTGAATAATGCTGCTATGAACATTTGTGTGCCTTAGTCCTTTGTTAAACGCACAGTTTTCTACTTCTGAACAGGGTCCTTTCTACAAGATCCTATTATGGGGATCCAGTAAAGGATGATTTTATTTTTGCCCCTTTACCCCTAGTTATAGATACCCTTATCCTTGAGATTTCAGTCAAATGTCCTGGTCAGCTCTCCTTCAGAAATCTTCTGCTTCATACATTTACTTGCTTAGATTTATTCCAGTGTGTTTAAATGTAATCTCTATAAAAGCTATTTTAAGATAAGTCACCTTATTGCTTCAGTCCAGGTTTTCCCATTCAACAATCCTAAATAGTTAAAACCTTTATTCTGACCATCTTACTTTATAAACTTCCAGTTATAAAGATTTTCTTTTCCCGTAAGACCTTGGTTGCTCTCAGCATTTTTTTCCTTGGTAGTAATATATTCATTCTCCTGTTTTGGTAGAAGTTGCAGCTGCCCATCATCTGTTGAGCCCTATGGGTAGCTACTAAGCTCTGTTTCAGAGGAATGTCACTATCATCTAAGAGTAAGCCCAATGCCCAGTCAGTGCCTAGAGATGGATACTTCTGTTTGCTGTGGTGTCAGATGAGCCTCTAATGAATGCCAGGTCAATCTGAGGATTGGGTCTTTAGGCTCTGGCTTTACTATTATTTGTAATACTAGGTACCTACAGAATACCTTCCTGGGCTGGCTTCCATGCCCAAGGGGTGAGTGTAACTAATTTCAAAATATTCCTTCAAAAGTTTGGTGGGCGCCTGGGTGACTTAGTTGAGCAACCGACTCTTAATCTCAGCTCAGGTCTTGATCTCAGGGTTGTGAGTTCAGGCCCTGTGTTGGGCTCCATGCTAGGCATGGAGCCTACTTTAAAACAACAACAACAAAAAAAAACATGGGGCTCCTGGGTGGCTCCATCAGTTGAATGTCTGACTCTTGATTTCGGTTCAGGTCATGATCTCAGGGTCATGGATCAAGCCCCATGTCAGGCGCCATGCTTAGCAGGGAGTTAGCTTGAGATTCTCTCCCTCTCCTTCTCCCTCTCCCTCTGCTCCTCCCACCACTCACATGCTCTCTGTCTCTCTAAAATAAATAAATAAAATCTTAAAAAAAAAAAAAGTGTAAACAGGGTTATGTCAGGCTCTCTATCTTTACTTTCCCCCAGGTCCTCTCTAGAAAATCCAGAACCCCGAACTCGGGCACGAGGAATCCAGCTTCTGTCACAGGTGCTACTCCAGTGTCAGTCCTTGCTCCTGGAGAAGGAAGGTACTGGCATCACTAGTAGGAGTGTCTTCCTGGATTGCTGAGCCAAGGCCTTCCTTGTCTATTCAAGCCAACTTTACAGGGAGGGAGGGAAGAAGGGAAGACAAGGAATCTGTGAACTACTAATTCAGCATCTTCACTCCTCCTGGTATATGTGGCAGAGATGATAAGAATCGTGACTGAAGACAATGGGATTTCAAATGTAGCCTTAGACATTTTTTTCAGTGTATCTTCCCCTCTCTGTAAAATGGACAAAGTAGTACTTCATAGAGTGGAAGAGTATGTAATGAAACATCAAGTGCTTTGAAGTCCCAAGGAAAAAAGCCAACAACTTATTTATCTTCTATAACATAGTAGGAAAACTACAACCTGTTTTTATAAATAAAGTTTTATTAGCCTATAACCACACCCATTTGTTTATCTCTTGTTTATGTTGCTTTTATGTTACAGCAGCTGAGTTGAGCAGAATTAAGTAGTTGTGACCCATACTTTGTCGTGCAAGCCTAAGCTATTTACTCTCTGGCCCTTTGAGAAAGTTTGCCAACTCCCATTCTGTAGAAAGGAAGTTCTGGGGTAAAAGTGGGTTCAACTGTGGACCTATGTGAGAATGGATAATAAAAGATGTTCACCTATTTTCCTAACTGATCAAGGCACTCTCAAATGGAAGGGCATGGGACATACCTCTTAGTGAAGGAGAAAATTTGTAGTGAAGCCCAAACAGGAACAGCTTTTACAGACTTTGGGAAGGAGCCTGTGTAAAATAATGGCTGCATTTCTGGTTTGTGCAGTGGTACACCTGATCCTATTTTACGAGAACCGGCTGAAGGACCATCATCTTGTGATCCCATCTGTCCTGCAAGGTTTGAGAGCACTTGTGAGTTCTTTTTTCATTACATACTATGTTTGCAGGAGCCTTTTTCCAGTGAATTTTGTCCTTGTCCTTTGGCGGGGAGACTCCCAAGTGCTGAGGAGCAGATGCCCAAATGTGGGACTAAACTAGTGTCAGCTAACTTCACTTCTGTTTCTAGTCTAGAGAGTAAAAGTATTTTGGGGGGACTGGAATTCAGAACCAAAGTGGAAGGAGCTGCAGAGAATTAGTCAGATTGAGAAAAGGAACCACATTTATCACTCTTAGCACTTCTTCCTGAACCTGGATGTTGTGTTTCCCACTGTAGCTAATTATACCTCTTTTGGGATTGTGTCTTCAAGGCTAGAATTCCCTCTGTGTTCACACATCTCTTCTTCCCCAGAGCCTGTGTGTCGCCCTGCCTCCAGGGCTGGCTGTCTCTGTGCTTAAAGCTGTCTTCCAGGAAGTCCACGTCCAGGTGAGTGAAGACAGTCACTTTTGTATTCTCTGTCTTCCAGCCCTGACATATATGACAAGGATTAGGTGGCAAAAAAATACTGCCTTCTAAGTCCTGAATTTTTTCAGGTCTTTGACCATGTTTACATGCTAGTCTTTGCTACTCTATAAGGAGAAGGAGCCAGACCATTATGTCTGACCTGTGTCCTCTCACACCTGGAGAAAGTAAAGCAGACAGGTTTTGGTTATTGGCCCCAGTGCTGTAACTGCTAAGCCAATAGCCATAACCTTTCTCTGCACTTCTTAGGTTCATCTTATACTAGTATAAAGAGCACTGTCCACTTAGAGATTATGAAGCACGAAGTAGTTTTGTCAGCTTAGGTATTCTTTGAGCACTTTCTTTACTTAGTTCCGGTCTCTCCCACCCCCAAGTCCCTGCCACAGATGGACCGACACACAGTCTACAGTATCATCACCAACTTCATGCAAACCCGCGAAGAAGGTAAGAGGCAGGGTTCTTTGGCAAGTCTGAAAAGCAAGCATATCCGTTTTAGCCCCATTATCAGTACTCATGTTTAGCCTGGAAGTCCTATAGGAGACCCAATACTCTGTAAAGAATGAAGGGAAACTGGGGGGTCCACTCAGTCCCAAGTAAAGGAATGTAGAGTTTGGGCTAATATTTTAAATTCTTACCTCTAATGGTTATATACTGATGCACATCTCTTCACTGCACTCTCTTGGAATGTGTACTCTCTTGGAATAGGAAAACATAAAGGGTCTGCTCTGGGAGGCAGCAAAGGTGGGCTAGCGATAGTAGAGGGAGAACACAAGCCAGAAGAAAGGCCAGCTTTCTATCTCAAGGGATGGTAGTGACCTGTTCTTTCCTCCCCAGAGCTGAAGGGCCTTGGAGCGGACTTCACCTTTGGCTTCATCCAGGTGATGGATGGGGAAAAGGATCCCCGAAATCTTCTGGTGGCTTTTCGCATTGTCCATGACCTCATCTCCAGGGACTATAGCCTGGGTACGTCCTTATAGCTTGAATTAGCTGGTTAGGGCTTGTCCGATGAGTGAAAATTGTAAGTTGACCTCATTGTTTCTCTGTTACCTTAGGACCCTTTGTGGAGGAGTTGTTTGAAGTGACGTCCTGTTACTTCCCTATTGATTTTACCCCTGTAAGTAGCCCCTTTTATTCATTCATTCATTTGTTCATTCATTGATTCATTCGAATATTCCTTGAGTCCTCCTGTGAGTCAGGTCCAGTTCTGGGCACTGAAGGGACAGCAATGAACAAAAGAGACATTCCCTGCCCTCGTGAGCTTACGTTTTGGTAAACTGGGAAATGGAGAAGCATTTGCCATCAGAGGAAGGATTCAATTCAGTGGGTATTGGGGGGCTCCTCAGGCTACAGGATTGTAAAACATGGTTCCTGCCCTTGAAAGCTGAAACAAGTAACAATATGAGATTATGGACCGAAACAAGTGGTGTTATAGTTGTTCGGAGAAGACCAAGTTCAGTGTGAGCTAGAGTAGGAAGAGTAGGAAGGAATTCACAGATAAGATGGGATTTCAATTGGTTTCTGAGGAATGATAGGATGTAATCCTGGAGTCTGAGGGGTGATCTCAGGCAAAACAAACAAATTGACAAAGAAGACCCAATTGAGCGCAGTATATACAGCATGCTCTGACCCCCTTGGACCTTCCTCTCACTTTGCATCTTGATATCCCTTCTACTTCCAGAAACTCAGAGTCACACCACTATATGGGTGTGCATGGGTATGTGTACCGCAAGCATTAGTGGTTTCAAAGAAATGAAGGGCGTTAAATCACAGCACACCAAATAACATCAGAGTATTGACTCTTAGCTCTTTTAAAGTTACACAGCCATCTTTTTTGCAGGGACCTGCTTCCCAGCTTATTCCAGTTGACACCATGGTCCTTGGGGCCACCTCTCCTAAAATTCTCTTCATCTCTTCTGTAGTAGTCATCACTATTTCTAACTCAGAAGAACTTATGCCTTTGAAATCTTGAAAGCTCTTTGTTAGGCCACCAGGTTTCTCTGTTTTTGCTTTATTTTTTGTTTGTTTTGAAAAGATAATACATTCACATGATCCAAATCTAAATGCTGTAAAAAGGTGAAAAATCTGTCTACCATCATTTCTTTCTCTGTTGTCAACCACTTTTACCAATTATGTCTGTATTTTACAGAACTTTTTCATCCATATATAAACAAATGATCCCCAGTCCCTACCAGTGGCAGCATATGTATACACTTTTCCTGTACTTGGCCTTTTTCACTTAGTGTATCTTGGAGAGTGCTCCATATTGGTATATAAGTTAGTTCTTTATTCTTTATGGCTGTGTAGTATTCCTTTCAGTGTGAATACCTAATTAATTTCCCTAGTCCTCTGTAGGATAAAGATTGTTGCTAATCTTTTGTTGTTACAGGCAGTGCTGCAACTTATATATCCTGTACATGTATTGTTTCACATATATATGGATATAATAGTAGGATAAATTCCTAAAAGTGGAGTTGCTGGAATATATTCATTTATAATTTTAGGGCAGGAAAGAGTATGTCATTCACTTTTTTGAAAGGTAGTAAAGTGAGCATGATTCAACATTTAAAGGATGGAGGGTGAAGCCTTTTTATACCCCTTTCCTGCAACCACCCATTTTCCCTTTAAAGATCATCACTGCTCTCAACTGCTTATCCATTTTCTCAGATATTCTAGGTGAAAAAAAGTTATAGATAATTATAAGAGAGTTTCTCTTTATTTGAGCAAAATAAATTTTTTTTTGTAAGTAAACTCTATGCCCAACATGGGGCTTGAACTCACTACCCTGAGATCAAGAGTCGCATGCTCTAACTGAGCCAACCAGGTGCCCCTCAAGCAGATTTTTGTATGTTCTTCTGCACTGCAGTCTATATGGGAAGCAGAAAGCTCTTGTCAATTCAAATAAGAGACACCCGGCTTTCAGTGTAACTCTGTTACACTAAAGATACATTCTTTATGGTCCTGTCAATCCCTTTTGGCCATATGCCATCATCATAGTGGATCACATCAGTGTAACTGAGGGTTTCTTTGATTTTCAGTATGCATATATGCTCATTCTAGAGCAGGGGCAGGCAAACTTTTCTGTAAAGGACCAGATAGTGACCATTTTAGGCTTTGCAAGCTGTATCATTTCTGTCACAACTCTTCAGCTCTGCTGTTCTAACACAAAAATGGTCATAGACACTGGAATGTGGTAGTGTCTGTATTGCAATAAAACTTTATAGGCATGGAGGGGCGCCTGGGTGGCTCCGACATTAAGCGTCTGCCTTTGGCTCAGGTCATGATCCCAGGGTCCTGGGATCAAGCCCGGTGTTGGGCTCCCTGCTCAGCGGGAAGCCTGCTTATCCCTCTCCCACTCCCCCTGCTTGTGTTCACTCTCTCACTGTCAGATAAATAAAATCTTTAAAAAAAGCTTTATAGGCATGGAAATTTAAATTTCATATAATTTTCATGTGTCATAAGATATTACTCTTTTGGGGGTGCCTGGGTGGCTCAGTTGGTCAAGTGTCTGCCTCTGGCTCGGGTCATGATCTCAGGGTCCTGGGATCAAACCCCTCATCAGGCTCCGAGTTTAGCAGGGAGTCTGCTTCTCCCTCTGCCCCTCAGCGCCCCCAAAATAAATAAGTTTTTTTTTTGAGATTTTATTCATTCAGTTCACAGAGAGAGACAGCGAGAGAGGGAACACAAGCAGGGGGGAGTGGGAGAGGGAGAAGCAGGCATCCCACCTAGCATGGAGCCCGATGCGGGGCTTGATCCCAGGACCCCGGGATCATGATCTGAGCCAAAGACAGACGCCCAACGACTGAGTCACCCAGGTACCCCTCAAATAAATAAAATCTTAAAAAAAAAAGATATTCTTTTGATTTTTTTTCCCCCAACCATTTAAAAATGTAAAAGGGGATTGAGAGTACACTTATCTTGATGAGCACCAAGTAATATGTAGAATCACTGAATCACTATATTATATACCTGAAACTAATTTAACACTGTAAACTACACTGGAATTAGAAGGAAAAAAATGTAAAAACCATGCTTAACTTGGCCATACATACAGTCTCAAGTGGTTGCTTCCTATTCCTAATGCAAAGGAGATGTTGAATCTTCCTTTACCATCACCCTTGGGATTCCTTTATCCTTGCTCTTGCATCAGAGACCCTATTTCCCCAGGCCGTCTACTGCAGCTATAGCTCTAAGATTAGAGACGTCTGTTGTACCTTCTCCAGAGAATTAAACGTCCAGATTCTGCTGGAGAGCTGGAGAACGGGAGGAGCTGGGAAGCAATCTAGGTGGTCAGATTTCTTCTCTAACCCCACTCCCAATTCCAAAGGCACCCGGTACTGCAGTGTATATGGGTAGTTACTCAGCTTTTCCCAAGCCTACTGAGGATTCTGTTGTCTTGGCCTGTTGAGTCATTTTCTTATCCATCTGCTTTTCAGCTCCTAAAATTTTATTGCCAGCACCTCTTAACCTATTTTCTTCAACCTTTAGCTTTATGTCTTTTAAATTTTTATTTCTATTTTTTTTTAAGTAAGCTCTACACCCAGTGTAGGGCTTGCACTCACAACCCCAAGATCAGGAGTTGCATACTCTATCAACTGAGCCAGATAGGTGCTCCTAGCTTTATATTTTGTTTTTTTTGTTTTGTTTGTTTTGGTTTTTGGTTTGTAGATTTTATTTATTTATTTGAGAGAGAGAACACAAGCGGGGGAGAGGGAGAGGGAGAAGCAGTCTCCCTGCTGAGCAAGGAGCCCAGTGCGGGACTCGATCCCAGGACCCTGGGATCATGACCTGAGCTGAAGGCAGATGCTTATGGACTGAGCCACCTAGGCGCCCTAGCTTTATGTCTTAAAAGAAAATCCCTTTGCTATATTTTTGGTGTTGCTTCTAAAGAGGAAAAGGAAAATCTGATACATGCTTTCAGTCTGGCTTTTTGACACAGAAACCATCAATGCTTTTTATGTTCCCAGAATTATACCTTTTTTATAAGGGTGAAAAAATAGAAATGTCCATCAAAGGGGAATTATTTAAATAAATTGTGGCTCAACTATACAATGAAATAGTATCAGCCACTAAACCTAATGTGAAAGAATAATTTAATATTACAAAAAAATGGACCTAATATATTAAGTGGGAAAAGAAGATCATAAATCATATGTTCAAAACAATCACACTTTCTTTTTTTTAAGATTTTATTTATTTGGGCGCCTGGGTGGCTCAGTTGTTAAGCGTCTGCCTTCGGCTTGGGTCATGATGCCAGGGTCCTGGGATCGAGTCCCGCACTGGGCTCCCTGCTCAGCGGGAAGCCTGCTTCTCCCTCTCCTACTCTCCCTGCTTGTGTTCCCTCGCTTGCTGTCTCTGTTAAATAAATATATATATTTTTAAAGATTTTATTTATTTTTCAACAGAGAGAGAGACAGCGAGAGACGGAACACAAGCAGGGGGAGTGGGAGAGGGAGAAGCAGGCTTCCCGCTGAGCAGGGAGCCCAGTGCGGGACTCGATCCCAGGACCCTGGCATCATGACCTGAGCCAAAGGCAGATGCTTAACAACTGAGCCACCCAGGCGCCCCAACAATCACACTTTTAAAAGTATATTTTAAAGAGAAAACAGTGTCTACTAACATATAGTCACAATATATATAGAGAGAAGAAAAATAATGTACCAGAAAGAGTGCTTCTCTCTTGAGTGGCAAGATGATAGATCAGATAGAAAATAAATGCCCAACAGACAGAAATTCTCAAGGAATGTGTAAGCAAGTCTTCCTGCTGGGGCCTCCTGTCACACTATTCTGTCCGATTGGGTTAAATTTCACCCAATGCTGGGTTAAATCATGTGTCTAAGAGTGGTCTGAAGAGTTGTGCAAACCCTTAGCCCTTCTCCCTTTTCCAGCCACCTAATGATCCCCATGGTATCCAGAGAGAAGATCTCATCCTGAGTCTTCGAGCTGTGCTGGCTTCGACACCACGATTTGCCGAGGTGGGTCTAGCCAAGGTTAGGTGTGTAGCCTCTGCCCAAAGAAGGCTCTGAAGAAAGAACAGTAAGAGCATGGGGAAAAAGAAAGATCCAGAATACATTTTTAGGGTATGGCATCCTGCAAGTGTCTTCAGGCTTATGTGGCAAGTATCTTCAGATCTTCAAAGTGGAAACCTTTACCATCTCTTTGTTTAAAATAATAATCCAATCTCTATATGGTGCTATCTTTTAAAATCCTGTAGTGTTGCCAACTAGCTCATTTTTCAGGTTAACTGGGAGTCTGGCCGCAGCTTGGCAGGAAGGTTGGTTTACAGTCACAACTCCTGACTCAACTTTTTGTAGCTCTTTAATGTAGCCCCTACCCCTGGGGACAGGTGGTAATAAGGGTGTAGTTGACCTTGGTGCTTTGGTGTGGCTATGACACTACCCATCTCAGGCTTCAGTTCTTCCTTCTCTCCCACAGTTCCTGCTGCCCCTGCTGATTGAGAAAGTGGATTCTGAGATTTTGAGTGCCAAGCTGGATTCTCTGCAGACTCTGGTGAGGGATTTCTCTTTTTTTCCAGGGTCCAGCTGCCTTTAGACAATGTAGAGGTACTAAAGGGTATAGACTCAGAGTCAGGGAATAGTTCAGTGGCCTTCATGAGAGGGATACCCAGAATCTGGGCCTGTATGTTGACCCAAAGCCCTCCCAGCTACATATTGTCTGGTCCAATAGTAACTGAGTGGCAGCTGAGGAAAGGCTGACCAGGGCTCCTCCTTTTTTTTTTTTTAAGATTTTATTTATTCATTTGAGAGAGAGAGAATGAGGGAAAAGCAGACTCCCCGCTGAGCTGGAAGCCCAACATGGGACTCGATCCCAGGACGCTGAGATCATGACCCGAGCTAAAGGCAGACCCTTAACCATCTGAGCCACCCAGGCATCCCAGGGCTCCTTCTTTATGCTTGTTTTCCATCAGTCAGGATGAGCTCCCATTTTTCTGTGACCTGATAGGATTCTTGTGAAATCCTGCTGGTTCTTCTGCTCAGAGCCATGCTTCTTCAGGTGCCATTTTGCTGAGGTGCCTGCATGTCCTCGGAAGTCTGATTGTGTAGATAGCTGATACCTACACTTTCCTTGGCAGAATGCTTGTTGTGCTGTGTACGGCCAGAAGGAACTAAAGGACTTCCTTCCCAGCCTTTGGGCTTCTATCCGCAGAGAGGTGAGTGTTAATTAGATAAACTCACTACTCTTAACTCCCAGTTGTCAGGCATCAGAGGAAGTAACACACCCTGTCCTTTTCCCTGTCGCAAGCCAGTAAAGGGGCATACATCTAGTTGAATGACGGGGGAGAAAGTCCCTACATAGGGTCAGCTGTTTGGTGATGGCACACAATCACTTTTGCATCCTTCCATGGTAAGGAGCATAGGTCATGGTGCCAGAGGCACCATACTTAATAAGGGGGTGGAGGGGAGAGGAAGAGAGGTAGGAAAGGGGATCCCAATAGCCAATGCTCCAAGTCGGTATCCTGTTTCTCAAAAAGTATGTGTACCAATTCTAGTGGGGCTAAGGACTTGGTGAGAATACACCTGTTGAGATGAAACTCACTTCAGGGGTTAATTTCCATTGCTCTGCCCTAAAGGCTCTCAAAGCCCACCTCTCAAAGAAAACAGGCAATGGGTGGGTGGGCTCTCACCTTGTGCAGGCTCACCTCAGTAGCCATGGGATCCCTCCCTGACAGGTGTTCCAGACGGCAAGTGAGCGGGTGGAGGCCGATGGCCTGGCGGCCCTCCACTCTCTGACTGCGTGTTTGTCTCGCTCTGTGCTGAGAGCTGATGCTGAGGACTTCCTTGACTCCTTCCTTAGCAACATTCTACAGGGTAATGGGGCCATGGCAGCCAGAAAGGGGGTTGAGCACCACAGAAAGAAGTTCCATAAAGCCAGTGACCTTTTATGACTAGCCCTCCATGTTCAGTGATTTGGGTGCTGGAGCCCTACTTTGAATTAAAAACACTTTGAGTGGTAACTGCTAGCAAACTGTCCCAGGTCTCAATCTCTAACTTCTGTGGACTGCAGGGGAATCAGGCAACATTCAGCCTACTCCCCAGGTCTGTGATGTGCTGCCTCTCTAGACTGCAGGCACCATCTTTGTGAACCGGACATGAAACTGGTGTGGCCTAGTGCCAAACTATTGCAGGCAGCTGCAGGTGCATCTGCTCGGGCCTGTGACCACATCACCAGCAACGTGTTGCCTTTACTGCTGGAACAGTTCCACAAGCACAGTCAGGTAAGGAGATGGAATCTTTTGAGGAAATGATGGGACCTCTTGCTAGGATCCCTTTCACAGAGAGAGAGCTAAGTGTTGAGCTTCTCCCAGATCGTATATCTTGGGTTTTGCTCTCATCAGTTGCTGCTGGTTTCCTTGTTGATTCTCTTCCTGACACTCTTACATAAAAGAATAATTCTCCCTCCTTCGAGAGGAGCAGGACTGAAATCCTTTAAAATATTCTTTGATCCCTATACACCTTAAAACATTACAGAGCAACCAGCGACGGACAATCCTTGAAATGATCCTGGGTTTCTTGAAGCTGCACCAGAAATGGAGCTATGAAGACAAGGGTGAGATCACCTTCCAGGTGTGGTGTCCTAGGGGCTGCTGAGCACTGTATTCCTATAAAGGATGGCAGGCAAAGAATGCTGCAGAGAAGTACTCTAGAACAACAGTGGTCCTGTTGTTCTGAGGTTGTAGCACAAGAGAACACTTAATCAGATGAGGCCTGTTTATTTTTTCCCCAGTGTACTTCCTGGACACCCAGTGGATTAAGTTCTTTGAATCTTGCCCCAAGTTGTCTTTGCAACACTGCTAAGTCAGGGCTTCCCTCTAACCTGGACTTTGTCCCTAGATGAAAGGCCGCTGAATGGCTTCAAGGACCAGCTATGCTCATTGGTGTTCATGGCTCTGACAGACCCCAGCACCCAGCTTCAGCTTGTTGGCATCCGTACACTCGCAGTCTTGGGTGCCCAGCCAGGTACACTTAAGAGAAAGAGAAAAGAAAGGGTATTGGTCCTTCCTTGCGATTTTCTGTCTTTAATGAAGAGCAACCTTAATACCCTAGTTCTCACCGCAACTGTGGATGATTTGGGATTTCTTTTTTTTTTTTAAGATTCTATTTGAGAGAAAGAGAGTGTGCATAAGCGGGGGGAGGGGCAGAGAAACAAGCAGACATCCTGCTGAGCGGCGAGCCTGACAGCGCAGGGCTTGATCCCAGGACCCTGAGATCATGACCTGAGCCAAAGTCAGCAGCTTAACCGACTGAACCACCCAGGCGCCCCGCAGTTTGGGATATCTCATAGGACTTTGGAAAGGGTTGTGGTGGCTACAGAGGAAGAAAGATGAGGTTTGTGTTTCTTTCTAACACAGATCTCCTGTCTTCTGGGGACTTGGAGCTGGCAGTGGGTCACCTGTACAGACTGAGCTTCCTGGAGGAGGACTCCCAGAGTTGGTGAGACTCAAAAGCAGCGAGATAGAGCAAGCTGTTCCAGGGCTCTGTGCTTCTGACCCTTGACTATCCCTAGGGGAGGGGGGCCCTGTGCTTGATTCTGCCTGCCAACTGATTGGAGATGTCAGACTTGCCTCTTTTGAGGGCATCAAGAAGCCCTGTACAACTTGGTGGTATAGGAACTTCTTGAGTCCTGCTCTTAAGCAAGGCAGGCTTGGGAGTCCACACCCCTGAGTCTTCTTAGTGGCAGGCCTAGGCAAGAGACCTGTGGGCCAGGGCTCAGCTATTGCTCATCTGCACTGTGCCCCAGCAGGGTGGCAGCACTGGAAGCATCAGGAGCCCTGGCCGCTCTCTACCCCGTAGCCTTCAGCAGTCACCTCGTGCCCAAGCTTGCTGAGGAACTGCGCAGAGGTATATGTCTCTGTCCTCTGTGGCTCACCCCTTCCCAGGGATGTTTGGGGCCTTCATGTGTGCCATCACACAGTGAAGTCATGTCTCCTGGGTTGCTTTCAGGGGAGTTAGATTTGACTAGAGGGGATGAGCCCACCAAATGCTCCCGGCGTCTGCGCTGTTTGCAAGCTTTGTCAGCTGCATCAGCACATCCCAGTATTGTCAAGGAGACCCTGCCTCTGCTGCTACAGCATCTCTGCCAGATGAACAAAGGTAATACCAGGAATAACCATCAAGGAGCTGGGCTGAATGGGGAGCCGTAGGCAGGTTTGGAGTTGATGCCTCTTAAGTCAGTGGTTCCATTGGTGGCTCTATGTAAGAGTCACATGGGAACCTTTAAAAAATGTCGATGGCCTGGGCCTCAATTCAGCTGAGTCAGTCTCTGAGGAGGGATGGGGCTTGAACAATGGGAATTGTTGAGTGTCCAGGTGATTTCAGTGTGAAGTCAGAATTGAAAAGCACCACTCTAGGGCCGTGCTACTCAAAATGTGTTCCATCCACCAGCAGCATGGGCGCTGTCTGGGAACTTGTTGCAAGTGCAGAATTTCAGGCCCTCCTGATCAGAATTTGAACAGGATCTTCAGCTAGCTCATACGCACCACTGCTCCAAGGCATAAGTGACAGCAGCTGTTGCTACTGTGGACCTATGCAAGCTCACTGTGGACCCTCACTAATTCCCTAAGCTCCTAGCTTGGCACTGCCCAGCCCTCTGTGGCATATCCAGTGGGTGTTCCAGCAGCCGTTACGTAGTAGAAAGAACACTGGACTAGGAGTATGGCCGGGGTTTGACTCCTCTAACTTTGCACTTAATGTGACCCTGGAAAACCACTGATGGTTTCATTTAGCCTCCTCATCCTCCTGTATGAAATGGGGGAAATGATACTTCTCGGGTGGTTGTGAAAACGAAAGGAGAAAACGTATGAGTGTTTCTATTGCAGAGATGGCACAGAGCTGGTTCTGCTCCAAAATCGGAGGTGAAAAAGAACAGCCAAGAGAATAAAATTATTTGGCTCTTTATAAGACACTCTTGGACTCTTTAGTCACTCATCTTTGATACTCTTCCCATATTCTGTATCTGAAAGACCTGGAAGTGCTTTTAAAGAAACGACAGACAATATTTTCTCACCACACAGGGAATATGATTGCAGGAACCAGTGAAGTTATTGCCGTCTGTCAGAGCCTCCAGCAGGTGGCAGAAAAATGCCAGCGGGACCGCGAGAGCTGCTGGTATTTCCATCAGACAGCTTTACCTTGCCTGCTTGCCTTGGCTGTGCAGGCTTCCATGCCAGGTGACTCTCTGCACCCCACACTTCTCTAGCTATGCCTCCTCTGGGCCTCAGCCATCCGCTAATGTTGAACAGCGCTGCCACCCTGAGGCTATCACTGGTATTACATTTTGTACCGGCAGAGGCTTCTTTTGACTCCTTTGTCCCCGAGGTGAGATTTCACTTCAAGCAAAGGGTGCCAGCCTGACCGGTGTTAGCAACACTCAAAAGGATGCACACCTTTTCTCTCTATAACTGCTATGTAATTAGTTTAGCTAGAATGAGGCTCTGGAGTTAAGCTGACCTGGTTGGGTTTCATCTTCAACTCCACTCCTTGTTAAGTGAAGATATTTAGCCTTTGTATGCCTCTGTTCCCTCGCTTATAAGGGGAAGATAAAGAGTAGTATCTACGTCACAGGGTAGTTAGTAAGGAGTAAATAAGAATGTGTGGTGCATATAGTATGTACCTATGGTGGTTCCATGTAGGTAACTGCTGTGATAATGAAGACCCGTGACGATACATCTGTGTTATCTTTAAGTTTTGGAAAAAACTAAAATATTTCTGAAGTTTAAGGTCATAATAGCTAGCTTTATTTTCCACATTGCCCAGTCTAAAGGACAGCACAGAGTTCTCAAGAACTCTTTGTGGCCCACGTTAACCACTCCTTCTGGTGCCGTGCTGGTGCTCAGGGCTACTTGGTGCTCTAACCCCACTAGAGGACAGGTTAGAAACTGCTGCCATTGTGACTGGAGCCCTGATGATGACAGGACCTAATCATCTGAACCATAGTCGTAGCCTGGTGATTCTGTGTGTGTGTGTGTGTGTGTGTGTGTTGATTTTTCAGAGAAAGAACACTCAGTTCTGAGAAAAGTACTGTTGGAGGATGAGGTCTTGGCCGCCATGGTGTCTGTCATTGGCACTGCCACTACCCACTTGAGCCCTGAGTGAGTATAATCATTGATGTGGCTTGATCCTAGGCGGGAGGATAGCAGTCTTGGGGAGAAGCAGCAGGTAGCTGCCTTCTGAGCTGTCCTTTTACCCAGAATCAAATGTGGAGGGAGTAGTTTTGCTGACAGTAAAAGGAAGGTGCTTTTTAGCACCATGGACTATGAGGGTAGTGGAGGCATGGGCTAATGGTTCTTAGCTACAGATGTGCATAAGAATCACCAATGGAGCATTTTTTTTTTTTTAATATATGTTGAGTTCTCTAGACTGTAAACTCCAGGAGAACAGGGATTTAATCTATCTGGTTCACTGCTAAATCACCAGGGCCTAAAATGGGAACGGTTCTTAGCACATAATATATGCTGAATTAATACTTGCTGAATGAGTGAATGATCATGTTCTGGCCCATTGACTCAGTGACTCTAATGTGAACTCAAGGTACTTCAGTTCAGAACCCTGGCTCCTTGGTGATACGTAGTCTTCCATCCCCAGCTTAGCTGCCCAGAGTGTCGCCCGCATTGTGCCCCTTTTCTTGGATGGCAACATCTCCTTCCTGCCTGAAAACAGCTTCCCTTGCAGATTCCAGCCATTCCAGGTGAGGGTCTGATGGATCAGAAGGGAAAGAATCTTGGGAATTTTTTTTTTTTTTAAGATTGTAATTATTTGAGAGAGAGTACGCGCAAGAGAGCACAAGCCGTGGAGAAGGAGAAGCAGACTGCTGAGCAGGGAGCCCTATGTGGGGCTCGATCCCAGCACCCTGGGGTCATGACCTAAGCTGAAGGCAGCCGTTTAACTGACTAAGCCACCCAGGCGCCCCAGGACTTCTTTCCTTCAAATTTTTAGGGCTAATCTGGGATCGGTTTGGGGGCAGACAAGCCTGTTGCTGGCAGGACAGGCTTGCTGGAGCTCTTCTTCCTTTATAGGATGGCTCCTCAGGGCAGAGGCGGCTGGTTGCACTGCTTATGGCCTTTGTCTGCTCCTTACCTCGAAATGTGAGTACATTCGGGGAGTACCCTAGTTTAACTCTGATAAGGGGAGGCAGCTCCCAAGTGACTTCTGGACAGAAACTTGCCATGGGCTAAGCTGATCTTCTGTTTTCCTCACTGGAGAATTTAGTTCTCATCCATCCTGGCCCCTGCTGCCACTTTCTACTGGGTGTTTCTTGGAGTGCGAGTGTTCTCTTCGTGCATCACATGGTCAGGTTTTATGTAGGTGGAAATCCCTCAGCTGAACCAACTCATGCGGGAGCTTGTAGAGCTGAGCTGCTGCCCCAGCTGCCCCTCTTCCTCCACCGCTGCTGCCAAATGCTTTGCAGGACTCCTCAACAAGCTCCCTTCAGGTACTGAAATGAGGCTGGGGGTTGGGAGCCTCCCTGAATCGATTACTGATGAAATCTTGGAAGTTTAGCCCTTATGCTCTTTAAAAAAGGAGCTGCTAATAATGTAATAGGGACTCCCAAGGGACAGCCCTTGGGACAAGAGTTGGGACCAGAGTTGGGCAAAGCATTAAGGGACACAGGAAGATAAGAGGGTTCAAGGAGAGTGCTCTGTCTAGGTCTGTCATCCTACTCACCACAGGGAGCTATTAGAGATGATTTTTTACTAGAAGTAGACTGCTCTTTCCAAATACTAGCACCCATGTTAGGAGATACCAGACTCTCATGCTAGTGTCCTAGAGCTGAGTGAGCAAAGTCACAGCCAGAATGATACTGTTCTCTTCTAAAGGCTTCTCAGGGAGCTCTGCATTTAAATGACTTCTATCCTTTGTTGTTAAAGGAGAAATGTGTATGTAGCCTCTCCATCAGTGTTTCTTATTTTTAGGGCAACAGCTGGATGGATTCCTGCAGCTAGCTGTGGACAGAGTAGAGGCTGGCCTGAGCCCTGGGCCCTGTCGTAGTCAGGCCTTCACACTGCTTCTCTGGGTACGGAGCCAAAATGGATTCTGGTTAGACAGAGACAATGATGTCTGGCTAAATAAAATTTCTCCATTTGACCTTGAACCATAAGCATGCTTCTTGGAGTTCTGGGGTTTGAGTGTCATGCCCTGTTTTCTTTCTGATTACAGGTAACAAAGGCCCTAGTACTCAGATATCATCCTCTCAGCTCCTGCCTTACAGACCGGGTAAGTCCATTCTGGAGACAGGAGAGCCAAGGACCTACACAGAAACTTCCCTCTTTATTCTCCCAGAAAGGACAGCCATCCTCCTCTTGAGTATTTAAGACTGATTCTTCTCTTCTGGTGCACCTCTTTTCTCCAGCTCATGGGCCTCCTGAGTGATCCAGAGCTAGGCCCAGCAGCAGCCGATGGCTTCTCTCTGCTCATGTCCGACTGCACGGATGTGCTGACCCGTGCTGGCCATGCTGAGGTGCGGATCATGTTCCGCCAGCGGTTCTTCACAGATAATGTGCCTGCTTTGGTCCAGGGCTTCCATGCTGCTTCCCAAGGTGAGAAGGCTCTAAAAGAAAGGCCCCAAATATATAGACCTTTCCTTTGCTCAGGCCACATTCTCTCAAATAATTTAGGACCCGAGTGCTTCTTTAGAGCTATACTGTCATCTGTACCTGAAAGGCTAAATTTCCACATTCTTGTCCCACTTTTTTCCTTTGATGAGCCTATCTTGCCTTTTCTGTGTGTGAGGGTTTTGGGGGTTTTTTTTCCAACCTTTTTCTAGGCTGATGTCCCAGCTTCATAGAGATTGGAGTTGAATTCCCAAGCTCTATGTCTGAGACCAGTTTCTCCCTAAGCTTTTCCATGTTTTTACAGATGTGAAGCCAAATTACCTAAAGGGCCTGTCTCATGTCCTTAATAGGCTGCCTAAGCCTGTGCTCTTGCCAGAGTTGCCCACGGTAAGCCCTGCAGTCAGAGCCTCAAACAGGGACTAAGCCACTGACCCCAGCCAGGGCATGGTGGGGTGGAGGGAAAGCAGGCTCATCACATACGTGATCGTGCCCGCCTTCTCTGTGGCCCCTTAGCTGCTTTCCTTGCTGCTGGAAGCCCTGTCCTGCTCTGACTGTGTAGTACAGCTCTCCACCCTCAGCTGCCTTCAGCCTCTTCTATTGGAAGCCCCCCAGGTCATGAGTCTTCACGTGGACACCCTCGTCACCAAGTTTCTGAACCTCAGCTCTAGCCCTTCCATGGTGCGTTAAGCCCCCACAACTCTTTGGCGCCTATGTCTCTCCTTCATGGGTCTCCCGTCACCCTCTATGGTTGTGTTCCAGGCTGTCCGGATTGCTGCACTGCAGTGTATGCACGCTCTTACTCGTCTGCCCACCCCTGTGGTGAGTACCTGAGATAGTCCTCTCTGGCCTGGACCCTTCTTAGAAGAGCCAGAGAAGTACCTTTTTGCCTTAATCAAGTGGGACTGGCCACCCTGCTGTGTGATTGAGTATACACAGGCAGGGATTTGCCTGATAGAACAGCCATCCTGCCACAGAGCATTCTCTGGAATCACTAAAGGAGAATAGGAAGAACATTAGTCGTAGAGTCAGAGAAGCAGCCCTTTCAGTTGCTTTGGTTGAGCAAGGCCGTGACTCTTCTAACTCCACAGCTGCTGCCGTACAAACCACAGGTGATCCGAGCTTTAGCCAAGCCCCTGGATGACAAGAAGAGACTGGTACGCAAGGAGGCAGTATCAGCCAGGGGAGAATGGTGAGTTTCTAGGTCATGGGCAAGATGGGTTTGAAATGAGCCTCATCGCTGATGCTGCCAACATTCTTTTTGCCTACAGGTTTCTGCTGGGGAGCCCTGGCAGCTGAGCCCTCAGTCCTGGACTAGGCTGTTCTACAGACAATCTAACCTGGAATTACTAACTATCAAGCCATCTTGCCCAAGGCAGGGAGACCACTGGCCTCTGATTGCCTCTCCCTGGGCCACTGTTGCATGGCTCTATAACATAGGAATCCTGACTTCTAATGGCTTTGTGAAGTAACTGAGTGTGAGACCACTTGTGTTTGAAGAAAGATTTTGGTCTTGGGGCTCTTCCATTTGTCAGAAAAAGGGAGATATGCTGCTGAGAGGCGAATGCAGATGAATGTGGCTTTGAGGACCAGAATGATGGATGTGTGTGTACCTACTACAGAATAAAGATTTCTTTTGGTAATGGGGCGGTCAGGTATTTCCCCCTTTCCACTTACGTCTCTGTGGCACCTAACTAGAGCACCACTGCATACGCTTAGAGGAACACTAACAATTCTTTGGGGCATCCACCCCATCAAGTAGAGCACAGGAAGCATGACCAAAACACTAGGCCTTGACCCTGACTTCTCCCTTCCTCACCCTCTAGTAAAAGCAAAGAGAAGCTACATATCTTTAAAAATCAAATACCTTTATTTTTCACCTTCAGCAGCATGTGAGAAGTGGCAGTGACCTCAGCAGTAGGACTGGTGTCTTGCCCTGTTGAGAAGCCAGAATCTCCATTCTACTGTTCAGGTGTTTTCTCAGATAGCAAGTGGAAGAGGTGGTGGCCAACCCCAGTGCTGGAACCTGGAGGAGGTTGGGGTCAGCACCTGGCAAGGTTGCTAGCTGCCTAATCTCCAGTGTGGGGCTGGAACTTCAGTTTGCCTGAGCTGAGTAAAGGTCCGTCAGTCCTAGGATTTTTCCACATCATGCCTTGTTTCTGCAGTAGCCAGGAGATTGGTCCTTGAGTTGTCCCTGCATGGTACTCGAAGGCAGGCCCACTGACTCTTTTTGCCCAAGGATTCCAAGAAGCTATCCTTGGAGGCCCTTGAGACAATGCAGGAAGCAGAGTGGTGCTCAAGCTATGGCTGACACAATCCAGCTCACACTGCCATCACAGAGGCTGAGTGAGCAGTCACCCAGGGAGGGGGGTCCCAGCTCATTCCATTCCCATGGGGCAGATGACTGGAAGGTAACAGCACCCGAGTAAGCCAGTGCCTACAAGAGAAGATAGAATGTCTTGAGTTCCAAGAGTTCCTGGTCTTCCCGATCCTCAGTCCTCAGCAAGGATTCAAAGTATCCTGAAGCCACCTTGGCATTAACCCCAAAGGTAACAAAAGTTCTAATTTGTGCAGTATGCCCTCTGGTGCCTCGAGGGCCTTTAGAGGTTTCAAGCTAAACTTCTAAGGGGCCACTGCAGGCAGTGACAGGCAGGACTGTAATGAGGACGGGAAAGGGAAGAGGGCAGGTACTTCTGGTCACCTGATTATTACTGTCTTGGGAATTGCAATTTGAAAAGTGGTTTACCCTTGTCTCTTGGGCTCAGGGAGCGAACTTCATTTTTTTGTCTTAGGACTTCTGTTACAAATAGATTACTGCGATCCTACATGTTGCTGGCTTGAACTCCAGACACTGCCATACAAATGGGAGGAGGTTGGTGGTCACTATGTCCTCCCTAGAGGTCCCTTCTTGACAACAGCTCTCAGGGTTCTGTTGTGGTCATCTGTAAGCCTCATATGCATGTATACCACACAGTTTTGGCCGTAAGCCCCTTTGGCTCAAATGAACAGTGGTCTCTACTCCCAGAGTCTAGATCTGCAGTGGTAGCCACTAGCCACATGTGTCTATTTAAATTAAGTGAAAATTAAATTAAAAATACAATTTATGGGTGCATTAGCCATGTTTCAAGTGTTCAACCATATGTGGCTAGTGGCTAATGTCTTAAATGGCATAGGTACAGAAAACTTCTCTTATCACAAAGAGTTCTACTGGATGGCACTGGTCTAGATGTTTTACTTTACCTTCCTGTGTCCACACCCAGGAATACCTTCCAGTTGTCCAAGCAGCCGTAGTTGTAATGATTCCTAAAAACCTAGAGCCAAGAAAAACACAGGTTTCTACAAACCCCTTTTCACTTAATCCCCTCCTAATTTTAGAGCCTAAACTGGCTAAGCTAAGGCTCAGCTAGGCAAGTTCTGACCTTTTATGATGCCTATTGGCCCTGACCATGGCTTCTGTTTTCAGGACAGCAGGTTCAGTTACCCTCCACCCCAAGCCCTCAGCCCTACTCACTCTGCCCTTGGCCTGCAGCCGACGTCTCTCCTTCTTGTTGATGTGCCTTTCGATACTAGTCTCACCTCGACTGATGAGAACAGCATGCCATACAGTTAGGGCACCCAAGGCAAGTGCTACGGAACTAAGAAAAGAGGGGCCAAGATTGGTGGCGAGCTTAGGGGAGGGGGCGGCTACAAGTAGGTCTGAATCTGAAACTGAGCTGAGCAATGATCCACTAGAGACCTCTCTGCCTAAGTCTTATCTCCCAGCCTACATCCTAGGTGAGTTGTTGCTTCAGTACATCTATAAGAAACACCAACGAAGAAGCATTGACACTTGGAAAGAAGGGTGGGGAAACAAGTCTGCATTGCTAATAAAAATGGTCCAAATCTTCTAAAATCCCCATGCTTAGGAAACAGGAGAGAAAGCACCAGGTTTAGAACAGGAGGCACACAGTTCCAACTGTAGCTCTCCCGTTCCCAGCTATGATCACACAGCAACTCACCTCACCCTCTCCTCTTCAATTCTCATCTGGAAATTGCACTGCCCTACCCTGAGGCAGGAGTTTAACTTACCTTGGCACAGAACACTCAGTGCTAGCATCCTTAGCACTCCCTGCCCCAGAACACTGAAGAAAATGAAGCACCAACTCTCTGCCAAGCTAAGTCACACTAAGAAGAGTGGTAGATGACGACTGGGTCCCTACCTACACATGGGCACTGGAATTGTTTTCCCAAAGCTGCCCCCCATTAAAGTGTCAAAAATGAATGTTCAGTACCTGCACAGGAACCAGAGGTAGACAAGACTCTTGTGAGTCACCCTTTCTCGGAAGGAGAAGGTGGGTGGTGGGGTCTGGTGATAAGTCTAGAGAAAGAAGAGCAAGGGAGTTCATTTGCTCTGTTGGTCTCCACCACAGCCCCCAGCACCTATAGGCAGGGAAGGGACCAAAGCCCAGGGTGAGAAAGTAGGGAGTTAAGCCACAGAGGAGTCAGGGTGGCAGCCAGATGGGTGGGCCAGGCCCGGCGGCATCACCATGTGGACACACACTGGGCAGAGCGGGTCTGGACAGGATGGCAAAGCACAGGAGGAGCCGACCCTGGGCCTCCAGATTTGACAACACAAATGGGGCTCCAGGGGAAGCCACTACACTTCCCAGGGATAACTCCCTTGCTATGTGGCTGCAATCCTCAAGAGAGGAGGCCCACACCCAGAATACAAGCACAAGCAGGGAGAACTGAGCTCCGATTAAGGGCTGAAAGGGCAGCAGAGATAAGTGGTATAGTCGTGAGCCCAGAACCTCTCAGTAAGGGGTCCTAAAAGGCCCGGGAGAAGGGACGATCCTGACAATGGACGCAGAAAGATCAGGACCAAAGGGTGATCAGACTGGCCCAGCCTGATCTCTGTCCCCTGGAACCCCATTACACACACTAACACAGACTCCTTGCTGCTCAGGCCATCACCAAGGCAGAGCCCTTGCTCAGCCCAAAGAAGGTGATAATGGGGTAGAGAGCCCAAAACTGTCACAAACCAGGGACTTCAGTTTACCCCAAGCCACTCGGTCAGCAGATAGCTTCCCAGAACACCCCTGATCCAGTCTTGAGAGGCCCCTCAGCCAGTCTCTACAACTCCACTAGCAGGTGGGCCCCTGCTGCCTCAGCAACCCCATCCCCCTGGCCTGAGCAGCAGGAGGCAGTGGGGTGGGGACGGCCCACCTGGTTGGCAACCGCCTGTAGTTTGTTCTTGTCGAGCTGTTTCATTTTCTAAGGGGATGGAAAACAGTACTGGTTATACTCTCAGGCCTCTAGGGCAGGGGTGCTACCAGCCCCACTTCTTAGGGACAGATTCCATGCCCCACAATTCTACTGAGCTGTCCTGCTCCTAACTATGGGCTCACCTCGATGGCAGCATAAGCTTCCCGGAAAAGGTCCCAACTTCCGTAGCTGCAGTAGACACAGCCCAAAGTCATGAAAAAGCAGAAAGAGAAGAAGTACCGATGGTTATAGTGGCCCACACAGTTGTTTAGCCAGGCTGGTGGGGGAAGGATTAAGGACAAGATCAAACAGAGCTTCTGGTCTCTCTGGTTCATCCCTGCTTCATGATGGCATCACCCAAACACAGCGCTTCCAGTCACCAAGAACTATTCCTCAAAGGCAGGAAAATATGGGACTGTTTCCAGAGGTTAAAGCTTTTCAGAGCCTTCACTAGTCCCACTGGGAAGTTGTGAAAACTGAAATCCTTCAGCAAAATGAATCTGCCAATACTTCAACCTAACTGGGGTTAACCAGCCACCTGTATGGGACAGCAGAAGGGGACCAATGGTTCTATCTGGCACACCCAGTGGACAACATGAAGCCTAAACATATCTTAACACCCCACAGATGTTAGCATGACAGTCTACAAAAGAAAGAACTGTTAGAATAGATGCCCTGCTCCAAGATCTGTCCCATAGAGAGCTTATAAGTCTCCGGCTTCCCCCCACCCCCCACCGCCCACCCCGGAGATGGCCAGTCCCCTCCACTCCTCTTCTACTAACTTTTCATAAGCCCAGTGTCCTAGGAGGGATGATGCCTTGGTTGTGGCACCACAACCCAGTGCAGGGCTCTGGAGCTAAAGAAAGGCCTCAGGCAGAAGAGATCATAAAAGGATACGGCAGTGATGATCCATCTTCAGCACACACCTGTGAGGGAGGGACACAGGCTCTGTTACGGTGGCCAAGGTTCTTGAGAGGTCAGTGCTCATCCTTTCCTACAAGGCCCAGCATCCTGCTGAGGTGGAAAGGGCACAGACTTTGAAGACAGGCCTTGCTTCAAACCCTGCTTCATTGGCTACATGATCTTTGACAAGGTTAACTCGTCTCTGAAGCTCAGTGTCCATAAGTGGTGACAATGCCTAGCCCAGGACCATCCTGAGGACCAGGTGTCACGATGTGAGGGCATGCTGCCTGGTATATGACGGGCGTTTCATGAACGTCTTCTCAAACTTTAGGTCTAAATTTTGCCCTAGGGTTTCAGCAAAAAGGCCATAGCTGGGGTTCACAGCGAGCAAAGCCAAGACCCACCTATTGCAGATGCTGCAGTGGTGTGTTCGGGCTGGCTTGGGGTAAATGCACTTCTTACAGATGGAGACTGTTGCGATATCATTCCTGCCCTGTGCAAAGGGAGAAAAGCATCAGGACAACTGTGACAGCCCAGTTTTGTACCTCAGAAGATACCAAGGCACTCTCCCTCCCCACCCCTGGGGCTGCTCCCACAGCCGGCAGCTCTATGCCTCCCACATGCCCATGGGGACCCACCTGGGGTGGGTATCCAGGTGGAGTGGTGATGGCCTGGTAGTAATGGAAGACGATAAGGATCAGATTCCAGTGGCTGTAGAAGAAGTGCCAGCAAAGCCGTGGCACTGAGTACGTTCGGAGGATGAGAGGCAGGACACACAGGTAGGCGATGGCCACGATGGAGCTGGTCAGCACAATCACCAGCACCACGAACACCTGCCAACACCAGTGAGGTCGGGGAGACACAGTGAGAGTTTGCCAACACCAAGAGCAGACTCAGGAATTTCCCTGGGGTAGGGGGCTGGTGTGGGTCCCAAACCCAATGTGGGTCCACCAGACACATGTCCTTCTGCTAGCCCAAAACATCCCTGGGCATCACTCACCACCCCACACCAGCGGATCACGTTGTCCACCAGCCAGTAGATAGGCTCAAAGGCAGCATCGACAGCGGTGTCACTGCCCCCAAAGGAGTTGTAGAGCAGGGAGCGCAGGCAGACCTTGCTGTAGCGCCAGCGCTGTACCAGGCCCCGAAGCAGAGGCGGGCGGCGGCGCCTGGAGCCCAGGAGCAGAAGCAGGCGCAGGCAGAGGCGGGCGGGCCCCAGCAGCAGGTTCCGCGGGCCCCGCATGGCTCCTAGGAGAGCACACCATTGGGAGGAGCCAGCCCAGTCCCAGCCCTCCCTAGCCCACCAGGGAGGAGGAGGCGAAGACCTAGGACGACGCCCACCTGGGCCAGCCACCAGCTGTGGGAAGTAGGGAGGTCACTTCACTTCTCTGCGGAATGGCTGGTGCCGGTGTCCCAACCAGATCACACGGGGTAGGGGCCGGAGGCTCTGAGCCTGCAGAAACCCTACTTACATCACACTACTTGGGTGCACTGCAAATCCAAGATAAGGCACGCCTAGAGCGAAGGGCCACAGTAAAGGGCTGAGGGAGAGGCAGGCTGCTCCAAGCCAAGGCAGGGTCTCTAGAGTTGCCTGTGTAGACAGACCCCTGGGTGGAGCACAGCTGATGTGCACAAAGCTGCCGCCAAGCCTCTGTGGACATGGCCATCATAGCAGAGGACTCCAGGGGTATCCTGCCTGCTGCACCCCATCGACCTACTTCCTGACAATTGTTCTTCACCAAGGAATGGCCAGTGGGGGAGTAAGTGCGTAGCATGTGGATCCTACATCTAGATCTGCCCTGGTGCTGAATCTCTGCAAAAGATATTCATCTTTCCTACTTTCTCTGAGCTGATGTTACAGGCCACCAGACCCAACCTGGTAGCATGAGAGTCCCTGCCTTCTGTCAGGACACCTCAGCTATCCTGCATGACATAAGATGCTTTGTCTCCAATTCCAGTCCCAGCCCCACCCCAAGGATACAAAAGTCAAGACAATTTCAGTTGTTCACAGCAGAATAACACCACCGGCAGGAGACCCTGGCAGTGGGAGAGGGGCCTTCATGCTGTGGTTCATGAAGAGCACAGAGCCTATCCTCTGTGATGAATCTCCCCTGCCCAGTTCTAGCTGGACACTCATGAGTCTTCTCTGCAGCTGCTGCCCTTGGCCCCAAGCTTCCCAACCAGCCTTCCCACCCTGCAAGTACCTTCATCTCCTCTATGTGATTTCTACTTCACTCAATAGCCATGGCAGGTCAGCTGCCCAGGCAACATCCAGCACAGAAGTCATGGGCTCCTTCAACGTTAGTCTCCTCAATTCTGCAGCTTAAAGCCCTTACCAGAAAAGAAATTATCTGATTTTCCCCTAGGGCTACTCTGTCCTCAGCAACTCCACTGACTTATTTAACAGGCAGCTCAAAACCCAACAGAAACTGGAGGAGGCTGCTCCACTGGAGTGTTGGTTTCAGTTCAGTAACTGGAGCAAGGTACTCTCCTTGCACACTGGCTAATCACTAGAGGCCTTTCAAAACAACAACAACAAAAAAAAACCACTTCATTACCTCCTTCCACAAGTCCTGTAATGACCTAAGGCAAAAAGGAATCCGGGAGACAAGACCAGCAAAGAGAAGAAAGACAATTCAGTAAGGACCTACGGTGCATCAGAATAAAGAAACTGGCCATTCCCATCACTCCTAGGAGCTAAGAGATTTAAGAAGCAGTGTTGAAACGAAAGAAAGGAAAAAGTGATCCTTCCTACTTCCTCTTGAGTTGGAGTCCTGTTGCTTGGAACCATGATTTGGCTTGAAGCATGAATTTTCAAAATAGTGCATGGCTGTAGTCAAATGTAAGACAGGAACATTTTACCCCACAACAAATCCAAGTGACTCAGATTGTCCACATCACTGTTCATTCCCTTACTGTGGCTAATGGAGAGTTTCCTATTTGCTAAAATACTCTTTACAGCAACAGCTTGCAAATAAGATGCCTTCCCCACCTGTTAATGAACACAAATTATATGCCATCTCTCCTGTCTACAAAAAACCCAGAAACATTCCTTTTCCGATTCTCCACCTTTCAGACTGTCCTCAACCACCTCTGGTATTCCTGAGCTCTATAGGAAATGCCTGCCTCAAGGACTAGACTTACTCTCATCTACCCCATAACTTGACTACTTAGGGCTCCATACTGCCCTTAAGTAGCTCTGTGACCTTGGGCAAATCACCCAACCCTGCTGGAACTCAATCTCCTTGTGTCCTCATTCAGTGACAGGGTAGGGTTAAATGCTAAGGTCCTTTCCAGCTCTAACCCTTTATTGTTCTATATATACAATTGGTTAAGGTATAAATGAATAGTTTACAAAATGCCTAGCACAATAAACTGGCTCATAGAAGGGCTCAATAATTGCTTGTTGAAAGAATGGAGGATGCAGAAGTGGTGAGGCTGGTCAGACGTCTATCTGTGCTACAAATAATAGCAAGTGCACTCCTGCCAATGTGGTAACACTAAAAAAGTATCTGATGCTATCATTCTTCACGGTCAGTAAAAAGAAATAGAAACCATTGTTAGAATCATAGCACTTAAGAGCTAGAAAGGATTTTAGAAAATATGTCCAGCCAGAAATCAACCCAAACATGTAAACTGAAAGCTTGTAGATGCAGATCAGATTTGAGTGAAGAGTTTGAAGCCAACTCCCTCCCAACTCATTTTAGCTAGTGGGGTTTAGAGGGTATGGGGATGCCAGGGAAGAGATACTGTGGTCCATGGGACCACACTTGAACATACGAAGTTCCTCATTTCTCAGGAAATTGAGCTAAACCAGAATTGAAAAAAATTGTGTGTGTGTGTTGTGGTGGGGGGTGGAGAATCAGAGTGAACACGGAAGGAAACAGAGCAAAGCAGAGCTTCACTATCACCCCAAGCACAAGCCTTTAGTACTCTGATCCCTCAGCAGCAACCACAGGCCATAGTGCCGTCTGCCACCAGATTAGAGGGGATTGATGGCCACAGCACTCCCCTCTTTCCAAGGCTCTAAGTCACCATCTGTTTTCCAAGGGGAAACTGGATTGGTGGGGGCTAGAGGGTTTGCACAGGGAGGGACATATTCCAAAGCCACCAGAAGGCAAGGGAAACTGAGATGAAAGTCATAGCAAATCTCATCTGGACAAAGATGCTGCTCTCAGGATGTTTGCTGTGTTAAGCAGTAGTTGTCAGTCATCAGTAAGAGCAGCATTCTACTCGTGCAGACTTCCCTTCCGGACTAACATGTTTGAAAGAGAAAAAGTTAAGGATGGGCCCACACGACCTGAGATCCTTTTGAGAGGATCCGACTGCAAGATCTGAAGCTGCAGTCAATAAAAACCGGGAACAGGCTTTATTCCTGAATGGGGTGGCGTAGTCAAAGTGCGATGGACTGGAAGTAAAAAACAAAACAAAACAAAAAAAAAACTTGGGTTCCCGTTTGGGCTCTACCTTGAACTATCTTTGAGCCACTGGACAAGTCAAATCCTGTCTCTGGATGTGAGTTTCCAAATCTGTAAAATGGGCAAGTTGGGTTGGCTGACCTCCTTCCAGCTCCGCGCGTTACGCTGCCCGAAGGGGCACTCCCCAAGACTTGTGCAGGGCACTGCCGTGCAGGGCGGGGCAAGAAGAGAACAGGAACCCGGGCTCACGAAAAGGCCCCGAACAGGGCCCGACCCTAGAAAAAAGGGCAGCACTGGGAGCAAAGGCCGCGGCTCCGCTCTTACCTGCCGCCTGCCGACTCCCCAGTCAGCCAAATGGAACCCCACAGCCTCCGCCGCCGCTCACTGCCACCCCCTCCAGCTCCGCAACCCGGCCGGGCCCGTCTCAGTCCAACCAACCATCGCCCGCCACCCACAGCACCAGACCGCAGACTGGGACCCGCCGCCAGGCCATCCTGGACCACAGGCGCACGCGCAGGCGGTCTGGAGCCCCGCCCCCGGACTGGTCCCGGGGCAACCTGGGAAATAAAGTTTCCCGGAGAAGGAGCTCCCGACGATCACGTGATAAATCACACCAATTGGCGCGTTTCTTACTGTGAAACTGCTCCTGAACTTCGGCCAATGAGAAGTCGACTTCGTTTCCCTCCAGTGGCAGTCATGGCGCCACCCGTGAGGTACTGTATTCCGGGTAAGTGTGCGGGGCCCATAGCGAATTCTGGGTGGGACAGAGGCAGGAAGGCTGGATGGCCAACACCTTATGGGGACCCGTGACTAATGCAGCGTTTTTCTTCAGGCGAACGTCTGTGTAACTTGGAGGAGGGCAGCCCGGGCAGCGGCACTTACACCCGACACGGCTACATCTTTTCGTCGCTTGCTGGCTGCCTGACGAAGAGCAGCGAGAACGGCGCGGTAAAGGGACAGCTTCCCATTTCCTCCTTCTCTTCCTTTTTTTTAGGCTGGTTTTGATTTCGCGGTCATTAGGCAGGGGCACTACGGACGCGTCTTTAGTGCCTCAGCAGAACAGCTGGTCTCCGAGTTTCTTCCAGCTGAGGTCTCCACTGCTGGGCACTTAGCCACCACAGACCAGATGTGTTGCTCTCGCTTCATTATATTGCGGACACTCGGGGAAGGAAGTTAGGGGACGAGCAGAGGCGGACTCAGCCCTGCAGTGAGCTGAATCTTGTCCAAATGTCGCCCACCTCTCCGGTTTCATCTTGCTCCGCCATTCCCACCTCACTCTGCAGTCTAGTCATATAGGATTCTTTCACTGTCGCTAGTGGGGTAAGCTCTCTCCTGCCACGGAGCCTTTGTACACACGGCATCTATTTGTAACACGCTCATCTCCTTAGCCTGTTTAATTCCTACCTATCTTTCAGATAGCCTTTCTAGTATCACTTTATGAGAGAAGCCATGCTAGACCCACTAGTCAAGGAAAGGAGTTTTGTGAGCTTTTATTTTTTGTTTGTTTTGTTAAACTCTCACAAAGAACTAAATTTCTTTCTTTCCGCGCGCTCATCTTTGCATACAGTTAAACATTCAGTTACATGTTCCCCCTAGACTCTTCCCTTACTAGACTCTAAGTTCCATGTGAAGCAAACCTTCCCACCATACCTTTAGTGCCAAGCACAAGGGCCTATGCTCAGTAAATGTTTGTTGAATGCCTAACACTGTTCTCTCTAGTTCCAAAGGCTGATCCAGGATTAGCCCAGGATCAGATAAAGAGTCTTGGAAGGAGCAGCTTAAAGACAGGGAGCATAGTAGAAAGAGGATTCAGAATTAGAACATTTAGGTACTGGCTAACTAGACCTTGTTTCTGCTTTAGGTTAGAAACTTGATCTCTTGGGGGGCGCCTGGGTGGCTCAGTCCGGTAAGTGGCTGCCTTCAGCTCAGGTCATGATCCTAGGGTCCTGGGATCGAGTCCCGCGTCCGGCTCCCTGCTCAGCGGGGAGCCTGCTTCTCCCTCTCCCTCTGCCTGCCACTCTGCCTACTTGTGCTCTCTGTCAAATAAATAAATAAAATCTTTAAAAAAAAGAAAGAAACTTGATCTCTCTGGTTTTAGTTTTGTCCTCATATGTAAAATGAGAGACTTTTTATTCAATCAATTTTGGGAATGTCTTTAACATATCTAAGTTTATTCATTTCATAGAAATATTTATGTATTTTATTTTTTTAAAGATTTTATTTATTTATTTGACAGAGACACAGTGAGAGAGGGAACACAAGCAGGGGGAGTGCGAGAGGGAGAAGAAGGCTTCCCGCTGAGCAGGGAGCCCGATGCAGGGCTCGATCCCAGGACTCTGGGATCATGAGCCGAGCCGAAGGCAGACACTTAACCGACTGAGCCACCCAGGCGCCCCTCATAGAAATATTTATTGAGCATTTTTATGTGCTAGGTGCAATGCTGACCTCTAGAGATATGGTAACAAGCCAAATACACATGGTTTCTGTTATCAAGGGACACAGACATAAATTGTAAACAAGTAAATGCTCAAATTAGTTCATGGCTACAAATGGGATGACTATGTTGAAAGAATATTACAGGTTACCATGAGAACATGTAAAAGACAAACCCACCATAGTCAGGAGAAGTGACATTTAACCTTAATCTAAAGGATAAATAAAAATTGGGTAGGTGGGGAGAGCACAGTCCTGACAGAAAGAACAGGTTGAACACAAATTCTGAGATGGGAAGATGTTTAATGAATTAGTGAAACTGAAAGAAGGCTGGGGAACTGAAGCATAGTAAGTGAGGGAGAGGTAAATAAAAGATGAGGCTCAAAATATCTGTCTTGGGGTGCCTGGGTGGCTTAGTTGAGCATCCGACTCTGGATTTCAGCTCGAGTCATGATCTCAGGATCCTGGGATCGAGCCCCGTGTCAGTGCTCCCCCACCCCCACTCAGTGGGGAGTCTGCTTGGGATTCTCTCTCCCTCTGCCCCTCTCCCCATTTGCTCATGCACGTGCTCTATCTCTAAAATCTTTAAAAAAAGATATCTGTCTTACACCAACAACCAATACCATGCTCAAAGAGAAAACTACAAGTATTCCTTTAAAATAGAAGAAATCAAATATGGCCATTATTATAGAACATTTATTTGGAAATTCTAGCCAGTACAATAAAGTGAGAAACAGAGGGAAGTATAACTTTGGAGGAGTCAAGTTATCCATGATGATAGACAATGGTTATATACCAAGAAACCCAAGAAAATCACCAAAAACCTTGTTAGAACTGATCTGAAATGATTAGATTATGTCTTCTAGTAGCATTCTTCCCTTGAAGAATCCCTTGACCTTCCTATTGCCTAAAATTTCTAAGGCTGTCTGCTCTGGGCACATATGAGTCTATAGTCCACCCATCCTTGTGATCTCAGCTGTGGACCAAAGCATTCCTACATTACTCTTAAGCCACAGATTACCTTTATGCAAGGCTTAGTCAGGATCTCACATTTTATTGTTTTCTCTATAGCTTCCTGTCATTTCTGTCATGAGAGAAACAGAGTCCCAATTACTACCAGATGTGGGGGCTATTGTAACCTGTAAGGTAAGTTGGTCTTAACCTCCCTGCTTAGGACACTTGTTCAGTGGTGAAATCATGATCACTGTGGAACTGCACTGTCTAATAATGTGGCAGCCACTTGCCATATGTGGCCATTTAATTGAATTAAAATTAAACAAAATTCAAAGTTCATTTCTTCAGTCCCACTAGCTACATTTCAAGTGCTCACATACAGTTAGGAGCTGCCCTGTTGGCCAGCACAGAACATTTCTGTCATCACAGTGTTACTGGACTGTGCTGGCCTGGAAAGTTCTGGGATAGTGATCCAGGCAGCCAGGTTCAGGCACACATAGTTCTTTCACTGAGCTGAGTCTCTGCGTATGCAGTTGGGGAAACAGGGATGTCAAAGGGTAATAAGGAGGTCTATTTTTTAACATCTAGAAGCTGAGATCTTATTCTGCAGAGAAGCAAAAGACCTTATTTTATAGCATTCCTGTTAAATTTCATCTTTTAGGGTGTTTCAGGGGAAGTACAAATTAAGGCTGTACGGATCAATAAATGTAATACATCCTTACTTCCTGCCCATCCCCACCTTCTGCCAGTTAAATTAACTTGTAGCTCTTAGTTGCTCTCTTTATAAATTGTTCCAGCAAAAAATCTATGTGTTATTCTCAAAATAACTGAAGAGGCAGTGATCCAAATATTATGCAGTAGCTGAGGTGTACACTTAAATTCTGTCCACTCTACAGGGCTCGTAGCAAGATCTGTTAAAGGTCCAGATTTGCTGTGATGCCCTGTGTCTTTTATGTTAGGCTTCTGTATTTTTCAAGATCTATTCCATATTATTTCATTGGATGCCCACAGTAACTTTATTAGGTGGCCAGAGTGACTGTCATTCCACTTTATATATATCATTTATACAGAGTTAAGTAGGAGTTAACTTGTCTTAAATCCTATAATTAGTAGGGTTGCTTGGACTAAAATCCTGGTAATTCCTACTTTCTTGCCTCCTCCTTGAGCTGACAACTGCTACTACTCTAATGCTGATCTTTTCTCTGTTATCCAGGTCTCTAGCATCAATTCGCGCTTTGCCAAAGTGCACATCCTATATGTAGGGTCCACACCACTTAAGAACTCTTTTCGAGGAACTATCCGGTAAGCAGTGTTCACGTCTTTGCCTTTGCCTCAGCACCTGGAATGAGATTAGGATAGAACAGGGGACTGGAATTTTTAGGAACAATTACAGTTCCTATACCTGCCTCTCTGGCTCTCCTCTTAGTGTTTTGATTCTGTCCAGGTAGTGTCCAAAGGAAATGTTAAAATGTATGAGCTAGGACAAAAGGAAAATATTGACAAGATTGGGCTTTAAAATAAAATGAAAAGAATTGAGCTAAGCTGGAGACTAGTGATGCAGGATGATTCATATGAAACAAAGTAGAAGACATTTTAGGAAGCATCTTCCTTTCTTTAATATAGTTTAAACCCAAGGATTTTAAGATATTAAAAAGGTTAGTGGGTGAGGGGTACCTGCCCGGCTTAGTCAGTAAAGCATGCACCAGTCTTGATCTTGGGGTTGTGAGTTCAAGCCCCACTTTGGGTATAGAGATTACTTAAAAATAAAGTCTTAGGGGTGCCTGGGAGGCTCAGTTGGTTGAGCAACCGATTTGCCATTTCAACTCAGGCCATGATCTCATGGGTCATGAGATTGAGCCTATGTTGGGCTCTGTGCTCAGCAGAGAGTCTGCTTGAGATTCCCTCCCTCTGTAAAATAGAGTGTGTCCTCCCCCCACTCACATGCGTGTGTGTGGTCTCTTCTTTCCCTCTGTCTCGGTAAGATAGGTAAATAAATAAATCTTAAAAATATATTTTTAAAAATGGTTAGTGGGTGAAATGGTATTTTTTTTTCCTGTAGGTTCTTTGAGAAGGGACAAACAATTCTTGTGAGCTAGATAATTTAACTTCTGAGGCCCTTTCCACCCTCAGGGTTCCATGTGGTTCTATAGTGCTTCTGTTCAAGCTCTCCTAAGGCAGCAAAGTTCCTTATTTTTTCCTGCCAAATCTGATCTGCTTTTCACTAGTCAGAGGTATTGATACTGCTGCTGTGTGTGACCCAAGAATGGGAATGTGGTTTTCTCCTCCGGATGAGGACTTGGAATGCTTCTCTACCCCACTTCTGTGCGTGGCATTTGGGTCCCAATTATGACTTGTTATCTCTACTCTTATAGCTCTTTGTCTACTATGATTCTGCAGAATAATTCTTTCCCACCGATAATTAATCTTTCCGTTAATTCTTTTTTATAGCAAGGAAGATGTCCGAGCTACTGAAAAAGACAAGGTTGTTGGTTGGTCCTTTTTCTTTTTTTCCTTATGACTTTAGGAATCTCAATCCTTTTAAATTATTCCAGTGAATTTCAAACATCTGTGGGAATGTAGATCCAAAGATCCAAGGAATTTTAAGGTGTTTCCTACTGGAAAGTGGGGCATTCTCCTCACTGGCCTTTTCCTCTCCCTAGGATTTTTGTTTGCTCTGTTGACCAGAAGGGGGTTAGTTTACTCCTTGCCTTTGAAACCAGATGTTTATTTTTGTTGATCCCTCAGATTTACTCTGGATCCTTTCAGAGCCAACTGTAGTAACTTTTGTCCAAGTCAGATTCCTGATCAGGTTACTGAATTAAAAATTGTTTATATGATGATGCTGTAAAAGCAGTAGAAGTTGTTAATTGGCTTGATTAATGATGACTTCCACCCTGTGGGTTAAAAAGTAGACTGCTTCTACCAGAGGGGTAATAGTTTCATGTAGATCTGATTTAGAGCTTTCACTTAACAATCCTGTTCTTTTTTTTTTGCAGGTTGAGATTTATAAGAGTTTCCGCCCAGGTGACATTGTCTTGGCCAAAGTGGTATCCTTTATTCCCAGCAGTCTTGTGGTCCTTTGTCAAAATAAGAAATAGAGGGGCGCCTGGGTGGCCCAGATGGTTAAGCGTCTGCTTTCAGCTCAGGTCGTGATTCCAGGGTCCTGGGATCAAGCCCCACATCGGGCTTCCTGCTCCATGGGAAGCCTGCTTCTCCCTCTCCTTCTACTGTTCCCTCTGCTTGTGTTCTCTCACTCTCTCTGTCAAATAAATAAAATCTTAAAAAAAAAAAAAGAAAAGAGGGTGCCTGGGGTGGCTCAGTTGGTTAAGTGACTGCCTTCGGCTCAGGTCATGATCCTGGAGTCCTGGGATCGAGTCCCACATCGGGCTCCCTGCTCAGCGGGGAGTCTGCTTCTCCCTCTGACCCTCCTCCCTCTCGTGCTCTCTCTCTTTCATTCTCTCTCTCTTGAATAAGTAAATAAAATCTTAAAAAAAAAATACAAGTAGAAAACAACTCAAGTGGCTATGGGAGGGAAGACTTATCACCCATCATTTTCCTTTACCAGTGTTGTGTGACTAGATCTCCCTGGGTGATGCACAGTCCAACTACCTCCTGACCACTGCTGAGAATGAACTTGGGGTGGTGGTGGCCCACAGTGAATCGGGTGAGTAGGTCCATGCGTCCACATGCTTATTTGTCCCTGGGAGCTGTGGTTTGGGATTTAATCCACTGTTTTTCTCGTTACCCTTGTTTTTTTAATTATCTAGGCAGCAATATGAGTGTCAGTACTTACTCCTGAGATTAGAATGATTCTCCTTATATAATTGTAATGGGAGACTCACTGTATAAATCAGTGGAATAAACAAGGCTTTTTCTGTATGAGGTGAGGTTCACTAGGTTGTCTGGTGATACTTCAGTTCAAAGCCAGCCTTGAAAGGGAAGAGTCTTAGGTAAACATTTGGGGTCCCAGTTCCAACATCAGCTCTTCCCTTCCAGGTGTCCAGATGGTTCCCATTAGCTGGTGTGAGATGCAGTGCCCTAAGACCCACACTAAAGAATTCCGGAAAGTGGCCCGAGTACAACCTGAATTCTTGCAGACCTAAGAAGCCACATTTTACCCCATGGAGAGGGGTAAGCCGTTTCTAAGAGTACATGTATAAACCCAACATCAAGATGCCATTGTCTTTATTCAGACACCTGGGGTTGGCCAACAACCACCTTTAGAAAAACCTGCTAGCAACTTCCGCTGTAGGTGGAATATTTTTCTTATGAACCTTTCAGTGCATTTCATTCTCTTAAGTGATCAATTTCTCTTTTGGAGGAGCCAGCAAACAAACTGTATAATGTTGGAAGTAGCCTGTTCCTTCTAACAGTCTTGCAAATACATATTTTTGGCTGTGACAAAACATTTTTACTAAAAGGATTTTATGGTTTCTCTTGTCTTCAGTAGGGAAGGGAATCCAAAAAGCATCACGATATTTAGAGCAGGGGTTTGTCTGGTTGCTGACACCCATTAACTGACATGTGTCAAGTGCTTACTTCCTCTGGAAAAGCCTAATCTCCAACCTTTTTTGTATTTTTTATGTTCTATTTTAAGCACTTCCACTTATTGAGTACTTACTATGTGCCAGGCACTGGATCAAGCACTTTATATACATCCATTTAGAGCGATTACAGTTTAGTGCAAATTACAGAACACATGGGGATTCAGGGTACATGTGAGTAGTTCTGAAAGTAATTAGGTGAACATAGTATTACTGATTTAGTGGGTACCCCAGGAAATGTTTGCTAAATCTGAAGAGAGGGACAGAGCACTGTCATGTGAGGTGACCAGGGAAGGATCTGTGATGTGAAAAGGAATTGAAGAACTTAGCTAAGTGGAATGAAGATATTCAAGGCAGACAGAGAAGCCTGAGCAAAGTGCAGAAGCAGGAATGAACATGCAAGTTTGGGGATGAGGAAGGGATGAGGGTTAAGCATGGAGAAGCTGCCGAGGGAATGGAAGGAAAGAATTAGCGGAGGTCAGTTGTTGAGACGTTCTTCAAGGAGCCCGTATCTTTTATGTGTAGGGACAGTGGTTACAGGTGAACTCCGGAGTCATCCTGCCTGGGTCTATATTCTCTAGCTGCTAGCCTTGAATAGGTTAAGTTGTTTGTTTGTTAAATAGAAAATAGAATTGAGATCATTGTAGCTCCACATGCAGTTTTAACAAATAATACAGAGAGATCCCTTGTACACTTTGCCCATTTTCCCCCAATGGTGACATTGTACAAATTACAGTATACGAAAATAATCAGGATGTTGAACATTGATAATAGTGCAAGCTATTTTTGTTTCTTTTAAAGTCTTGTTTCATCTGGAATAGTATGGTCTTACAGGGTTATTGTGAGGAAGAAATGCTAAAGTTCCAGTACATGCCGGTATTATTATGTGTTGTTATTATAGACCTGGTTGCCTTCTATCAAGTATCTGTCAAATTCCAAGCCTTATGTTAGACACTTTGATGTAGTTTAAGCAGTCCCCTTACTGATAGAGGTTTTAAACTTTACAGATTTTTCTTTTATAGGCAATGCTACTGAGAAAACCCCTCTACTATATATCCTTGTGCTTGCCTGGGTTTTATGGCAAAACAGATTCCTAGAAGTGGAATGCTGGGCCAAAGAATGTGTACTTTTAAAATTTTGGTTAGATTTTCCCCATGTTGCCTTGTAGGAGGATGCTACCAATTTGATTCTACAGCATTAGCCACTTATTTTCTCTCTGACCTTCCCAGTGGCCCTGGAATGTACTAATCATTTCTGCGTTTTACAGAGAATTAAACTAAGGCTTAGAAAAATTAGTTAACTTGCCCTACATCACATAGACGTCAGGTGGCAGAGCATTAGAGCATTATTCAAACCTACGTCTGTCTTAGTGTAAAGCCCACATTCTTCTCTACTGTTGTGCCTCCTTAGCTAAGTATTGACCAGAACCTTGGGCATGAAGTTAGAGGCTCTCCAAATTGACAGTGGTTCATTAATTGCTTGTTGGGACATCATTCATTCAATAAATATATATTGAGCAACTACTCTCCCAACCACTGTTTGAGGAACTAGGAGTTAATGCAGTGAACATGATAGAATCCTCTCCTTGTAGAGCTTACATTCAGAATGGGGAAAGACAGGTGATATGTAAACAAACGTTCTAATAAAGTGTCATAAAGAACATTTGAAACAGGGCGCCTGGGTGGCTCAGTTGGTTAAGCGACTGCCTTCGGCTCAGGTGATGATCCTGGAGTTCCAGGATGGAGTCCCGCATCGGGCTCCCTGCTCTGCGGGGAGTCTGCTTCTCCCTCTGATCCTCCCCCCTCTCATGTGCTCTCTCTCAAATAAAATAAATCTTTAAAAAAAATTTAAAAAAAAAACATTTGAAACAGCTGAATAGCTCTCTCTGATCTGCTGCAGAGCAGGTTGGATTTTTCCATTAACTGTCCAATATTGTATTACAAGTTTATGTGCCTGTCTCCCCTACTAGCCTGAGCTTTTAGGGCAGGATTCTGTCTTTGAATCTTCAGTACCTGGTATTGTGACTAAACATAGCAAAGCACACTAAAAGTTTGAGTGTTCTCATAGCTGACTCAATGGCTGTGCCCGAACAGTGATGTTTAGTGATATCATCTGCTCACCTACAACTGGTTCTAGAGACAAGGAGAATATTGTTTCTGTGCCTTGGAATAGTGATTCTCAGCCTGGGTGAGATGAACTTCAAAATGCCTACAAAGGGTTCCCCCCCTCCACAGGTGATTATGCTTAGCTAGCTACCCAAGCCAAGCATGGTCTTGGAAGGATAGTTGTTAGCCTCCTAGTGGTGTTGGTAAATAATGCAGGCTTTCTGTTACTTTCCTACCCCTAAGAGTTCTAGTCAATGAGTGAAGACGGCCATAAACTTAGGTGATGTCAAGACATAAGAGTAAGCTGATCCAGTCTGACTTGGGTGAAGAGCCTTGGTCAGAGAAAATTACCAACTTTTTTTGGTCTACAATTCAGTATAGGCTAAGTAAATTTAACATTCCACCAAACTGTTGGGGAATTAAAATTACTAAAGCTCATCTTAGGGTTTCTATATAGATCAAGCAAAAAACTGGAGAAGCAAGATGATTAGAAGTATTTAAATTTAGCATAAGGACTTGTAGTTGAATATTTTTCCTCTGGGTTCCAGTACTCAGTGTATATTTGGCCAGTTTCTGCACCTCTTTCAGCCTGTTTCTTCTGTAAACTGGGGATAGCAGCCCTTTCAGCGGTGGTGAAGATTACAGATTGTATATAACATGCTTCACCCAATGGCCGGCACAGAGGAGCTTCATGAGAGCTTCCCAGACGGAGGGCGTTACTTCCTCCAACTAGAAGAAAGGCAGTAAGAGCTTTCTCTTGCCTTGTAGGCAAGATCCCACGATCTTTTCAGAGGCCTTAGAGAGAAGGTAAATGTGAGCCATGTCCCTTCCTAATTACATATATAATCATACTCCTTTTCTCCTGCATCATTTTATAAGGGTCTGTGTAATTTCTGAGGATGAAAAGTGTGAATCAAGTTTACAGATTTCTAATAGAAAAAGAGTAGCTTTTTAAGGTAAACAAGACTTTACCTTACTCAAAAGGCATAATGGGATTTCAGAATTTGACTTTCCACTCAAGTGGTATTCAGTAACCAGCATCACTGAGCAAGAGCTGTAGACAATAGGAATGGAGAGCTCAGCCAAGATGACCTGCCCACCCCCACACATCAGCTCTCCAACCTAAGATGGAAAACCTAGTAAGATACACCGTATTTGGACCAGACTGTGTAAACTGACTGGTTGTCCTAAAGCTCTCATTCTGTCATACAAGGACTTGGGTGATGAGGGACATTTCAAGTTTAATGTTCAAGCTGACCTCACATAAGAGGTATCACTACATCACACAGAGATATTGCACATCACTCCTTTATTATACTGATCTGGAAAAAAGATTTAGTACAGGTACGCTCAAAATGAGTACTGGGCCCGTGGCAGGGCCAAGCAACTGGAACATGATCAGAAACAGATACAGTGAAAGACACACTTGGACATGATCAAGAGGCATCTCACTGCCATAAAACATTAAGGCAGGGGAGGGGTTCTGAAACACACAGCAGGATAAACTCCTAGGCCTCAGAAGTCAAGGAATTGATCCCACACTGGTGTGAGGAATGGCTTATTTTTGGATGATCACATGTGGGAATATTTCAACCGCCATTAGAAACCCCAGAAGGGTTTTTGCTTTGTATTTTATATATATATATACATATACATATACATATACATATATATATATATATATATATATATACACACACACACACACACTTTTTTTTTTCCTTGTAAAAGTAAATGCAACATGTAAAACATTCAGATTGATCCCAATCTTCTAGAGCCAGCTCTTCTGGGGTCAGAGGGGAAATGATTGTTTTTAATCACCATGCAGGTTACATTCATCTTCCACTGGAATGACTAGAGCCCCCCACCTGACTACAGAATAGTACAGGACTTGCTCCTGAGACCACACATAGGCTCTCCTGCTTCTCACTTGGTCACACCTAGCATGGTTCCTCCCTATCCCCAAATCAAGCAGGTCCTTAGTAATAAAGCAGTAGCAAAAACCCCAGTGTTACTAATTCCCTACTCTTGGGTAAGAGTCTTCTCTCAGCTTGGACTGAGAACTCATGCCCCAGAAGTGCCATTCTGACTAGAATATATGAAGGGAATGGATGCAAGAAATAAAATGGCTAAATGAAATTAGGAGCCACTGGTTCCCATCTGCAGCTAAAACTTAAGATTCCTACAGATGTGGTCAGTGTGACATGTGCAGGGAAGAAGTGCAGAGGAGTGGGATGGGCAAGGAGGGATCCTTGGGAAAGTAGTCTCCCTGCTTGCCTTCACTTTTTGGCCTTGCCCTGGGCAGCCACAGCTTCCATGGCTTTACGCACGGTCTCTTCATCCCCCAGGAACTGCATGGGCTTGATGGGCTTCAAGTTCTTGTCCAATTCATAGACCATGGGAATACCTGTTGGCAGGTTCAGCTCCATGATAGCCTCTTCGGAAAGACCTGAAAATACACACCATGATTAGCCAACCAAGACACAAATGCACATCACCCCTGCAGGTGACAAAGGACTACAGTAGGAATTAAAACAAGACACCCTTTCCGATATTTGTAATAACAGTGATGATCTGTATTATAGATCAGTCACCCAAAGAATGCCAAATACTTATTTCTCAGCCACTGAAAAGCAAGAAAAAAGTATGAAAAGGTGTGTACCACAGATTTCTCTCCCAAAGTAGGGTTTGGAAACCCACAGCGAAGCAGGACCATACACATCTCAAATGTCCTATGTAGTCCATGCAGCCTGCCAAAAATCAGCACATCTGCGCCTCGAGGCCTTCAGGTGAAACAATTTAGGATGCAAATTGAGATTCACATGTGAAGTTGTACCAGGTTGTGATTAAGGAGGATTTTATCAGTAGTTTCAAGTGGCAGTCCTAGTCTAAAGGTGAGCATCTCAAATTATAATGTGTATGTGACTCACGTGGGTAAGATGCGGCTTCTGCATCAGGTCTGAAGGGGGACCGGAAGCTCTGCATATATAATAAGCACCCAACGAGTCTATCTACGATGCTTGGAGGCAACAAGGGTAGAGGGTGACTAGGAGTCAATCTGGACTATCTCCAAGGCGCTCCATATGTCTGGCCTTTTCCTAAAGGTCTCCTTTGCATGAATTAAGTCCCTGATTGGTGGCAATTTTGCTGTATCCCTCCTTGAGGATTCCCCTGAAAAATATACATACCCTCCAGATGCTTGACAATGCCCCGAAGGCTGTTGCCATGTGCTGCAATCAGTACTCGTTTCCCCTCCTTGATCTGGGGAACTATTTCTTCATTCCAAAAGGGCAGGGCTCTGGCAATTGTGTCCTTCAGACTTTCACAGGAGGGTAGCTGATCTTCAGTGAGATCTGCATACCTTCGATCCTAAACAACAAAAAAACCCCAAACTCACCAATTAGTAGTAGTTGCATCTGTTCTGCCCACTCCTCATCCCCTAAGTCAAAGTGATGGATGAAAGTCTCTCACCAGGGCACAGAATGGAGCTGAGAGCTTGGCAAAGGGGGTAATTATTATCTTGCTGCTCTTCCTACCACCATTACCCACTAATTGGGAAGATTAACTATTCAAAAGAAACTTAGAAAAGGCGGCAAAAAAGGTAGGCACAAAGCTCTTCCCAATTCACTTAATCTTGCACTTGGCTTAGGAAGGCCCTACAACTATGGATGGGTTTTAGTATATGTGCTGCCAAAGCGAGCACATATGGATGGGTTTTATAAAGTATGTCAGCAAAGACAGAAAAAAGGATAGGGCGCCTGGGTGACTCAGTCGGTTAGGCAACTGCCTTCGGCTCAGGTCATGATCCCAGGGTCCTGGGATCAAGTCCCGCACCGGGCTCCCTGCTCTGCGGGGAGACTGCTTCTCCCTCTCCTCCCCACTTGTGCTCTCTATCTCTCTCTCTCAAATAAATAAAATCTAAAAAAAAATTTTAAATAACTACCAGCTCTATCTTTTAACAAGTGAAGGTCATTCCTTGGAGAAGGGGAACTAAAACAATTAACAATTTGTCATAAATTATAAACTCAATGGGACTAGGCAGACACTAATAAAAAGCTAAGAAAGAGTGAGGCCCAGGACCCTAACCTGTGGTCCTAGGTGGAGTGAGTGAAACCTCCATTAGTCCATACCTTACTGATCTTGCTGTAGAAGGGATGGTCGGGTTCCATTGGAGGTGGTGGGACATCATAGGAACGCCTCCAGATCTTCACCTGGGCCTCGCCATGCTTCGCAGCAGTTTCTGCTTTATTCAGGCCAGTCAGACCCCCATAGTGCCGCTCATTGAGGCGCCAAGTCCTCACTACTGGCAGCCACATTTGGTCAATGGCATCCAGCACTGTCCAGAGAGTCCGAATTGCTCTCTTCTGCACCGAGGTGAAGCAGATGTCAAACTCATACCCAGCATCTGGGAATCACAAGTTCAAAGTGATAAGCTAATCAGGTCCACTCTGGAACCAGAATTTTCTCACATAGAAATTTAACTAGTTTGGGGGCGCCTGGGTGGCTCAGTTGGTTAAGCGACTGCCTTCGGCTCAGGTCATGATCCTGGAGTCCCGGGATTGAGTCCCACATCGGGCTCCCTGCAGGGAGTCTGCTTCTCCCTCTGACCCTCTTCCCTCTCGTGCTCTCTATCTCATTCTCTCTCTCAAATAAATAAATAAAATCTTAAAAAAAAAAATTTAACTAGTTTGTATACTCTAGCAGGAAAGAAATATTCCGCCTTCACGGAAGATAAAATTTGTTGATTTATGTTATAGCTGACAACATACCTCCCAGTGGTTCCCCAATAATTCATCTAACTCAAGACCTAAACATATTGTCAAGTAGCTAATCTGTGCCATCTGTGTGGCTTATCCTAAACCCCAGAGTGCTGTGCTTAAGCCCATTTGAAGAACTTATTTCTGCTTCAACTCTTTCAAGAAAAGGATGCTTAAAAACTTGGAATCTCTTAATAAATAATAATAGCTAATATTTATAGAGGGCTTACCATCTGTCAAGCACTGGACTATTTTGTCCGTGTTTTGTCTTCCTAACAATCCTTACAACCCATGCTAGAGGAGTTAAGCAAATCATTCAAGGTTGAAGCTTATACGTGGGAGATTAAAACCCAGGCTGTGTGGGCACCTGGGTGGCTCAGTTTGAGCGACTGCCTTCGGCTCAGGTCATGATCTTGGAGTCCCCGGATATCAAGTCCCACATCGGACTCCCTTCTCCCTCTGACCCTCCCCCCTCTCATGTGCTCTCTCTCAAATAAATAAATAAAATCTTTAAAAAAAAAAAATCAGGCTGTGTGACTTGAAAATCCAACTCATAACCACCATCTCTAGCCCCTGCCATATTTTCCTAACCCCTAAGAATCTAGATGTATTTTAGTTAAAATAGTCACTTCTGACCAATAATTACTAATATATTTCAGTCCTAACTGCTTGTCTAGGGGAAATGGATTTTATTTTTTTTTTTAAAGATTTATTTATTTATTTATTTGAGAGAGAGAATGAGAGACAGAGAGCATGAGAGGGAGGAGGGTGAGAAGGAGAAGCAGACTCCCCGCTGAGCAGGGAGCCCGACGTGGGACTCGATCCCGGGACTCCAGGATCATGACCCGAGCCGAAGGCAGTCGCTCAACCAACTGAGCCACCCAGGCGCCCTAGGGGAAATGGATTTTAAACCCCCAACAATCAGGACACGGCAAGAGCTCTTAGAGGATGATGATTAAAACTTCAGTTTGTTGCCTGAAATTATATTTTCACTATGGAGTGGAAATCACATCACAATCTCTTAATCCACAGTTTCTGCTCTAGTCAGGTGCCAGCCTGTACCTACTTAGATGGACGGCTAGACCAAGGTTAGGAGAAGCCACTCCCTGGAGAAAGAGCAAAAAGAGCAAGTGCTGTGCACTGATTCATTTATAAATGAACCTCTCCTCCATACACATACACGGTAGTTATTAAGGGGTGGTAATCAAGAGTTACGTTGCCCCAACCAACAGGTTACAATTCATATTTCATGAAATATTATCCCCCCTCCCAATTTAATAAGGAAATAGCCCTTTATGTAGTGTTTTCCTCCATGAGGCTACAAGGCCCTCTTTGAAATTCAGCACAAACTTTCCTGGGTATTGCCTCATATGGAGGTTGCCAACAGTAATTAATGCAATGTGAAGTGAATTCTCCTGCCAGTCATTCGACTGAGAATGAGGCCAGTAAGAACTATGCCGATGGGGGAAGGGAGGATTAATCACCAGGAAACCCATCACTACACTACCCACAAGGGAAAAGATGACAAATCTCATCACTGAGCCTCAGGACAAGTCCTAGTAGACTCCATTACCATCTCCTCCCTAACTCTAAGGGGAGGAATGGCTCCCCAGTAAAAGGCTGAGTCAAGGGAAAGCAACCATCCATTGTGCAAGCCTCATCTCCCATGCTGCACAGCTACCGGCTGTTTCACTCCAGATCTTTCCACTTGCAATCCCGTTGGATATTCAAATTAAGTCCCCAAGGAGAAAAGTAGTTCGCCTCAGGGCACTTAACAGAGAACTCTAAGGCCTCTTCCTTTAACTTGCCCATTAAATAAAACACATAGACTAGGACACTCCCATGGGTGGAGTAAATGGTGTGGTGTGGACCTCATTCCCCCCTGCCCCCGAGGTAAGACTGCATGGGGAAACTCAGTTCTCACTAGCTTCCTCCTGAAACGTTTCAAGAGTTTAAAAACCCTACTATGATTTAAAGCTCTGAAGAATTTAATATATTTATTTTAGGTTTCTTAAATTACTCATGATGGTCTTCACCATTCAGATTTCTGCTTTTAGTCTTTTTTAGTATCATTTGTGATGCCCATAACATATTCATATTAAGATTTTAAATGAGATTTTTCTAACTAATGCTACCAACATTTACTTAAAAACTGAAATGGGGAGTGCCTGGTTCGCTTAGTCACAAGAGCATCTGACTCTTGATCTCGGGGTTATGGAGTTTGAGCCCCACACTGGTGTAGAGATTACTAAAAATAAACTTTAAAAAAACTGAAATAGGGGCGCCTGGATGGCTCAGTTGGTTAAGCAACTGCCTTCGGCTCAGGTCATGATCCTGGAGTCCTGGGATCGAGTCCCGCCCGCATCGGGCTCCCTGTGCTTCTCCCTCTGACCCTCTTCCCTCTCGTGCTCTCATTCTCTCTCTCAAATAAATAAAATCTTAAAAAAAAAAAAAAACTGAAATAGGGTCTGTTAAAGAGAAATTACAAGTTTGACCATTTGATCAGTCTTTAGTGTACAGCTGCAATTATCTTTGTCCTGGGCTAGTCCTCAGCAAACCACCACAGACTCATACAGTTCTTCCTGCCAGACAGGAGAGAAAATGGCCTCCTTTACCAGCACTTTCCCTTTCCCAGCCTCTCCTAATGTAAGTCACACCAGCATTCACACACACAGCCAGCAGGATTACATTTCCCACACTTTCCAAACCTTTGCTTCATTTCAAAGGATCTAGAGTGAAGGCAAGAGGCCCGAGTAACCTGGGCACCTGGGTGGCTCAAGTTGGTTAAGCGACTGCCTTCGGCTCAGGTCATGATCCTGGAGTCCCTGGATCGAGTCCCGCATCGGGCTCCCTGCTCGGCAGGGAGTCAGCTTCTCCCTCTTACCCTACCCCCATCTCATGTGCTTTCTCTTTCTCTCATTCTCTCTCTCTCTCAAATAAATAAAATCTTAAAAAAAAAAAAAAAAAGCAGCAGCTAGAGTAACCTGAGGCCAAATACCTCTTCCATATCAGGCATCAATGACCCTTTTAAAGGGTTGCTTCTCTGTCCAGAGGTTAGAAGGGAGCAGGGCGGGATCTGCCCTAATCATCAATGGAAGCACCTTCTCCCATCCAAGTACTAACCAGGCCCGACCCTGCTTAGCTTCCGAGATCAGACGAGATCGGGCGCGTTCACCTTCTCAGACCAGAGAGATTCTCCAGGTTGCGGACAGCTGAGAATGACTCCTTATAAAAAGCATTCCAAAACCACAGAAAGCTATTCCCCCCACAGCGGGGCAAGCCGGGGTAGGCGAGTTTATCTCACTGCCACTTCCACCTTTGCCCAGCATCTACCTGTTACTCAACCCTGAACTGGAACAAGCGAGATGGACTAGGAATAAAAAGATACGACCTTGAACAAGTCATCTATGCAATCCTTACTTTTCCCAACTATAAGAGAGGGCCAGGGAGGGATAGAAAAGAGGGGGATAAAAATCGTCTACTTTATGGAATCGTGCACAGGATCAATTAAAATCCTTCATTCATTCATTCAATTACATTTGAAAATAGATTTTGGACACAGGATTTGTGGGATGCTGCTTAACGGCAAAGGCCTGCATAAGCACGTGGGCTTCTGAGGCCCGCTGGGCCACCCCCCCCCCCCAGTGCCGCGATACTTCCCCACAGCCGGGGACAAGCGTGTGGCCTGACGCTTCACTAGGATCCGCAGCGACCTCCTGAAAAGGCTTGGTCACGGCTGCTGGAAGACACCGGGCATCCAATGTAAAAACCCGTCCCCGAGTTACTAAATGCTCAGGCTAAAAAATGGGAGAATTTCGCAAGGTGGTGCCCTGGAGAACGCAGTGTGTTAAGGGACGACCGCCCCCGGTCCTCTTCCTGGGGCGGCCCCTCACTCCATTGGATGACCTTGATCAAGTCGACCCCCCCCAAATCTGGGCCCATTTTGTCAATTGCAAAATAAATTGCTGGAGAGCTGAAGCCCAAGGTCAGCCCTCTCTGGGAGGGCAAGGGGGCGAGCCAGGCGGCCTTCACTGAGCGGCGACCGCCCGGGCCTCCGCAGCCCCCACCCACAGCCCGGCCCGGCCCGCTCCGCACCTCGCAGCGCCTGCCCGCCGCGCTTCGCCTCCTCGTGCCCGGCCGGGCTCAGGTCGGCGTCGTACCAGCCGCTGAAGCGGTTCTCCAGGTTCCAAGTGCTCTCGCCGTGCCGGATCAGAACCAGCTTGTATGCGGCCATGGCGGCGGCTCCGGGTGCGACACAGACTGAGACTAGCCGAGATTCTGGAGTCGCTGCCCGGCCCCAGCCGCGCCTGCGCCCTCGCACCCTACCGCCGGGCTCCCGCGCACTTGGTCGCCCAAATCTTTCCACTCGCTGGAGACCGCCCTCCTCCCGCCGGGCGTGCGCATGCGCCCCCGTGCCAGCGCTGCGGCCGCCGAGGGGGAGGGGCGCGCTCGAGGGCGCCAGAGCGCATGCGGTCTCGGCCGCCGGCCCCTCGTCTGCCGCGGCGGTCACGGAGCGCACGTAAGCGCCGAAAGGCGGCGGGACTTTCGGGCAGCGCCGGGGTGGGTGTGCCCGCGGTGGCGTTCGAGAACGTCTCTGCTCTCCCAGTGTTGCTGTTATTCATAAGCCGTTTGTCGTAATAAAGTGACCGTTATCATTTGAACCGCCCTTAGCTGCGCCAGGTCACTTTTCCATCCGTACGCAGAGTTTGATTTACACACCTGTGCTCGAATCGTCACTCTTCCATTTTATTGCTTTGCATCTTTGGGCCGGTCGCTTAACCTCGCCCAGCCTCATTTGTGAATAGTCATAATAAATGCTAAGCTGGTGCCTATCTACCTGGAAGGTGCTCAGTCAATAGCCACTACCGGTGCTCTCTCTTTTTAGTGGGTACTCATTTCCTATTGTGCACGTAAGAGAGCTGGCTCTGACTGCGGGCTCCAAAGTCCTGCTCTTTATAGAAACACGGGGCTGTTTATCCCACCTCTTCGGGTGTCTCTCAGCCTCTAGTCGGTGCCTCCTGGTCCTCCAACAGTGACGCAAACTCTGGACCCCTTCAAACATTCCAGAAAGAGGAGAGTCACTGCTTGTTCCTCCCCTACACCCAATCAGCAGTTTAATATCTGCTTATCTGGACAGCTCTCTGACGCCTTTGGCGCTGACTCCTGGTTTATTTCAAACTAGCCACTGTATTGAGCGCCAAACCGGGAGTCAGTCAGTGGGCCAGGGCCAAAGATGGGCTGAATGTGTTTTCTGCCCTTCACAGCAAGTGGAGTGCAAATAAGACCCACATGTAAACAGCTAACAATGAAATTGTGCTGTGTGCTGTATTTAACAGATTCTAGAAAAGTTTTTAAGATGTTCTCAAAAAAAAAAACTATGTACCAGACAATGTTATAAGTGCTTTACAAACATTAACTCAGTTAATCCTCATATCCTCATAATGATCCTATGAGGTGGGTATTATATTTCCTTATTTACTGATGAGGAAAATGAGGGATGAAGTAAACTGCCTAAGGTTACAGGACTCAGGATTCAAGCTGAGGCTGGCTTCCAAATCCCCGTCCAAATTCACAGCTCGGAAATGGAGGAGAAACCAAGACTCAAACCCAGGCAGTCCCAGGGCCTAGGGTGCCCTCTAACCACAATGCACCTGGGAGAAGATGGAATTCAGTGACCAGAGAGATGACCAGAGTGAGGTCCAGCACTAAAACTACACCCAGAGCTCACAGAATCCCAGCGCTACAAAGTGAGAACTGCCTTGGAAGGCCTTCAGTTCAAGCTTCCAGCATGGCCCACGTGGGGATCCTTGAAAGAATCCGTCTTTGCAGGTTCTCCTCCTGCTTGCTCCTAGTGCTTGGTCATCCCAACCTGATACCCCGGCCCTCTCAGGGAGAGCTTTTCCAGCCTTAACCTTGGCTTCTCAGACTGGACTTTTTGTCCCCCTGCCTTGGCCCTAATCCATACTCCCAGTCATGGCTCCTGCCATGTCCCTTTCTCCTCCCCCTGCTCTCTGCTTCAAGATTTCTGTGCTCTAGTCTAGATGAGGTCTCCCATTTATGCACTAAGTAGGAAGTATAAATGGGAAGAAACCTGAGTTCAAATATGTCTCTGTTTCTGATTACCCATGGGACCTAAGATGGGTCACTCAACTTCTCATCCTCATTTTCCCCATCTGTAAACTGGGTTAACAATCATATTCATAACCACCTAAAATGCTGTTGTGAAGAATAAGTGAGATCATGCATGGGAAGCGCTTAGCACTGTGCCTAGCAAATAGTCATAATAATAACAATAAATACATTACTAACATTAATAACAAATGTTACTAGCAGTGTGATCAAGAAGGCAAAAAGATTTAATGAAGAGCACCAATTCAAAGGGTATGAGCCTGGGGGTCCATGAGCAGATTTCCCTTCTAGCAGGATGCCTGGTAGGGGACGGTTTACCCACTGGGATTGGAACTGGCAGATAAGTAGGATACTTTGGGTATCTAAGGCATCTGTACCACCAGCCTTGGGAAAGAGCCTGGGAATCCTGTTTTATTCCTTTACCAACCCCCTCTGCCTCCAGAAGGCATCTCTCATTTCCTTGGAATTCTGGGGAACTCTGATAACTTTATGCACCCCATTTACAGGATATTTTCCTTAACTCATCAGAAGTTTTTTAGGTAGGCCTCAGATCAACTCAACTAGAAACTCCTTGAGGACGGACACCACACCTTAACTATTTTATACACACCCCCCCACACACACACACACATGCACTTAGCGTGATGCCTTTGCCCTTGGTAGACTCTCTGAGTGTCCCTGAGTGTCAGGGCTGGGAGAGACCTTGAAAATCCTCCACTGCAACCCCCCACCTCCTGCTACCCCCAGTTCACACGTAACAGAAGAGGAAAGTGAAATGAACCATTCAAAAAGAGCAGGAGATGAGCAGGGGAGCAGGTTTATCAGGGAGAAATCAGAGGTAATCCCCGGGGAAGGGCCCCTAAGTTGGGGCTTGCTGTGTCAGGAAGTGAGGCAGGAGCCTGGAGGGATCCGGAGAGTGGGAGAGTAAGGGGAATGAGAAGCACTGTGGGAAGACCGGAAGGCTTGCTTTGCAGCCAGAAGCCAGAATTCCTGGACAGAGATGGGGATTCACTCAGCTTTAATCACAAATCTGGGAAGAAGCTTAGAGCCTATCAAACCACAGAGATTTCCCAAATGTCAGTCAAAGGTAAGGATAAATCAGTAGCGTTTGTCCTCAACTTTTTTTTTTTTTTAACCTTAGTTGTTATCTCTACTGAACAGACAACACAGAGACATTTGTCAGGGTTGATTCCTGGGCCCTTCTGAAGAACCGCGTGGATACAGGAGAGAATTCATACATCCCGAGAACAAAACAGGAGTGAGGGGCTGATTGCAGCTGGGGTCCAGCTATAGGAGCAACCTGAGGGACCTACTTCACAGTTCCTAACCAGGTCACTGCCCTCGCTTTTTTGCCCTGCAGGGGGCAACTGTGGCCAGTTAGGACCCTGTTCCCGCCTGGAGTGTGGGGGTGGGGATCTGTGCTCCAGACTCTTCTCCGATGTCATCTCCTGGGCCAGGGGCAGTCATTAATAACAAACCGTCACCTCCACCTGAGGCCTCCAGCCAGCCTCAAAATTCCAAACTCTTAGGGCAGATAGCTTCTCTTCCAGCCCAGTGCTTTAATTCCCCAGGCCTAGGGAAAATCTCAGGAACAGCTTTCAACCAACCAGCTTATTGGTTAAGCTGTTACAAAAATTCAGATAAGGATCATCAGTAGGCACAGCCCTATTACCCTCCACTGTTCATTAAAACAATAAAGGCCTCTCTCAGCTTTCCCTCCCCACTTATTTTGTCCACAGAAGTATCACTCCGTTACCAAGCGCCAAACATTCAGTGGAGGGCCCGATTTAGAATCGAAGTGAGGCAAACCAAGTTCTCTACAGGGGCAGCTGCTGTTTGGCCCACAGGGGTCCCCGGCAGGACACCCCAGGTCCTTACTTGTGGAACATCTTGTGACTTCATGGCCTGCTGTTCGGATGTGTCAGCTCAGCTGCTATCTGAGGAAGACAGGATTTCTGTCTCAGAGAGTGAGCCCAGGTGATCGTAGCTCATGCCTCAGGACTCGGCTTGGAAGAAAGGAAGAGTGCTTCAAGGAGGCCCGAAAGTCCCGCTCCAGCCCCTGCAGTCGCCATCTGAGAATCAACAGCAGGAAGGAGTGTGGCTGGAAAAGAGGGAGGCCAGCGCTACCGTGGACTTGTGGCTTCCTACAACTCCCCTGACAACACCCTTCCTTCTGTCCTCAAAACCCAGCCTCCGACTTGAGTGTCTGGCCCAGCGATAGTACAAGCCCTTCTTTCTGGATTCTGGAACTCTTCTGGTCTCTAAAAAGAAACCACCAACCACGGGGGGGGGGGGTGCCCTCTGCCTCTAGGCCCTGCGTGTCATAAGTACGATGATTAAACTGCTCAAAGCGGGGCAATAAGCAAACCTTTTTGACCCCTCTACTTTCCTTCACGTAGAACTGTTTTCCTACTCTATTTCTTTGGATGAAATTCTAAGTACAAAACAGGCAGACACTTTGTTATTTGGGAATAGTTCACATTAAATTTAGTGAAGGACTGAGAGATTAGTCGTATGAGTTAGGACAGGATCTCTGAGAAGCCGTTGCCCAGACAGGATTTGCATAAAATGTATTAGGGGAAATGCCTGAGACAGGAAATGGGGAGGTGATAGAGTAGGTGTGACCCAAGTAAAGGAAGAAGGAAAAGAAGATTGGGTAGGTGGAAGCATCTGGACTGCGGTATGTTTCTGAGGAAATTCAGGAAGGCTGTTGAGGAATCCTGGAGCCAAGATCACTCTTCAGAGCAGGCCTTGCCTTTGCATCCTTGACGTAGGGATACTAAGTCAGGGCTGGACAGCCCGTGGGCAGCGTGACCTCTGTCTGAATGCTCTGAGGGGTTTCAGAGTAACACAGCTGGGGCCCTGGGTCAACCAGCTGTATGAGATCGGGGAGATAAAGTCTCATGGTCGTGCACGTACATTCAATAAATTTGTCAGAAGTGTGTTGTTTTTTTTTTTTAAGATTTTACTTATTTATTTGACAGAGACAGCAAGAGAGGGAACACAAGCAGGGGGAGTGGGAGAGGGAGAAGCAGGCTTCCTGCGGAGCAGGGAGCCCGATGCGGGGCTCGATCCCAGGACTCTGGGACCCTGACCTGGGCCGAAGGCAGATGCCCAACGACTGAGCCACCCAGGCGCCCCAAGTCAGAAATATTTTCATGTCTGCACTTAGTGACTACTTACTGACTAACTGAGGAAAGTTATCAAAGGGGCCTGTCAGCCAATGGCAAGGTGGTTGGCCAGGTTTCCAATATGCCTGCTAAGGATTTTGCTGGGGGTAGAGCAGGGGAGCTGGTGGCTGTCATATACCTGAGCGCAGTGGAGGAAATGCCTGTCTCCCGGAGGTGACAACATGAGCCAGCTCAGGGTTGTCCAGCCTAAGAAATGTGGACAAGAAAGAACAACAATCAGAAACCCACATGAGTTTCTCAAATGGTTAAACATGGAGTTACCCTATGATGCAGCAATTTCATTCCTAGGTGTATACTCAAGAGAAAGCAAATATCCACACAAAAACTCATACACAAATGTTTATAAGAGCATTATTCACGAAAGCCAAAATGTGGAAACAACCCGAGTGTCCATCGGCTGATGAATGGATAAACAATATGCAGTATATCCATACTGTGGAATATTCAACCATAAAAAGGAATAAAACCCTGATACGTGCTGCCTGGATGTACCTTGAAAATCGAACGCTAAGTAAAGAAGTCAAAAGGTGACATGATATATGATTCCATTTCTATGAAATGTCCAGAAGAGGTAAACCTATGGAGACTGAAAGTAGATTTCGTGCTTGCCTGGTGCTGGAAAGTTGAGGGCTGCTAAATAAGGGACATGGAGTTTCTCTGTGAGGTGATGAAATGTTCTAAAATTGGCTGTGGGGATGGTTACACATAACCGTGAAGTGAACTAAAAACATTAAATTGTGCAATTTAAATGGGTGAAGGAGATGGTATGTGAATTATAGCTCAATAAAGCTGCTTTAAAAAATCTGTGAGAGGGCGCCTGGGTGGCTCAGTTGGTTAAGCGACTGCCTTCGGCTCAGGTCATGATCCTGGAGTCCCGGGATTGAGTCCCGCATCAGGCTCCCTGCTCAGCGAGAAACCTGCTTCTCCCTCTGGCCCTCCCCCCTCTCATGTGTGCTCTCTCTCTCTCTCTCTCTCTCTCTCTCTCAAAATAAATAAATAAATCTTTAAAAAAAAAAAATCTGTGAGAGCCTAGCCACCACGAGCCATGTCCCGAGGGCAGGGAGGGGGTGTGGGGGGAGCGCCTGGGGCCACTGACGAAGCTGCTGAGTGGCAGGAAGCAGCCGTCTTCTTTTCCCGCCAGTCTTCACGCAGCCCCCGACCTCCTCAGGCAGCTCCAGCGGTGCTCCTCTGGGTGTGGTTGGGCAGGCGCAAGTAAGTGGTTCTTGCTGAACCAACTGAGAGACGTGAAGGAGGGACGAAGGCTAGGTCTTGGTGGCAACAGGGACAAAAACTTGGAGGTCTAGCCTCACGGCCCAAACTCTGTCTCCAGGTACCTCACATCTCCTTCCTGACAGGTGACCGGAAGTCAGGTGCGTAGGTCCCATTTCTGACTTCATATGCCACCCCAGGCGAGGGCCTTCCTGGCTGTGCAACTAGTTTTTCTCAGAACACCCAGCCCAAGACTTTGGAGGGAGGTGACAGACACCAGACCTTCCTGCCACAGCCTGGACCAGGCAGTGGCCTCACCCCAGACAGTCTCTAAATCCTCTGGAGATCTATCCCCTTGAGCAAACATGGTCACTGGTAAAGTGAAATGCCGTTGGGAGGGTAAATGGTCTGAGTTAGCCGTCACTTGAGGGGAAGAAAGAAGTTCTCATTTTCTAAAGATTGTCCTGTTGCCATGGCAACGAGGAACCACCACAAAGGGTTTTAAACCATCTAATCGATGACAGTTCATCTCTCTTTTACTGAACAATGACAATTTGCCTCAGTGACCAGACTTCTGTAAGCCAGCCAATCAGCAACAGCCACACTCTGCACCACCAACCCATCCCTAAACTCTACCTCGTCTAAGTGTGTCCATCACTGACCTTCACACCTCCCAGCACCTTATAGAAGACCCTTGTTCCCCTCAAAGAGATCCCAACCGATAGGCATTGCTCTGCTCTCCGGAAGTAATAGATGCAGCTCTTGTTTCAGATATTGAGAGTGGGGTCTCTTCCATAGACACGCTCATGTTCTGGAATATCCCCTTCCTGGGAGTAATTTATCCTCACTTCCAAGGCCATTGCTCCAGTGTTGTTGGTGAATTAGAAAAAGGCCAACTAATCCGGTCACTTATCTTGGTTTTACGGGCTAACTTCCTGCGGTTTGGGAGCCCTGTGAGCCACAGGGCAGTAAATAGATGTGGCCTGAATGTGCTTGGTTCAGTCTGTCCTGCAACGGGACTTTCTCAACTATAGAGCTGGAATACAAGGGTTCTTGGAAAAGATTGCCTCTGCTTTCCTGAGAAAGGGTGATAGTTTGGTTGAATCAGTCTCACGAGGGTTTTGTGTAACCTGAGAACTGTCTAGAGGCCTGTGCCCATTTTGAAGAATCCAGGATTATGGTTAAATTTAGTAAAACTTTTAACTTGTATCCTTATCTGGCGAGAGAAAATAAAATTCTTTAAACAAAAAAAAAAAAAATAGAAAAAGGCCAACTCCTCTAGACAAGGCCCAGTGAAGACTGGATTTCAAACCCCTCAGCTGGGAAATGAAGCCGTCCACAGTCTGCATAACTGTATACAGCAACCCTGCTCACCCCTCATACCTGGTCAGCAGTGAGTGCTGCTCATTCTACCTCCTAAATACAGTTTCCAATCTCTCGCCTCCTCTTTACCCCACTGCCACAGTCTTAGTGTCAGGCCACAGCGTTTCTCGTCTGAACTGGTGCGGTAGTCTCTAACTAGCATCCGTGACTCCAGTCTTGGAATCAGGAAGTGACCCTCACCGGACACTGAATCTGCACCTTGATCTTGGGCATCCCAGCCTCGAGAACTGTGAAGAACAAATTTCTGTTGTTTATAAACAGCCCAAACAGACCAGGACAGTCCCCTTACCCCAAAGTTGTCCCTGACTCTCCTCCTAGGCCCGACCACTCCCTGCCAGGCCCCCGGGGCAGAGCTAGATGATTGCCCTGCTTATCACCCCCCAGCTGCCTTTGCTGAGTCTCCAATCAGCCTGGGAGCGCTGCGCGGGAGAGCAAGGCTACTTTCATCTCTTTGTAACCCGTCGTGAAGGATGGGACCTGGGACAAAGTAAGTTACAATTCCAACTCCACCACTTAATGCTTTTGAGAACTTAAGCAAGTTACTTGACTTTCCCCAGCTTTCGTTTTGCGGTCTGTGAAGCGTGGCTAACAATGGCACGTACTTGGCACCTTCCAGGAACAGGAGGCCAGGGATGGAGGCCTCATGGGTCTGGGTTCTCAGCCAAGGTAGAGGGAGAAGACTGGGGCTATATCCACAAAGCCCAGAATGGGGTGTAATTACCTCCCACACTTGTCACCCTTAACCCAGCCTGGGCTTCACGACAATCACAGAAGTGGATTCCTTAACAATAAAAAAAGTAATAATACAGTTTCAAAAAAAAAAACAATAGCACCGAATGCACAGCGTGGCTGTGAGGCCCCAGCAGGAGGGCGCACGTGAGGTGCCTGGCCCGGCGCTTGGCTCTGGGAACGCTAATCGACGGCGAGCATCGTCGTTATGACCCTGAAGAGTCCCCGACACAGAGACGTCCGCTAGATATTATCTTCCTCTCCTCCTCTCCGCCACAGTGCCCGGAACACTCAGCAGGAATGTGTATCGGCTGAATAAGTGGAGGACCAGTACTCCTAAAGTACAAGGCCCTTAAGTTATTTTCCCAGATTGCAATGTGCAGAAACTCCCTACTAAAATCCAGACTCTTTATTCCGACCCTCAGGCCCTTCAGGAACTGCTCCCAATCTACCTTGTCAGTTTCACTTTTTGGAAAGTCTCCTACTCATCCAAGATAGCCCTCTGACAGCCACACTGAACCTCTCCTGTGCCTCTGGCTGAGCTCTGCTTATGTCACGTATTCATTTGACAAATAGAAGTATTGCACACCTGCTATGTGCAGACACTGAGGAAGGCTCTGATGGCATAAGAGTAGACCAGACATGGTCCCTGTCCTCAGGGGGGCCAACAGTCAAGGAGGAGGCAGGGAGGGGCGTCTGGGTGGCTCAGTCGGTTAAGCATCTGCCTTCGGCTCAGGTTATGATCTCAGGGTCCTGGGATCGAACCCTGCATCAGGCTCCCTGCTCGGTGGGGAGTCTGCTTGTCCCTCTCTCTCTGCCCATCACCCCGACTCATGCTCTCTCTCTCTCTGCTCTCTCTCTCTCTCTCTCTCAAATAAATAAATAATATTTTTTTTCAAGGAGGAAGCAGGGAAGCGAAATGCAGTTCTATGAATTGAGCTTCAGTGAGCATTCAAGTTCCAAGGTCCTGGAGAGAATTAGATACATCTTCGATTTACAAATGAGAAGACTGAAATGTTTTGTGCTTGTCTCAGCACCAGTAACCTGTAGGTTTCTTTTGTTTGTTTGTTTTTAAGATTTAGTTTTATTTATTTTGAGAGAGAGAGAGAGAGAGGGCATGCACACACACGTGCGCACACGCAAGCGGGGAGCGGGGAAGGCGGCAGTGGTGGAGAAGGGGCAGAGGGAGAGGGAAAGAATCCCAAGCACTCTCCACAGAGCACAGAGCGCGGAGCCTGACAGCCATTCCACGACCCCGAGACCATGACCCGAGTGGAAACTAAGAGTAAGACACTCAACCCACTGAGCCACCCAGGTGTCCCTAAGCGACTGCCTTTGGCTCAGGTCATGATCCTGGAGTCCTGGGATCGAGTCCTGCATCGGGCTCCCTGCTCTGCGGGGAGTCTGCTTCTCCCTCTGACCCACCCCCCTCTCATGTGCTCTCTCTCTCAAATAAATAAATAAAATCTTAAAAAAAAAAAGAGCAGAATGAGAGCCTTCAAGCATCTTTATGTACTTCCATGTGCTTACTTAACACAGTGTCTTGCATATAATTAGTGCTCAAGAGATAACTTTTGGGTATGTAACTGAGTTAAGTTGATCAGAACCAATCCTCTCAACACCTGAGATTCAGAGGCTGTTCATGGCCTACCCCGTATCAGTTCCTCCCTTCTACCTTAGCAACAAAACTCCCACTGGGAGGGTGGGGATGGGCTGCAATGTTCCCAACTTAAAAGGCTATAGTTCTCAGCCCCTCTGCACTTAAGTTTGGCCAAATTACTAAATTCTAGCTAATCATATGTGAGCAGAACTGGCTTAAAGGGAGCTGACTTGGCTGGGCATGCCCCTCTTGGCTCTTCCTTGCTTCTATCTTACTGAGTCTGGGCCTCAGCCTGGACTGTGAATGTGATGGTTGGAGCTCCTGCAGCCCATCTTTGGAGCATGAGGTGACACCGAGGATGGAAGGCACACACCATGGAGGGTGGAGCAGAAAAAAGAGAGAAAGCCTAGGACCCTGAGGACTCTATGGAGCCACCATATTAGCCTGGATTTGCCCACCTACCTCCTGACTTGCTGAATGTGAAGAATTAATCCTGTGGGTTTAAGCCACTATCTTGAGGTCTCCGTTATAGCCCCTGTACACAATTCATTCCTGCTACAGAGGCCCTGACGAGAATGGGGGGTTGGAAGTAGTAGGTGGGGAAATGCCTAATTTTGCAATAAGAATGAATTTGGGGGCATCAGGATGCCAGGTTAGAGTGGTGATCACATGGTCCCTGCTCACCCACACTCCCTTCTGCCTGTCATGGACACCTGCTGTCAGGTGACAAACAAGGGTGAACTCTGCTTTGGGGGCAGTCCCCTCTTGGAGTAAAAGCACATCTGCCATGCCCAGATTTCAATCCTCTTCACAGTTTGGGGTCCTCTTTAGTACACCAGGCCATCTGCTCATCCCCCCAGACTTAGTCTAGGAAGCAAGCCCTTCTTTTTAAAAGCTCTTCTTCAGCCAGATGGAACATTAATGCCCCAAAAGCTGAGGGACATGCAGGCCTCTGTGACAGTGATGTCCCAGGTATGTGGCTAAATGTTCTGTGTGCATGATCTCATTTTAGCCTCAGAACAGCAGCCCCATTTTCAGGTGAGGAAACTGGCTCATGAAGTTCAGCCACCTGCCCCCAGTCACACCTGGGATGTGGCTCCAAACACAGGCTTGCCTGAGTCCATAGCCGGGGCTTTGACACAGCTCCAGCAGTGAGGACAACCCTCCGAGCAGCTGTAACTCCACCACCTGGGTCGTGATGGGCTGCCCAGGGTGACAAGGCCCGTCTCCCTCTCCCAGAACTTGATCCCTAAGTTAAGCACCCAAACCATCTGCTTCCTCTTGGTGTAGGGCAAGAGCCTAAGCCTCAACTTCCCTTTCCTCCTGCCCAGTGTTGTAACAGATAACAGCCCCACTGATGTAAAAATGGCCTTCCTGTTGGTCTTGGGCTCAGGACTTTGGATGCAACAGCCCTGTTCCCGCCACGTGAGCTTCACAGACAATTTTGAGAGTAATGGTTGCAGAGGGAGCTCCTCTGGTAAGGGCTGAGTCTCTTGGCTTTTGCCCATCGACCAACTGTGTGACTTTGCGGTGTCACTGAAGCCCTTGGAATCACAGTTCCCCAACTGTGAAATGAGGACACTGCTCTGCCTCAGTTAGAGAATAGGTTAGAAGGTGTTTTGGAATTCAAGAAGAGCATTTTGAATAATAATAATAATTAGGTCACATTTATTGCCTTCTCACTAAGTGCCAGGCAGTGTGCTAAGCGCTTTATAGGTATTATCTTATTTAGTTCTCATAAACCCTATGGGTAGGCATTCTTATCCTCATTTTACAGCTGAGGAAAACTAGAAGCCTAGAAAGTAAAGTGACTTGCTGAAGGTCAGACAGCAAGTGGTAGTACTTGGATTCTAACCCAAATGTGAGTGGTTCTTATTAGCCATAAATTGTATGGATTATCATAGAGAAGGCTAATTCCTCTGGGTGGAAGACAATGCTGGAATTCAGGGACAGCGAAGTCAGTCCTTCACCAGAAAGGTGAACCCTAGTTGTGCAGAGTGGGAGAAAGTATGCTCAAGCCATGTGGCTACCTTGTGTCGCTTCTCCTGACACCATCTTCTGGAGGAGGCTCTGAGTTGACGCTTCCAGATGGAGGGCACTCCCAGGGAGGTGGTTCATCCAGAGGCTGTACCCGGTTGTGATTTAGCAGACTCAGTTTGGAGGCCAGCAGGTGTCTGCTGACCAGGAAAAGGTTGGGAAGGCTGCCACTAGCCGGGGCCTCTTCATTCTCCCCATCTGATTTGCAAAATTCCAGCCTGCTCAGCCGATATTGCTGCCTCTCTCCAGGGTTCAGTTTTAACTGGCTGTTGGCAGAACTCCCTCTGGTGGCAAAGGTGCACCACCACAGCCTTCACAAGGTACCACTAACATTTTTGGCGTTGTATTTTGACATACACATACAATTTCATATTGAATCCTCAGGGTAGCCCAATGGGTTCAGTATTATTATCACCACTTTACAGAATATGAAACGGACACTCAGAGAGGTTAAATCCCTGCCCAGTGTCATGGGGTAAAGTAAGTCCAGACTCTAACCAACACTTTCTAGGTCTTCTCTCAGTGACTGTTCCCACATCTAGACCTCTGAGCACCAGGTTGCTTACAAGTTTCCAAACGTGGCTTCCTCTTCCTCCTCAGGCCACCAGTTCCCTTTTCTCAGCCTTACCACCCGGATCTCAGCCTGTGTCCCAGGAGTGGGCTCTGCCGGCAGGTGGTGTATTGACTCTCATGGCTGGAGGTACAGGGCCCAGAGTCAGCACTGAGTTATCTTCTCAGCAGTGACACCTTCTCACACTAACAGTCTTCGTGCTCTCTTTGCTCTGCATGCCAGGAGCACTTTCTATTTTTATTAAATCAATGAAGAGTAACATATATACAGAAGAGTGCACAAAGTATAAGTGCACAGCTAATGAATTATCACACAGCATAGACATCCATGTAAACTCCCTTCTAATAAAAAATTAGAATATTACCACAAGCCTTGTGTCCACTCTCAGTTACTTCCAGCATAGTCACTGCTATCCTGACTTCTAATACTGTAGAATAACAAAGCCTGGTTTTGAATTTCTAATGGGATGTTCTTTTTTTGTGTGTCTGGAGTCTTTTGCTCAACTTAGATCATACAGGCTGTTGCATGTAGCAGTAGTTTGCTTGTTCTCATTACTGTATACAGTTAAATACTATCTTATTTCATTATGTCAATAGTCTACAATCTATTTATCCATTCTGCTGCTGATGGACATTTGGGTCATTTCCAGTATTTGGCTATTATGAACATGATCATATATGTCTTTTATGCATATAAGTATAGATCTCTGTTGAGTATATACTCAGAAGTGAATGGCTGGATTATAGAGAAGGTATACATTAAGTTTTACTAGATACTACCACACAAAAGTGGGTGTATCCGTTGATACTCCCTCCTGTTGCATATGTGGCCAGTGGCTCCACACCCTCATCAACACTTACTATTGTTAGTCTTGCTAATTTTAGCCATTCTGGTGGGTTTGTGGTAGCATTTCATTGTGGTTTTAATTTGCATTTCTCTTTTGATTAACAAGATTGAGCATTTTTCCATTTGTTAATTGGCCATTTGGATATCCAGTTTTGTGAAGTGCCCATTCATGTCTCTTGCCCATTCTTAGTGGATTGTCTGTCTAGTTCTTATTGATTTGTAGGATTTCTTTTCTTTTCTTTTTTAAGGTCTTATTTATTTATTTGACAGAGAAAGAGAGCGCGCACAAGCAGGGGGAGTGGCAGGCAGAGGGAGAGGGAAGCAGGCTCTCCACTGAGCAGAGAGCCCCACATGGGGCTTGATCCCAGGACTCTCAGATCATGACCTGAGCCAAAGGCAGATGCTTAACCGACTGAGCCACCCCAGGCGCCCCTGTAGGATTTCTTTATATATGCTGCCATACTTTGTAGTTTTATGAACTACAAATATCTTCTCTCACTCTGGCTTGCCTCTTAGTGCTCCTTATGGTGTCTTTTTGTGAGCAGAATTTCTTACATTTAGTGTATTCCAGTTTATCAATATTTTCTTTTATGGTTACTTCTTTCTGTGTCTCACTGAATAAATTACTCTGCTGTGAAACCTTGTGCAAATCACTTCACCTTTCTGAACTTCGCAAAATGAAGAGTTGGTTCAGATATTCCAGTGAAAAGTTGTTACGGATATGTTTAATTTTACACATTAGTAAACTTGTTTTTATTTTTTATTTTTTTTTAAAGATTTTATTTATTTATTTGAGAGACAGTGAGAGAGAGAGAGTGAGCACATGAGAGGGGGGAGGGTCAGAGGGAGAAGCAGACTCCCTGCTGAGCAGGGAGCCCGATGCGGGACTCGATCCCGGGACTCCAGGATCATGACCTGAGCCGAAGGCAGTCGATTAACCAACTGAGCCACCCAGGCGCCCAGTAAACTTGTTTTTAAAAGGAGAAGATGGGGCACCTGGGTGGCTCAGTCAGTTAAGTGTCTGCCTTTGGCTTGGGTCATGATCCCGGGGTCCTGGGATGGAGTCCCACATTGGGCTCCTTGCTCAGCAGGGAGCCTGCTTCTCCCTCTGCCTGCTAATCCCCCTGCTTGTGCTCTCGCACTCTCCCCGCCCCCGGTAAATAAATAAATAAATAAAAAAAACAAAAAAGAAGAAGAAGAAGAAGAAGACCTGGGGCCTCTGCGTGGCTCAGCGGGTTAAGCGTCCAACTCTTGATTTTGGCTCAGGTTATGATCTCAATGTTGTGAGATCGAGCCCCGTGTTAGGCTCTGTGCTGGGCGTGGAGCCTGCTTAAGATTCTCTCTCCCTTTCCCTCAGCCCTTCCTCCTTTCTCTAAAAAATAAATAAATAAATAAATAAAAAATAAAAAGAGAAGACCTAACAAAATGTTGCCAACTCTTTATTTTGGCAAATAATAGTGTTTTGGGGGAAAAACCTTCCATTTAGTCTCACTATTGCCTTGTAAAAGAAAAGGCATTTGAATATCAGCAAAGGCATTGAGTATCACTAGACTGTACTTCTTTTACCATAGACCAGTAAAGTATTGACCCTGACTGGCATGTGACCTGTGATCTGGATGACCCCTCAGGTGACTGCTTCCAGCACCAACACTACAGTTGCATGAATTTCATCCCAGCCTTCCCTTTATTCCCTATCTCTAGCTCTTTGGTTCTTGGACCAAAATTCGTTTTTGGGTACTTCTTAACTCCCTCAGAAATGTATGTTTTGAGCTTTGTGTTTCTATCTGTAGAGTCAAAGACCATCTCAGTTTGGCTAAGTAAAGGCTAATTACAGTTATTGGTATTTACATTCATCTTTGAATTTTTATAATTTGCCCATTTTAGTCCCTCTTCTTTCCTCCACAACACATATATACTCATTCATTCATTCAACAGTAATTTGTTGAATGCCTACACTCTTTGCCACTCTTCCAGGTCCCAGGAATGGAAGTGATAAAGGCAAAATTCCTGTCTTCATGGAATTTATATGGTGGATCTATGTTTTTCCCAAACTCAGATCAGCTTGGGAGATCAGCTGCAACCAGTTGTGAGAATCATCTTTGCAAAAGGATATTTAAGAACAAAGAGTGTCTTTAGTCTGTTCAGCTGCTCCACCAAAATAACATAGGCTTAGTAGTTTGTAAACAACAGAAATTTATTTCTCACAGTTCTGGGGGCTGGAAGTCCAAGATCAGGGTGCCAGCATGGTTTGGGTGAGGGCCCACTTCTTGGTTCATAGCCAGATCCTTCTTGCTGTGTCTTCACATGATGGAAGGGACTAGGGATCTCTCTTGAATCTTTTTTATAAGACACCAATTCCATTCATGACGGTTTCACCCTCATGACTTAAATATTTCCCAAAGGCTCCACCTCCTAACATCATCATCTTTGGGAGTTAGGATTTCAACACAGGAAGTTTGCAGGGATAAAACATTCAGACCATAGGGATGCCTGGATGGCTCAGGCGGTTGAGCATCTGCCTTTGGCTCAGGTCATGATCCCAGCGTCCTGAGATCGAGCCCACATTGGGCTCCTTGCTCAGCGGGGAGCCTGCTTCTCTCTCTGCCTGCCGCTCCCCCTGCTTGTACTCTCTCTGGAAATAAATAAATAAAATATTAAAACAAACAAACAAACAAAAAGCCATTCTGACCATAACAAGGGGAAAAATTTACACTGTATCAAGTGAAAGAAGCAGCATACAGAAATTTTGTCCACTCCTGGTTCATTTGGAAGATTGACTTATTGAAATTTCTTGTTCAGTGGGAGCTAAAAAATGTTTGTAAAATGAATGCGTTAAAGCCTAATCAGCCAAGACTCACCAGGGGGACACCTGGCTGGCTCAGTCTCTTGTGACTGAGACATGTGACTCTTAATCTAAGGGTTGTGAGTTCAAGGCCCAAGCCTACTTAAAAACAAAACAAAACAACTCACCAGGATCCAGCCATAGTTTGACAAAATCAGGTTTGTTGATCTGAAGTGAGGGAGGGAATTCCAGAGGAATCTTGGAATGCTGCACCCCAAGACAGAGGAGGAAAGTATCTTAAGGTTTGGGTTCCAGCTAAATGATTTTGGGGAGAGTCGAAGTGAAAATCAATTCAGGATTGGTTGCTGGTTCTGATGTGGGATTAGAAGAGATTGGTGAGAGGGTCTGAGGGCTGCCATGAGGGAGGGGGAGGTTTGGCAACTGGGTATCCCCAGTACTAAATGAAAATAACTAAGCGGGTTTTGAGCACCACTGGCTGCTTTTTTCTCGTTTCGGGACAAACTGATTTTCTACTCTTTCAGGTCTGGCCAGGTTTTGACTCTTTCAAATAAATTTGTTTCCAAGCTTTACTTTCGAAATTAGATCTTAAAAAATAATACAAACAGGGTGCCTGGGTGGCTCAGTTGGTTAAGCGACTGCCTTCGGCTCAGGTCATGATCCTGGAGTCCCAGGATCGAGTCCCGCATCGGGCTCCCTGCTCGGTGGAGGGCCTGCTTCTGCCTCTCCCTCTGCCTGCCACTCTGCCTACTTGTGCTATCTCTGTCAAATAAATAAATAAAATCTTTAAAAAAAAAATACAAACATACGTTTGATTGTCTTTTAGCCTGCAAAGTCTAGTTTTAATAAGGCTCACTCTTGTGGCCAAGAACCGATGGCCTGGAAGATAAGCCCTAGGGAATCCCTTAGCAGCCCACCTCCGCGGAGCTGGAGGAAATGTAAAACCGGATGTTGACTATTTCGCCATAGCAACAGACGCGAATCCGGAAGTTACGTCAGAGAAAGAGGAAGTGAACCAGTCTACTTATCCACGTGGGTTCTGCGCGTGTTTCCCGGTCTCTGGTAGCCGGTGCTTTAAGCTCTGTCCCGGCATAGTCGACATGGGTCGCTCGGGGAAGCTGCCCTCTGGTGTCTCGGCCAAGTTGAAACGCTGGAAAAAAGGCCATAGTAGCGACAGCAACCCTACCATCTGCCGCCACCGCCAGGCCGCCCGCAGCCGCTTCTTCAGCCGGCCCTCAGGTAGCGGGGTCGAGACTCCGACGAGCTGACGGCGGGGTTGTGGCGGGCCCGGGTCTAATGGTCTGGGCTTCTCTGGAGGCTCCGGGGCCCAGGCGCTGGACGTTTCTTTTCGTAGAACTTCGCATGTGGAGCCTGCTGTAAAGACCCACCCTCCCCGTTTGACAGATGGGGAGATTGAGTCGACAGTAGGGAAATGACTAGCCCTGGGTACCACGGGTGTCAGAGTTGGGACTTGGCCATAATTAACTTTGGGGGAGTCTTTACAAAGTGTTTCCACCTGCATTTATTTCCCCGCGCCGGCTCCCACCCGCACTTAATCCGTCGGGACACGGAAGCAGAAACTTTTACCTGGCGGGTTCCCTGCCTGGGTTTGCTAAGTTTTAGGCGTATGGTGGGCCGATGAGGCAGGCCATGTTCAGAATTCAGCCTCTCGAGCTAGGGGCCTGGACTCTGCTAGTTTTTGTCGTGTGGGTGAATCCCGGCCAAAAGGAGGTTCGGGTGGAAGTGAGGGTCTCACCTGTGCCTCCGGGTTTTCAGGAAAAAGTGACCTGACAGTTGATGCGGTGAGGTTGCATAATGAGCTGCAGTCCGGGTCCCTGCGTCTGGGCAAAAGCGAAGCCCCTGAGACGGCCATGGAAGAGGAGGTGGCCCCCGCTCTCACGGAGGAGTCCTCGGGCACCTTCCTGAGCGGCCTCTCGGACTGCACAAATGTCACCTTCAGCAAAGTGCAGCGCTTCTGGGAGTCCAACTCGGCTGCGCACAAGGAGGTAGGGAGAGGGTCAAGAGGACTTGGGATGGTGAGGAGGAGCCAGAATCAAGCTTTTTATTTTTTATTTTCTCCCAGTGCCGGCTCACTGCTGCTGGTGACAGCTGGTATTTTTGGATGGTGTGTCATCTCTCCTACCCTTTGTGTTCCCTACTCACTAGCTCTCCTAGGGCGGGTTCCACTTTCTGCTTTTTTCTAACAACATCTCCCCTACTCAAGTGTAGAGTCCTTCGGGTTAGAAATATTTTCCCAATACTTATTTTGTCCACTGTACCTAATGCGGGACTTTTTACATAGAATATTTTCAAGACACATTTGTTGAGTCAATTGGTGCTGAATAACAATGGATAGAAAATGTCTTATCTAACAAGAACCAGATTTTATTTGTAATTTTTATTTTTTTAAAGACTTTATTTATTTATTTGAGAGAGAGAATGAGATAGAGAGAGCATGAGGGGGGGAGGGTCAGAGGGAGAAGCAGACCCCCCGCCGAGCGGGGAGCCCGATGCGGGACTTGAACCCGGGACTCCAGGATCATGACCTGAGCCGAAAGCAGTCGCTTAACCAACTGAGCCACCCAGGTGCCCCTTATTTGTAATTTTTAGTTAATGCTTTTAAATTTATCCATATTTATATTCATTTTTTAAATGAAAAACGTGAAAATTATAAATGGTACCAAAGTGACAGGAGTAGAATAAAACATGAAAGTTGTTCTCCCAACTTAACTCCTTCGTGGCAGTTAGTGTTGATGGCTCATCATGTGTCTACCTAGCCCAGCACTGTCCAACACATGGTGCAAGCCACATAAGTAATTGTAAAGTTTTAGTAGCCACGTTTAAAAAAAGTAAAAAGCAAATGAAAGTAATCTTAATAATAAACCTATTGTATTTATTTTTTTTAAGGGATAGAATCTTTTTTTTTAAACATTTTTATTTATTTGATACAGAGAGAGGGAGATAGAGCACAAGCAGGGGAGCGGCAGGCAGGCAGAGGCAGAGGGAGAAGCAGGCCCCCCACCGAGCAGGGAGCCTGATGCGGGGCTCCATCCCAGGACCCTGGGATCATGACCTGAGCTGAAGGCAGCCGCTTAACAGACAGAGCCACCCAGGCGCCCCAAACTTATTGTATTTAAGTATTGTCATTTCAACCTATAATCAATATAAAGTGAGATGATTTACATCTCCATTTGGATGCTAACTCTTCTTTGAAAGTACTTGATTTGGTCATGAAATTTATAATTGCAGAAGTAGGTTCGTATTTCCACGTTGTTCTAAATCTGTGTTTTCATAAAACTTATGGTTGAAAAGTAGATTCATATATCTAAGTTGTTTTAAATCTGTGTTTTTGGGGTACATGGGTGGCTCAGTCAGTTAAGCATCCAACTCTTGATTTCGGCTCAGGTCATGAGCTCAGGGTAGTGGGATCGAGCCCTGAGTTGAACTCTGTTTTCGGCGGGGAGTTTGCTTGGGATACCCTTTCTTCCTCTGCCCTTCCCTATCACTTGCATGCATGCAAGCGCTCTCTCTCTCAAATAAATAAAATCTTAAAAAAATATATATGTTTTCCAATAACTAGATCAAGTATTCATTTTTTTTTTAAAGATTTTATTAGAGAGAGAGAGAGTGAGAGCGTTCGTGCTTGTGCACAAGAAGGAGGGGGGAGGGGGAGAGGGAGAAGCAGGCTCCCCCACACAGGGCTCAATCCCAGGATCCCGGGACCATGACCTGAGCAGAAGGCAGACACTTAATCACTTAACCGACTGAGCCACCCAGGCGCCCCTCAGGTATTCATTTTTAAATTTAAAATTTACAGATTAAAGATTCAGTTCTTCATCACACTAGCCGTGTTCCAAGTGCTCAGTAGCCTCTTGTGAACATTACTGTTCTACACTTTTTTGTATATTTTTTTATTTAGGTTTACAGATTATATTTTATATGCAGTGTTCTGCAATTTTTGCCCCACTGAACAAATATATTAATATATTAGTAGTCCTGTATTTGAATCAATCGTTAATTATTACGTAGTAATAGTACTTTATTAATCCTCTATTGATGGCTGCTGTGGTGTTCCAGTTTGTTGCTGCAGTGAGTACACTTGTATCTAAATGTTAGCAATTTTGGGGCACCTGGGTGGCTCAGTCGTTAAGCGTCTGCCTTCAGCTCATGGGATCGAGCCCCACATCGGGCTCCCTGCTCCGCGGGAAGCCTGCTTCTCCCTCTCCCACTCCCCCTGCTTGTGTTTCCTCTTTGGCTGTGTATCTCTCTGTCAAATAAATAAAATCTTTAAAAAATAATAATAATAAATGTTAGCAATTTTGTGCAGGTATTCCTATAAGAGACAGGTCTTAGAGGTGGAATTTTGGCCGACATGTCTGCCTATTTGCTAGGTCTTATGGTGTGTACGCCTGGCTTTGAATGCAGTTCATCTTGTCTACCTCTAGGTTGTGTCAGGAGAATAATTTGTGAAGGAGTAAGGAGAAGAGGCTAGCCTGGGGACGGGATTTGACCTAAAATAGATGTCATAGGTTCCTTCTCCCTTACGTGCAGATCTGTGCTGTTTTGGCTGCCGTCACTGAGGTGATTCGCTCCCAGGGAGGGAAGGAGACAGAGACTGAATACTTCGCTGCGCTGGTGAGTAGGTGTGACTTGGGAGTGGGTGTCCAGAACAGCAGGTTATTCCAGCTGGAGAGAGAAAATGGGTGCTCTGGCATGAGGGGATAGAGCAGGACATCCTTGGATAGGCGAAAGAGCTTCAGGGGAACCTGGCTGGTTCAGTCAGGAGAGCATACAACTCTTGATATCTTGGGGCTGTGAGTTCAAGCCCCATGATGGATGTAGAGATTACTTAAAAAAAAACAAAAACAAAAACAAAAACCCAGAGTGCTTCGTTCATTCTTAGGTGGTGGCTTGGTAAGGCTGGGGGTATTTGCTACACTATCCTTACGGAACAAAAATCCACTACTCTGGTTGTTGCAGTTGTTTTTTCTTCCCTGATCCATGGAGCTGAGTTAGGCCCAGGGGATCCTCTAGAAAAATGGTTGGCAAAGTGTGGCCAGGAGTGGAGCAATGGGTGGGGTGGCCCTGAGACCCTTTCCTGGGGTTTGTGGGCTATCAACATTATTTTCGTAATAATACTAGAACATCGTTTGCCTTTTCACTCTCGTTCTCTCATGAGTGTGCTATGGAGTTTCCCAGACGTTATCTCGTGTCTGATGGCATTATTTCAACAGCTAATTGTGTTTTCGTATGCTTCGTTTTAAAAAATTTATCAGTTTTAATTTTTAACGTGTTAAGTATCAGTATGTAAACAAAACCTCCTCGGGGAATCTTCAAAAAATTCTAAGGGTGTAAAAGTTTGAGAACCACTACTCTGGAACAGGGGTTGGCAGACTACGGCCCATGGGAATAATCTGATCTGTGGCCTGTTTTTGTACAGCCTGAGAGCTAAGAGTGGTTTTTACATTTTTTTTTTTTAAGATTGTATTTGTTTATTTATTTGTCAGAGAGAGCGTGAGCATGTGCGAGCACACTAGCAGGGGGAGTGGCAGGCAGAGGGAGACGCAGGCTTCCCGCTGAGCAAGGAGCCTGGTGTGGGGCTCCATCCCAGGACCCCGGGATCATGACATGAGCCAAAGGCAGACACTTAACTGACTGAGCCACCCAGGCATCCCTGGTTTTTACATTTTTAAAGGATTGTTCAAACACACATAAAAGAATATGCAACCGAGACCATATATGGCCTGCAAAGCTTAAAATATTTATCTGGCCCTTTACAGAAAAAGCCTTCCAGCCCCTGCTGTAGAATAATGAAGTAGGTTAGACAGTAACATATGGTCTATTATGTGCGAGGTGGTGTTGTGATCAACACATATGAATTCGGTGAAACCTTGCAACAACTTACTATCTATCTCTATTTTATAAGGGAGGAACTGAATCACAGAAAGTTTCAGTTGCTAGCCCAAAGTCACACAGTGGCAGAGGTAGGATTTGAACCTCTGACACCAGCGTTCTTGGTCATCACCATCCTGCTGGGCACAGGGTGGCACCAGCACTTCATCTGCCTAGCTTACACACTTCCCTCTCACCCGCTGTGGTCTGGCCCTCAGATGACAACGGTAGAGGCAGTGGAGTCCCCCGAGTCTCTGGCTGCTGTCGCTTACCTGCTGAACCTTGTCCTGAAGCGGTGAGTCCTGCCCCTGGTCTGAACTCGGAGTCTCTTGGGGAGAAGGGAACCGTTAAGTACCAGCTGGCGTTCTTCAACATGAGGCTCCCGGGGTGGCTTGGGATGTTGTACCGAGTGTGAGTGCCGGCGCCTGGGAAGGGGGCGGCCCTGCTCCCATGAGGCAATGGCAGAGGATCCCTGGAGGCCTGCAGGTGCGGGGAGGTAGGGAGAGGACTGAGATGAGCTGGTGAGGGCCCATCTCGTGGGTAATAGGGAATGGGTAGTGGGGAAGGGAGGAGGCGCGGAGCTCAGGTGCCGCCGAGAGCGCGCTGGAGTGGGGTCCGGAAGGGTGGGCTCCTGTCCTGGCTCCTGCTCGCTTGCTGAGTGACTGGGCCAGCACTGCCTCCCTCTCTCTAGCCTCTGCCTTCAGACCAGGGCTGGGCCTGCTCCAACTGCTCTAGGAGGCCCCCTGGGGTCCTGACTCTCTCTCTTCTCCCCGCACAGCGTGCCCAGCCCTGTGCTCATTAAGAAGTTTTCCGATACCTCCAAAGCCTTCATGGATATCATGTCAGCCCAGACCAACAGTGGCTCCACCTCTGCCCTCCGATGGGTTAGTGTCTCGGTCTCTTTCCCCTCCGCCGTCTTCCAGAGCCCCGCAGATTTGGCTGGAGCTTGGATACTCCCTGGGAGGGGAATAGGCACTATGTGGACCTCCGATGGATCCCCGTGTGATTTTCTGGAACTGGTGAGAACCTGGGCTCTTTTCCCACCTGGCTGAAGCAGGTGAAGCTGAGAGACTCTGACTTTGTCTTCAAGGTCCTCTCTTGCCTGGCCACCCTTCTGCGGAAGCAGGACCTGGAGGCCTGGAGCTACCCCGTGACCCTACAGGTGTACCATGGGCTGCTGAGCTTCACGGTGCACCCGAAGCCCAAGGTGAGGCTGCTGGGCCCCCAGAATATGGTGGGGGGCAGCCATTCTAGTAAGTGGGCTGGGGCTGGTCTGAGTAGGGGGAGTAGGAGAAGTTGCGCTGAGGGCTGGGCTCTTGCCCTGAGGTTTACTTTTTACCTCTGACACCTTTGCTTAGTCCTAGAAGGTGAGAGGCACCTCCTCATCCTACAGAAGGGGTGTTCACTGTCAGGCCCTCCTGAGTCCCTGCTGCCTCATTGGTCAGTGACAAGTTTAGCTACAGTGGCAGGAAGGGGCAGAGTGGGGCTTTGGAGTCTCATGGACCTCAGTTGGATACTGCATTCACCGCTCATGCTGTGACCTTGGGCAAGTTACTTAAGCTCTCCAAGCCTCGGTTTTCTAGTGGCAGAGTAGGGCTAGTAATACCAACCTCGCTGCAAGGGTGTGGGGTGACTCCAGTGTCCCTCACAGGCTGGTGCAGTTCCTAGCTTAGAGCAGGCGCTCAGCAAATGGTGGCCAGCCACCCCATTTCCTCCTGGAATGTAGGGCAGAGAGCATGTAATAGCACACAGTAGCAACAGTCCACGGTCATTCAAGGTGCTCAGCACACTTCCCCAGGTAGGGTCATGCCTCCTTCCCTGTGTATTCACGAGGCCTCTCCTGCACTTTCTTCAGGTCTCTGCTGCAATGTCACTTCACTGGAGTGACACTTAGGCGCCTGACCACTGTGTAAAAAGTAACAACCCTTGCTGTCTTGTCTGCAAAGTACTTTTACCTTCCGGTGTACATGTGTTTGTTTTCTGCCTGCCAAGAAGAGTGTGAGTTGTTTGCTCTGGTCACTGCCAGACTGCCAGCCCCATGGACAGTGCCTGGCTTGGTCACACTTGATATTGCGGGGTGACTGACCGAACTCCTGGAGTAAAGAGGAGGACACTACAGTTCAGAGATGAAGTGGTTGGCTTGCTCGAGGCCATTTGGGGAGTTAGCGGGAGAGCAGGGGTTGGAGCTGAGCTTTGTCTTACTGCCCAGCTCAGGAGTCTGCACACGGGCAGGCCTGGGTACAGCTTCGGCCGTGGAGGAGGCATGCTGTCGGTGTGCCTGGGCGTATGCTGACCGGCCTGGCCCCCCTCTCCTTGCCCCTCAGATCCGGAAGGCCGCCCAGCATGGAGTATGCTCGGTCCTCAAGGGCAGTGAGTTCATGTTTGGTGAAAAAGCCCCTGCCCATCATCCTGCTGCCATTTCCACTGCCAAGTTCTGCATCCTGGAGATTGAGAAGTCCGGAGGTGGGGAACCAGGTCGTTGGCGGGGTGGGTGGGGGCCGAGGCCCGCCTGGGATGGGGCTCACTGCAGAGGGTGGGCTGGAGGCTCAGCTCTGTCGTGTCTGCCAGGCTCCAAGGAGGCCACCACCACGCTGCACATGCTGACGCTGCTGAAGGACCTGCTGCCCTGCTTCCCAGAAGGCCTGGTGAAGAGCTGCAGTGAGACTCTCCTCAGGGTCATGACCTTGAGCCACGTGGTGAGCTCAGCCTGGGAGCCAGAGGCGTGTGCTGGGGTCAGGGGCTGAACTTCAGACCCCAGGCCCATGGTGCTGATGCTTGGGAACTTGCCGGTCAGGCCAGAAGCAGGACCTGGGGTCTCCCCATCCCAACCCTGCTCTTGCCTATGACCAAGGACGCCAGCCATTCTTGGTGTCAGATAGACCAGGCTGTCTTCAGGGTCCCGGTCCTTTTGGGAGCTGGCCTCGGGGATCAGGTCGAGGCACCAGCCCTCTCCCTGCTTGAGCTCTGTTTCAGCTGCAGGCATGGATCTGTTTGCTTTCTTTTTTTCTTTTTTTTGCTTATTTACCAACAAATTGGTACAGCGGCTTTAATACCTGAAACGATCCTCCCTGCATTTCTGTCATGCTAGCATAATTCTGTTAATCTTTGTATATCCTCTTGTAGTGTTTGTGTGCGTGTGTATTTTAAAGTATCTGTTATGTAAGTAACATGATCATCGTTTAGAAGGAAAAGCCCATTCAGAACAATTTGCTGTGTATCCTTTCAGACATTTTTTTTAGATAAACAAACAGATAAAAACCTGTGAAAATACAGCCATAATTATAGCCTGCCCACCACTTATAGCCTACTTTTACAGCCCTTCCGTTAAAAATGTTCGTGTTCCTCTGTTATCTTTGTTTAAATCATTTAAAAATTTTTCAGTAGCTGCCAAGCCTTCATAAAGTGACAGTCCTCTGAGTGTCTGGGTGTGGGGGGCATGCTTGAGGTCAGGGGCCTGGGTCTCTCCCCAGCCCACTGGCTGGAGTCAGAGGCTAAGGAGCCCAGGGCAGCCATGGGCTTTGTGGTCCCCCACTAAGCCTACATGTCCTTTCCAGTTGGTGACAGCCTGTGCCATGCAGGCCTTCCACAGCCTCTTCCACGCCAAGCCCAGCCTGGGCACCCTGTCAGCGGAGCTCAACGCCCAGATCATCACGGTGAGGCCTGACGGTGGAAGGGTATGGCGGTGGAGGGGTATGGCGGTGCTAGGGTGGAGGGGGCCTGTTACTTGTCTACAGAGTGAGCTTGAGTGGGCTTTCTGGACTGGCCCAGTGGAGGAGGCTAGTTGTCAAGCAGACAGGAAGCAGGCAGCTAGGAGACTGGCCACCGAAACCACATCAGTGTCCACAGGAGATGGGGCCTCCAACTCTTCACTTAGTTAACTTAATACACTATTTCAGCATGGTCTCATGCTATCACCCATACCTTGAGCAGAGGCTCTCAAATTTAGGGATCCCTGGATGGATTTGGGGAAGGAGACATAAACATCCCCCAAATCGTTTGCAGAATGTGCATATGTGTGCCCCTGTACATTTTTCCCAAGAAAGGCTCTGTGGCTTTTGTGAGATCCAAAGGATTGTGTGACCCAAGTTTTACTCAACTGCTTCTAGAGACTCTGACTCCATAGGAGCAGAATCGGGAGGGTTTCATGGAACAGGGAAAGACAGGACATGGGAAGAGCAAGGGGCCTGGCAGTTCCAGGGCCACATGTGCAGGCCTGTCACTGGGACATGCTGGTGTTTGGGGAGGGGAAGGGGTCATTGTCATTAGGCCACAGAAGACGCACTCACTCAGTCCCTTGCTTATTCCCTGTCCCACCTCTAGGCCTTATATGACTATGTTCCCAGCGAGAATGACTTACAACCCCTGCTGGCCTGGCTTAAGGTCATGGAGAAAGCCCACATCAACCTGGTCCGGTAGGTGTGGTGGAGGGGTGTCCTAGGGCCTCCAGCCAGGCCACCTGCTCTGTGGTGCAGATGGGAGGGACGTGAGCTGAAAGCTGGAGACGGATGGCAGTGTCTCCTTATCAAGTGTGCTGTAGACCAGCTCTGGTTCTGAGGCACAGGGCAGGATAGTGTGGCTTGTGTCAGCCATGGCTGGTGCTTTCCTGCCAGAGAAGTTACCAGCGCTCGAGCTCTAAGGAGCAGCAGGTGGGCTAAGCACACCTTGCTGGGGCCCTGGGGGTGGGGCCTGAGTTCTCTCCTGAGTCTTGTCACCCCCTGACTGAATCCTGTGCAGTTGGTTTCCTTCTCAGATGATCTCATGCACTTTCTGTGGCTTCACCCCTCTCCCCACCTGGGTTAACAATCCCCTCCTCTGGGGTTCACAGTCCTGCAAGCCCAGTGTCTGCTCTGTGTCTGTCAGAACACTCACATGTGAGCTTGGCCACTTCATAGTAGCCACTTGATAATTCTGCTTTTCCAGAATAAGGCTGAGAAGAAAATAAGTGTATCAGTTGGTGACTTGCGTTTTGCCTGGAGTGAGGGTCTCTAAGGGTCTCTAAGGGCCCTGGGGCCCCACCACACTGTGTCAGCCCTCCCCTCTGCTGAAGGGCTCCTGTCCACCTGCTCATTCGGGCCTCGTGCCCCGAGTGCTTTCCGTCATTGTTCATCTCACTCATCATAGCCACCCCGGGAAGAAGGTTCTAGCTTTTTCTTTTTTTTTTTTAATGTTTTATTTATTTATTCATGAAAGTCAGAGAGAGAGAGAGAGGCAGAGGCAGAGGGAGAAGCAGGCTCCCCCCCTAGCAGGGAGCCCGATGCAGGACTCGATCCCAGGACCCTGGGATCATGACCTGAGCCAAAGGCAGACGCCTAACGACTGAGCCACCCAGGCGCCCCTGGGCCCACATCCTTTATCTGCACTATCCATCTTTTACCTGGAGGTGCCAGAAAATGGCAAAATAGCCTTATTCTACTTCTCAGGATTCTTTTTTTTTAAGATTTATTTGAGAGAGAGAGTGCGAACGGAGGAGGGGCAGAGGGAGAGGGAGAGAAGCAGACTCTTCACTGAGCAGGGGTTCGATCCCAGGACCCTGAGATCATGACCTGAGCCAAGGTCAGACACTCAATTGACTGAGCCACCCAGGCCCCCTCTCCACATCTCAGGATTAATCCTACCAGCAAGCCTCCTACAATTGTGCCATGATATACGTCCCAGGCTGTTTGTTGTAATGCTATAGGTAACAGCAAAAAAACCTAGAAACGAAACACAACCTAAATGTGTCTGAGGAGAGGACTGGTCAATATACAGTGAGATATTATGCAGCCATTTAGAAGTTACGGAAGTAGAGAGGTACATGCTGACACAGAAAGACCCCCAAGACGTATTGAGAAGGGCATGGATGGTGTGACTCTCTGTGTACTCTGGAGCGAGACTACCAGTGTGAATCCTGACTCCTCCCTCCCACTTGCGACATGGCCTTGGGCAAGTTACTTGACTTTTCTGTGCCTCAGGTTCCTCACTTACAATAAATGGGAATGGTCATAGGACTTAATCTCGGTTGTCACAAAGTTTAAATGAACAAATGTATATCAGATCAGTGCTTGGCATATGAAAAGTGTTACATAGACGTTAGCATACGTTACTTTCTATGTTTATGCATGTGTAACACCTTCTGGAAGAGTATTTGAAAAACTTAACCTTGATTTTCCTCCGGAAAGTGCATCTGAAGGTCATTCTGGGAGAAAGGTGTGATAAAGAAAGCATAGTCTTTACTTTATATTCTGAAGACCTACTTGAATTTTTTACCATGTGTGGCTATTAACTTGAATGACAGCACTTTTTAAAAATTGCCCATTAGAAGGGCCCTGTAGAACCCTACAGATCAGTGACTGTCACTGGACCTGGGCCATGTGGGTCCCTGAGGCCCAGGACCAGGCCCCACAGAAGTCTTTTGTCTTTCTTCACAGACTGCAGCGGGACCTGGGGCTGGGTCACCTCCCTCGCTTTTTTGGAGCCGCGACCACCTGCCTCCTCTCCTCTCACTCACAGGTGGTGACAGCTGCCACTCAGAGCCTTCAGGTACCCCAGCCCCAGCCCCAGCTTTAGGGGGGAAAGCAGAGAGTGCAGAGGGTTCTACTGGCTGCCTTGTCTCTCCTGGAGCTCGCCCCAGACCTCTAGCTACATCCTGGGGAGGAGGTTCTCGGGATGAGGATAGGCTTCCTAGAAGTGTCCAAAAGCAGTCACTTTTGCTAGAAGGGCTGAGTGGTGCTGGGAGGCTGCTTTAGGCCCAGACAGCTGTGGCCTCTTTTTTGTAGGAGCTCCTGAAGGAATGTGTCGCTCCCCACATGGCCAGCATTGGCTCCGTGACCTCTTCAGCCTCCGGCCCTGCCCAGTATATCTCCAAGATGTTCAGGTAAGAATATAGCATCCGCCTTAGGAGGGAATAAGGTGTACCTTCTAGAAAGTTCCTTATAATGACAGGTGTTCCACTTGTCACTTACTGTGGGCATGTGCGCGGTGCCAGAGCAGCTGCTGTTGATTTGAGCACTGGCCACATTCCAGGTGCATTCGTGTGGTACTCATGAGTATAGATTCCAAACCGATCATCTGGGGCAAGTTCCCCCATGTCTTCCATGTCAAATACTGCAGGGTCCTCATCTGTCAAAGGTTACTGGTGGAGGTGAGGATTGAATGAGGGAGCGTGTGTAAAGTTCTCAGAACTGTATCTGGCACGGAGTTAAGTACTCAGTGAATAGGGAGATATGTACTGACCCCCACTTTGCAGATGGGCAGGCAGACCCCCACCCCACTAGGAAGTGGCAACCTGACAGCAGAGCCCACTGTTGTTCACGTGCTGTGCTACTCTCCACACCTGCAAGAGGAGCCATCCACAGACATGGCCACTGACCCGTCCTCGCCCTCCCTGCCTCCATTGAGGAGCCTCAGAGCACCACAGACACTGCAGTGGTCCTGGGAAAGGAGCTATCATCCTTGGTGTCTCCTCTGGGCCTGTGTGCTCAGCTCCAAGGTGTGGTGCTTTGGGTACTGCTCCTTGTGAGGAAATGGACCTGTTGCCTGTGGATACATCTGTGGTGAAGTTTCAGGAAAACTCAGAAATCGAGCCACCTCTAGCTCACCCTTTCCCCGCATTGACCTCTATTGGCCATTCTTGCCTTACATTTCCAGGAGGCTTGGTGCCGCTCTCCCCACTCGGCCCAGACCACCTGCTCTACCTGGGCATCCCATCCTGGGTCGGACTGGGAAAGCATGAGACAGTGACCGAGCATGGGCTTTGGGGGCCCAGTGTGGCCACTAGCAGAGTGACCCTGGCAGGTTATTTCATCTCCTGGAGCCTCAGTTAAGATGGAGGAAACAACGTACCTCACAGAGTTCTCCCTAAACAGTAGGATAACATCAATGAAACTCAGCACAGGGTCTACATCATAAATGCTAGTTCTACCCCTTGGCCTTTCCTGGGGCTCCACGCATACTGGCCAGCTGGTGGTCTGTAGCTCATGGTGCCAGCTGTTGACTTCCTGATGGGGGCCCAGGTGAGCGTGAACTTGGCCCTGACTGTCTGTTCCCATGGCAGGGCAGTGGAGGAAGGCCTGACATACAAATTCCACGCGGCATGGAGCTCCGTGTTGCAGCTGCTGTGTGTCTTCTTCCAGGTCTGTGGGAGGCAGGCCCATCCTGTGATGAAGAAGGTGAGCTGGGGAGCTGCTGGGGCCAAGGCCGGAGCTGGTGATTGGGCTGGTGGACTGTGGGCTCCCAGAGTGGTCACCTGTTACTTCTGCACTTTACCCCACGTTATACCCCTGATGGCTCCCACAGCAGGTGCCCAGCACTGTGTCTCCAGGAAGGTGTCTGAGCTGACATGGGAGAAACAGAAAGAGGGGTGGGACCTCCCCTGGCCTCTCGGCCAGTAACTGCTCAGTAGTCCTGGCCGGAGTGGATGGCTTTGAATAGGGAACCAGTGTGACTCTCCCTCACCCCTACCCCCTGTCTTTTGTTCTTAATTCTCTGAATTTCCTGTAACAAGGGATTATGGTGTTTTAAGCAGCCTTAGGTCCCAGAGAGATTACTATAGCCCAGAGTAAACCATTTAAGGATCAGGGATCCCCTTGGGATCCTCCCCAGCTGGGGAGGCAGGCCCCAGACCCCTCAGCAGCAGCTCCCAGGCTCATGGGACCTTCGCTGAATTCCACCATTGCTGGTTGGAAGAAAGGAGCCACCCTGGGACGGCAAGGGCTTCAAGAAACCTGGCCCCTAATAGGTTAGATTGATGAACTTGGCTTCCTACAAGTGAGGCCCTGGGGGGCTGGGGGGCTGTAGTGGGCCAGAGGGCACAGCTCTGTCTTGAGGGGCATCCACTCCTCAGCGTCTACTAATTTGCTAGTTGTCACACATGGCTGTGTCTTTTCCCTTTGCCAGTTTCCCCTTTTTCAAGATAAACTGGAAATCTTTGTATGTGAAATTTGATTTTTACATGTTACTAATAAATACAGAATTTTTAAAATTCTTGGGGGCATTGGAGAGAGATGAGGCTTCTCAGTAGGTTAAATTTGGTTATCGGGGGGCACCTGGGTGGCTCAGTCGTTAGGTGTCTGCCTTTGGCTCAGGTCGTGGTCCCAGGGTCCTGGGATCGGGCCCCTCATCGGGCTCCCTGCTCGGCGGGAGGCCTGCTTCTCCCTCTCCCACTCTCCCTGCTTGTGTTCCCTCTCTCGCTGTGTCTCTTTCTGTCAAATAAATAAATAAAATATTTTTAAAAAATTTGGTTACTGGTTTGTGATCTCTGACCTAGAGCTTAACGTGGGCTCGTGCTCCTGACCTCATCTTCTTCTTCGAGAATTTGGCCCAGACTCAGCTCTGGGTGCCTGCTCTGTGAGCACGCCTTGATGTATCATCTTGTGTCTTTTTGCTCCAGTGCCTCCAGTCCCTGTGTGACCTGCGCCTCTCCCCCCATTTCCCTCACACGGCAGCTCTGGATCAGGCCGTGGGGGCTGCGGTGGCCAGCATGGGACCCGAGGTGGTTTTAGAGGCTGTGCCTTTGGAAATTGATGGCTCTGAGTAAGTGCAATTCTGGCTGTCTTCCTTACAAGTCCCGGGGCAGTCAGCCAGCTTGTTCTCCTTCAGCAAGGCGTTCACTCTTTGGGGTACAGTTTGTGTGTGTCGCGTGGGGGCCAGCGGGAAAGGCCACTGCAGGGCTTAAGCAGCGGGCCGTGTGCTGCTGGGTGTGCTGCCCGCTCACCGGGCCTCGCCTGCCTCTCCCAGGGAAAATCTGGATTTCCCACGGAGCTGGCTGCTGCCTGTCATCCGGGACCACGTCCGGGAAGCACGACTTGGTTTCTTCACCACCTATTTCTTACCCCTGGCTACCACCCTGAAGAGCAAAGGTATGGGCCCCGCCTTAATCCTGAAGCCTTGGCTGGAAGGGGTCAGGAAGGGCTCCTAGGACATTGGGCCCTGTCCCTCTGCCAGGCAGGTGGCCAGCCAGTGCTTAAAGGCCTTCCTCAGGGGGGCTGTCCCTCCCTTTGCTTAGAGGCACAGCCAGGCATCTCCCTTTCACAGAACCCTGCCCTGAGGCCAACAGTGGCCTCCTCTCCTACTAAGGAGATAGACAAGTACACAACGATTTATATATATGCAGAGCTATTCCTAGTAAAATATCTGACCCAACCTATGTGTTCCTCAGTAGGGCTCTGGTGAACTTAGTTAATGATAAAGCCCCACTGTGGGCCACGGTGTGGTCTTTGTGAAGAGAGGGAAACGTTACGCAGGAACGGGCATGTTTAGGAGATGGCAAGTTGAATGCATTAGATTCCGATCTCAGCTGAGCCACACCACAGGTGGGTGACTGAGCAAGTTGATTCAACTCCTCTGGGTCTGCTCCTCATCAGTGGACTCAGCGATAATTGCCATGTGAGTGGTAAATGCAGTAGGTCACATACGTGCATAGGACACAGCCTACCACTTAGAAACCTTACTGTCAAGTAAAACCAGGTTCTGGAACAATGTTTGTACAGTACTGTCCTGTTTATATTTTTAAAAGTGTGTGTGTGTGTTTATAGAAACGTAAAGGAGTCAGAGGAGGTCGTGCCTATCCCTGCGGGAGTAAGATTATGAGGGGACATCCACTGCCTGTTCTATGTAGATCTTTTAAATTTTTTTAGAATGAACAAGTATTATGTTTCAAATTGTGGGGAGGGAGGAATCACCCACATTCCTGTCCTCATTATTGGGCTTTTGGTTTTGGTAAAAATGAGGCCTGCTGGCCTGAAGGGTACCCGGGGTCCCACCATGTCCTTGTGTCACACGCAGCAATGGATCTGGCGCAGGCGGGCAGGACAGTGGAGTCCAAGATCTATGATACGCTCCAGTGGCAGGTAGGGGATCAGCTGAGGGGGACATGGGTTGGATGGCGCAGGGGCCTGAGTTGCTGGGCATCACTCTCCTTGACCATCACCCCCCCCAGATCTGGACCCTCCTGCCTGGGTTCTGCACGAGGCCCACAGATGTGGCCGCCTCCTTCAAAGGGCTGGCGCGGACACTGGGCACGGCCATCAGTGAGCGCGCAGACCTGAGGGTCACTGTGTGCCAAGCCCTGCGAACCCTCATCACCAAGGGCTGCGATGCAGGTATGTGTGGGCTCTGGGGCCGGGGGCGAGGAGGGGGATGGTTGTGATGGCCCAGGTCTCCTGGCCTGCTGTGCCTCACTGCCTGAGCCGTAGCTAATGCTTTGCAAGGACCTGGGGCTTCTGCTGGGGACCCAAGGAGTTAATAGGACAGTAAGCTGCCCCTTTTCTCTCTTTACTCCCACTGTGCTGACAGCTGCTGGGTGTTGTCCAGCCAGTGTTAAGGGCTTCCTCATGTGTCTGGCTCTTGGCTGATGCACAGGACAGAGCTGTGGAGGAGCATAAAGCATGGACACCTCTTGTCCCAAAGAAGCCCCAAATCTATGGGCTCCAGGTCCTGTCCTCCAAAAGAATGCCTCTGGGCTGCAGCCCTAACAGCCTTCGAGGTGGGGTTGACTCCTGCCCCTCTTATGCAAACTTTGGTCCTCCTGCCAGAGGCTGACCGTGTGGAGGTGAGCCGTTTTGCCAAGAACTTTCTGCCAATCCTCTTCAACCTATACGGGCAGCCTGTTGGAGCCGGAGACACCCCAGCCCCTCGCCGGGCTGTGCTGGAAACTGTCAAAACTTACCTGACCATTACAGAGCCTCAGGTGAGCTGGTGGAGGGGAGGGAGAACACTGTTGGGTGAGTGACTGTTGGGTTGTGTGTGTTGGCAAGGCCCCACCTGCCAGGGCTCACTTGGGCTCTGCCACCCCGGGGATAGGGCACCAGATACCAGCATCGGCTGGATCGAGGCTTCTATAGGAGGTTGCGGGGGGGTTGCAGTTCTGTGACCTGCTCCTGTTCTGTATTTCTCTCTTCACCAACTCCCTCCTTTTCATCCCCTTGGGGCTGCCAGTTGGTGAACAGCTTCCTGGAAAAAGCCAGTGAGAAGGTGCTGGACTCTGCTAGCTCTGACTTCACCAGGTAAAATGCCCTGCTCAAGCTGGGGCAGCCCAGGGAGCCAGAGGGTGTGTCGAACAGAAGCCCTGTGGCTTCTCTCTGGAATTACTTAGGAAAGTCTTGAGATAGTGAATGTCCTAGCTCTACGGTGAAGCCTGACGGGCTCCTTCCTGGAGAGGCATTAGAGCCTGCTAGGAGGGATGTGGACCCTGGCAATACACTGCCCAGGCTCAAATCCCAGCTCCACTAGTTACGAGCTGTGTGACCTTGGACAAGTTACTTAGCTGCTCCATGCCCTCTGTGTCCTCATCTGTGAAATTCTGCACGATAATAGACTTGCAACAGGGTTGTTGTGAGGACCGAAGGCTTGAACGCACATAAAGCCCCTGGAACCACACCTGGTTCCTTATGGCGAAATTGGGTACAAGCTGTGATTGTTGTTCACAGGCTCCTTCAGGGCCCCTGGTCCTCCTCACCCCGACTTCTCCCATCTCTGTACCCAGTAGATAGAAAGGCACTGGTAATCTGTGCCCTTCTCCAGCCCCCCTAAGCCCATCCTTGGTCTCTTGCCCTGAGCAGATTGTCTGTGTTGGACCTGGTTGTTGCCTTGGCTCCTCACGCAGATGAAGCAGCCATCAGCAAGCTGTACCTCACCATCCGGCCCTACCTAGAGGTGAGCCGTGTAGGCTGGCGTCCCACGTGACCACATCTGGGCGAAAAGGGGACTCCTTGGAAAGGTTTCTTGTCTGGACCATTCGGGCGGACACGGAAGTCCAGGGCGGGGCCAGCTAACCTCAGGAGAGTTGTTCTGGGGAAGTAACAGAGCTCCTTTGCGAGGGCAAGGAGTTAGTCAGGCAAAGAAGGGGAGAGGGCAGTGCTCCAGCCAGAAAGGTGAGTGGGCACACAGGCCTTGATGTGTGCCAGGCACTGCAAGTTCACGCTGCTGGATGAATATCACTTGAAGCTGGTGAGTGGAATCGAGTGGAGGCTGGGGTGGCTTCTCTCCCTGCAGCATCTCCTGCCCGGCACAGAGTTAACACCCCCACCCCCACCTCACCCCTGTCCATACTCCGCCGGCCTTCAGACCTCTTGAGCTCCAGAGGCAGGTCCTGGTCCCAAATCCCCCCCCCACCCCCCAGTGCTGGTCACAGTTAACGGTGGCTGTTCTGTGACTCTAGTAGGACAGTGGTGGGGGGCGGGTGGATGGATAGATGGGGTCCCCAGAGTCCCCTTCCTCACCCAACCCTGACCGCTATGCTCTCTCCCAGAGCAAGGCCCACGGAGTACAGAAGAAGGCCTACCGGGTGCTGGAGGAGGTGTGTGCCAGCCCCCAGGGCCCCGGGGCCCGCTTCGTGCAGAGCCACCTGGATGACCTAAAGACGACCATGCTGGACTCGTTGCGGAGCACTTCCTCGCCTGCCAAGAGGGTGAGGCCTCCAAAGCAGCCGCGCTCTCCCTGCAGGAGGATGGGCGACACCAGGGGAGGACCACCCTGGAGATTGGGGACTCAAGGGGCACAGGGGGCATTGAGGGGTCCTAACTGTCATTCCCCCCTGACCTGCAGCCCCGTTTGAAGTGCCTCATACATATCGTGAAGAAGCTGTCAGCTGAGCATGAGGAGTTCATCACTGCCCTCGTCCCAGAGGTGAGGGGTGCAGGAGAGGGGTGTATGTGTGTTTTGAGGGGTTCCTTGTAGTGTGGCTTCTGAGGACCTGTCAGGATCAGGAGAGAGCAGTATGGGGGTTAGGGGTGACTCGGTTCTCTGCCTGGGAGCATGGGTGCCCCTCCTGCCCCCTTTTGCCTCAGGCCACCAACCAATCCCATGGTGGCCAGCTCCGGAGCATGTGTTCAAGGGGTTGTCCCGGCAGGTGATCCTGTGTACCAAGGAGGTGTCGGTGGGTGCTCGGAAGAATGCTTTCGCCCTGCTGGTGGAGATGGGCCATGCTTTCCTTCGGTTTGGACCGAACCAGGAAGGTGAGGTGTGGGTGACCCGGGGCTGGGGTAGATGCTCTGCTCACAGGCCTTGGGGAGGCACCCCTCCAAACCACTGGCCAAAGAGAAGAGGTGGGGAGAGCCGCCTGGCTCTGGGGCTGGGCAGGCTGCTCCTCTCTGGCCGGGAGTCCCCTTCCCAGGGGGGCCCAGGGCGCAGGGGCAAGGGGCTCTGGCCTCGTGTGACTGCCTTCCTCTTACCTCCCAGAGGCCCTGGAGCGCTATCTCGTCCTGATCTACCCGGGCCTCGTGGGCCCCGTGACCATGGTCAGCTGCAGCATCCTGGCCCTGACCCACCTCCTGTTTGAGTTTAAAGGTGAATGTTGCTTCCTTGAAAGCCTGGGGAGCCCTCAGGCTAGGAAAACGCCCAGAAGGTCAGGATAAGGTCATTACCAGAATAGGGTAGCTACCACCTTCCTTCCTCGAGGGAGGAGAAAGAGCCAGAACCAAGCCTGGCTGCCTCTTGTCCCCTCTGCTGCCCGAGTCGTCTTTCCTGCCCGCCTGCAGCTGCCTCATGGCCCACTGTCAGAGTGGATCAGAGGAGGTCAGGTCCTGTACCCGGATGTTAGTCCTGCCTCTTACCAACCATGGAACACCTTGCGCAAGTTTATGGACCTCTTAGAATTTCAATTTCTTACCCCTAACATGGGGGAGAAAAACAGGACTTGCTCACAGGTTGGCTGTACTCTATGGGGAGTGACTTAGGACCGTGCTGGGCACACAGGAGTCCCCCAAATGTTAGTTCCACCTCATGTGACCTGACAGGGATCTTGGGTCTGGATGGGGTCCCAGGCGTCTCTGACAGTGGCCCTCTGGTCCTCCACAGGTCTCATGGGGACCAGCACGGTAGAGCAGCTGCTGGAGAATGTGTGCTTGCTCTTGGCTTCCCGCACCCGTGACGTGGTCAAGTCGGCCCTGGGCTTCATCAAGGTGGTGGGAGTTGTCGTGGACGTGGCGCACCTGGCCAAGCACGTGCCGCTGGTGGTAAGTGCCCCCTTTCTCCTCAGTGGGTAGCAGCCTGGCCTCTGGCCTGCTGGCATGGACCCAGTGAGCCTGAGGCCAACAAGTCCCAAACATGTGTTTAGCTGTGCACTATCTCGTGGAACAGGTCATGCAGGAGCCCTGGAAAGGACCAGTAGGGTAACACGTACCCGGTGGGAGTGAGGAGGGTGCGTGGTGCCAGGCCACCTCTTGTGACCGGCCCCCTCCCCCTCCACAGAAGCAAGCGCTCTGCAGGCCAAAGGCCAGGAGGCAGGGCCACCTTTGTTTTACAGATGGAGAAACTGAGGCCAGAGATTTCCCCAGGTCACAGTGCCAGTGAGAGGGGCCCTGGGACCAGAACACAAAGCTCAGAACTGACCCTCGGGACTCTCCCCCAGTGGGGCCCCTCATCTTACTTTCCTTTTCCTCGCTTGCATGTTGACCTTCTGGGTTCAAGGAAGCTCCTCTGGACAGCCCTGCTGGTTGCAGAAGGGCCTGCAGAGCCCCCTGGGGTTGGGTCCCGGCCCCTCACCGGGGTCTGTCCCGCCCCTACCTCCACTGCCTCAGTGTTTCCCTTCCAGCTGGGCAAGGTCGCATCAGACCTCCAGGTCCCTCTTGCCTCTTGTCTTCGTATCGGGCCTTGGGTCAAGGCAAGAAAGGGCAGGTGGGGGTCAAGGTAGCCTGCCCCGACCCTCCCAAGCCGCCTCATTGGGGACCAGAGGTGAGAAGGGCTAGAGCAGCGGTCTGTCATGGGGTGCTGAGAATTTATAAAAGCCTTTCAAAGGATCGTTGGGGCCCTGTGCCCCCAGCCCTGTCTGGAGACACTGCAGAGAGTGAAATCTGCCACCCATTCGTGGGTCCCAGCCCAGCCTGACGAAGGTGTGAGAATAGTCCAGCCCGAGATGAACGCAGCGTGGTAGGAGGGATGTGTGGAGCCCAGAGAAGCTTGGTGGTGTTGGGGCACAGCGTGAGCCGTGGCATCAGAGAGACCTGGGCTGACTGCTGCCCCTGGTCATGGAGCAGCCACTCAACTCTCTGTGCCTCAGTTTCCTCGTCTGTAAACTGGGGGTCATGATCGATCTGCCTCGTGGGTTGTTGTAAGGATTCAGTGAGGTAATGCAGGTGAGATGCCAGACACTGTTCAGAAGACTCTGAAGCTATAATCTCGGAAGGGTAGTCGTGGATTGTCACAGAGGAGGCTTTAGGGGGAAGGCGGAGGGCCGCCCAGGTTGTGAAAACACAGTCGGACCAAGGGGTGGGTGAGGAGCAGGGTTGCTGGGGCCCTCGCCCCTTCGCCGTGTGCCTGGTCTGCAGTGCGGTGGGGGGGCAGGCAGGGCGGAGGGCGCCCCTGACCCCTCGCTGCTCTGCTCGGCAGATGGAGGCCATCGGGAAGCTTTCAGACGACATGCGGCGGCACTTCCGCATGAAGCTTCGGAACCTGTTCACCAAGTTCATCCGCAAGTTCGGGTCTGTGCGCCCGACTGAGGGGGGAGGGCCAGGGAGGAGTTGGGGGGTCCGAGTCCCTCCCCTGTGGCTGAACGCTCCTACTTCCGGAGAGCACTCTGTGGCCGGCGCGCCTCAGCAGCCCCTCGTTGCCCCGCAGGTTTGAGCTGGTGAAGGGGCTGCTGCCTGAGGGGTACCACAAAGTCCTGACAAACATTCGGAAAGCCGAGGCCCGCGCCAAGCGGCACCGTGCTCTGAACCAGGCTGCCATGGGAGAGGGTCAGCAGGAGGAGGAAGAGGAGCCTGCCCAGGGCAAAGGCGACAGGTAAGCCCCATAGCGCGGTCCTGGGGAGCTGGGCTCCCTCAGCCTGCAGCCTGCCCAGGTCATGCTCAGCTGCCCCCGCCTCTCCTGGGAACACCGGGACGTGCCACTTCTCTGTCCTTAGCATCGAGGAGATTTTGGCCGACTCGGAGGAGGAGGAGGAAGAGGAGGGGGAGGAGGAGGAAAGGAGCCAGGCCAAGGAGCATCGGAGGCTGGCCCGACAGAGGAGCCAGGCGTGGCTGAAGGAGGGTGGCGGGGATGAGCCCCTCAACTTCCTGGACCCTAAGGTGGCCCAGCGAGTCCTAGGTAAGCAAGAAGCGGCCGGCACGTGAGTCCAGGAAACAGGCTTGCCTTGGTGCCGAGCTCAGGGGTTGGGGGTGATCTCCACGGAGGCCAGCGGGCACCCCTCGCCGCCACACACCCAGAGCATCGTGCTGCAGGCACCCGTCTTGTTGGTCGGGAGGAGGCTGTGGGTGGGTCAGGACCGACCGGCCGCCTCCTCACTGCCCAACTCTGCCACGCCAGCCACACAGCCTGGGCCCGGCCGGGGCAAGAAGAACCATGGCTTCAAGGTGAGCGCCGATGGCCGCCTCATCATCCGGGAGGAGGAGGAGGGCGATGCTGCCGCGGCCAAGACGGAGGAGGAGGAAGGCGCGAAAGGTGGGACCGTCGCCCGTTCTAGGGACACGAGTCTGGCCCGGGCAGGGCTGCACTCGCGTGTTCGTTCCTTCCCTCCTGGTTGGTGCCCTCATTCATTCGGTGCCCACTTGCTGGGGGAGCGTAGGTAACAGCAGAAATAAGGAGCTTGGAGCTAAGGCGACTTCCTCAAACTTTTTGAGTTTCTCAAACTTTTTTGACCACGTTAAGAAATCTTGCTCTTGCAAAGCACCCGTTCACACAGCACACATAGAATTCAAACAAAACTTTCAAAATGCCCAACTTCCTCTTAAGCATGCGTGACGCACTTTGTCAGCCTCTGTTCTGCTCTGCTGCTTTCCTTATCCCATTTTTTCTTTTCTCTTCCTTTTTTTTTTCCTGTTTCTTGTTTTGTTTTTGAGTTTGTTGTTGTTGTTGTTGTTGTTTGTTAACGTAAACTTGGCTGAGGCCCGGAAGCTCATGTAGAGGTCGGAAGACCCAGGCTCCGAGCCTGTCCCCTTCCTGACTGCATGGTCCCCTGTTGTCCAGGAGCCACCCTGGCGGGAAGTCTCAGTCCTGTGGAGTCTTTTCCTGTTCCCCCTCCCCCGTGTCATCCGTTGAATCAGAAAGCTTGTCTTCTAACATTTATCTGCCTTCCTTTTTTTTTTTTTTTTTTTTTAACTTTTTTTTTTTTAAGATTTTATTTATTTGAGAGAGAGAGAATGAGAGATAGAGAGCACGAGAGGGAAGAGGGTCAGAGGGAGAAGCAGACTCCCCGCTGAGCAGGGAGCCCGATGTGGGACTTGATCCCGGGACTCCAGGATCATGACCTGAGCCGAAGGCAGTCGCTTAACCAACTGAGCCACCCAGGCGCCCTATCTGCCTTCCTTTTTTTTTTGGTTCCCACTGCCATGATCCCTGAGCCCTTGACTCACTGCAGACTCCTAACTAGCGTTCTCACGGCGGCCCCTGCACCCGGCTTACCTGATGTGTGACCAGGGACAATCACTAACCTCTCTGTGCCTTAATTTCCTCACTCCAAAATGGGCCTCATGCCAATACCTACTTCAGATGTTTGTAGATGATGTGGATAGCCAGAGCAGCCATGTCTGTGTTTGGTGGAAGGGTGACCAAACTGGTTCTGCATCCGGTCCCGCCACCATCCCCTCTCACTGCACTCTACGGTCCAGTCTCCTTGCTCCCTTCTTTCCCAGACGTCTTTGGTGCTGAGAACACCCCTCGCTTCTCCTTCTGCCTCCCTGCTCTTTAAGATCCAGCCTCAGTGCTTTTATGTGGCCTGTATGTGGCCCCAGCCTTCTGGCCTCGTCCCCCTGCACTTCTGGAAAGCCTGGGTACCGCCGAGCATGGGGCACGTCATCCCAGGTTGTCTTGTGACATTATTTGCTTATTGATTGACTTCGCTTGAGTGTGTCCCCCCCGCCACCAGCCAGCAATTTCATACTTTTAAACTGATAACTTTCTTAGAAAATTGTGGGAAAGTACACGTAATATAAAACTTACCACGTGAAACCATTTTTGAGCATGCGGTGGACTGGTGCTCAGTATGTTCCCATTGTCTTACAACCAATCTCCACAACCCTTCTCAGCTACAAAACTGACACTCCCTGCCTGTTAAACAACTCCTCCTGGTCCCCACCCCAGCCCCTGACAGTCACCATTCCGGAATCTCTCTCTAATCATTTGAATCTGGGTCCAAATCTAGGTGCCTCATGTAAGTGGAATGATGCACTCTCTTTCTGTGTGTGACCGGCGTATTTCTCTCAGCGTGGTGTCTGCAGGGTTCATCCGTGCTGTAGCGTGTGGCAGAGTTCCCTTTGTCTACACAAACCCTTGGCTCTTTTTTTTTTTTTTTTTTTTAAGATTTTGTTTATTTATTTGAGAGAGAATGAGAGACAGAGAGCACAAGAGGGAAGAGGGTCAGAGGGAGAAGCAGACTCCCCGCCGAGCAGGGAGCCCGATGTGGGACTCGATCCCGGGACTCCAGGATCATGACCTGAGCCGAAGGCAGTCGCTTCACCAACTGAGCCACCCAGGCGCCCCCTTGGCTCATTTTAATTGAGATGTTTGTTTTGTGTTGTTGAGTTGTGGGAGGCCTTCACATAGTCTGCATATTAACCCTATATCACCTGTGTGATTTGAAAACACATTCTTTCATTCATTCTGTAGAGTGCTTTTTTAGTCTGCTGTGTCCCCTGACACACGGAAGTTCTAAAGTTTTGCGATAGTCCAATTTATCTGTTTTTACTTGGGTTGTCTGTGTATTTCCTTGGTTCATACTTTTTTTTTTAAAAGATTTTATTTTTTTTATTATTTATTTGAGAGAGAGAGTGAGAGAGAAAGTACAAGAGGGGGTAGGGTCAGAGGGAGAAGCAGACTCCCCACTGAGCAAGGAGCCTGATGTGGGACTCGATCCCGGGACTCCAGGATCATGACCTGAGCCAAAGGCAGTCGCTTAACCAACTGAGCCACCCAGGCACCCCCTTGGCTCGTTTTAATTGAGATGTTTGTTTTGTGTTGTGGAGTTGTGGGAGGCCTTCACATAGTCTGCATATTAACCCTATATCACCTGTGTGATTTGAAAACACATTCTTTCATTCATTGTAGAGTGCTTTTTTAGTCTGCTGTGTCCCCTGACACACGGAAGTTCTAAAGTTTTGCAATAGTCCATTTTATCTATTTTTACTTGGGTTGTCTGTGTATTTCCTTGGTTCATACTTCTTTGGCTCATTCCGTCACAGTGCTCAGCACATAGAGGGCAAAAAAAGAAAGGGATTCTCAAGTAGGAGAACGAAGCTGTCCTCCCGGTAAAGCAGAAAACATCTGTGGGGCTGGGGCGTGCCTGACTCCCCAGGAAACCCAGGGCTTGCTTAGGGTCTCAAAACAAGCTGTGTTTATCTCGGAAGTGGGATCACCACTTCCTTAAAGGGGCCATCATCCCTGGGGCCTAGGATGGGAAAGATAAAGGGGCGGTCGGTGTTCAGGGGTCTTGCCTCCCCCAGAAGGACACAGGTTTTCTGGGACTGGAGTTGCCAGCTCTGTCGGCCTGAAGAGCCAGGAGGAGGAAGGGTGAAATGTGTGTGGGCTTTGGGCAAACAGAGGTGCTCCCTGCCTGCTCACAGGCCTTTTTTCCTTTTGGTTCCAGGGGAGGATGAAGAGATGGCTGACCTGATGGAAGACATGGGTGTCAGGAGTGTGAGTACTTCCTTTGATGGGGGGCTGTGCCCTCAGGGCAAAGCCTTGGGCTGACAGCGTCTCGGCCATCTTTCCGTAACTCTCCCCTCCCCCTCGCCACGCACATACCCACCTGCCCTGCTTCCCGGGTGCACGGGAGAGCCTTGCAGTGGTGTGGAGGGGGGCAGTCCAGAGGGTGTGGTGTGTGTTACAGGACGTAGTGTAATGGGTGACTGCTCTGTGGGGCCTGGGGGGGCTCTGAAGCACCCGATGCTTCTGTGTGGGCTGAGCTGTCCAGCTGAAGGAAGAAAGGCAAAGCCCTTTATCGCTCCACCGAGGACACAGGCTGTGTGACCTGCAAAGTCAGCAACTGGCCAGTGTGTTCCAAGGGGCAGGTTCCTGCACAGGGCAGGGGCAGCCACCATTGAGAAGTGCAAAGGGCCCCATGCGTCACCTCACCTAATCCTCACAGGTGACGGAGACTCTTATCCCCATTTCCAGAGGCGGCTTACAGAAAGTAAGTAGCCTGCCCAAGGTCACAAGGGTTGTTAGATGCAGAACGGGGATTTGAACCCTGGCCTTCCAGTCTCCTGAGCCCAAGAATTTAACCCCCTTGGCTACCTCCCAGGATGGAGTGCAGCCTCTCACCTGCTCCACCTGAACCAACGAGGGTGATGTGGGCCCAACCCCTCACTGTCCTTCCCAAGCCCAGCAAACAGCACTTCTGGGGGCATTTTGGAGCAGTGTCTTCCCTCTCTGTCCTCTCAGACTGTGGCCGGTCCTTCCAGCCTTCCTAGGTGTCCCCCTTGGGACAGGGAAATAGGCAGGGGATACAGTATTAGTAGTGAAGATGCAGTCCTGGGGTCCCATTCTGGCTTCAGCCTGACCTTTCAAACTCAGTTCCTCACCTGTAAATTTTGTAGAATTATTGGCTGGTTTGAGGAGATTGGACATGTCAAGCGCATGAGTATAGTATCTGATGGTCTTTTCCTCAGATTACTGCTTTCGTTAATAACATATTCACAGATACCCTGTCCCTGGCCAAATGTTCATCTTCCCACCAGGGCCCAAGGAGCTACCTTGTTATCAGAGCATTGCACCCATGCAGAATTCCATTTGGAGACCTGGGTGAAAAGCAGACATGAAAGATCAGAGAATTACAGGGTCCAAGGGTACCTGAGGGTCTGAGAGACCCCTGATGCAGGAGGCCCCCTCTGAATAGGAGCGTGAGCCTAGGTCGAGATACCCAGACAGGCACTTGGAGCCCTGGAACAGGAGTTCTGTGTGAAGCAGCCAGATGAGATTGCATGCAGGGCCCGGGCTGGAACCTTGCTTCTGTGCTGTCCAGCTGTGTGATCTGAGACAGTTCTTACCCCCTTTGAGCCTTGGTGTTCTCATCTGTAAGTGGAGGGTGGAGTGCTTGGCAAAGAACCTTTAACTAAGGTTAAGCTAACACAGGTTGCTTGCTTTTACTGTGAACATTAATGAGGATGATCATATTCCCTTATTAATGAACTTTACTCACCACTTTATAGAAGAAACACCAGAAGCTCAAGCATCAGAAGGAGGCTGATGATGAGGAGCTGGAGATGCCCCCTCGGTACCAAGGTGAGGCCTCCACCCTTCTCTCTTGGGACGCTGTGTTCCCTACCCCCTGCGTTAGACGGGGGAGTTTGCATGGCCCCATTGCAGTCAGTCCGCACTGACAGAGATGGGCTGATATGTCACCCAAGACTGAGCTAGGGGCTGAGAGTGTCGGGGCCTGGGGGCCAGGAGATCTATGCACGGAGCCCCCAGCCCTTCTGGGGAGCCCCTGAGCCCCATCTCTATCCCGCCCACCTAGGCCTTCCATGAATCTTGCGGCGCACCCCTTTTCCTGGGAGGTGTCTGCTTCTCTTGTGCAGCCCTGAGTCCGGCTGGGTTTGGGGAGACCACCTTAGCCTGTATGGAAGGTGGCAGCTGGGAGGGTCAATATTCGGCCTGCCCAGGGGGTTCCCCTACACATTTGTCTCTGGTCCCCTAAGCTGTTCCTTTCCCCAGAGCAGCTGCTAGAGATACCAACGTGGCGGCCCAGGGCCAGGGAGATCTCTTACTCACCTCTGCCTCATTCCCCTGAGGGCAGCCCCTGTCCTCGAGTCCCAAAGCAGAGCCCCTGCTGTGCAGCTGGAGGGACAGGGGCTTCTGTAGAAAGTCCCCAACCCCAGGAGCAGGCGTGTCCTCAGAGCCTTACAGCACCCTAACCCAGCTAGAAAGCCTCATGGCTTCTCCCTCTGTGGCCTCACCACCCAGCTCACCTCTGCTCTGAGGGGGTGTGGTGCGGAGCCCGACGGTGTGGGGGAGGGTCAGGACTGCTTGCTCTCAGTTGTGAGGCTGACTTGGCCCAGTCCTGCTGCCTCTCTGAGCTTCTAGCTTCTCACCTGTGAAAGAAAAAGTGGGGTGCATCCAGATCATCTCAGAGAGTCCTCCTGAGTCATTGTTGTAGGATTCCACCCATGAGTGTGTGTGTGGTTTTTTAAAGATGCATACAAGCTGTAATCAACATGCAGACTTTGGGGATTATTGTCCTTCTCTGAGTCCTTGCTTTTTTTTTTTTTTAAGATTTTATTTATTTTATAGAGAAAGACACAGCGAGAGAGGGAACACAAGCAGGGGGAGTGGGAGAGGGAGAAGCAGGCTTCCCGCTGAGCAAGGAGCCCGATGCGGGACTCGATCCCAGGACCCTGGGATCATGACCTGAGCCGAAGGCAGACGCTTAACGACTGAGCCACCCAGGCGCCCCCATGAGTGTGTTAAAATCCAGACTGGAAATGACAAGTGACTTGGAAAGCACCGGGGATTCTGTACCCGCAGTTCTCAAGTCTGTACAATGGGACGAGAGCTGCCTTTCTCTCTTAGTGTTGGTGTGAAGCTCGAATGAGCTGAAGCCTAAAGTACCTCGTTTTACAGACGCGGTTAAAAGCTCCAGAAATTCAGAGACTTGCTGAGGTTACAGCCAGTCTTGGTTCAACAGGGAGTTGAATCTGGGTCTGTCTGACTTCCAAGCCTCTGTTCTTTCTCCTAGAACAAACAGAGCAGATTTAGCTTTGGAGACTGTGGGGTGGCTTATGTTAGTGGAGAAGGTGTATGTTCTCAGAGGTCACTGGTAGGCCTCTGCAGCTTCAGGTCAGCCTGAGGAGCCCACTGGTCTAAACCGTCAAGCCACTGGACAGTTCCTTCTCGAGGAAGGTCTTTGTCCTTGCTTGGTAGGGAACAGAGCTGGTTGTTAGCCTTGATTTGTCTGCTCCCCGGCAGCTCTGCAGAGAGAAGGTACCCATTGCCTTCTCCTGGGAGGAAGCTGCCCTGGCTTTGCCTGATTCATGGCCTCTGTGTTCCCCCTCTAGCTGGAGGCTCTGGCATCCACCGCCCTGTGGCTAAGAAGGCTACGCCTGGGGCTGAATACAAGGCCAAGGTAAGAGCTGTGGGTAGAGACAGAACTTCTGGGAAAGAACAAGGGCAGCTGTGCCCATCCCCCTTCTGGAGAGGCACACTTGTGGGCCAGACTCAGGCCACAGCGAGGGGCCTACTGAGGACTTGTGAGCATCTGACATCCATGCCCTTGTGGGGTGGCACTGCAGGGCTACAGGAGCCCTTGGTGCCACCAAGGCATGAGTGAAGGGGAAGACATGGGCCCTGTTAAGAGCAGGGAGGAGGGGCAGCCCTACACTCCTGGCTGATTCTGTGTCTCTGGTGGAGCAGAAAGCAAAGGGTGATGTGAAGAAGAAAGGTCGGCTCGACCCCTATGCCTACATCCCCCTCAACAGAACCAAGCTCAACTGCAGGTACGTGCTGGGTGGTTCAGGGTCAGGCTGGGATGGTGGGCGCGGGGCCGGGGAGCTCCGTGCTCCGAAGAGGGGAGGGCCTCAACTTAATGGCTCAAGTATTTCCCGGTTTTTTAATTTTTACTTTTAAACATGCACCTTCACGTCCTTGCTACACACAGGTGTTGTTGACTTGAACTGCTCTTTCAAGCAGGGGGGTGCCTGGTCTACCCAGATCACGTGCGGCCCACTGCCAGGCAGCACCCTTTCCCCCCATTCCTCCTAATGCTGGGGGAGCCCTCTTTCAACATTATGGCGAGGGCGACTGCTTGTCTTCAGGGAGACATGACCTTTCTGTTCCTTTCCCTGCAGGAAGAAGGTGAAGCTGCAGGGACAGTTCAAAGGCCTGGTGAGAGCTGCCCAGCGGGGATCCCAGGTGGGACACAAACTCCGCAGAAAGGATCGTCGGCCCTGAAGCCCCGGGGCCCCCAGAGCTGCTCTGTGATCCAGCCTAAGGTCCCTCTGCAGCTCCCAAGCTGCTTTGACATCAGTTCCAGATGCTCAAGGTTCTGGCACAGCCTGGACTCAGAATGACTTGTTGGACAGGGCTTGGCTTCCAGAGAGGCACCCAGGATTTTGGAAGCTCCAAACTGGAATCACCCTTCAGAGATGTCCCTAGGGCCTAGAGATGGGAATGTGGCCTCGCTGCCTCCACGTAGGCCAGTGAGGCCGCTGCGCTTTCTGCCTAGAGTGGCCATGTGCCCCAGAGCAGAGTTTCCATTTCTTCCAGCCGCCTGTAGCTATGTGACACTTAGCCTGGCTGTGGTCTGGGCGTGTAAGATTTGCTGTGACCAGATGTAGAATAAACATGCACCACCATGCATTATCCCTAGAAACACTGTGTTTTATCACCTGCCCCTCCAGGGCCAAGAACCGTGTCCAGCTATTGGCAATGGTAACTTGACCGCTTCTTGGCCAGTCCGGGCATCAGGTCTAAGGTGCTGCAGGCAGCCCTGGGTCAAGCCTTAGAACTTGCCCAGGGACCCCCACCTGTGTCAGGAGGTCTCCCTGGCTTCACTTTATAGCCCGTCAGAAGGCAACATTCGGAGGTGCAGGAGGGGCAGCGAATGCTCTGGGGCCAGTCTGTAGAGTGGCTGAGAGTTGCTTAGAGCTATGGCGTTGGCTGCCCCAGGCTACCCCACGCACAGCTTTCTCCCAGCAGCTTTGTTCGCTGAATCACTGAGGTGTTTACTGAGTGCCTAGCGCAGCTGGATCACCTGCCTGCCTGATCATCATGTCCTGTTTTTCTCGGGCAGGTAGGCAAGTTGTGCAAAGAGCAGCATGATTCTCACTGTCCAGCTTCGTTGGTCTGGAGCCGAGGGAGTAGTGCTGACCTCCCATTGCCCCTGAGGTCACTTTATCGGCCAGGGGACCCCTGTGTGTGCTTTCCCAACAGGCATCAAGAAGCAAGGAAGCCGGAGCTATTCCCAACAGGAGGAGTTGTCCCCTGGCATTTGATCCATATCTTTACTCATCTCAAATTCTCCCCGTTTTAAGATAAGACACCCCCCCACACACACACACACATTCACTAGTTTCCTTTCTAATTTCACGCCCTTGGCTCTGATAATGCTCCCAGGAGGCCCTGTGTACAGTTCTGTTCATCCTCTAAGGGAGTTCCAGTCTTGATTTGATCCATCCACCCCTAAATGAGGGCATTTCCTCCCAGTGATTTGGGGGCTAAGGAGTGGGGAGGAACCACACTTCACACAGAGGGGGCGCTCTTTCCATGCCTTGTTCACAGGAAGTCTGGGCGTGGTCACAAGAAGTGGCTGTTAAGAGATTTGCAGAGGTGGTCTAACTGGTTACAGTTCAGGACAAACTAGGCCTATCCCAGCCCTTTTCTCTTTCCTTTCTCAGGAAATTAGCCACAGGCAATAGGATGCTCCCTGAGAGTAGGAATGGGGAGGAGCCGGGGGCCCAGTGTTGGGATCTTTAACAAAAAGTTTGAAACCAACTTGCTTACTATAGCGTGCTTTTCAAGGATCTGTTTTCTTTCAAACGTGGGGCTGGAGCAGGCGACTAGAAAGGTTGGTGTTGCTGATGTGCTGAATTCCATATTCTTGTGGGAGTAGACTTCAAATGTAAATTATCTTGAAGCAGAGGCAAGAATTAATCTGCCCCAGAAACTTAAGGTGCGTGAAACATTTGTTGTGAAAGTGCTGCTTTTGTTCCGTCAGTGGGGGTGAAGGGGAATGGGGAATATTTATCAACGCAAGGCTCATTCAGTTTCCGGACAACTAGAAAAGCTGAGGGCCTCCACCAAGATCCAGATCTACTACTTTAATTTTCTTATACTTTTGGCGAAGTCCTAGTCCGACTTCTGGCTTTTCTGGGGTCCGTCCTCTATTCCTTCTCAGAAATGGAATGCAGAACACGCGTGGCCTGCCTGACTGCACCGACACAGCAGCCCTTGTGTTGGCCGCGGAGGCGTGCGGCATCGGGGGTTTACAAAGGCGGTCCATTCGTGTTCCCCCCCATCCTGACGCCTGTGGACACAGGTGGGTCTGGTTAAACCGACCTCACGCCTTTCTGGGAAATGCAGCTTCTCGTGACTGTGGCCGCGGGCCTGGCGGCAACGGCTCTCAAAGCTCACTCCTGACACGGGCTGCCACCTTAGGTCCGCTGACATCTTTGCACACTTGCCTCAGTCCACATGCTTTGTCACGTCCCTGTGCTGTTGGCAACGCGTGAGAAAATTGCCTGCGATGTTCAAGTGGCCTTTGTTTTCATTCTTCTTCGTGCTTGCTTATGTTTCGTCACAGGGTAACTTAGGAAATTAGAATGTATTCTCTATTTCACTATAAAAGTAATAAAGATTCACAGAACATTTGGAAAAAAACAGAAAAGTAAAAGCAGGAGTTAGAAGCCTTCCACCAAATTCTGACTGAATTTTAGTACAGGTGACCCTGGAGCAACACAGATTTGAAATGCACAGGTCCACTTTCACATGGATTTTTTAAAAATATTTATTTATTTATTTGAAAGAGAGAGAGAGAGAAAACATGGGTAGGGGGAAGGGCAGAGGGAGACAGAGAATCCTCAAGCAGACTCCCAGCCAAGTGCAGACCTCAATCTCACAACCCATGAGATCATGAACTGAGCTGAAACCAAGAGTCGGATGCTTAACTGACTGTGCCACCCAGGCGCCCCAACTGTTTTGGATAAATACAGCACAGTACTTACCATATGTGTGTTTTCTCTTCCCTATGATGTCCTTAGCAGCATTTTCCTTAGCTTGCTTTATTGTAAGTATACAGTATATAATACATACACCAATATGTATTATTCAGCTATGTTATCAGTAAGGCTTCTGGTCAGTGGTAGGCTATTAATAGTTAACTTTTGAAGGAGTCAAATATTGTATGTGGATTTTGGACTGAATGGGGATTAGTACCCCGAAGCCCCATATTGTTCAAGGGGCAGCTGTATCAACTGTATAGTTTGTGCCTGTTTTTTAATACATGAGGGGTTTTTTGGATACAAAAATAGAGTTATAAAATACAAGTTTATATTCTAAACTTGCACTTGACTATCACAAACTTTTTACTCTACCAATATAAACACCTGATAAACATTGTTTTTAATGGCCTGGTTCAAACATCTTCCCAGTGGATGTAGGTCAGTTTATTTACAAAGAACCTTTGAGCCCAGAAGTATGTTGCTCCTTGACATACACAGGAGTGTAAGGCCTTCACTCGATGCAGGATCATGTGCAAAGCAATATTTAGAAAGTGACACGATGACTGTTCTTTGTTCTATTTTTGCTCTACATTATTATGAATAGATAGATGAATGTACTTCAGAAAATAACCCTGATTTGGGTGCTGTAAGCTGGCTTGCCATTTCCTGAAATCATGCTTACTGTAGCTTCTGCCATTAGAACCATTTACCACGCGGTCAGGCTAGCCAAGTTGTCCTGGTCCAGGGCTGCAGTGGCGGAAGGTGTTCTCCCATTCCCAGTCCCATTGATTGGTCGTGGAAGTGCCCGAACAGGATATTGAGGCTGTGGTAAATAATGGGTAAATACCGATTAAGAATGTAGGGGTGGGGAGGGCGCCTGGGCGACTCTGTCAGTTAAGCACCGGACTGGATTTCAGCTCAAGTCCTGGTGAGATTGCGCCTCACGCCGTCCCAAGGCGTGGAGCCTGCTTAAGATTCTCTCTCTCCCGGGGCGCCTGGGTGGCTCAGTCGTTAAGCGTCTGCCTTCGGCTCAGGTCATGATCCCAGGGTCCTGGGATCGAGCCCCACATCGGGCTCCCTGTTCCACGGGAAGCCTGCCTCTCCCTCTCCCATTCCCCCTGCTTGTGTTCCCTCTCTCGCTGTCTCTCTCTCTCTCTCTCTCTGTGTCAAATAAATAAAATCTTAAAAAAAAAAAGATTCTCTCCCTCTGCCCCCCCAACCCCCCACCTGTGCATGTGCTCTCTCTCTAAAAGAAAAATACTTTAAACAAATGTGGGTGGGGAGTGTGGTGGCACTCTCAGGCTGGGCTGTGGTCTGGATATCAGCTTTACAAGTCTCAAATTAGAGTTGATCATGTTCAGAGGGGAATAAAGAGACTCTCAAGAAGCCTAGTCAAAATGATGGTTTATTCATTATAGTGAGAACCGTAACTACCAGGGGGCCTGAGACTGGTGTCATGGCGACTGCTCAGCACCTGCTGCCCCCCACAGGAAGTCAGAATCAGAGGCTTCAGTGAGCACGGAACGGGGCACAGGGAATCATGTGCGGGATACATTGGTCATGTCGCTGAGGTGGGACAGCGTTCTCTCTGTGGGATATACCTGCCCACCAGGTCCCCCTCTATTCTGGTTAGTGCCAGATCCTTCCTCTCGTGTCTTCTAGACCCTTCGGAGCCCCTTACCTGCTCCTCGGGAGCTTTTCTGAGCTTTCATCGGTTCCTGCTTCCTTCAGGCAGGCCTGGATTGAATTTCCAAGCCCAACTCTTCGGGCTTTCACCCGGGAGACATCCTGTTCCCTCTGGGGCCTTGTGCACATAACTAATCCTATCTGTCATGTGTGGACTTGAAGGGTTTAACTTCTAGAGGGCAGCTTGATTTCCAGATTCCAGGGATGTTACCCTGTAGACCCAAAGGTAGCAATTACAGAGCTGATAGGATTTGGGGGCAGGATTTCAGAGAGGGCCCAAGGCACTGATGACGGGTGGATGGATTTGTGAATGGTGCCAGGAATAGCCGGCACATCCTTGTGGCTCCTCTGTTGGTTTTACAAGCTCTTGAAGAGCCTTGCTTTGAACCAGAACTGTTGCTATGCCATAGATCTTGGACTTGAGCCTGAAATACATACACAGCTGATAACTTGGGACCAGCCCTCCGTTGTAAATAAGCTCATAAAAATGATGAGGTGCAGCATTACCTGAGAAGATTTTACACGGCTGCGCGTGTCGATTGGGTCCTTGTATGGTAACACTTACCTAAAAACGCCTGCCTTAAGCATTCCTGCAGCGAGTTCAGCTCTTTGCAAGTAGGTGGAGTGTATCTCCAGAACAAATAACTGGCTAGCAGGGCTGGCATCTAGTATCGATTCTGAAGAAAATCCTTCCTTGCCCACACGAGGACTGTCACAGGGGGCACGTGGATCCTGCCCCTCAGGACTTCCCTCAGGGACACAAAGCTGCGCAGGCGCCGAGCGCCCCAGTTTACCACCAGACGTGCCCGCAGCCACCATCTCCGGATCCCCGCAATGGTGGCCTTCTGATTATGGCTGTCATTTTCATGATCCTTCACAGCCGGGAGCCCAAAGGCAGAGCTAAGTCGTTGCCATAAGGTGGTGCCCAGGCCCCCAGAGTTCAAGCCCACACTGCTGCACCCTGCGTAACCTAGCCCCGGGGCGGACGCGGTGTTGCAAGGAGGCTTAGCGGGGCCTTTCCTAACCCCGCCTGCAACCCCGCCTGCCGTTGGGACACCGAGTCTGTCTCCTTTCCCTTCATCCCCTTGCAGGCTTTTTACTCCCAAAGCCCTGCCACTCTGGGTTTAAAACCAATTACAGAACAGGTTTCTTTGTCTTTGGTAAGGGGAGGGTGGAGTTGTGGCAGGACTGACATTCTTGACAACTGGGGGGGAGGGCTGCTTGCTGGGCATTCCTTCCTCTCCTTCCTCTTCCCCTTTCAGAGGGTGATGGAGTTGGTCTGCAGGTCTCTCCTTTCTGCCATTCTCTTCTACCACATTCCTCTTCCTCACCTCTCCCTCCCTCCCTGTCTCTGTCACTGTGGATCACACACACACACACACACACACTTGCATTGTGTCTTTATTCTGAGCAAAGGACTTCTTTTCAAAAAAACATTCTGTGGGACGGGAGATACAGTAGTAAGCTAGATAGACAGGATCTTTGCCTTCATGAAGTTTATGAGGAAGGAACAGGTCAAGAAAGAATAAAAACACGTGATTGGAATAGTGCTATGCGGATGCCTTGAATGCACCTGATTTGGATGAGGAGGCTGTGGGAGGAGCCTCTTGGAGTAAATGATGTTTGTGTAAGACCTGAAGGGTGAGCAGGCTTTAGATTAAGTCGTTTGCCTCAATGACCAAGGCTCCAAAATTTCCAGATCGTGGGGCCTGTGGGCAGCAATATGATTGGAAGGTGGGCTTGAGCAGGACCTGTCTTGAAGCTCTGCTCCATACCAGGCTCACTGTTTCACTTAGAGAGAGAGAGAGAGAGAGAGAGAGAGAGAGAGAGAGAGAGAGTGTGTGTGTGTGTGTGTGTGTGTGGTGAGGGATGGGGGTTGGTGGGGCTAAAGCTCCTCTCACGCACATTTGGCTCAAGCTCCAGACAAAGGAATAGCATGTGCAGAGGCCCTGGAGCCAAGAAGAGTTTGGCCCCTTCAAAGAACTGAAAAGAAGCCAGGGTTGCTGGACCAGGGGACCGGGGGTTAGGCGTGGGATGGCCACAGACTGGAGAAGCTGCTGCTGGGGCTTCACAGGGTCTTGGATTAACTTAACTCAAATGTGTGGTAGTGGTGATGTAGGGCACTGACCTGATCTGACTTGCTTTTTTTTTTTTTTTTAAGATCACTGGCTGCTGTGTGAGTCATAGATTGGAACAGGGCAAGAGGAAACAAGGCGGCCTGTTAGGAAGCTGCTGTCAGAATCCAGACCAGAGGGGATGGTGCATGTGGCTGGGGGGCGGGGGGGGGGGGGGGGTGCCCCCAGTGGAAATGGCGGGAAGTGGCTGTAGGTGCAAGCTGAAGTTCAGTGCTCTTAGTGGAGGGACCTTCAGCTTCGGGAGAGGGCAGCTGAGCCCCTTGTTTACTGGACCACAAAGGCTGAATGAACCTCATTCAATCATTCAAGCCCTTTTTAGTTGTTGCTCACTGTATGTCTGGCACTGTCCTAGGAACTGCAGATACACCAGAGAATAAAACAACTCCAGCTTTCATGGGAAGATCAAACAAAATAAATATGAAATTTTAGGGGCGCCTGTGTGGTTCAGTCGGTTAAGCGTTTGCCTTTGGCTCAGGTCATGATCCTAGGGTCCTGGTCAGGCTCCCTGTTCAGCGGGGTGTCTGCTTCTCCCTCTCTCTCTGCTCCTCCCCCTGGCTCATGCGCATGCTCTCTCAAATAAATTAAAAAATCTTAAAAAAAAGAAATTTTAGCCTGTTAGATAGTGGTAAGTATCCTAGAGAATTATAAAGCAGTAAAGGGGATAAGGAATACTGGATAGAAGGGAGGGGTGGTGTCAACTTTAAATTGGCCAATCAGAGAAGGTGGCTAAAGACTTGAGGAATTGAGCCTTTAAATAACTCCTCAAAATGGAATAAACAGCAAGTGCAAAGGCCCTGAGGTAGGCACGTACTTGTGTTTAAAGAAAAACAGCTGGAGCTGAGAGAGTGAGAGGGAAATGAGATCAGGATGTGAACTGGGGCCAGATGGCATAGTATCTTATAGGCCATTGTGAGGACTTTGACTTTTCTTCCCAATGGAAAGAGGAACCATTGGAAGATTGTGAATGTAGGGGTCACATGATCTGAAGAGGCCATCATCTGAGACGGGAAAGACTGCGGGTGGAGCATTTGGGGGCAGGAAAGACAGGAGTTCAGTTTTTGACATACTGGGTTTGAGATGGTGCTAGATGTTCAAATGGAGATGGGGCAGCTAGAGATAGGAATCTGGAACTCAGGAGGGTTCCAGCATGGCTGTATACACTTGAGAGTTGTGTGTGTACGTGTGTGTGTGTTTCAAGCAAACAGACTGGGATATCAACAAGTGGGTGAGTGCAGATAGAGAAGAGAATGTTCTCTAAGGTCTAAACTTGGGATACTCCAATATTAAAAGCAGATAGAAAGGAAGAACAGCCAGTGAGCTAAGAAAAAACAAACCAGCAAGACAAAATAAAAGTTAAGAGAACATAGTATTCTGGAAACTAAGTAAAGGTAACATTTCAAGGACAAAGAGGTTATCAGCTGCATCAGATCTGCTGAGAGGTCACGTAAAATGAGGATTTGCTGGATTTGGTAACATGAAGGTCATTGGTGAGGAGTTCTGGGAATCCGCAGTTCAGCCCAAACTGCTCTCAAGTTCAGCTAAAAAGTAGGAGGAAACATTTATTTTTTTTTTAAAAAAAGTTTCATTTATTTTAGAGAGAGAGCACAAGCAGTGGGAGGGGCAGAAGCAGACTCCTCGCTGAGCGGGGAGCCCGATGATGCGGGGCTCCCTCCCACGACCCTGAGGTCATGACCGGAGCCGAAATGAAGAGTCAGATGCTTAACCCACTGAGCCACCCAGGTGCCCCAAAATAAACTTCTTAAAAGCAACAAAGAGCTAGCTGGAGAGTGAAGAATTACCCAGCCAAACCCCAGGAATAGATAGGAGCTGGCAAGGAAAGCCCAGCAAAAGGGGAACTTGAGCTTGGGCGGGCGGGTGGTGATGCAAAGTAGGAAGAGTCCGGTGGAAGGCCGAAGCGCACTTTTGGAGGTCTCGTGGGATTAAGGGGGACAGAGCTGGAGTTTGGGAACCACCAAGAGCGGAAACTCAAATAAATTACACATGCACACCTTAGTCTGGGACCCCAGTGGGCGACAACCTAGGTGTCAAGGTAAATCTAAAGCATATCACACATGCTTGCGAACTACCATCATGTCGTCTGGGTGGTCCAGCGAATCTTGAGGCTCGGACTTGGATTTAGGTGGTTCAGGACTGCTAGCGTCCCCAGGACTTTTGCAGAAACAAACATGGCAACAACATCCTAGGTTCCAAATTATTTCTACAAATAAGTTTTCAAATACAATATCTGATGTTGAATCAAAAATACCAGGAGACAGTAAAGTATGAGTAAGAAAAAGCGGAAATAATAAATGACAAGAATATACCACAGGCAATCTGTTCACACCTCTATGATCTCACTGGTCACATTGTGTTATTATTTTTTGTGACTCTTTTTCGATGGGGAACATTTCTTGCTTGCTTCTCCAGCATCCATTCCATGCTCTTCCCTTCCCAACACTCTTAATTTCAGTTCTGGTAAGAATGTGGTACTGGAGAGGCTGATCTATGACCAGTTCCAGGAGTGGGGCATGTGAGCTATCCACTGAGTCCATCTTCTTGTCCTCAGGATTGATTCAGGGGTGAGCATGTCAGCTAGGCCAGTGGGAAAAATGCTGATACAGAATCTCTGCTCTTGGATAAGGAAGACCGTCCTTCCGAGAGCCATTGGCTATAGGATGAAACCCACCCCGGAGAAGACCAAATAGAGAACTGGCAAGAAATCAGGTCTTTGGTGACATCATTAAGCTGCTAGATCCAGGCCCATCTGAAGGTAGACCTGCCTCTAGTGCAGCACCATCCAACAGAAATATAATGTAACTCATCTGTGTAAATTACCTAGTAGCCACATTAAGAAGTGAAATAATTTTAATCATATATTTTATTTAACCTAATATCCAAAATAGTTTCATTTTTATAAATGATCATTAACGTAAAATACTAGTAATGAAATATCTTACATTCTGTTTTTCATGCTAAGTATGAAATCCAGTGTGTACACTCAACACATCTCTATTGGGACTACCTATACTTCAAGTGTCCAATAGCCCTGTAGGGCTGGGGACTATCAGACTGACACCACAGCTCTAGAGTTTTCTTTTACTGAACCAATAAATTCCCTTACAACCATTTTTAACAGCTTTATTGAGATAGTTTCTTTTTTTTTAAGATTTTATGTATTTGACAGAGAGAGAGATGCTTTACCCAGGCACCCCTGACAGAGAGAGAGAGAGAGAGAGAGAGAGCACAAGCAGGGGAAGCTGTAGGCAGAGGGAGAAGCAGACTCCCCACTGAGCAGGGAGCCCGATCCCAGGACTCGATCCCAGGACCCTGGGATCACGACCCAAGCCGAGGACCGATGCTTAACTGACTGAGCCACCCAGGCGCCCCTGAGATATAATTTCTTTACCATAAAATTTACCCGTTGTAAGTGTACCGTTCTATGGTTATTAGTAAATTTATAGATTGTGCAAACATTCCCCACCTCTAATTTTGGAACATTTCCATCACCCCAGAAAGTTCCCTCATGCCTCTTTGGTGTTACTCTCTGTTCCCATGCCCCAGCCCCAGGCAATCACTGGTCTTCTCTCTGTCTCTATAAATTGTCCTTTTCTGGCTATTTCATGTAAACGAAATCATATAATGTGTAGTCTTTGGCTTCTGACTTCTCTCACTTAGCATAGCGTTTTTGAGATTCGTGCATGTTTTGGCACATGTCAGTACTTCATTTCTTTTTATTGTTGACTAGTATTCCAGTATACGGCTATACACACCTTTTGTTTATCTACCCACCAGTTGATAGACATGTGGATTGTTTCCAATTTGGAGTTATGACTAATGCTACTACGAACACTGACGTCCAAGTCTTTGTGTGGACATATGTTTCCATTTCTCTTGAGTAGAGTCTTAGGAGTGGAATTCCTTGGTCATATGCTAAGTTTATGTTTAATCTTTTAAGAAACTGCTGAACAGGCCTCCTGGCTGGTTCAGTCGGTAGAGCATGTGACTCTTGATCTCGGGGTCATGAGTTTGAGCTCCATGTTGGGTTTAGAGATTACTTAAAAATAAAAAGTTAAGACTGCCAAACTGTTTTCCAAAGTAGCTGACTATTTTGCATTCCCACCAGCATGTCTGAGGACTCCTATCTTTCCACATCCCTGCCAACAGTTGGCATTGTCTGTCTCTTTTAATAGCCTTCTTGTGGGTGTACACCGGAATCTCGTTGTGGTTTTAAGTTGCATTTTCCTAATGACTAACGACATCAAACATCTTTTTGTGTACTTATTGGCCATTTGTGTTTCTTTAGCAAAATGTCTATTCAAATCTTTTGCCAATTTTTAATTAACTTACGGTATTTTATTTTCTTAGTGATATCTTTTTTTTTTAAGGTTTTTTATTTATTTATTTAACAGAGAGAGACACAGCGAGAGAGGGAACACAAGCAGGGGGAGTGGGAGAGGGAGAAGCAGGCTTCCTGCTGAGCAGGGAGCCCGGTGCGGGGCTCGATCCCAGGACCCTGGGACCATGACCTGAGCCAAAGGCAGACGCTTAACGACTGAGCCACCCCGGTGCCCCTAGTGATATCTTTTTTTTTAAAAAAAGAAAGACAGCGAGAGAGGGAACACAAGCAGGGGAAGTGGGAGAGGGAGAAGCAGGCCTCCCGCTGAGCAGGGAGCCCGATGTGGGACTCGATTCCAGGACCCCGGGATCATGACCTGAGCCGAAGGCAGACACTTAACCGACTGAGCCACCCATGTGCCCCTGAGCCAGTTGATTTTCAAAGCAGGAGGCTCCAGGGAGCCCTGTCTTGCCAGAAAAGTCGGTTCTGGTTAAAAATAAGATGTAGGCACCCTTCACCCTGGGTACTCTTAAGTCAACTCCTTTCCTCCTCCTGTAAGCATGGGAAGTGGTTTGGCAGAGCTAATAATACTTTCTTAGGGATATTATGGTGGAAAGGAGAGTGAGAGGTTAAAAAGTTATACCTGGTAATAACTGTAATATAAATAATAATGACTGCTATTATCGTAAAAACTACCATTGCAGAATGTCCCCCGAGACAATATGCTGAGAACCCCCGAGTTGTGACCAACTGTCCTGGCTTGCCTGGGACTAGGGTGGTTTCCCAGGACCGGACTTCCGATGCTAAAACCAAGAGAGGCCAGCCACACTGTGGTAACTGGTCATCTAAATCCAGTCTCACGGACGCCTGGGTGGCTCCGATGGTTAAGCGTCTGCCTTCGGCTTAGGTCATGATCCCAGGGTCCTGGGATCGAGTCCCGCATCGGGCTCCCTGCTCCTTGGGAGACTGCTTCTCCCTCTGCTTCTCTCTCTCTCTCTCTGTCTCTCATGAATAAATAAATAAAAATCTTTAAAAAAAAAAAATAAAAATAAATCCAGTCTCACACTTGTGAGCTGTGTGGCCGTGGATGCTTCTTCTACTTCTCTATTCCCCAGAGATAATATTCTCAGAGAGAATATCTAACTCATACATTTGTTTTAAGGATAAAATAAAACATATGTAAAGCATTAAGCTCAGTACATGGCATATATTAACTACAAATAAGTGTTAGATATCATTACCTAAACTCCTATCTAATTTAAACTTGCAAGTTTTGTTTGTTCTTTTGGGGAGACAGCAGTTTTTATTTATTTAAATGTATAGCCCATCTACATCAAAATTTATATAATAAAAGCCAAAAAAAAGCCAAATATACAGCAAGACCGCTAGGAAAGAAAATAATAAAACCACATAGTAGGGCGCCTGGGTGGTTTAGTCGTTAAGCGTCTGCCTTCGGCTCAGGTCATGATCCCAGGGTCCTGGGATCGAGCTCTGCATCGGGCTCCCTGCTCCGCGAGGAGCCCGCTTCTCCCTCTGCCTGCTGCTCCCCCTGCTTGTGCTCTCTCTCCCTCTGACAAATAAATAAAATCTTAAAAAAAAAAAAAAAGAATTCCATTAAAAAAAAAATAAAACTACATAGTAAAAGAGAGAGAAGAACGAACCCCAAATCCAGGCCAGTAGGTATCTAGAAGTGTGCATTCAGTGGGCCTGGATGATGAGGGAAGGGCCATCATTTACTTGGGATTGGGAAGCTGATCACAAGGTGCAGCTGACTCTTCCTTTCCTGCTTAAAATAGATCCTGAGTTAGATGTTTTTATTATGTCTATTTTACAGAGTTGGAAACAGAGTAAAAAGCACAGAGAAGTCCACTTGTTCCCTCATCATCTTTTTTGGGACTAGCTTCTGGCCATCCTAATTTTGTCAGAGGAATATGAGGAAGCTCAAGAAATTATGAGCCCAGATATCAGCCAAGGTGCCACCCAGCCTCCTAGAGCCAGGGAATGCTCTAGCAATTGAGTCCAAACCCCTTGCTTTGCAAATGAGGCCACTGAAGCCCAGAGCAGGGGCTACCTTTCTCAGCATCCAGGTACTAGAGGAACCAGGACTAGAACCCAGCTTACCAACTCCCAACCCGGTGTCCTCTGCTAAAGGTGGTCGCGACTATACAGGGAAGCTCCTGGAGGCCACGCACAGCTCACTAGGCCTAGGGATGTAGGCCGGAAACAGCTAAGAATGAATTTAGACAGTGTCCTCAAGTCTGCATTTCCAAATGGGCAGGTAGGGAGGCAGGATTTATGTTTTTCCAAATGAGGTCATGTAGTTCTGTGGATGAGACCAGCAATGCCTCCAGGGAGGGCCTGAGATCTGCAGGCAGGAATCTGAAATGGGAAAGAGAAGGCCTCAAGTGTCCTTACAGGTCGGGGTCTACAGATGCATGGACTCACCTATCCCACCCCCCTACCCCCCAAAACCAGAAGCAAAGCTACTCAGGGAAGGAAACCAAGAATGGCCGACTTGAGGCGACCTGTCCTTTCCAGGACAAACTCGCCAAGATTCTGTGAAACACAGGGCCTGTGAGACTTGGGAAATGGAACTTGTGTCCCTGGGAGGAAGGCCAGGGTGACATGGGGCTCCTGTGTGGGAGAAGGAAGGGGTTGGTATGTACCCGTCCAGACCGTTGGAGCCCTTCCTCACACAGGGAGGCCTCGACTTGCTTATCAGTCTGAACAGGCATCTGACCTTTGTGTTCACTTCTTTGGGGTTTGCCTCCTGGGTGGGGGGGTACTGGCTTCTTGGAAATGCAAATCAGGTCCCCTCACGCACTTGTGCCCACAAGCGGACACGGTGCTCTGCAGCACAGCATCCCTGTCCTTCACGTGTCCCTTTCTCACCTCTGCCACTCGGTTCCAGGCACCCTGAGCTTTTCCAAGTTGCTTCGGTGTGCTACTCTCCCCACTTCTCTCTCCCCTCTTAGCCTGTCCCCATCTCTGTTGATTAGCGTGACACCATTTGCTGTAACAAATCTCAAAATTTCCGTGTTTAACACCAAGTTGTTTTCAGGTTCTCCTGACAATCTGGATTGGTATTTCCGGATGTCGTGGGATGGTGGTGAGGGTGGGGGCTGCCATCTTCCCGGAGAGGCCTCCAAGATCGCCTCAGGCATCGACAGACTGTCCGCACAACAGGAGGGAGCACCGGATGGTCCTATAAAGGAGGTTTTCATGGGTCAGCACACATTGTTTTTGCTCACATTTCATGAGCCAGAACTCAGTCATTTGGCCACACTTCACTGCAAGGGGGTCTGAGCAACATTCTAGCTGTGTTCCCAGCAAAGAAGGAATGGGTTTTTGTGAACACTGCCACACCATCCTTGAGTATTTCCTAACTCATTATGACTGGGTGGAGCTGCTCCTTTGGGGTTGAACCCTTACGCTTGGAAGCCAATCCTTTTATAACCCATATTGAAGGTAGAGTACAATCATGGTTTACTTACACATTTTTCTGAGTTAGAACGTGTATTAGTTTCCTATTGCTTCTGTAACAGATTACCACACACTTGGTGGATTAAAACAACATAAATTCATTTTCTTACAGTTCTAGTGTCAGAGGCCTGAAGTGGGTCTTACTGGGTTAAAATCAAGGTATCAATAGGGCTGTGCTCCTTTCTGGAGGCTCTAGGGGGCGGGGGGGTCTGTTTCCTTGCCTTTTCCAGTGTGAGGGGTTCCCTGCACTCCTTGGCTCACAGACCCTTCCATCTTCAAAGCCAGCCATCTCTGCCTCTGACCCTTCTTCCTCCCTCTCATAAGGACCTTTGTGATTACATGGGGCCTATCCGGACAATCTGGGATAAATTCCCCATCTCAAGATCTTTGACTTAATCACATGTGCAGAGTCCCCTCGGCCATGTAAGGTAACATATTCACAGGGCCCCCAGGGATTAGACCATAGACATCTTGGAGGGCCGTTATTTTGACCACCACACACTGTTAAGCTTTGTAAGGACTGCCTCCAGTGTTTGTTGCTATGTGGCCTTAGAAATAGGCACTGTACCTGGGACACCAGATGTTCTTCAGTGTGTCAGGTGATGGAACGGGTAGGGTCACAGCCTCCCAAAGTGAGCCACAGGCCGTGGCAAACCTGCCCATTTCTCTCTCCCCACGAGGCCCAGGCTGGCTCATGGCCAGCAGCCCATTTGTCATGGTTCCTACTTACCCATACGATGTGGTTGACAGAAAATTCATAGGGCCTATGGCCTTCATGTTCCAAGGCAAATTTTTAAAAAAATCAACCTTTTTGGGGCACCTGGAGGGCTCAGTCAGTTAAGCGTCTGACTTCAGCTCAGGTCATGATCTCAGGGTCCTGGGATCAAGCCCGACGTCAAGCCCCATGTTAGGCTCCATGCTCAGCGGGGTTTCTCTCTCTGCCTGTCCCCCTATTTGTGCTAATAAATAAATAATATAAAAATCAACCTTATTAAGGTATAATTTACATATGATTAATTCATCCATCTTAAGTGTTCATTGAGTTTTGACTAACATGTACCCCCATGCAACCACCACCATGAGGTGCATGTGTGTTCACAGTTTCTTTTGTTGTTTCAATGTACAGTTCTGAATTTTAAGATCTATATATAGATGTATGTAACCGTCATCACAATCAGGATACTGAATGATTCCATCACCCTCCAAAATTCTCCTGAGCTCCCCTCAGCCTCCCTCCAACCCCCTCCCTTAACCCTTGGCAATCGCTATTCTGTTATTGGAACTTAGTTTTGTCCAAAGAAAATTTTTTTAAAAGATTTATCTATTTTAGAGTGAGAGAGCACAAGCGTACAACTCAGTGACATTTAGTACACCCACAGTGTTGTGTTGCTACCATCTCTATCAAGTTCCAAAACACCTTCCGCTTCCCAAAAGAAAACGTTGTACCCATTAGCAGCCATCTCTATGTACCCCCTCACATTCCCACCCCCCCCAGACCTAAGCAACCACCAATCTGCTTTCTGGCTCTATGAATTACCTATTCTGGATGTTCCATAGAGCCGGACCATACTTCACCTTCTCTGCCCGGCTTCTTTGAAAACTTAGCATAACGTAGCATATCAGCATTTCATTCCTTTTCATGGCTGAGTAATATTCCACTGTATGGATATGCCACAATTTGTCTATCGATTGTCTGCTGATGGCCCACAGAATTTGCCTTTTTTTTTTTAGAATTTGCCTTATTTTAATTTGAACATCACTAAGATTATTTCTACCCCCCAGAGCCTAACTCCAATGTCACCCCTTAGGGCCCATGTGCTTAGCCTTTCCACACATGTTCTCATGCCATATAACATTTTTGTAAAGAAGGGATCATCCCCCATTTTACACATTCAGAATCTGAGGCACAGAAGGATGAAGTTTCTGGATCCAGATGGGATTATAAACCTAATGTCCATCCCACTGCACCCTGGCTGGTATCTCTGAGTGCAAGTAACTGATAGTGAAGTCCATGTGGAAGGCAAATCCTTGGGGAAGATTTCAGTGCAGTGTAGACTAATGCAGAAAACCCTTGAATTCTGTACCCTTCCATGGGGTGTTCTGAATACCCTCCGTGTGCATCTCTCTCCAGGCAGGCAGCCACCATGCCCAGCGTGCAGCAATCATCACGTCCTTTCTTGATGCCCTCTCATTACTTTTAATTGCATCTGAGCCTCTCCAGCATCCTGTATTTTGATTCCTAATCCAGGGCGTTTCTCTGCCTCCCACTGGTCCAGCACAGCACTTCCTTTTCTCAGAGCTCCCCAGAGAAGCGCCCCCAGAAAATGGAGTTGGTCTTCTCTAATGAATTCATCTCTATAATGAAGAGTATAATAACCAAGCCCCGGCATATTTACATAGCAATCTTCACACAAAAGCAACATTACAAAGGGAAGATTTTTAAAAGAATGTCATCTCAAAGCTCCATTTCCTATAGTACTAAGAACACTATGGGAATTACCCTGACAAGAAGACAGAACCGACTCCCAGAGATGCTGGGTTAAAGACAATAGCTACACCAGCTCCATTAATGTTTAAAGTCAATGGAGCATAAAACTGCTTTTCTCTACTTAGAGGCAGGCATCTTCTTACAGAGAGGAGGGGAAAAAATTACCATTTAACTCTAGTGAAATCCTTAAGGCCTCCCCTAATTTTTATTCCCATTGAAATTCTCCATAAGTACCATCAGAACGAAAATGAGAATCGCTCTCTCTGGGGGGAATGGCTTCCAGTCCTCATCAGTAAGTGTGTGAAGAGCCCTCCACGGAGACGGAGGAGGAAGGCTGCCAGTTGGGAAAGGATATGTCACCAAAACCTGCAAAACTAGCTGTGGTGACAGACCTCGGACTTGGGAGCCTCTGGGCTGACTTCAGAAGGCCTCAAAGAAGCACAAGTCAGGGTAGACAGGAAGCAGAATTCAAGGGTAAATGGAAGGAAGTAATGCCTTCAGGGTCCATTTTACTTAGTGGGCTGCAAGGGGGAACATTTATCATTAATATATTAGCCGTTTCCCTGGGGGAATCGCTGGACTTGAGCCAGGCCTCTGTTAGTAAATCATTGGACGTAATCCCACATTACATTTGTGTAATGCCTGACAAAGCCTGTTCCCATTATCTCATTTGATCCTGAAAACAATCCTCAGAGGGAGGCAGGGCAGGGATTATTTTTCTATTTTACAAGTGAAAACACTTGTAAACTAATTTGCCAGGAGCTACACACCCAGGACGTGGCAGGAATGAGAGACTTTAATCTAGATCTTCGTACAACCTGTTCAGGGTTCTTTTGACTCCACACAGCAGACTAATCAAAATATTCCCAGCCCCACCCTGTCCTCACAACCATCAGCTTAACCAGCAACTAGGAGCTCACAGGGACAGAGCTTGGGCTTATACTGCCCACACACCTCTGTTCTAATGAAGACATATAGCCCAGACCAGCAAACTCTGGGGGGAAAAAATTTCATATCGTCTCCCTACACCAAAGACCAAAATTAATCCCAGATGGATTTGAAACAAACAAAAACGCACAACCACAAGGCATTAAAAAAAAAAAACTAAGGGAAAAACTGAATATTTAATAACTTTCTGGAGACAAGACTCTAAATTTAGCATTATGTTAGAAGTCTCAAGGAAAGGGATTTTGTAGATATAGCTACATAAAATTTGTTAATTTTAGCAGAGGAAAAAAAATGACTGTACAGGGCCAACAAAAACCTGAAGAAATAGAGCAAAATGTGAAAGAAAAGGGTTAGCTTAACTTCTGGTGTATAGAGGAGTCATGCAAATACATAAGAAAAGCTCAAGAGGAAAAATTTACTAGGAAACAGACAATTAACCAAAAAAGGAAGTACAGTTGGTTAACATTTAGAAAACTGCTCTACCTAACTAAAAATCAAAAGGTATGAAAACACAAAGGAGATGTCAGTCTCACCTATGAATTCAGAAAAAAAAATTTGTTTTTAACTATAATACTCAACACAATGATGGGAGAATAGATGTACTCAACTCTTGGAAAGCAGTTTGGTACCTTTATCAGAAACCTTAAAATATCCGTATCATTTGACCTAAAATTCCACTCCTGGGAATATGGTCTTAGGAAAAGAATCATGAACATGGAAAAAGTTTTACGAAAAGAAATGTTAGTCACACAGAGTGGTGAAATTTGGTAAACAGCAAATGCTATAGGAATTGTTAAATAATTTATGGAACAGCAACTTGATGGAAACATCCGTAATCATTATAGGTTCTCAAAGTGCATGCGATAACAAGAACACCATTTATGGTGTAAGTGGAAAAGCGTTAACACTATGTGTGGTTGTTTGTATGATACACTTTGCTAGAGGAAAGCTGGAAAGGGAAAAAAAACTAAATGTGAACATGTTTGAGTCCTATGATTATGAGAGTTTTTTTTCCCCGCCGTCCTATATTTCTATTTAACTTTTTTTTAATGAACAAAATCAACTCTTCTTTAGCCCTGCGGTGGCGCGTCCTTCCCTCCCAGTGTCCCTGGGGACTTGAGGACAGCGCAGAGGGGAAGTCTCAGACACCCGACCCTGTAACGAACCTGCCCTCCTTTGCAATGTCCTCTCTGCTCCCCAATTTCCTCCTCCTTTCCTCGCCCGCCCCCCCGCGCCTAAGCCGGACCGCCGGCGGAGCCCGCCCCTCCCCCACTACGCCAGGTCCGGGTGACTGCGGGCGCGCGGGGGAGGAGCGGGGAGGGCCCCAGCGTTGCTGACACGTGGGGAGCGAGGAAGCGTCGGAGGAGGAGGGGTTGGGTGTGTGGGTGGGTGTGTCCGCGAGTGGGAGAAACCAACCCAGACCACCTCAGAGTCGGCGTTCTCTCGTGCTGCTTACCGGGCCGAGGAAGTACGCAGCTCTCCCCACTCCCGGGATCCCCTCCTAGGTAGGTACCGAGAGCAAACGCCAGAGGGCTCCGACCGCGGCCCTGCACTGCCCGCGACGACCCATTACCCGGCCCCTGCTCGCGCGTCCCCCTCCCCGGCCCGGCGCGGTGGTAGGGCCCGGCGGCGACGTCACCCATTGTTTACAAATCAACCCGAGCCGGTAGGATTCCGGCTCCCGCGGCTGCAGGCGCGCGGCGCGAGTGCCTGGCGGGCTCTCGCTTCCGCGTCCGCCCGGGACCCCCGCCCCCGCCCCCGCTTCGGCCTCAGCCCCGCGCCCCGCGCCCCGCTCCGCCGCGGCCCACCGAGCCCCGCCGGCCGCCGAGCCGCCAGCGCCGGCCGCAGAGCTCCGGGTGCCCGGGCGGGGGGCCATGCCGTGCCGGAGGGAGGAGGAAGAGGAAGCCGGCGAGGAAGCGGAGGGGGAGGCAGAGGAGGAGGAGGAGGAGGACAGCTTCCTCCTGCTGGAGCAGTCGGTGACGCTGGGCGGCTCGGGCGAGGTGGACCTGCTGGTGGCCCAGATCGGCGAGACGCTGCAGCTGGACGCGGCGCAGGACAGCCCGGCCTCCCCGTGCGCGCCCCCGGGGCCGCCGCTGCAGCCCCCGCGGCCCCCGGCGGCCGTGCGGGCGGACAAGGCCCGGCCCCCGGCGCTGCCGCTGCTTCTGCCGCCGGCGCCGGCCGAGGCGGTGGGCCCGGCGCCCCCGGGGGCCCTGCGCTGCGCCCTCGGGGACCGCGGCCGCGTGCGGGGCCGGGCTGCGCCCTACTTCGTGGCCGAGCTCGCCGCAGGCCCCAGCACTCTGCCCGGGCCGTGCCGGCGAGGTTGGCTGCGGGGCGCCGTTGCCTCCCGCCGCCTGCAACAGCGACGGTGGCCCCCAGCCGGGACGCGCGCCCGCGACGACGACCCGCACCGGCTCCTGCAGCAGCTCGTGCTCTCGGGGAACCTCATCAAGGAGGCGGTGCGGAGGCTTCAGCGAGCCGTCGCCGCTGTGGCAGCCACGAGCCCCGCGGGCGCCTCTGGGCCCGGAGGCGGCTGCAGCGGACCGGACCCTGTCGCCCTGCAGCCCTCCGGCGCCTTGCACTGACCCCGGGCCCCAGGAGGAGCGAGGACGCCGCTGCGCAGACCCAACAGCGTCCTGCCCTCCCCAACCCAGAGCTGAAGCCGCCGTCGCCGTCCTGGGAGCGACCGCCCAGGCTGCGGGGAGACGCGTGGGGAGAGACCTCGAGGCGAGAACTTACCGGTCCCAGCGAGGCTGTCGGAGAACAAGAGCGTGGAGAAATGCACGGGCCAGGGCGCAAACGTGCCGCGTGAGAATTTCCCCGGCCACCTCGGGGCCAAGGACCTGGGATAAACTGGGAGAACTGTGGCAGCTACTTGCATCGACTTGTACCTGATTTAACCCTTGGGGGCGTCGTGTGCTTCGATTGTTTAAAGATTGGGCTCCAAGGGGCGGGTATCGCCAGGGCTTTATAACAATACTTGAAAACTAATGATACGCATACATTTTATTTTCCGGTGGAAGAGCTTAGTGAAAATGGTGCTACATTGGCTGTGCAAAGAAATTCCGGAGGGAAGAAGAATGTAAAAGCTTGCTGGTGGGTGGGTTGCCATCACCCCCTTCTTCCCACCTAATTGGTGTTTGGTGGCTGTGGGAGATGGAGCTCCTGTTTAGTGGGTTAGAGGGAGGTGGAGAATTTTGAAGGTGGGTAGGGTTGGAGTTGAATGTGGACTTTTAACTGACTTGACCTTGCCACCTGTGGGTGAAGGTCACAGTGTGCTGTGTAAAAGGCTGTGGGGTTCCTGGGACAGCTAGATTCGCCCTTTTGTCTTTTCTTTCTCTTGCTCCAGGAAGAGCGCAGTCTGTGCTTTGCCTACCTCTTGGAGTCCGCTGAGGACACACAGAGGCAGAGAGGGACAAATGGGGAGAGTGATTTTGTTTTTTTTCCTGTGCTTTCCTCTTCCCAGAACTCCTCCTCCTCCTCCTCTCTCGGGGCCACTCTTGGCCATGCCATGAGCTTTCTCAGAAAGTCCTAAATGGTCTCCCGGGTCCTCTCAGCCAGACTTTCTTATTCCACCCTTCCTGGTGTTTGCACGGGAGAGATGAGACCCCGGCGGGTTTTCTGCTCTGTTCTGGCCGTCTGTGGAGCCGTGGGCCTGAGCCTTTGTGGGCCCTCATCCCTCACAGTTCCCTCCTGTCACCAGCTCTTCTTGTGAGTGACTGAAACCGTGTTTAAAATGTGACTCTCCGAGAGGAGAACCCACTGGCTTTACCCTTGTGAAACTTGACGGCACTTTAAGTGAAGTGCCACCCCCAAAATTAAGGTAGCTAAACCAGTTTTAAAAAACAGATTCAATGGCTTGTTCATCCTCCAGATGTAGCTATTGACGTACACTTCGCACCGGAGTGTCAGAAATCGTGGTGGTCCTGATTTATAGGATTTCTTAATTAAAATGTCTGCTGAATAAATTTGGTTTTTGTTTTGGAGCGTGGTTTGGCTTTTTGGTGCAAAGTGGGGAAAAGAAAAACACACAGGGGATATCTTCATAACGGAGAGTGTCCTTGGGGGCACCTGGGCAAATGGTTGGAGCCAGCTTTGCTCAGCATGGAATATCGGTAGGGCTGCCATCCTTCATTGTTTCCGGGTTGATGTTCCACGAGATCAGCAGATTAAGTCCAGGTTTTTGAAACCTGCTGGGGATGGGCTTCCATTTCCTTTGTGAAATAAGAACATATTCCAGAAGTGTTTTCTAGGCTGGAGGGCAGAGGCCCAGTGACTCGCTGTGGTGTGTGTGTGGGGGGGGGGGTGGAGGGAATTTTCACCTGGATTTTTGTGTGTGTAGAATGGGGAGGGCACAGGCAAAGCCATCCTGTTTCCCCTCTCGCCCGCTGACCCAGCGTCGAGCTACGGGCTAGGAAAGGAAAAACAGTTTCACAGGCATGCATTTGGTAGTTGTGAATGGCTTGGTTAGCACCTGGGGGGGTCAGGTTAACTGAAGGTTTCCTGTCCTCAGGCCCATCCTCCCCAGGCGCGGAGCTCTTGAGTCCCTTCCTACTTGGTCCCGCACAGAGGTCGGCCAGCCAGCCCCCTTAGGTCCTGTCCTGCCTAGCACCTCTTTCTCCCTGGCCTGCCCACCACTCACCCTCGCTGGGGCTGCAGGAGAAAGCTGGTACTCAGTGACGGGGTTTGACTCAGCTCTGCGACTCATCAGCTGTGTCATAACGAGCAAGTCACTGCTCTGTGCTTTTTCCTTCTCGTTAATAAAACAATACTACTTAGAGGGTAGTTGAGAGGATTAAATGAAGATCTGGATGTCTGAGATAACTTACATGTTCAAAAAATGATATGGCTAATTCTTGGCACCACCACTGTCCCTTCCTCCCAGGGGGCCCATATCTGTCTCCTAAATGTGTACAACTTGCCCTCGCTAACTTCAGCCACCATGAGCACAAGCTGTCCCTAGCCTTTTGCTACCGTACCCTACAAGTCCCTCTAACTCCCAGAGGCTGCTTCCACATAACCTAAGCCAGTCTGTCCCTCTGCTTTCATCATTCTGGGGTTACTATTCACTGGGCACACGTGTGCTAAGTACTATTCTGGGTGCCTTAAATCACTGTATCATTTCATTATGTCATGGTTTTATGGACCATGAGACAGGCACTGTTTTCTCCATTTTATAGATGAGGACACTGAGGCCCAGGAGATTGAGTGATTTGCTGGAAGTCACCACCTTTTAAGTAGACAAGCTGGGATTTGAACCCAGGCAGCCTGGTTCTGGGATCTCCTGTTCCTCAACCAGATCTTCCGGTATACTGCACCACCCATCTGAGACTTTCTTGACACCGTTTTCTCCCATGTTGGATTTATTAAGTTTTCTTTTTTTTTTTTTTTTAAAGATTTTAAGTATTTATTTGAGAAAGGGAATGAGAGAGCACGAGAGGGAAGAGGGTCAGAGGGAGAAGCAGTCTCCCCTGCTGAGCAGGGAGCCGGATGCGGGACTCGATCCCGGGACTCCAGGATCATGACCTTAGCCGAAGGCAGTTGCTTAACCAACTGAGCCACCCAGGCGCCCCGGATTTATTAAGTTTTCTTAAGAGCATCCCACCGACCTTGACCCACTCAGTACCTTAACACAGTTGCATCACTGTTCTCAAACTTCTCTTGAATGCCAGCCACGTATGTGCAGGGTCCTGGGGGATCTGGGGTGGGGCAGGGTTTGAGACATCCTGGAAGAATTCACAAGCAAATCTGGGGCCAAGGCCTTCCCCTAAGGTAGTAGGAATTGCGCAAGAGAGGCATGGACAACAAACGGTTTTTAGCTGCTGCTCTTGGAACCTGTTTGTCTGTAAGATGAGGACGCAAGGCCAAGATGGTGCAGTCGCACCCAGTGCCCATGTCTGGCGGTTTGCACTATGGCCAGAACAGCGCTCAGGAATGAAGTTAGGGTGGTGTCTTCAGACAAGGAGAGAGGATCTACAGGACCTGAGAAACAAGGGAGAGAGGGAAAGAGAAGTGATACCTGTTAAGGGCAGATACTCTGCTGGAACCTTTCATAAGGTGTTACTTTGCTCTTTATAATGCGGAGAGGTAGGAGTTATTGGTGGTGGAGCAGGATCTGAACTCACGGCTCTTAAGCTGATCCCCTGGCCTCCTGCCTGAACCTACCACACGTCTGGTGAACAGCCCCTCCGTCCTGATTCAGCCATCTGCAAAGACTGTAGAGAGCCTGGGCCGGGGCCTGGGCAAGTGTCTGTGTGTCCAGGCAATGACCATTTATTCCCAAGGAGTTGCAGCTTGGGATAGCCCATTCCTAGTACTTGGCCCAGGAGTGACTGTGGCTGGGCTATCCCTAGCCCTTTGGAGCGCTGGGCACAGAACCGGGGGTGTGGGAGCCAGCAGAATTGAGGCAACTCTCATCTTCTGAAGGAGCTGGAGCCTAGGTTTCCCTGGTAACATTCTGCAAGTCTTGAGCACAGAAGGTCCAGAACAATAGGGAAGTGGCAAGCCCAAGTTGGTTGCTGGAGTGGGGGATGGGGCTTGATTAGGCGTTTCATGTGCGAAGTCAGAGGGACAGCAGCCTGGTGCCTCCTAAGTGACTAGAAGCCGGAGAGAGCAGGGCTGAAGCTAAGGACTTGGCAGAGCTGAAGCGGGTGGATGGCGCTGGGGAGCCGGCGGCGGGTGGGAAGCAGTACTAGGCTCGCGAATGCGCACAACGCCTACCCAGCGCCGGGCTCGGGTCTCAGTACGTTCCGAAGACCAGCTCATCCCATCTGCGTGGGAGGAAGAAGAGTAAATAATAGGAATGGACGGAAAGTAAGAGTAGAACCAAGGGAGGCTGAAAGGTGGACTCTGAGGCATGGTTGGTGTGTGTGTGTCTACACAGGCGCAGTACACACGCGCACACAGACACACCCACACCCACACAGCTGTAGCTACATTATTTCTGCGTACATCCTCTGTGGTTAGGTCCAGGGTATATGGAATCAGAACGTGCTCAGTGACTTTCGCTATCTTTTTTGCACCCTGAAAGTTAACTCCATTTCCCTCCTCGGCACCATTAAGCGGTGTGTTTTGAATACCTGCCCTGTGAGTTCCTCGCCTCCTTAACCCTGCTGAAGCAAAGTACTATGCATGGTGCATCTGGAGAAAGGTGATCATGACTCCAGTCCAGGGGAGATTTTTGGGAAGACCTAGGAAATCAATTTTTAACCCAGTTAGGTTGTGGAATCTAATTTAGTAAAAAAGAAACAGGCAACAGGCAGGCCAAAGGTAACAAGATGATAACCAGCTTGTGATTGTTTTTTTTTTTAACCCACCCAAATCAATAAGTCAAACAAACTGCCTGAACAGCCTATCAGTGGGGGGTTGTGAATTTTACCTCCTATGAGTCAGTTAATTGATAAAGGGGAGCAGTTAGTAAACTCCTTGATAGCAGATTTAGCTTCCATTCTATTGTGGTGTAAGTTGCAGTGAAGGATTCCTTCACACAAGAACACGGGAAGCATCCGCAGGGGTCCGGGGCACGTAGGGTGATACACGGTGGTTCCAACGGCCAACGGTCAGGTCCCCAGCCCACTGTGGCAGGACGGTTTGTGACATAAGGTGCTGTCAAGCGAGACAGCCACCCCTCTGACTCCCTGAACGCTGCCGTTCAAACACGTCCAGACTGGGCACGCCGTGCCTTCTTGCCTCGGGCCGGCTTGTCCCCTCGAGCGTCTTCCTCCGTTTCTCCCTCGGCCCGTCCTCCATGGCAGCTGGGCGAGCACAGGTCTCTCCTGGTTGAGCAGATCCTTCCCTTGGCCCAGTTTTTCCCTTTTAGCTGCTGTCCTTCCTTTTCCATCTTCTCTGAACTTCTAGGAACCACAACGCCTCACCCTAAGCACCCCACTCCCCTGGGCTCTACAAGTCTGTTGAAAGCACCCCATTTGTTTGCTCTGCAAATATTTACTAAATGCCAACACCCAGGCAGCGTTACTAAATGCAGCTTTTTGGGACAGTGGCCTCAGTATTTTTACTAGCGTGAGCTCGGTGAATCCTCACAACCCTGTGAAGCAAGGACTTTATTACCGTCGGAATTCACAGATGAGGAACTCGAGGTTAGGTTAGGTGACGTGACCTGCCCAAAGTCACAGGAAGGAGCTTTAAAGGAAAGAGCCAGAATTGGCCACCCAGGCAGTCTGGCTCCAGAACTGACATTTTAGATGCCACAAGGTACCGCATGGAGGCCTATGGTTTTTTTCTTGTTTTTTTTCTTTTCAAAGCATGTCTTGTCTTGTCCTCTCTCTTCCCACCAAGGTCCTTATCACCTGGTGCCTGGATGTTACAACAGCCATTCAGCTGATCTGGCTGACCATAAATGTTCCCCCCAACCTCAGACCATCCCCCATGCTGAGTGGCCTGGTAATCTGCCCAACACATCCTCCTCATCTTGTTCTCTGCCATCAGAAAATATCTAATCTCTCTGGGAAAAGAAGACATTCACATATGAGCTCCTGAGATAACCCAAAATGACAGTAAATAAAATGAAGAGTAAGAACAAAATGAACTCCAAGATCACTCCCTGCAAAGAAATTGCATGATTTTTCTCAGTACAAATTAGCAACAGGAGTGGACAGACAGGGTGGGCATGCAGAACTTCAGCTGAGCATTGAATTTGAATTAGAAGGGGAAGCTTTTTCTGGTGGGAGCATTAAGAGCTGTGGTCCCAGACTGTCCTCCTGTCATATTCCCTGCGGCTCCTACTCTACCAGTCTCCATCCCGATCTGCTTTCGAGGTTTGGGATAAAGGGTATTGCTACCCTTTTGAGATTAAACCTCTTCTAGACTGAATATTCCCTTCCTCTATACTTGCCTTAGCACTTACCGATACAACAGGGGTGTATGCTCAAACAACTAATCTTCAGAGGAAACAGGTTTATGCTTTCTTTTTTAAGATTGATTGATTGATTGATTTGAGAGAGAACACAAGTGGGGGAGCGGCAGACAGTGGGAGAAGCAGACTCACTGCTGAGCAGGGAACCCGATGAAGGGGCTCCATCCCAGGACCCCGGGATCATGACCTGGGCGGAAGGCGGACGCTTAACGACTGAGCCACCCAGGTGCTCAGGTTTATGTTTTTGTTTTTGTTTTTTAAATATTTTATTTATTTATTTGAGAGAGAGAGAATGAGATAGAGCATGAGAGGGGGGAGGGTCAGAAGGAGAAGCAGACTCCCTGCTCAGTAGGGAGCCCGATGCGGGACTCGATCCCGGGACTCCAGGATCATGACCTGAGCCGAAGGCAGTCGCTTCACCAACTGAGCCACCCAGGTGCCCTCAGGTTTATGTTTTTTAAGAAACAGATTGAAGAAGTCTTTCAAAAGGCAGGATTTTCCACAGAAAATAAAGCAGTGGCCTTCATGCAACAGCTTCCAGGATTGATGTTTTATTATTTGAGTGTTTACTATTTGTTTCCCCTACGTTATCTAATTGAATACTCACACAATTTTTCAAGGTAGGCTCTATTCCTACCCCATTTTGCAGATGAGTTCATTGAGATCATTGAGATTAAGGACCCTGCCCTGAATCCCACAGCCGCCTTTGGGGAGGCAGTGGAGGGCTGCCTACAGAGCCCACACTCTTATCTCTCATGCTTTCTGGGAAACTGAAGGGCAGGTCACTTGTTCTCCTTTCAGTTATGGATGGAAGACCAGGAGGACGTGCAGCACGGGACAGGTTTTGCCCCTTTGCCTGGACCAGCCTGCACGGTGTTCTAGCGAGTGCACCTCTGAGTGGAAACCTCTCTGGGCTTCCATCGCTAAATGAGGCAATAGCACTAGACCGCCTGAGGCTGAGCTCTCCCTGGGCTGACATTCTGTGATTACTGAGCATTGGTGGAAGAGGGGGGCAGCTAATTGAGTGAGTTAGTAATTTGGTTGCCAGGGTAACTCTTTCCTGATTGGAAGGAAGGGATCACAGGGTTCAACACAGACTTTGCTGGATAGGAAAGTGGTGTCTGATCTTCGTTCCATGTCTCTGCTTATGAGCTGAAAAAGGAAGGGTGAAAATTGAATCCAAATATTGTAGCATTTGGGCCTAATTTAGAACGAAATCTTGGGGTGGCAGACTCGGCAGTTCTCCGTGAGGCGTGCCATTCTTTATCTCACAGTGCTTGTTATTTGCCACTTTCTGTGTTTTAATTTGTTTTGTATTTTGTTCATTGACTTTAGAGCTTGGTCTTTTATTCTATTTTCTGTGGCCAGCTAGCTGTCTTCATAGGATGCTGAAGATTTTGTAAGAAAATGGTTGTGGCATAGCTGGCTTTCTCTAGTTCAGCCTAGGAGTCCGGGGTAGGGTTTTCCGGGTTCCGGGGGCAGGGCCGCCATGTTGGACAACGGCAGGGGTGTCATTCATGTGTGAAGTGGTGCAGTGAACAATATTGGACTGTGTGTGATGGTACTAGGCTACTGGAAAGAGACCTGAGCTGGGAGCCCAGAGACCTGGGTTCTAGACTCTGATAGGCCTTTGACTTCATAAGTGACTTCAGTAGGTCACTCTGCCCCGTCCCTTCTGGGACTATCTTTCCACCTATACAATGGTCTAATAACTTAAAATCATTTGTGTACGCCTTGACTTATTCTGAAAAAGGATTTTGGGGGTGACTAGTAGGAGCTGCAGGATTTTTAAAAAGAGGGGCAGTTAGGCTTATAGTGTACTTAAAGTGCCTGATGGTAGGCATTCATTTTCTCCAGTCTTCGTTTTTTAAGGAGGGAGTAGTACTGCCTGAGCCCCATGATTGAGTCTAGCCTTATTCATTACAAGAAGCCAGCACAGTTTGTGCAGGGCATCGAATCCTGGCCAATTTGGCCCCGGACTGCTCCTAAGCCTTCGACCTCCAGGAAATCCCATCCCCACTTAAGTAGTGGGGCTGAGGACCTCAGGGCTACTCCAGTGCCAGGGGCAGCCAGCACCTGACCACTTTCCTCCTGCTCAGTGCTCAGAGGTGGCAGCCACCTGCACCCTTGGAGCCCCTCATCCCCCTTCCTCAGTTTGTTAGAGCCTCCATAATCACCCTTCCCTTGCTGAACGGCACTGGACAAGCCTCCCACAGCCCTTCCTGGACAGCTTGTAGGAAATAGCTGGCTTGGTGTGCTCTGGGGGTATTTCTCACAGGCCATCAGGGGCTGTGGGTGTATTTGAGAGAATGGGGAGGTACAGACACCAGGCATGGAGTCCGAAAGGGTGTTAGAAAATCAGGACTGTATCATAGCACTCAACCCAGAAAGCATTGTTGGGACCATGGCATGCTCTTCTTTCATGAGAAACTGAGGACCCAGTCGTTTGGCTACCAAGGGGCAGTCCTGGGAAGGAAGGAGTAGGGACTGGACTGTTCATCTCCAGTACGTGCCAGCAACCGTGAACCTTTTCCTGTTCTCACTTCTCGTCTGCTTTATGGATGAGGAAACCAAAGCCCACAGAGGTTGAGCAACTTGTCCAAGGACCCCATGTAATAAGCAGCCTTGAACCCTGGATAATCTGTCGCCTAGTGTGGCTCCTTCCGGGAGGGAACAGACTGAAGTAACTCAGAAAGGGAGGGACAGAGACGGGCTGTTAGGTCACCGCTTAGGGAGAGAATGGTAGCAAACATGCCAAGGGCAAAGAGAGGAGTCCTTTCAGACGCCGCCAGCCAGCTTTCCCACAGTGGGTTTGTAGCCTGATCAGCCCCTACCCAAGAGCTGCCCCAGCCTTAAGGACTGCCTTGTGAAACAAGTCCACTTAATGAACACAGTAGAAAGAAAAAAAAAAAAAAGTGATGAGCCTCCCAGTCCGCAGTGATGGGCTGATCTGATGTCCTCTGCAATACACGCAGAGGCAGCTTCATAAAACAGCTCCATCACGGACTAGTAATCCAAAAGGCTCTAAGGTTTTAGTGAATGGGATTGGTCCAAAACCTGACCTCACTTTCATTTAATTTCATGCCAGCACCAATACACACCCAGCCACGCAGACCCTGCTTAACTAGGGAGCTGCTCAGACACAAAGGCGCTCTAATTACCATCCACAAGCCAGGCTGACAAGGATTTCAAGTGTTTTTAGGTTTATGGATTAGAGAAATGTGTTCTGTGCATCTTTCCGACCGGAGGCAGGAGTAAGATAAAACCAACCAACCAAACAAACAAAAAACCCCAACAAAAACCCCAATGCATTTATTAAAAACAAGTATTTCAGTTAAGTTAAAATCCTATAATCAGGATAGCCACAATTCCAGACACTCCGGTGCGAAGTGTAGATACGTCAACAGCCACATCTGGATGATGAACAAGCCATTGAATCTTTTTAAAACTAAAACACCAACAAAACGGTTTTCGATCCCTCAGACTAAGTGAACAGTATGTTAAAAACACTTCACCACGCTTCACAATGGCAAAGGCTGCAGCTTCTCCGTTTGGAGGGTCACATTTTCTACTCGGTTTCCTTCACTTACAAAGGCGAGCGGGCATGGCTGGGGGAGGGGCAGAGGGAGGACATCAACTCCGTCTATCCAGGGAATTGCAGCTGTTATTGCAAATGGCCCCGGAGAGTCCATTATAAGCTGCTGTGCGAGGCTGTGTCCCCGGAGTGCCCGTCACGTGGCGTCTCCCCAGTCCCCAGCCCGGGCCCCAAGGAGCGCCAGCGCCACCCGCTAGGAGTAGGGCAGCAGAGCCGAGCCGGGGTGCCGGGCCCGAGGCTAAGACTCTGGGCAGCGTCTATGAAAGCCCGGGGCGCGGCCACCGGCGGAAGGCACCGGCGCCCGGCACGTCCCCGCCTCCCCACACCCGCGGTGGCCGCGGTGCGCGTGTCCTTAGGAGACTCCAGCACTTGCAAAACACCGAGCACTTCTCCCGAGTACAGGCAGAACCCGGCAACTCTTCTGCTCTCCTGGAGCCCCGGAACCCTGCGGGCGCTGAGGAAACAGTGACCTTGAACCTGAGGAGGAGGGGGCCGGCTGCGAAAATATTTTAGAGAGGAAGGGGGGTTCGCTCCGAGGCTCACCTTACCCTTGCCGCGGCAGCGCCCGCCCCCGCCTCCCCCTCCCCAGCGCGCGCGGGACCCTCCCCCGCCCCTCCGAGAACCGCAACCAGTTGCAACGCGGAGGCAGAGCAAACGTTACTGCTATTCAACTCCCCAAAAGGTCCTTTCATGGCACCGCGTGTTTTGTATTAAGAACCAGCACCCACAAGACATGAGATGAGTTTTTTTCAAGAGTCGTAAATGTTCAAGTCTGGCAGTTTGAGGTTCTCCCTGAAATGATGGTCTGTCTGTCTACTCATGTTCCCCTCCCCCAAAGTGGATCAGGAACCAGCCCTGAAAAAGTAAAGCAAGTAACTGGGATGGATCATCCTCCTCCTTTGGGCGCTCGGCGATCCTGAGACGCATGGAGTGTGGCCACATGGTCGCCGGGCTGGAGGGCCCCGAGAGGCGACGTGGAACTGCACGCTACACCGCTGGGGCTGGTCACGCCAAATAAGGAGTACTACTGAATGTGAGCTTGGGGTGCGTCCTGTAATCCGCCTCAAATAGGGCCAAGTTCTTCTGCTTTTCAAACGCATCGGGGCCCTCCATTAGTTCCCCGCGAAAATATTCGCGGTTTTTCCATTCCTCGTCTGCATTAGCTTGTTTGCCCACTTCCAAAAACGCGAGTTCACCAGTCTGAGTAGAGATGCAGCCCTCAGGGGAATCCCATGCCCTCCAGGCAGAGGCTGGCGCTGTGGCCACTCCCGCGGTGTTAGCTGCCGGGGACAAGAACGCCGTCGCCAGTTCTTAGCTCAGCCCTCCTCCCGGACGCTCCGGGGTCGCTGCAGGCCGCGCGAGGGCTGCGGGGCGAAGGGGGCTCATGCACTGGGGCCGACAGAGGCCCGGTGAGCGGGCGTTGGGGAAGCTTTGCGTGTAACTGCAGCCGTCTCGAATGAAGCCTCCGCACCGCCTCCTTGATGAGGTTCCCCGAGAGCACCAGCTGCTGCAGGAGCCGGTGCGGGTCGTCGTCGCCGGTGCGGGATTCGGGCTGGGGCCCGCGTCGCTGTTGCAGGCGGCGGGAGGCGGCGGCGCCCCGCAGCCAACCTCGCCGGCACGGGCCCGACAGCGGCTGCGGGGCGCCCCGCTTGTCTGCTCCCGAAGGCCCGTCAAGGCCGGGCTGAGGGGCCAGTGGGGACAGCGCGCTGGGGCCTGCGGCGAGCTCGGCCACGAAGTAGGGCGCAGCCCGGCCCCGCACGCGGCCGCGGTCCCCGAGGGCGCAGCGCAGGGCCCCCGGGGGCGCCGGGCCCACCGCCTCGGCCGGCGCCGGCGGCAGAAGCAGCGGCAGCGCTGGGGGCCGGGCCTTGTCCGCCCGCACGGCCGCCGGGGGCCGCGGGGGCTGCAGCGGCGGCCCCGGGGGCGCGCACGGGGAGGCCGGGCTGTCCTGCGCCGCGTCCAGCTGCAGCGTCTCGCCGATCTGGGCCACCAGCAGGTCCACCTCGCCCGAGCCGCCCAGCGTCACCGACTGCTCCAGCAGGAGGAAGCTGTCCTCCTCCTCCTCCTCCTCTGCCTCCCCCTCCGCTTCCTCGCCGGCTTCCTCTTCCTCCTCCCTCCGGCACGGCATGGCCCCCCGCCCGGGCACCCGGAGCTCTGCGGCCGGCGCTGGCGGCTCGGCGGCCGGCGGGGCTCGGTGGGCCGCGGCGGAGCGGGGCGCGGGGCGCGGGGCTGAGGCCGAAGCGGGGGCGGGGGCGGGGGTCCCGGGCGGACGCGGAAGCGAGAGCCCGCCAGGCACTCGCGCCGCGCGCCTGCAGCCGCGGGAGCCGGAATCCTACCGGCTCGGGTTGATTTGTAAACAATGGGTGACGTCGCCGCCGGGCCCTACCACCGCGCCGGGCAAGGGGTGCGCCGAACAGTTGAGGGGCGGGGCGCCCGCTGGGCCCCGGTGCAGGGTGAAGTCTAGCTGCTTCTGAGCTCCCCAACCCGGAGTGGTGGGTGCAGGAGGGCGCTGGGGTGCGGATACTCGCTCTGGCAGCCGGGCGTGGTTGGCAGTTCCCGAAAATGAACACCGGCGTGGACTTAGTTGGTTTCTTCCACACACAAGCACAGACACTTACACCCACACACTCCCCTCCTCCAGGCGCGTCTACCCGTCTGGTTTTGGCATTTGCGCTTTAGAGGTCCGGGTGCCAGCGTCTGGGAAGTGATGACCCGGCGAGTGAGGCGAGGAAGGAGATCTCAGGCTAGGGGTCTGTCTGGAGATTAGGGAAAAGAGGCTGACACGGATAAAAAGGAAAACTGGGGACCTTGTGGTTCGATGGGGGTGGGGGCGGGGGAGCGGTGGCAGAGTTAGAATTGGCGAAGAAAGGCGGGATGAGTATTTCTTGACCGGGAGCACGGGTATATGCGGGCCTGGACTGGGGCTGGCCGTCCTGGAGAGGAGGAGGTCGTTTGTCTTGGACGGGGGTGTGAGCTGAGCTAGAAAGTTCTTTTTGTTGTTGTTGTTTTTAAGATTTTATTTATTTATTTGACAGAAAGATAGAGAGCACAGGTAGGCAGAGAGGCGGGTGGAGGGAGAGGGAGAAGCAGGCTCTCCGCCGAGCATGGAGCCCGATGTGGGACTCGATCCCAGGACCCTGGGCTCATGCCCTGAGCCGAAGGCAGCCGCTTAACCGACTGAGCCACCCAGGCGCCACTGAGCTAGAAAGTTCTTTTAAGAATGCCTCAGCTCGGGCGCCTGGGTGGTTCAGTTGGTTAAGTGACTGCCTTCGGCTCAGGTCATGATCCTGTCCTGGAGTCCCTGGATCGAGTCCCGCATCGGGCTCCCTGCTCAGCAGGGAGTCTGCTTCTCCCTCTGACCCTCCCCCCATCTCATGTGCTTTCTCTCTCATTCTCTCTGTCTCTCAAATAAATAAATAAAATCTTTAAAAAAAAAAAAAAAGAATGCCTCAGCTCAGCAGGGGAGTATCCTCTTGGAGCGGGAAGCAGGGGAGGAATATGAGCTATGTGGGTGATAATGGAGATATGGATCAGCTTAATCCTTCAAGATATCATGGTTGGCTTAATGATTAACCAAGACTTCATTTTTTAAAAGGAGGAGAGATGGAAAAATGATCCTTTACTGTCTTGTTGCCTGGAGGTATTAGACCTTTATTCAAAATCCCAAATCCCTCAGGCCTAACTTCCAAACTCTACACTTGTAGGTAGACTTTTGGTGGCCCAGTCCTTATGAGCCAACCAGGGGAGGGACATTATCAGGGTGAGAGAAATATTCAAAACCGGATTATGGTGATGGTTTAATAATTTAATTTACTAAAAATCATTGAACATTCTCTTAAAATGAGTGAATTTCATATGTAAATTATGTCAATAAAGCTATTTTAAAAAATCGGCCACAATGCATGTACACACAAATATAGAAGCCAGGCGGTAGTATTTAGAATACAGAGCAGGACAGCAGTCTAATTCAGAAAGGGAGTGCCAGAGGAACTCGGGGTTCCAGCTAAAGAGACTCTGGGGTCTTGGTGGCCAGTTCTAAGATGGGTAATTACAGGAGCAAACCTTCAAAGAGAGATGGCATGGAGGGAATAGGTGGGTAGTTGTTTAAAAAGAGTTGGGGTTATTCTTTCCAAGTGTGGAGAGAAGAATGTGGGGATAAAGGAAGAGGCAGTCTGAGGAAAGCCAGTGAATTTTTAAATCTTGGAAATCTGGACTTCTACAGGATGTCATAAAATTCATCACTTCTTTTTAGTAGGCGCCCAAGGATTTTCTCTCTATATAATTCTAACATCTACAAATAAAGATAGTTTTACTTCTTTCTTTCTAGTCTGGATGCCTTATCTTTCTTGCCTAGTTGTCCAGCTAGAACCTCTAGAACAATGTGGAGTAGAAATGGTGAGGGCAGACCTCCATGTCTTGTTCCTGATCTTAGGGAAAAGCATTCAGTCTCTCATCATCAAATATGATGTTGTCTCTATAAAAAGATGGCTTCATCAGGTTGAGGACATTCCCTTCTATTTCTGGTTTGTTGAGCATTTTAAAAAAAGATATTTATTTGAGAGAGAGAGAGAATGAACGAGCAGGGAGGATGGGCAGAGGGAGAGAGAGAAGTAGACTCCCCAACTGAACAGGGAGCTTGACGGGGAGCTCCATCCCCGGACCTGGAGATCATGACCTGAGCCAAAGGCAGATGCTTAACTGATTAAGCCATGTAGGTGCCCCTGCTGAGCATTTTTATCTTGAAAGGGCCATCCCCTCATTTTAAATCATTATTCATTTGAAAGTATGGTCAAGACAGACATTTATTAGTACAATATTCTAAACCTAATTATTTAAAAATCTAAATGCAGCTTACGATTAGCAGCTTACAAGCTGTGTTTTTATTCTTTGGTTCAAAATTTGTAAGCCTCATACATCGTTCTGGGCATGAAAAATAGTACGACCACTTTGGGAAGAGGTCTGGCAGTTTCTTACAAAGCTGAACATACACTTACCCTATGAAAGAATTTCAATCCTAGGCATTTACCTAAGAGAAATAAACGCTTAGGTTCACACTGCGGCCTATGGCCGAGGATGAGCATGGCAGCTTTATTCATACAAGCTGGAAACAGCATAAAAACAGCAGCTCAAGTGTTTATCAGCAGGTGAATGGGTAAATGATGGCACAGTCCCATGATGATGGTGGCAGAATCCTCTTCAGCAACCAAAGGGACTGGAGTATTGCTACATGCAGTAACATGGATGCATCTCAAAAACCGTATGCTGAGTGAAAAGGAGGCGCACATACTGTATGATTGTGTTTATATGAAGCTCCAGAACAGGCAAAATTAATTTTTGGTGGGAAAAAAATCAGAAGACAGATTGCCTTTGGAGAGGGTGTGGTGGGGACAAGGACTGACCTGGAAGAAGCCCGATGCTTGGGTTTCACAGGCATATGCATGTGTTAAAACTTACTGAACCAGGGGGCCCCTGGGTGGCTCAGTTGGTTAAGCGACTGCCTTCAGCTTGGGTCATGATCCTGGAGTCCCGGGATCGAGCCCTGCATCGGGCTCCCTGCTCAGCAGGGAGTCTGCTTCTCCCTCTGACCCTCTTCCCTCTCGTGCTCTCTGTCTCTCATTCTCTCTCTCAAATAAATAAATAAAAATCTTTAAAAAAAAAAAAAACTTACTGAACCATGCACCTAGAATTCACTGGGTGTAAATTTTACCTGCAAAGAAAAAAACCAAACAAATACTAGAATTCTAGTTAATAGACGGGCTGATGAGTGTAGGGGTGAAGTGTACTGATGTTTGCGATTTATTCTCAAGTGTACACAAACACGAGATGGATTAATATATGGTTAGAAGGATGGTTAAGACAGGAGACAGGTAGATATACAGTAAAGCATGACTAGTGAAATGTGACATTAGTTACCATATGAGCCAGCAATTCCACGCCTTAGATATGTACCTGAGAGAATTGGAAACCCATGTCCACACAAAACATTGCACAGAAATGTTCGTGGCGTTATTTGTAATAGCCAAAAAGTAGAACAATGCAAATGTTCATTAGCTGATGAATGGAAGAACAAAATGTTGTCTCTTCATACAGCGGATTGTCATTCACCATAAAAAGGAATGAAGTACTGTTCTATGCTATAACATGAATGAACCCTGAAGACCTATGCTAAATGAAAGAAATGAAAACACAAAAGGCCACATCTTGTATGATCCTATTTGTATGAAATGCCCAGAAAAGACAAATCCGTAGAGACAGAAAGTAGATTAATGGTTGGCATGGGATGGGAGGAGAAGGGAATTCGGACTAACTCCTAATGCGTAGGGGGTTTCTTTTGGGGTGACGAAAATGTTTTGGAATTAGTGGTGATGTTTGTACAATGTAGTGAATATACTAAAAGCCACAAGCGGACACTTCAAAAGTATATATGTCAGTTCTTTAAATGCTAAAAATTATTAATGGTAGAATATAGGTGCTGGGTAACAGGATAGTTCATGGTCAAATTCTTTCAATTATGTTGACGGAAAATGTTTAGGAATCAAGTGCTAGAAAACAATAAGCCACACAAAAGAGCTGATTAATTTTATGACTTTCCTTTAGAACTGCCCAGGGCCTGGGGGGCTCAGGGCAGGCCACTGGGAAGGAAGGGAGCAAGGAGACACCCGGCTGGTGGGTTGCCTGCCGCTTGGCATGGGAACTGTGTAGACTCATCCTCCAGGGCAGAAAGGATGTAGGCAGTCTGTTGCAGGTTGATTAAGTTCTTAACCCCCACTGTGCAGGATTTCAAACTGTATGGCACGAATGAGGCTTGACACTGTTTTCCGAGGCCAGCAGCATCCCGGAGTGCTGAGCAGCATCCTGGAGTGCTGAGCGGCATCCCGGAGTGCTGAGCGATGGGCCTCTGCCGCAGCAAGGCAGACATGGATCACCTCTTTACCAGTCCCTTCATTGCTGCCCAGCGCCCAGACCCGGAGGCTCTAGGAGCTGAGTTGGTTGGGGAGGAGGGATTTGTACACAGAGAATTTAAGAGATTAGGGATTCACACCGAGACGCAAAGAGGTGCTAATGAGATATTAAACACCTCTCAGGAGAGTAGCAGCTGAGGAAGCTGGAAACGGAAAAATCAGAAGTTGAAAATGTCTTGAGGCTGCTGATAGGACAGGAACAATAACTGGCCACTGGTTAAATGGGGTGCTAGGAACAGTGGGGTCTGTAACTTGGTGGTTAAACTGGATAAGCGGCTTTGGGTTAACACTGATTCAGGAGTGTGAAATATTTTGCCATTTATAAAAGTAGAAAGGACTCAACATGGGATGAGGTTGAGAGGGACGCAGAAGGGCAGGTGGAGACTTGAGTAGTGCACTGAGTTAAATGGGATTCCCTCCAAATTCCTGTCTGCTGGGAACCTGTAAATGGGACCTTATTTGGAAAGAGGGTCTTTGCAGATATAATCAAGTTAAGATGAGGTCAAACTGGATTAGGGTAGGCTCTAATGCAGTGGCTGGCATCCTTATAAAAGAGGGAAATTTGGACACAGAGATATGCAGGAAGAATGCCGTGTGTCTGCAGAGGCAGAGGTTGGAGAGATGCTGCCACAAGCCAGGGAATGGTAAGGATTGTCAGCTATCACTAGAAGCTTATAGGGAGCATGGAGCAGCATCTCCCCCTGAGTCCCCAAGAAGGAACCAACCCTACTAACTGATACCTTGATATTCAACTTTTGGCCTCCAAAATTGTGAGAGAATCAATTTCTATTGTTTTAAGGCACCAAGTTTTAGGAAATTTGTTAGAGCAGTGCTAGGGAACTAGAGCAAGTAATTTCAATTGATTGTGTAACATGTGTAAGCCATGGAGAAATTTACTGAGGCTCTGGGGAAGTTCTGAGAATCATTGGAAAAACGGAAGGGCTGAGGTCCTCTCTGCTAGCTGTTGGGTTATGCTAGGCTCAGGGACATCTACCATTGGAAAAGGAATAAAGAATGAAGGGATAGAAACACAAGGACCCAATAAACCCTTACTGTGTGTTCGTCATAGGTAAACAGTGGCCCTATCAGGAGCACATCTCCACTGGGACTATCAGGTTGACCCCATATAGGCTGATGCAGTTAGCATTGCCATTTCTGGAACTGCAGAAAAGATTGTGCTGCCCTTGCCAAATGGATGGCAACAGGAAGGGAAAAGTAGGTGTCAAGCTAGACAGTCTTGGATCTGCAGAGTTTTTGTGCCTGTCTGGACGCCTGGGACAGCAGTGGAATCTACAGAATTGGAAGTCAGGAGATGCAAGATCAGCTAGCATAATTCAGTATTTTCAAAAGAAAGATTCTAGTTTTATTTATTTGGATAGGTGATGCAGTCACATGGTTCAAAATTCTAAACGTCAAAATGAGCCAAGTGAAGAGTCCTGCCCCCATCCTTGTCTCCAGCCACCCAGTTTCCCTCCCTGGAGGCAAACTATACAATCATTTATTCTTTTCAAAGATCTATCTATCATCTATCTATCTTTGTATTCTGCCTCCCTTTGTTAAATAGAAGCTGTAACAGAAGCTGCTGTTTGCTTCCCAGGTACCACTCTCCCCTTCAATAAACCCCACATTGCAGAAGCACCAGAGCCCCAGTATCACAATTTTCAGCTTCTCTGGCAGCTAGATGGGGCCATGTGATTAAGTTCTGGCCACTGAGATATGTCAGAAGCCTCCCTAGTAAGAAGGGGGCCAAACCTTTCTTTTTTCCTTTCATCTCGTTGCCTGGAATGTGGATGTGATAGTTAGAGCTCCAGCAGCCATCTTGAACTATGCAAAAGCAGTGCATTTGAAGGAATCTCAAACAATGTCTGAAGACACAAAGGCAGTTCTAGACTGCCTACTTCTGGATCTCTTTTATGTGAGGAAGAAATAACATTTTCCCTTGTCGATGCCACCCAGAAACTTTTAAAAGATAATGCTACTATAACAGAAAATCTGCAGGGGCACCTGGGTGGCTCAGTCAGTTAACGTCCAACTCTCGATTTAGGCTCAGGTCATGATCTCAGGGTTGTGAGATGGAGCCCTGAGTTGGGCTCCACGCCAGGTGGAGCCTGCTTAAGATTCTTTCTCTCCCTCTCCCTCTGCACCCCCGCCCCCCCTTGCCCTCTCTAAAACAACAACAACAACAACAAGAAAATATGCAGAGGTGGTTTGGAGAGCAATTCCAGTCAGGCAGACCTATGAGGAGTACTCAGATCAGGAGCTGAAACAGATCATAACAGCAGCTACCGCATACTGATTATTCTTTTTAACAGTTTTATTGAGACCTAATTTATATACCATAAAATTCACCCATTTCAATTGTACAGTTCAGCATCTTTTAGTATATTTGCAGAGTTATGCAGCCATCACCATAATCTAACTTAAGAACATTTGTCTCACCCCCCAAAAGAAACTTCATACCTATTAGCTAAACCAAAAAGTGCTTTACAGATATTATTTCCTTTAGTCTTCCAATAACCTCTGAGTTTGGTTTTATTTTATTATTATTATTATTTTTTTTATGTAGAAGTCTCCATCTTTTTTTTTTTTTAGATTTTATTTTTTTATTTGACAGAGAGAGACACACCGAGAGAAGGAACACAAGCAGGGGGAGTGGGAGAGGGAGAAGCAGGCCTCCCACTGAGCGGGGAGCCTGATGTAGGGCTCGATCCCAGGACCCTGGGATCATGACCTGAGCCGAAGGCAGCTGCTTAACAACTGAGCCCCCCAGGCGCCCCTGAGTTTGGTTTTATCCTCTTTATGGATAAGGAAACCAAGGCCCACAGATAAGAAAACTTGCCCAAGATCATATAGACTACCCGTGCCAGAACCAGTATTCAAACTCAGTTTTGGATGATGCCAAAACCCGTCCTTCTCAAACCTATCCACATGCTGTTACCCAGGCTCTACAATCTGATCTTTTAACTCTGCCTTCTTATTCCCCAAGGCCTTCAGTGCCGATGCCAGTAGTCATGCCCTATTTCTGGTCCCACTGCCGACGTCTTTCGTGTTTCTTTGGCTGAGCTCATGCAACCTGTGTCTGTACCCTAGCCTCTTTCCCTTTAATCCACTCGGCTGGGAGATCAACTTCCTAATGCCCAACCCTGCTCAGGTTACCCACCACGCCCACTCTGCATATGTCCACATTGGCTCCCTAGGAAAACCCTCAGCTCCTTAACACGGTATCCAGAACTCTCAGAGACCTGGCCCTGATCCAACCTTCTCTTGTCCTCCACCCCCACAGAAGCCCTTTGCTACTGTCAGACTGGGCCCTTGACAACTTCCAAACACTCCTTGTATGTTCCTGTCTCCCATGTTTGGTTCGGTTCTTTGTGCAGATAATGCCTTCTCCCAAATCCCCAACCATCTAAGTCTTACTCAGTCCATGAAGCTCCTTCATGAAGCTGTCTCTGCTCTCCGCAGTAGGTGGTGGGTCCTCTGCCCTCTGCTCTCCCATCCCATTCAGTTCCCTCAATGGGGCTCGCATAGCATTCCTCATTTCAGTAGTTACTTGGGCTGGTCTAGACTGCAAGACCCTTGAGTATAGAGGTTAGAGTCCTCTGATTGGCTAGGCCTGAGTTCTTTGCCCATCTCTATAACCAGAGATAGGGTCAGTCATAGCCAAAACTCATGGACTGAGATAGGGAAGCAGAGGACCCCTTAAGAGATGCTGGGCACATCAAAACAAAAACCTACATCCAGTATTGGCAGGATGTAGTTTTTCCATAAGGCCCGAGTAACCTCATTGTTTCATTTATTACTTCCTTCATTTAACTGATTCATTTGATCCTTTATTCATTCAACACATAGTTGGATAAGCAAAACTATAGTCCTTAACTCACAGAACTTACAGTCTAGTGGGATAAGCCAAAACTAATCAAACAATCTATAAACAAATCTAGAAATGCAGCAATGGTAATCTGAGACACAACTGAGTCCCCAGAAGGTTTCATGTTTCCTAATCCAAATGACTGTGTGAAGTTATTTTAACTGGGGCAACAAGCCTTTTATTTCACAATTAGAAGTGGTCCTTTACAGGGCACCTGGGTGGCTCAGTCGTTAAGCGTCTGCCTTCGGCTCAGGTCATGATCCCAGGGTCCTGCGATGGAGCCCCACATCCGGCTCCCTGCTCAGCGGGAAGCCGGCTTCTCCCTCTCCCACTCCCCCTGCTTGTGTTCCCTCTCTCGCTATCTCTCTCTCTGTCAAATAAATAAATAAAATCTTTAAAAAAAAAACAAAGAAGTGGTCCTTTACATTCACATGTTCCAAAAGAAGTACCCTTGGGTTTAATTCACACTGAAGTGTGAATGAATGAATGAATGAATGAATGAATGAATGAGCAAGACAATTTTCTCTTCCTACATCCTTGAAAGAAGATGGATCATTTGGGTGGGGATGACCGTACAGGTCTACAGGGAGCTGAAGGACAATTTCCTTTACTTTCTGATTTTGAATGGATGAATCTTGGAAGCTGACTCTGAAGGCTCCTGTCTAGAGAACAAATAGGTAGGGGAAGGCTTGGAGCCTTTTCTGACCTTCACCCTGCCTCCTAATAGCCACAGAGACTTTATGTGCAAAATTTCTTTCCATACCAAAACAATCTCCATGAGAATGGGTTATAGTGGCAGAAAAAAGGATCCATCCAGGCCTCAGCTCACATGACTGTGGAGATAACACCCCACACAGTGAGTTCATGATGTACCTGCCCATTCCTGAACGTCACATATATGTTACTGCTTTGAAACTTACCATCAGCACCTGGGGCCTCCTGACCTGAGGTCTGGGTGTTTTTTTTAAAGATTTTATTTATAGGGGACGCCTGGGTGGCTCAGTCAGTTAAGCGTCTGCCTTCGGCTCGGGTCATGATCCCAGGGTCCTGGGATCGAGTCCCGCATCGGGCTCCCTGCTCCTTGGGAGCCTACTTCTCCCTCTGCCTCTCTCTCTCTCTCTCTCTGTCTCTCATGAATAAATAAATAAAATCTTAAAAAAAAAAAAGATTTTATTTATTTATTTGAGAGAGAGAGAATGAGAGATAGAGAGCACGAGAGGGAAGAGGGTCAGAGGGAGAAGCTGAGCAGGGAGCCCGATGTGGGACTGGATCCTGGGACTCCAGGATCATGACCTGAGCCGAAGGCAGTCGCTTAACCAGCTGAGCCACCCAGGCGCCCTCTGGGTGTTTTTGATTAGAGGGCCAGACAGATTCCAATTCAAAATGATTTGGCCAGTGTTCAGGACTTTCAACTCACCCTGCAAGACTCAGGACCCCCCAGGCCTCCTTCAGCTCCAGCCCCTGTGCCAGGCCTGGCTGCTTGCCGTACTTGCAGGCTTTCAGAAAGTGTGTTCCTTGCCTCTCTTGAGGCCCAGGCAACCCGGTGCCCTTGCCCCCCAGCACCAGTGTGAGCTTTCGGAGGTAGGATTCATGGCTCAGTGCTCAACGCTGAGCTCAGTGTCTGACAGATGGTGAATCCCAGTTACAAATGCTCCGTGACTGAGTGTGCTTCCAGTGTTTCTCTCCGCCAGCCTTTTGCCCGTGACCTGACTGTTTCCCAGCTTGTTATCCTGGCTAGGGAAAATGACCTCCATAGTTCTCCTGCAGGGGTTCCGGCCCTGACCTGGGTCGTTTTTAGCTGCACAGAATGGGTTCCTTTTCTCTCCACCTCATTGAGTTCCCTCCTCCACTCATCCTGTGGCCAGTCTTGAAGGGGATTCCACAGGAAAGCTGAAGGTAGTTTTTTTTTTTTTTTTTTTTTGCATATTGAATAATGTAGGTTAGTCCTTGGTGTGTCTGAAGGAGACTGAATGGTTAAGCTTTGCCCTAGTCCACAATAAACAGGTGTCCCAGGAAGCAAGAAATTGGGAATGATTTGTAGCACACATTTGTCCTTTAATTTTTTCACCCTTTGTGGGTAATTCCCCACTGGAAGAACTTTGGTGGGGGATAGGGCTCTCCTCCAGGCAGAAGAGGGGAGGCAGGTGACCGTGGTCCAGCCAATCAGATGTTCTCACCCCTGACTCTTCCTCTCCATGGAGTGATGCAGAGACCCAAGGATATGGGAAATCAGTGGAGGGGTGGCTGTGCTGGGGCAAGTGGCACTGAACGGTGTGACCTTGGCTGGGTTTTTGGCTCCTCAGCCCCCTTCTTTCCTGCCACCTCTTCACCCTAGTATCCTTCCAACAAATCCAGTTTCTGTTCTGTTAGCCAAAGTCTGTTTCCAGTGCTTGCAATCCAGATTGACATAAACCTATTTTATGTCTGGAGGAGGTAGTTTAAATAAACTGGGGAGCATCTGTAAGGTGGAATACTACACTACAGTTCAAAAGGGTAATGGCAGATCTATGTGTACTGACATAGACCTCCAAGATGCACCCATAAAGATAATATGTACAATATATCACAATTTATCTAAAAATTAAGGGGCACCTGGGTGGCTCAGTTGGTAGAGCATATGACTCTTGATCTGGGGGTCATGAATTCAAGCCCCATGATGGGCATAGAGATTACTAAAAAAAAAAAAAAAGATTAACTGGAAAAAAAGAAAAGGAAAGAAATGCCTCAAGAGAAGAACTTTGCTTTGTTCACAACTATATTTCCAGGCCTAGAACAGTGCATAGTAGGCATTCAATAAATATATATATTTTAAAGATTTTATTTATTTATTTGACAGAGAGAGAGAGACACACAGCGAGAGAGGAAACACAAGCAGGGGGAGTGGGAGAGGGAGAAGCAGGCTTCCCCCTGAGCAGGGAGCCTGATGCGGGACTCGATCCCAGGACCCTGGGACCATGACCTGAGACGGAGGCAGACGCTTAACGACTGAGCCACCCAGGTGCCCTAATAAATATTTTTTGAATGAATGTACTGTAATAGAAAAAGATCTGGAAGGACACATATTAAACTGAAAGTGGTATTTTCTTGGAGGAGGGACTAGAACATAGGGATGGTTGACAAGGGAGATTTTGTCTGTATTATTTAAAAAATTTTTTTACAAGGGAAACATCTTCCTGTGTTATTTGTATAATTAAACAATATAAAAAGGTGTTTGAAGTTCGTTGGGGGTAGATAGATGGCTGTGCAATGACATTTGTGGCAGACTCAAATCCATGCCCTGGATCTTAAACCATCCTTTGGAGCCCTGGCCTTCTTCCCTTCTCCATATTTCTGAATTCCTAGGAGTCTTTTCTCTGCTTTAATATTTCGTCCTTGGTAATTCTAATCTGCCTTCCATTGTATGTGACTTATGTGTTTTCGTTTTATCTCCCTGAGGCTGTAACTCCTTGAGGGCTGGGGCCACTTTCCTGTGACCTTTTGTTCAGCCAGACTGTTGGAAACAAGATGACTTTCTGAACTTTTCATGAATACCTGCTGGACGGCCATGCTTATCACTAGGCTGGCAATCAGTACCTCGATGATTTCAGGGGAGCCAGGACACCCTTGCAGAAACAGGGCAGGCTTGCTGGCTGGGGAGTACTTTTTTATTTTATTTTATTTTTTTTAAAGATTTTATTTATTTATTTGACAGAGAGAGACAGCAAGAGAGGGAACACAAGCAGGGGGAATGGGAAAGGGAGAAGCAGGTTTCCCGCGGAGCAGGGAGCCCAATGCGGGGCTTGATCCCAGGACCCTGGAATCATGACCTGAGCCGAAGGCAGACGCTTAACGACTGAGCCACCCAGGCACCCCTGCTCTGGGAGAATTATTATCCTCATTTTACAGAGGAGGAAAAGGAATCAGAAAGTTAAGTAAGTTGTTGGTCACACAGTTACAAGTAATGGAGCTAGGATTTGAAAGTAGGCTTACTGCTCTTAATACTGGGCTGCATTGCTCCAAACATTAAGAACTTTTTATAAAAATGTCATCCAAACAGATAAACCAGAAAACGGTGTTGTGTGGTGTTCTACTTGGTTGTAGCAGTAATACTTTAAAGTTTTGAACATTTCTTCTGTGTGAAAGCATCAGGTTAATCCAATCAGTCAGTCAGTTGATGCTGGGTATCAGGGGGCTGGGACAAAAACTTGTTCATACTTTGGAGAAATCCTTTGTAGAATTTGAGCCTTGTATTCCTTGCTTTGTATATTTACCAAATATGCAGCCTGGATTTTCCAAGGTGGTCTTGCGTTCAATGAATAATTTCACTGGTACATGTTTGTTGAATTTTGTGTTTCTTTTCATGTATTTACTCAGTAAAGACAATCTGTTAAACATAAAACACAGAATAAACATAAAATAAAGCAATTTTATTTTGACACTTTAATCAAATTTTTAATATGAATTCATCGATTGAAATAACCTATTAGAACATGTGATTCAACTTTTATTTTGGATCATATCTGAGGACTTATTTATTCATTTGTTCAAAAACTATTTATTGAAAGGTCACTATGTGCCAGAAGCCATGGGGAGCAAAATAAGATGTCGTCTCTGCCCATGTGTGGTAGGAAGTCTAGTTGGGAACCCTTACATAAAATACATAGTCACACAAACAACTATAAATTTTAAGTTGTATAAGAGTTATGAAGAGTGAGTGCAGAGTGCTCTGTGAAAGCGTAGTAAGCAAACTGATTTATACAGTGGGAACCATGGAAGCCATCCCAACCAGTGACCTTTAAGCTGAGATCTGACCAATAATAAAGGGAAAATGGGCCGGCCAGAAAAAGCAAGTGCAAAGGCTTGAGGCAGGGAAGTTTGTTGAGAAACTGAAACGCACGTGGGTAGAGCTTAGTGGAGGAGAATGCTGGTAGAACCTTGGGTGAAAGCATGTCAGAAGGAACCACAGGAAAAATATCCCTAGAAAAATCCAGCATGGTAAAATAGTACAGAAAAAACCTTAATGGTTTAAGTTTACAATGTTCTCACATCTGTTGCCTCTGTTAATCCTTACCAGAAGATCATGAATCAGGGAGGGCAAGCATAATTATGATTATTTCTATCACTGAACATTCAGGGACAAAGTTATGGAGATTTTGGTTCCTTGTTTCAGACCAGAGAGGCAAAGCCTGTGGGTTCTCTGGGTAGCCGGAAGGGAGCGAGTAGAAAGAAGCAGAAGTGACCCACCGCTATGCTTGTGTGGCTGTCTGAAGAAAGCTGGCTGCAACGACATGTACTAGTCAAGTACTTTTTTTTTTTTTTTTTAAAGATTTTATTTATTTATTTGACACAGAGAGAGAGGGAACACAAGCAGGGGGAGTGGGGGAGGGAGAAGCAGGCTTCCCGCGGAGCAGGGAGCCCGATGCGGTTCTCCACCCCAGGACCCTGGGATCATGAACTGAGCCGAAGGCAGACGCCTAACGACTGAGCCACCCAGGCGCCCCTAGTCAAGTACTTTTTGATTGTCGCGCTGTACCTACTCTTCTAGGTATTTCTGTGTCAAGACAGAAAACGAATCTTGTATTTAGAGTTGTTCTTGAAGTCAATTTCAAATTCGGCGGTTCTGCAATTCTTAGATTTCACATCCGGACTTAATTTGAGCGTAGGCTGGGGATTTCTGACCAGAACCTTAAAAAGTGGGTGGAATCGGAAAGGTTCATCAAAACAAGAAACTACAACTCCCAGCAGGCCTCAAGGCTGGGTCTTCTCCCCAACCCTTTTCCGCCTGGGCTGGGGGCGACCAATAACCGTTAGCTATTTGAATAGACCAATAAGATCATGAAGTTGTTTAGTCATACAATCACACGGAAGAGGGGGAAACACCTTAGCCAATCCAAAGGCGTGGAGGCGGGACCGGAGATGGGGGCGGTGAAAGAAGTTTGCTGACTAAGATGGCGACTGAGGCGCAGAGTGTAGGGGAGGTGCCAGCCCGTGATTCCCGCCCGAGGTGAGCCGAGTTCTTGGTCCAGCTGCCTAGGAAACGAGGCCGTGGGCTGGTCGTACTGACGCTTTTCCTTTGGGTCATAGTGACCCAGCGCGGCCAGGCTTTGTTCTTTCCTCCTACGGCGTTTCGCCCTTTCACGCCTGCGGTCTGGCTCAGGAGCTGAGATCCATCTTGACCTCCGCTTGGTCCCGCTGATTGGTGCGAGGTCGGCCCGTGGCCGTGGCTGCAGACCGACGGGTTGCCTTTACGCTGAGACTCATTTTGGTGGTGAGGAGACTCAAGTCCAGAGCTGTTAAGCGAATTCCCTAACGTCACACAGTGCTGGGAGAGAGCTCTGTTAGTACCTTCTAATCTGCTTCGAGGCAGTTTATTGTGTTAAAGTCGGTGCAAGGGAGTGTCCGTTAGAAATGGGTTTGAGTTCTTGGGCCAATTAAAAAAATTTTTTTTATTGTGGTTTAGAATACTTAACATGAGGCCTACCCTCTTAGCAAATTTTTAAGTGTGCAACACAGTATTGTTGACTATAGGTACAATGTTGTACAGCATTATCTCAAGAGCTTATTCATCTTGCTTAACTACAACTTCATGCCTATTAATTAGTAACTACCCATTCCCCCTTTCCTGGCCCATGGCAACCAGCATTCCACTCTTTCGTTCTATGATTTTGACTATTTTAGATAATCTCGTATCAGTGGATACCTCATATATGTAAGTGAAATCATTTGTCTTCCTGTAACTGGCTTATTTCCCTTAGCATAATGTTAGTAAGCTTCCTCCATGTCGCCTATTGTAGAATTTTTTTTAAAAGCTGAGTATTAGGGGCGCCTGGGTGGCTCAGTAGGTTAAGCGTCTGCCTTCGGCTCAGGTCATGATGCTGGCGTCCTGGGAGCCAGCCCCGCATCGGGCTCTGTGCTCAGCGGGGAGCCTGCTTCTCCTTCGCCCTCTGCCGGCCTGTCTGCCTACTTGTGATCTCTCTCTCTGTCAAATACATAAATAAAATCTTAAAAGAAAAAAAAAAGCTGAGTAATATTCCATTCTATGTATATACCACATTTCGCTATTCCATTCATCTGTCCATGGACATTAATAATCTTGGTGATTATTAATTGTGCCTCTGTGAACATGAGAGTACTAGTAATTCTTCGAGATCCTGATTTCAGTACTTTTGGATAAATACACAGAAGCAGGATTGCTAGATCATACAGTAATTCTATTTTGAAATTTTTGAGGAACCTCCTTACTATTTTCTATAGCACTTGCAGCATTCCCATCAACAGTGTACAGAGGTTCCAGTTTCTCTACATCCTCACCAACACTTGTTGCCTTTTGCTTTTGTTTTTGATGATAGCCATCCTGACAGGTGTGAGGTGATAAGGACTAAGGCAGATAGTCCTAGCCAGAGCAGTTAGGCAAGAAAAGGGATTAAAAAGGCTTCAGAATTGGAAAGGAAGAACTTAAATTGTTCCTGTTTGCAGACAACATGATCTTATATATAGAAAACCCTAAAGACTAACAGACTAACAGAACTAATAAACTTAGTAAAGTTGCAAGATATGAAATCAACATATAAAAATCAGTTGCATTTCTATATACTAACAATGAGCTATCTGAAAAGGAAATTAGGAAAACAATTCCATTTACAATAGCACCAAAAAGAATAAAATACTCAGGCCAATTTTTAAACCTCTCTTTGCTTCAATTTCTTTACCTATAAATGGACATAATGATGTCTACTCCAGAGAATGTCGGGATTAAATTAGACAGTCTTTTTAGTGCTTAGCACTGAGCCTAGCAGGTAATAACCATTCAGTACATGATAGATTTTCTTTTTCATGGTAGAACTAAAGAACAAATCAGAGGGATCTGCAGTTTAGGAAATCATAATTTTTACAGGCACACCAAAATGTAGCTTTTCCCAGAAAGAATTTCCAGATGGTCTTGCCACAGTCTTGAGACTTTACATGTCTTAACTGATTACACATATACATTAGAATTTAGTAGAGTGCGTTTATTTACATCGTCTCAGTGTAAAGTGTAAACCTTTTGGTTTGGTGTCACTTGGTGCCATTTGTATTGAATGGGAGATTCCAAGTCTTGGGAAGCTGGATTTATGAGTGGGCACTGGATTCGTTCCCTAGCTGAGATAGACATGTTTGAATGTGTTAATATCTTTTTTTTAAAAGATTTTATTTATTTATTTGATAGAGAGCACATGAGAGGGGGGAGGGTCAGAGGGCAAAGCAGACTCCCTGCCGAGCAGGGAGCCCGATGCGGGACTCGATCCAGGGACTCCAGGATCATGACCTGAGCCGAAGGCAGTCGCTCAACCACCTGAGCCACGCAGGCGCCCTGAATGTGTTAATATCTTATAGGGAAGAGTTTTTCACTCCCAGAAGTGCCTATAAATGGTTGATCATTTTTGCCTGGAAACTGTAGAGGGGATTGATAAATTCAATCAGCTCATCTCTCATCCTGCTCTAAAATCTTGAATTGTGATGAGAAGCTGAAGACAAAACATTATTCTATAGCAGGAGTAGTTTGAATTCCTTTCACGGATGTTGCCAATTGAATTTAAATTTTAAGTGCTAGTATTAATTACGTGATCAACAGGTAGTCACAGAATCTTATCTGAATTTGAAACTTTTATTAATTTCATATCATAAAAGAATTTGGGTTTCTGTAATTTTTTACAGAGGGCAGGACACATGTATATTTTTATTACATATTCCCAATGCTTAGCTTTGTGTAGATGGTCAATACTGAATGAATAATAGTCCTATCTAAGGCAAAATACTCCTTGTGGTGATAAATACCATACATATAAGTTTTTCCCTGCAGATATTAATCTTTCTAATGTTCTGTTGGTGGTGTGGCCCCTTGTATTCATTCCATAAAGAAGAGGAAAGAATTGTCTGATTTCACAGATCAGTATGTATTTGCACGTTGAATGGAGAATATGTGATCATGCTTAAGAACTAGCTTTCTGTTTCTTCATCATTATTTTAAGCCTGCTCCTAATAATTAGCAGTGCTTTAAATTGTTTTAATCAAAGAACTAAATAAGAAAAAGTTGCGGGCGCCTGGGTGGCTCAGTTGGTTAAGCGACTGCCTTTGGCTCAGGTCATGATCCTGGAGTCCCGGGATCGAGTCCCACATCAGGCTCCCTGCTTAGCAGGGAGTCTGCTTCTCCCTCTGGCCCTCCCCCGTCTTATGCTCTCTCTCTCTCTCAAATAAATAAATGTTTTAAAAAAAATAAAGCTTTAAAAAAAAAAGAAAAAGTTGCTCTGGGGGCGCTTGGGTGGCACAGTTGTGTACGTGTCTGACTCTTGGTTTCCGCTTAGGTCATGATCTCAGGGTCCTGAGATTCAGCCCTGCATCTGGCTCCATGCTCAGTGCGGGGTCTGCCTGAGATTCTCCTTTTCCCTGACCTCCTGCTTGTGTGCTCTCCCTCTCTCAAATAAATAAATCTTAAGCAAAAAAAGTGCTCTGCCTGTAAAGAATTTTCTGTTTTGACTTGTTGATGGTAAACACCTTTCCGCCTTTATTTCCGGTCTTTATCAGGTAGAGTAATGTTTTAAAATTTAACTAACTTTAATTATACCTTCAGGTTACTCTAAGTGGACAATTCTAAAAGGGAATCTACAAATAGAAGCTATCCACTTTACTAATAGCAATATAAAAATAGTTGGAAGACTCTCAAAGGCCAAAGAGAGAAAAGGCTGAAGCAGGGAAGGAGTTATAGCCACCTCCCCACATAATTGGCAGTAGGGAAATACAGCTCAGTACTTCTTGAATTGAAAAGATATATAAAAAAAGTGATAACTATTATTAGATGAAGAGGGGAAATTGATAACAAAGAGTCACAGGGAATTTCAATATTCACAGGGAAAAAAGAAACCTGCTGTGAACTAGGAAAAGCAAATGGGAAAAACAGGGTTGGAGGGAAGCAAAGCAAGCCGTGGTAGTGCTAAACGTGTCATAAGTTGTCATTTGTCATAAGTTGTAATTACTATGCCAGCAGTGCCCAAGTTTTGGGGCCCGAGCCTGCTCCTAGAACTTAGGAACAGCAGGAAGCTTAGGAACAGACTACTGGATGCTTGCATCCCATTTTGGAAATGGTTTTGGAGGATTAGGAAGGTGCCCATAGATGGAGAAAGGGTCTTATACTCTGCTAATTTACCTACACTTTAGATATGGAATATTGGTTACTAAACACAATTTCCGGGATGCCTGGGTGGTTCAGTCAGTTGAGCGGCTGCCTTTGGCTCGGGTCGTGATCCCAGGCTCCTGGGATCGAGTCCCGCATTGGGCTCCTTGCTCAGCGGAAGCCTGCTTCTCCCTCTGTCTGCTACTCCCCCTGCTTGTGCTCTCTCTCTCTCTGACAAATAAATAAAATCTTTGAAAAAAAGATTAAACACATAATTTCCTGAGGACTTTTTTGTTATATTGTTCTTTCTCTAATAAGACAGAAGTGTGACCCTTCAAGAGAAGTGATAGACGGAACCTTTACTGACCTTAGGAAGACTTGCCTCTTCTCACATGCACAAGTGGGAAAACATGATTTAAAATATCTGAATCCCGTTTTGTACTTGTGCTTTCAAATCCTATCTGAAGGGTAATGATGAATAGATTCTTCATTGGTCTTTCTTGAATCTGAATAATTTTATATTTTTATTAATTACCTGGCTTAGAGACTTTGATCATTATACTTGTAGACAGGGCTAGTCTTGGTGGAAGGAGAGGGGAAGAAGAAATAGAATTTTAAAATTTGGGCGCCTGGGTGGCTCAGTCGGTTAAGCGTCTGCCTTTGGCTCAGGTCATGAACCCAGGGTCCTGGGATCGAGTCCCAGGTCCAGCTCCCTGCTCAGAGGGGGTCTGCTTCTCTCTCTGCCCCCTCCCCCTCCCGCTTGTGCTTGCTCTCTTTTGCAAAAATAAGTAAAAAAAAAAAAATCTTTAAAATTAATCTGCATAAACTGGTAAGTGGCTTACTTTTCTTTGCCTCTAACCTTTGGTAGAGTTTGTGAAATTAACAGATGTTAAAGATGGAGGTTGCTGGTTGGTTGTGTGGTCATCAGAGAGTGGCAGTCTGTTTTTGTTGTTATAAGTACAGACACTATTTTATCCATTAGATGGGTTTGAGGAGACCCACTCCATTCAGGCTCACAAGAAGCCAATTGATAAATGCAAATTTGGTAATTTGTATGAAGAATATGCAAGTAGGTATGTCAGCTTTCCTCATTTTTTTTTTTTTTAGATTTTATTTATTTATTTGAGAGAGAGAGAGAGAGAACACATGAACTGGGTGGAGGGAGGGGCAGAGGGAGAGGGAGAAGCAGACTCCCTGATGATCAGGGAGCCCAACTTGGGGCTCAATCTGCTTGATTCCAGGACCCTGAGATCATGACCTGAGCTGAAGGCAGATGCTTAAGGAACTGAACCACCTGGGCGCCCCTCAGCTTGTCTCATTTTATCTTTGGGAGGAACATACTATAATTGATTAAATTATTGCTTTTTCTTTTTTTTTTTAATCAGCAATGATCATCATTTTCTTCTTGAAGATACCCTCTGGTTACCTTGCTTGAACCCTCTTAACTATACTTTTATTAACCATCTTTTAGGATAGGTTTTTTTCTAAAAATGCCAGAGCCCATCTATTTTGTGCTGTTGGTTTGCTAGTTTTACTTGATGTATCAGTCAGGGTTCAACTAGGACACAGAAACTATATAGTAATTTGAACAAAGAATGTTTAATACAAAGAATTACTAAAAAAATAATTATTAACTATAATGGGATTGGAGTAACAGGGATTGGCTAGTAAGATGTAAGAGAGATCTCTAAAGATTATACAAACAGTAGATAATCAGAATCAGCATCTATATATATATCAAACTCATCATGTTGTACACTTTAAATATCTTGCAATTTTATTTGCTAATTATACCGTGATTAAAAAAAGGAGGGCCACCTGGGTGGCTCAGTCGGTTAAGCGTCTGCCTTCAGCTCAGGTCATGATCCCAGGGTTCTGGGATCAAGTCCCACATCAGGCTTCCTGCTCAGCAGGGAACCTGCTTCTCCCTCTACCTGCTCTGACTGCCACTCCCCCTGCTTGTGCTCTCTCTCTCTTTCTCTCTCTCCGACAAATAGATAAAATCTTAAAAAAAAAAGGTTAGAAAAAGAATTACTATAATCCTTAGGGCTGAGGTAGAATGTACAAGGAAGAGATCCAGACCTTGTTTAAGGCATGGCTATGGCTCACAATGGATGGCAGAAAAGTTGCTGTGGTAGAATTTGTTGGAAATTCGCCTTATAGAACCTACTAGAAATCCATCCCTGAGGGTGCTGGGGAAAGCTGTTCACAGGGAAGTGTGTTGGAGGGAAGCAACTGGTTTAGGGATAATGCTGAGTGCTGGAGACTGCAGGAGGCTGTCACTGGAGAAGCTGCCCTTGCTGCGGGAGCTGGGTGCTGGTGGAGCTGTGCATACTGCAGGAGCTTGCCCAGCGGAGCGCCCTGGAACCAGGAAGGGAGAGCTGCTTCCTCCTGCAGTATCTCTCCAGTGCTCTTTATTAATAATGCTCAACATTGTGCCAGCTGGAGAAGGAAATATACTTAAAGGCTCCAGCTCCATTTTTTGCAGAGTAGGCAAGGATGGGTGAGAGGTATTAAATCCATAACTGGCACATATGGAGAATCATCTCCCTCCGGTTCTGTGCTTCCCTTGCGGCAGCACTTCCTAAAACTTTTATAGACAAGTATGAGATAGTGTGTAGGATCTGAATGGACAAGGAGGGACAGAAACAAGTCAGGACAAGAAAGTGATTGGTGGTTAAATTTGCATTGACACAGTTACTTGCATGTAAGTTTGTGAAGGTCTGTATGCTTCGCAAATAGAATGACTGTTTCCTGGATTAAAGAACCTGGAGCAAGAGTCTTAAGTTCTGTTTAACCTAATAACTATTGTTTATCTGTATTTTATTTTTTGAGGTATGCTGGTATTTAAAGTATTAGTATTACCTTATTGATCTTGGCAGTTTCAGACTTGCAAAGATCCCAGAGGGTGTGTTGTTTATTGGTACTTTTCTGTCAGAGCAGTGTGGGTTTTTGAGCAAGCTACTTTCACATTTCCCGATCTTTTTATCTGGAGCTTCTGATAGTTATATGAGGTTTCAGAAATTGGTGTTTGTAATGATCTTGAAATATACATAATTTCAAAAGAGTTACTGCCAGGGTCTAATGTACAGTAATTTTTTTGGTCTTGTTCTAGGACTAGTTATTGTACCTGAATCTTTTGGAACACCCTTTATTATCCTGAATTTAAATTTAACATCAATGTCAGTTATTTGGTATAACACAGCATTCAGTTGAAAGTTTTGCCTTTTTTTTTTAAGATTTTATTTATTTATTTGAGAGAGAGTGCCAGTGCACGGGAGCGTGAGCAGGGGGAGGGGCAGAGGGAGAGGGAGAAGCTGGCTGCCTGCTGAGCTGGAAGCCCAAAGCTGGGCTCCAGCCGCTTGATCCCAGGACCCTGAGATCACAACCTGAGCCGAAGGCAGATGCTTAACGGACTTAGCCACCCAGGCGCATGGACTTAGCCACCCAGGCGCACGGAGGGTTTTGCTAGCTAGCTAGCTATTTATTTATTTATTTATTTATTTATTTATTATTTTATTTTATTATTTTTTAAAGATTTATTTATTTATTTTGAGAGAGTAAGAATGAGAGAGAGAGAGAGAGAGCACATGAGAGGGGGGAGGGCCAGAAGGAGAAGCAGGTTCCCCGCCGAGCAGGGAGCCCGATGCGGGACTCGATCCCGGGACTCCAGGATCATGACCTGAGCCGAAGGCAGTCGCTTAACCAACTGAGCCACCCAGGCGCCCTATTTTATTTTTTTTAAGATTTTATTTATTTTTTGACAGACAGAGAGACAGAGAGAGAGAGGGAACAGAAGCAGGGGGAGTGGGAGAGGGAGAAGCAGGCTTCCCGTTGAGCAGGGAGCCCGATGTGGGGCTTGATTCCAGGACCCTGGGATCATGACCTGAGCCGAATGTAGACGCTTAACGACTGAGCCACCCAGGCGCCCTGAGTTTTGCTATTTTTTAAAAAGAACTTTTGAATAATGTAGAACAATGAAAATTGCTGAAATGAGTTGAGATGAAGAACCAAAGGCTGCATGCCGTGTGCTGTGATTGGTGCATTTGGCTGAACAGAAGTTCACATCTGTCAGGAAAACTAAGACTGGCTTATGAAAAACTGAGAAGCATTGGAAAAATGGTACAGAAGGGAGAAGCACAGGAGATAAGACAAAAACTAAAAAAGGACAATATGGAGAAGAGAGGGTGACTTTCTAGTAGAGGCTGCCAGCCACAGCCACAGGGGCAGGCTTTGGAGGCAGGGGTGATAATGAGCCCAGCAAGAACTGATCTCAGAGAACAGAGATTTTCCAAGAAGGAGATAGGGAGAGAGAATAACCAAAATGACCAAAGAGGGGCTTGGATTTACACTAGCAGCTGACATTTTTAACATTTATATTTTTTAGGATTCTTTCAGTTATATGTGACAGCAACTTAAATTAGCTTAAGCAAAGAGATGCTATTTGATTGGCTCAAGAAACTGAAAAGTGCAGGGGGTAGATCAAGCATGGCTTAATCTGTATTGAAATTTTCAAATCTCAATGTCACTAGGCATCTGCCTCTTACTTTCTTAGATCTGATTTCCTGTGTATTTGCTTTTTGAAAAGGTAAGTTCTTCACCAAAGATGGCAGTAATTGACCACCAGCAGCTTCAGTCTGGCATTCCACAGGTTTAGCCATCTTAGCATCCAGCAAGAGTCTTGGAGTTGAGTCTTTTTTTCCTGGTTTGATTTTATGGGCCTTTGCCTCAGTCAGCGAGGAGGGTAGAATGTTTTGATTAGTTAAGCCTGGGTCAAGTGCTCACACTTGCTGCCCAGGGAGTAGGAATAACCCATCAAACCACATATACTGAAAGACAGGGAGAGGTTATTGCCCAAAGGAAAATTGGGGTGATGTTATCAGAGGAAAGGGAAGATAGATGTTGGGGATGCAAAAATAATAGATGTCCACTGCACTGTCTTAGTAACCCCCTGTACACCCCCCTTTATTTAAGGTTATGTTTTGAAAAGGGCTTGCCGATAATATGTGGAGAACACATTTTATGTTTCTTAAAAAAAACAACCAAAAAAAAATAAAAAAGGCCCCTTATTGGGACACCTGGGTGGCTCAGTCGGTTAAGCGTCTGCCTTCAGCTCAGGTCATGATCCCAGGGTCCTTGGATCGAGTCCCATGTCGGGCTCCCTGCTCAGCAGGGAGTCTGCTTCTCCCTCTGCCCCCCCCCCCAGCTTATGCTCCCTCCCTCTCTCTCTCTCCCTCTCACACTCTCTCAAATAAATAAAATCTTAAAAAAAAACACAACTCATATATTAGAATGCCACCTTTTTAACACTACATCATCT